>NC_135905.1:18680828-19280828 GCF_964194155.1 Cetorhinus maximus | reverse complement strand
ATTCCTCTTCTCCACGGTATGCTACCTGTGTTGGTTTGTGGCAGGTGCTAGAAATTTCAAGGGTACAGTTTATGGTGGTGTTAGAACCACATGTAGCTCTCATCCTCATCTCTATGGGATGTGGGCAGACAACATTATTCCCTTTCTCCCTACACCCAACCAGTGAGATTCCCACAAAGGGGGCTCACCTCTGGCTTGCGTACTTGGATATGGGTAATACTTTAGCCAATTGCCATCTCTAATGATCTCAATATTTTCTACCTCATAGAGGGGTTTGGATTCCTCTTCCTGCAAATTAGGTTTGGGGGGAACCATTCCTACTAGTCACAAGTGTTTGCTGACCCAGTATTTGGCTGTTGGGTACGCTTGTATCTGATCTCTCAAGGTGCATAATTTCCACCAGTGTGCATTCTGGGGTCCAAGGTGGATTTAGAGGAACTGTAAGGACTCCCTGGTGGTTGTAGTCATGGTCCCAGGGGTTGAGATTACTGGGGTCATGTGGGTAGTTGTGGGAGGATCCCTTGGGCACACCCTCCACTGCCATACTCCCTCCAAAACACCTCGTACCATTCCCGGGACACATTGCCCAGCCTGGGGGATCTGAGGTGGTGCTGTCAATTATTACAGTTGGTACACATACAATATCAAAACTTTTATCCCCAGCACTTGATGCATTGTTGGGGAAGGTCAGGCATGTACCTTTTTCTTTGTCCCCTTTACTCAGGAGATTCCAGGATACTTCTCGTGGCACTGTTGTTCCACTCCCAAGTGTTTTATTTTATTTGTCCATGGGATGTGAGCATCGCGGGCTAGGCCAGCATTTATTGCTCATCCTGAACTGCCATCGTCCAGAGGGCATTTAATAGTCAACCACATTGCTGTGGGTCTGGAGCCACATGTAGGCCAGACCAGGTATACACGGCAGATTTCCTTCCCTAAAGGACATAAGTGAACCAGATGGGTTTTTACGACAATGGGTAATGGTTTCATATATATTAATCTGCGTCCAGTGTTTCCACCTACTTTTCCCTTTCATGTTCACGCATGCGGACGTATCACTGGTCCTCAGGACCTCATAAGGTCCTTGCCAACGGGGTGCTAAACCTGGTTTTGCAGACAAGGCCCTGATCATCACTTGACCCCTACTTCTAGCAAACTTCCCTTTTCTCCTGCCTCATCCATTTCCATATCCCTGATAATCTGCTGGTTCCTAACCTCCTGTCTCAGGTCACGCAATTGCTTACACAACTCTTTGATGAATTGTTTAACCTTTTTGCTGAGCTGGCTTTATGTCCTCACTGCGTGAACAAGTGCTCTCAGGAAGCTTCATGGTTTGTCAGGTCATTAGTTTGAATGGGGTTAGTCCGGTCACTCAGTTAGGAGTCGCCTGCTGTCTCATTAGGATACTGGGCAGCAGATTGGTGCAGCCTTTGTTCATTTCAGCAATGGCCTTGGAGAGTGACGTTTTGAGGGTCCTATTCATTCTTTCCACCATACCAGAGCTCTGTGGTATATGGGACCTTTACTTAACTCCCAACAGGGTACATGCCAGTTTAATTATCTTGCCTGTAAAATGCGTTCCCTGATCTGAGTCTATCTGCAGGGGTATTCCCCTTCAGGATATAATTTCTTCAGCGGAAATTCTCGCTACAGTATTAGTGGAACAATCTCAGGTTTGGGTCCCTGTGAACTATATCATACAATCAGATTGAGAAAAAGCAAAATATAATAAGTGCGATAGGCACCAGGACGAAGACTTACTGTTGTTCGGGTGTTCCCCTGACCGTCTCACCATTGTTCATGTACAATGGGGACCATGGCCACTGGCCCTTTCGTCTCTGTCTCAGGCGGAGCTGAGGGAGCCACGGCATTATATTCCGGTGGCTGTTTCCAGTCCCAGTCATTGTCCTGGCTGTCTTATTTGGCAGTCCCTTTTCCCAGTACTCCGCAGTCAGTTTCGTCATTATTGTCTGGGGATGTAAGTCTTGGTCCTGGCACCTAGCGCACTTATTTTATTTTGCTTTTCCTCAATCTGATTTTTTACGCGTTTACTAAGTAGCTACTGATAACGATAATCATACTTTTCTCTCCCTCATCCATATCCTGAGCATCCCACCACCCCTCCTGTTTAGCCAGGGGGTGTGGGTGTGGTCCTCTGGATCCCATTCTTTCTTTCTCATTTCCTGTATTAGTTTCTCATTTCTATCTGTTAAAAATCTAGTTATCAACCCTTCCGGTCCACACTGATTCTCATCTAGTCCAGACATGTTATACAGTACCTCACCTCTGGCCTGCGCTTTGTTGGTTCTGACCTGACTGCCTCTTGATGCGGGTCTACTTGGCTTGTCACCAAGAGACGGTTCTGACCTATCGACTGACAGCTTGCAGCTAATGGTACCTCGCTTCTAGCCAGCGCGCCGCCAGTCCCGACCTGCCTGTCTCCTGGTGCAGCTCACCTTGCCTGTACCCTATAGACGGTACTGACCTGCTGACTGCACTGCTCCTGCTTCCTCACCTCCAGCCAATTCTCAGGTTCGGGTCTCTGTGAACTGCCATACAATCGCTGGACTTACACCCTAACTATGGATGGTAAAGTAAAAGTACTCACCCGCCTGGTGCTTCTAATTGATCGGTTCCTCAGTTGCTGGTGGAGACCCTGCTCGCCAATTGTTGTGGAGTATCTAAAAGACACTGGATACAGAACCAACTGTAGATAGATTCAGCAGCAGATCTTTATTTAGTACAAGTTGGCACACATGGGAAATGCTCTTTCAGAGTGTTCTAAAAGACAATTCAAAGTTACAGTTTCTGTCATATTTATACTGTCTTTGGGTAGCTCATCATTAACTCAATGTTCTTATCTTGTATGTCTAATTGTTACACCCTTAATTACAAATGAGTTTGCAACATATAAACAAGGAATGACCTGTTCATCACCTCCGCAGTTCTGGAGGATATTTGTAAAACAATCACAGAACAATCTGATGGTTAGCACAAATGATATTCCAAAACATGTTCCTTACTTATCTATCCTGATGTTTCACTGCAGTGTCTAGCATTCTGCATATCCCAACCCTGAGATCAAGCTATCAGTTTATTACAGTATAACTCATAGACCATTCATCAACTTATTTTATCCTGGCCCAAAGGTCACATTCCTTTAGCTTTACCATTGGCTGACCATAGGCTAGTCATTAGCTTCCGGGGCTGGCTAAGAGGTCATATTTGTTCTAGTTTTTTTTTAACTGCAGACACTTTTAAAACTTAAATCTACAACTTGACCAAGCCTGGGTAAACCCATGATGCATCCTGAAATGTCTCTTCAGTGACCCGTGATCTTTTAGCCACCAGTGGGCTTACCAACTCAGCAGTTTTGCATTCTCTGGTGTATGTTTCTTCTCCAGCTATTGTGAAGTTATGCAAATGTTCGTGTACTGTGGCTTTAAAGGAATAAAGGATATCCTAAGTTACACTCACAGCCAATTCATATTCGAACTGGCTGGTGTAGAAACCATCTTGCAGTATCAACTTCTGTGGACTGGGAGTGTGTGTCGCAGGCACAAAAAGTGGTTTTGCAATAAAACGTAATTTCACCAATCATGGATAGGTGTTAAGGCCTTCTTGGCCTGTATGGCTCCATCTGCCTACTGACCTGACATTGTGCTTACATACTTTATGGATTCATGAAGCTTTTGAAAGTTTCTGACCTCTGAGCCAGAACGACAGCTTTGGGATTTTTTTTTATTCATTCACAGAATATGGGTGTCACTGGCTATGCCAGCATTTATTGCCCATCCCTAATTGCTCTTGAGGAGGTGGTGGTGAGCTGCCTTCTTAAACCGCTGCAGCCCATGTGGTGTAGGTACACCCACAGTGCTGTTAGGGAGTTCCGGGATTTTGACCCAGCAACAACGAAAGAACAATGATATAGTTGCAAGTCAGGATAGTGTGTGGCTTGGAAGGGAACTTACAGGTGGTGGTGTTCCCATGCATTTGCTGCTCTTGTCCTTGGTAGAGGTTACGAGTTTGGAAGGTGCTGTCGAAGGAGCCTTGGTAAGTTGTTGTAATGCATTTTGTAGATGGTACACACTGCTGCTCTTGTGCGTCAGTGGTGGAACGAGTGCTTGTCCTGGATGTTATTGAGCTTCTGAGTGTTGTTGGAGCTGCACGCATCCAAGCAATTGGAGAGTATTCCATCACCCTCCTGGCTTGTGCTTTGTAGACGGTGGACAGGCTTTGGGGAGTCGGGAGGTGAGTTACTTGCTGCAGAATTCCTCTAAGCAGCTCTTGTAGCCACAATGTTTATATGGCTAGTCCAGTTCAATTGCTGGCCAATGATAATCTCCAGGATCTGATAGAGGAAGATCCAGCAATGGTATTGCCATTGACAGTCAAGTGGAGATGATTAGATTCTCTCTTGTTGGAGATGGTCATTGCTTGGCACTTGTGTGGCCTGAATGTTACTTACCAATTACCAGCATAAATCTGAATATTGTCCAGGTCTTGCTGCATATGGACATGGACTGCTTCACTATCTGAGGAGTGGTGACTGGTGCTGAACATGTTGCAATCATCAGCGAACATCCCAACTTACGACCTTATGATGGAGGGAGGGATGAAGCTGCTGAAGATGATTGGGCCTAGGACAATATCCTGAGGAACTCCTGTAATAGTGTCCTGGGAATGAGATGATTTCACCTCCAACAACCACAACCATCTTCTTTTGTGCTAGATATGACTCCCACCAATGGAAGGTTTTCCCCATGATTCCCATTGACTTCAGTTTTGCTAGGGCTCCTTGATGCCACACTTGGTCAAACGTGGCCTTGATGTCAAGGCCAGTCACTCTCTTCTCACCTCTTGACTTTGGCTCTTTTGTCTATGTTTGGACCAAGGCTGTAATGAGGTCAGGAGTTGAGTGGACCTGGTGGAACCAAAACTAAGTGACAGGGAGCAGGTTATTTCTGAGTAGGTGCCACTAGATAGCACTGTCGACGATCCCTTCCATCACTTTGCTGATGATCAAGAGTAGACCAATGGGGTGGTAATTAGTCAGGTTGGATTTGCCCTGCCTTTGTGGGCAGGGCATAGCTGGGCAATTTACCACATTCAGGTAGATGCCAGTGTTGTAACTGTATTGGAACAGCTTGGCTAGGGGCGTGGCTAGTTCTGGAGCAATAGACTTCAGGACTGTTGCTGGAATGTTGTCAGGGCCCATAGCCCTTTACAGTATTCAATGCTGTTAGCCATTTCTTCTTATACTTGGAGTGAATCAAATTGGCTGATGACTGGAATCTGTGATGCTGGGATCCTCGGGAGGAGGACCCCAGCATCCACCCGACACTTCTGGCTGAAGATTGTTGCAAGCACTTCAGCCCTGTCCTTTGCGCTTATGTCCTGGGCCCCCCACCATTGAGACTGGAGATATTTGTGGAGCCATCTCCTCCTCCAGTTAGTTGTTTAATTGTCCACCATCATTCACAACTGGATGTGGCAGGACTGCAGAGCTTATATCTGATCCGTTAGTTGTGGGATTGTTTAGCTCTGTCTATTGCCTGCTGGTTCAGCTGTTTGGCATGCAAGTACTCATGTGTTGTAACTTCACCGAGTTAACAGCTCATTTTTCTGTTTCCCTGGTGCTGCTCCTGGCATGCCCTCTTGCACTCTTCATTGAGCTAGGATTGATCCCCCGGCTTGATGGTAATGGTAGAGTGAGGGATGTGCTGAGCCAGATTGTGTTTGTGTACCATTCTGGTGCTGCTAATGACCCACAGTGCCTCATGAATGCCCAATTT
Source organism: Cetorhinus maximus (assembly GCF_964194155.1). Lineage (NCBI taxonomy): Eukaryota > Metazoa > Chordata > Chondrichthyes > Lamniformes > Cetorhinidae > Cetorhinus > Cetorhinus maximus. The sequence goes on along the minus strand of NC_135905.1, from coordinate 19,275,033 downwards.
TGAGTTGCTAGATCTGTTCGAAATCTATCCCATTTAGCAAAGTGGTAATGGCACACGACATATTGGAGGGTATTCTCAACGTGAAGCTAGGACTTCATCTCCTCAAGGACTGTGCAATGGTCACTCCTAATGCTGCCATGGACGGATGCACCTGTGACAGGTAGATTGGTGAGGACAAGATTAAGTATGTTTTTCCCTCTTGTTTCCCTCACCACCTGTTGCAGACCTAGTCTAGCAGCTATGTCCTTCAGGCTCAGTCAGTAGTGGTGCTACTGAGCCATTCTTGGCGGTGGACATTAAATCCCTCACCCAGAGTACACTCTGCACCCTTGCCATCCTCAGTGCTTCCTCCAAGTGTGTTCAGCATGGAGGAGCACTAATTCATCAGCTGATGTGGGGCGGTAAGTGGCAACCAGCAGGAGGTCTCCTTGCCCACGTTTGATCTCCCGAAGCAATTGCTTAACTCGCAACCTGGTTGCAGCAGGCCAGGAGGACAGCAGAAACACTTTAGGGATGTCCTGAAAGATCCCTGAAGAGATCAAACTTATCCATTGATTCATTGGAGACCCTGGCTTGTGACCAACTGAAATGGAGAAGGCTTATTCGGGAAGGCACTGAACACATTGAGAGATTTCATCGGGAATGTGTAGAGGCGAAGTTGAGACCTATGAAGGAGCACACAAACATCCAAACAACCTACCAACTCAACCCTATAAGCACCACATGCCCCACATGTGCCAGAGCCTGCAGATTGCACAAGGGATTTATCGGCCCATCATTTCAGAACCTATCAAACTGGAGTTGGAAGCAAGTAATCCATGATTCCAAGGGACTGCCTAAGAAGAAGGGGGGAGGGGGTACCCCAAAGATGCACTGGGGAACTCCCTTCAGAAGTTCCCGGGTAAGGTTTGCAGGCAATTGCCCGGAAGTGCAAACTTCCCATGGGTAATCGCCCTGCACTGGGAACCATCCAAAAATGCCATTTAAATCGCAAACTTCAGATGGTTCCAACTAAGTTACAATCAGTTAGAAAATGATAGAAGAATTAAAACCTCTTCTGACTTCTGGGTAACTATTGCACAGACCCACACCGACCCTCAGCAAGACGCACCCCACACCCAGGGCCCTCCCCGCCTCCCCTCCCAGGGAGTGGACTGGCAATCCAACGCTGATTGCCGCTCTGAGGAAGTTCAGGCCTATTATTTTCTGTTTATTACTATTATGTGCTAACCAGTGCTTGTTAAAATTACTGGAATTGAGTGCTTATCCTATGTAGGAATGGCTGCAAATGGAGTGTGAAACAACTTGTCAAAGATTTTTTTAAAAATTAACAGGCGAAAATAATGTTTTGAATGAAAAAGTACAGAATGTCTGACTCATGCATGAGGTAATGTTTTGATAAAAAAGACAATAGAATTGGGAAATGATACACTTGTCCATTTGTGTATCCCTGAACAAGTAGAAGTGGGCCAAATGGCCTGTTTGTGTTGTATACCCTTTGTAATCTTATGTAAAGCCTGTGAAATGAATTGCCTCAGCCTGCACAAATATTCTTTCTGAGCCATAAACAACTTAAGTAGAAATATTGGAGGAAATTAGGAGGATAGTGCACATCAAGAATAAGAAATGAGATGATTATCAGCGTGGATTAAATAGTTGGTTCTGTAATACCTAAATGGAATTAATATGAAGTGCCTTTTAGATAAATTTTGAAATGATGATTTGTGTGTTAATATATGTTTTGATGTTTTGCAGGCCGAAGAGAAAAGTGGGAAGATTTAGCAGCAGGCAAATGTAATGATTTAAAGATGGACCAAGCCAGGTATAGTCCTCAATTTATAATGAGTCGCAACTTCCAAGCTCCAGGGTATTGTATCTGGGGGGTATCCCAAAGAGGCGCTGGGGAACGCCACCACCCCTGGAAGTTGTCACGTAAGGATTGATGGGAAGTGCAGACTTTCCCTGGGCAATTGCCCTGCACTGGGAACCATCCGAAAATTGTGAGGCAAACTTCAGATGGTTCTGACTGTGTTACATCAATAGTTACCTAGAAAAAGTTAGAAGAATTAAAACTACTTCTGGGTAACTGTTGCTCAAACCCTGACTAACCAACCCACCCACCATCATGCCCCCACAGTTCTTGGCCTGAGTCTGAAGATCGGGCAAGCCAGGATCAAAAAAAATTTCAAGGTCAGGAAGCAGGAGCAGAGTGACAATCCAACTCTGATTGCCACTACATGGAAGTTTAGGCCCAATATGTATTACTTGTGGCGTAGTAACTCCTATTGTGCTTGAATGCAATCATCTTCCCCAAGGGTGTGTTACTTGACAGAATACTTATCTTTATGTATTTATATATATCTGAGCTACAGGCTGCTCTCCAGTTTGCGGGATCCACAATCTGCTAATAATGCTGAGTCACTTGATTTTTTTCCCCCAAATGATGACTTCTGATGATAATGGGAATAAGAGATGAGCTTTTCTAACACTTTGCTTTTCAGAAACACTGAAAAGGTGAACATGTGAGAGCATTTGAGGATAAAAATGAAAGAAAAGAAAGAGCATTAAATAGATAGACAAATTTGTATTTTGAGCTGACCCATGGGTATGGTAGCCCAGTGGTCATGTCACTGGGCTAGGAACCAGCGGTGTTGAGTTCAAATACTACCAAGGATTGTGCAATAAAAAAAGCTCATAATTTGTGCTAAAAATCAGCTAAAATGATGATGAAGAAAGCCATTATGTACTGATTCACTAATGTCAGGCATTGTGTGACAGCAATCCGATACCATCTGCCACTGAGTCCAAATGCCCTCAAGCTAACTAGGGGTAAACTAACTGGAAGTTAATCATGATTAAAGGGAGCTGGGGATTGGAATGAAGCTTAGTAACCACAGTATTGGTCTCAGCTTGGGTTGCCCACGGTCAAATTGAAATTCTTGACAGGAATTCACATTTGGTCTTCTCTAGAGCAATTGGCTATGTATGTACCCTTTTCCACAATCTCCGATCCAGCTCCTTGTTGATCCTAGGATTTTTCAAATGAAGTATCCATGGATTAAAATTTAGGTTTTGCGAGTGTGTGGGGAAGGTTAGAAAATATAAAAAGTGGTTCATTTTAACAGAGGGTGATCAATTTATCAAGTTCACATTCATATGTATTTAAATAGTTGTTCTTTCAGCTCAACAAAGTATTATTTTACAGCACGGAACAAATGCTGCAAGACAAAGGTGGAAGATTGGAAGGAACTTCTAATGAGGGTGGAAGGATTGAGATACAAGCAGACCAATATGTGCAGCAGAGAAGTATGATGAATACTTCAGAAAATGAGTCCAAAAACAGTAAAACAACAGGGTACTGTGAGGCTGAAGAGAAAACTAGAAAACAGAAAGTGAAAAATCCCTTCAGTTCAGAGACTGAGAGATTTGAATGGATCGCCAAAAGCGTAGACAGATGCACCTCTGAAAGGGATAGCGATAACCAAAAAGTACCAAATGCCAAAGTGGAAAGTTCTGGTTCTGGAGAAAACAGTAAGAGCATTACCCCACATAAGAAAAAGTGCAAGACCCTTGAGGAATGGGTAATAAAACCTTCTAGTACAAAAGGAGCAAGGAATATCACAGCCACTCGAATTGGTGAGATAACCCCTCTTAAAGAGGACCATCACATCATTGACCTTGAGGCCACAAAGTCAATTGAGGATCCATTTGATGAGATGTACATTGTCCCAGAGAGTCCACTCTCTGATTCTAGCTGTGAGCAGTATTTGCCAGGCCCAAGTGGAACTGAAAACCAAGATAATGGAAAGAGAGCCACAGGAGCTTGGCTCGCTATTAAGAAAGAAACCGAGTCTGACTTACCTATGCAAGTAGATACTTCAGGTAATAGTTCCTATGAATCAGAGACTAAACATATTTGTTTATTATCCAAAGTTTCAGAAGGTTTGGATGACACCTCACTTACCCAGACTTATTGTTTTGATACTTATTCTGATCATAAAAAAGTTGAAGAAATGATGGAAGTGGATAAAGGCATACATTGCCAATGTGAGGATCCATTCATAAAAGCACAACCTAAAGCATTTTGTGGTTTAAAGGATGGAACACATGAAGCACGAAAGCCAGAGCAAAAAATAAACCCATCAACTAGTTCATCGTCACAGCTGGGGAATCAGAAGGGACCCCCAAAGGCGTTGAGAAAAATCACTGATCATTTTGAGTACCTGGAAAGGAAGCCACAAAGGATATACAGGTAATGTTCTTTTAATTTTTCTATAAACTGGGGATCCATGTGTAGAAAGAAAATCTCAGCAGTGACTGAGAGATTAAACAGTTCCTTCATGAGTGAGTAAGGCCTGCAATGGCTTGACTAGTTTGTCCAGTTAGAGGTTGAGCCATATGGACAAAAAAGGTTTGTGTTCCCACTCTAAACTGACATAATTAAACTCGGTCAAGATGATGATGAGGATATTGGAATTAACTTCATCTCTACTTGTTAGTGAGTGGAAAATCAGCCAGGGCTCCCATTCCTGTTTGCTCAAACAACATTTGCTATCAGTTCGCGTGCAGCTACCAGACAAGGACAGGCTCAGACTCAGCTGTGATTTCCCACTTGTTGGAATGGTGGACTTGAGCATAAACAATGGCCTTTGAGGCAAGGTGTGGAGAGTGATATTGGGACAATATCAGCAAGAAGTCGGGAAACCAGAAAGAGAAAAGAAATGGCTTTAACAAAAGGATATGCAAGTTCCATCAGTGGTTACATATGTTTTCTTCGGCTGGTAAAACATGTCACTGAGGGTTTACTGTCTGAGGTTTTCTGTGTGAGAGTGAGAATCCGGGGAGAACCTTTCAATATATTTTCCAAAGAATTCTACATTACATTCCAAGCTTTTTGTGTGTGTGTGTAAATATATATATATATATATATAGTAACTAGCTGTTTTTGATTTTTTTTTTCTTTTTTCGTGTAGTATCTTCTACATATTGATGTGACTAGTTAATTCAGTGCATATATCACATTTTAACGTGTTGGACCACTCGTAGCCATAGCATTCTCTTTTACTATCCATTTTTCAACATGCATCACCATGGTTGTGTTAAATAATTGATGAGATTGCACCGTGGTTTAAATAGCAATGACAAGATTGCTGCGTGCAGTAAGCACAATTAGAGTTATTGGGTATGAGGTAGAGTTTAATAGAAGGTTGAATTTTCTGATAGGCCAATCTGGGGACTGAGTAGAGCCATTCTCATTCCTGTATTATGGATTTTTATAGAACATTGTAAGGGTAGTTGTGTAAGCTCAAGTATGGGCAGAGTTTCTTTAGTTCCTGGTGGATGTGAGCTCACTGTGCAATATTTCCAATGGACAGGCCTCAAAATCATGGATAGCAGGAACTTCGGTATATTGCCGTGGCCTTCAGGGCCACTAACCATGTTAGAATTCAAAATTTGACCAAAATCCTGTAAACTTTGTACAGAATATGCTAAGGTCAGAAGATTGTAAAATGTTAAATCTTAAACCATTCGTTTTGCAAAAAAATTTTGTTTTTCAGTATAGGACTTATTAATGATACCAAGTAATGGCCAGCATGAGAAAACCAAGCCTTTAGCCATTTGTCCTAACACTGGTTTGATGTGTTTCCTTTCTTAAGCTTTTATGAAGCACCTTGTAATGTTTATCAACATTAATATTGCAATATAAATACAAATTGCTGTTGACCCTAGCAATGTAGTAGTTAACAATAACTTGAGCAGTAAGTACTTCGCCTGTAGTAAAATGAAAATAAATAAAAGCCTACCGTGAAGTTGAGTGAAGAAACAATTGAGCTTAAAAGCATTGTAATATTTTTGTAGTTGCTTAGTAGTTAATTGCAGACTATCTTTGTTTTATAAATGCTTGTGCACAGACACTATTAGAAATTTTGTCAGTCAGTAAATCAGCACTTTGGATAGTGAATCCTAGTTGAGGTCATTTTTATTGGTGAACCCAGGTTGTAGTTTACGTAGGAAGACAGTGTTGCCCTACATATCTCCATAAGAACAAATAATAGGAGCAGGAGTGGAACGTTCAGCACTTCAAACCTGCTCCATCATTCAATAAGATCATGGCTGATCATCTTCAACTCTGCATTCCTGCGCTATCCCCATATCGTTTCCCCTCAGTGTCCAACAATCTTTTGATCTCTATCTTGAATGTACTCAATGACTGAGCATCCACAGCTCTCTGGGTTAGAAAACTAAAGATTCACAACTCTGAGTGAGGAACTTTCTCCTCATCTCAGTTGCAAATGACCAAATCCTTCTGATGCTATTACCACTCCCTCTAGACTTCTAAAGAGATCAGTTAACCTGGCACAGATTATGGATCAAATCTGTGATTTTTCAGACCTGTTTGGCCTAATAAACACCAAGTGGCATATTTACCCATTGAAGTCGTCCAGAACATTTGCAGTTTATTTTATTGTAAGTTAATTAAATCACGTAACGTTTTGTAGGTATGAATATAAATAACTTAGATATAATGGGAGACTTTTCAAAAGTGTTACTTGTATTAGTGTGCAATATTTAGTTTGCAGTATTTCATTATTAACTTCTTTAAAAAAGGAAATAGTAGAGCTTTATTACTGATCTCCTACATATTCCTAGTAATGTTTTGTAGCTAGCATTCCACATGTGGTTCTGTTTATGTTCCCCTCATTTGAACTTTGTGTTAACAGCAATGTAACTTAATCTTCCAAATTTGAACACCAATTATGATAGTTCAAAGACCAACAAGTGAAACAGTAAGAGTGCATACACTAAAACTTATCTACCGATCTCTTGTAGTTTGGTTGATTGGGTTCGCTTTAGAAACAGGAAGCAGGAAGCAAACAGTGGGAGGTTGTTCCTGTCTGTGTGGAGCTGATTTGCTAAACAGATTGAAAGGAGTTAGTGACATGTGCAAAGGCCTGTTCCTGCAGTGCAGCTGGAAGAAATGCCCTGTTAATTAGCTGAATTTTACTTCAGCTGGGAATTGGACAACTGAGTGAAAGTGTTTTAATGCAGAATATTATACTCTGCTACTGTACTGTGGCTATTGTGTGTTTTGTGATCATGAAGGTTTGTAGAAGATGCTGTGAAGCTGGGGTATTAGTTTGGTTGATACAGTGCGTACTATAGCTTTGTTGTATTTGCTGGTTTATCAGGTAGTTGTGAATAGTTCTGTGAATCTGCCTCTAATGTATTGCCTAGAAGGTACAAAAATCATGTTCCTAGTTTTGCACAGTGCCATCACTTTATTTAAGTAAAAGGGTTTAGAAGAGTGTTTTCTTGAAAAGAATTGTACCATAGATGTTGAAGGACTTTTCATGAGTTATGTTATATTTTGCTGCTTCAGCTGCATCAGGTATTATAAATAGAGCTGAATGAAAAATTGCACCAGGGAAAAAATATTATATGCAGAATAAGCGCACAGTAATTTTATTCTTGCTTTCAAGTCAGGCCATGACCCTGAGAAGTAAAACCTTTCCAATTAAACACTAAAAAATACATTTGTGTAGATATGTGAATCCACAGCAAGTGGAAAATGACTGGACTGATTAAGGATTTTCTACATGTATGGATTCGATTTGTTTTTCTCTCCCCAGGATCTGGAAATGAAAGTGAAAGTAACTTGACAGTGTTCAGTTTTATTTCACAGCATGATTTGTTGTGTTATTATGCTAACAGGGTGGGGTCTGAAAATTTGCAATGCTGGATCTGCTGTGGCACTGTTTGTGATAGATTGAGAATACAGGAGCATATTAGTAGACAACATGTTCTGCCGTTTCAGTTTAGCTGTGTGCAATTTGATCTCCCCTTATTTTTGGTGTTGTCACTTGTTATCTGGACAAGTGCAATAACCACATGAATGGCACAGCAAGGCCCTCCAAATAAACAAGATGTATAGCCAGTTATTAGATTAGTTCTAAGATGTTATACACAAGGAAAGTTGAAAAATGTACTACACAGTATTATTGTGTTCACTTGGGTGGATAGGTATCCTGTACAGAGCTCAGCATTTGCACCTTCCATGCTTATCATGGTCAGCTGCCTATGTCAGGCAATAGCACTAAATTGTTAGTACCAAAGGAGCCAATTACAAAGATGCTGCTTGTAATGAATTAAGACGATCAGCTATGTCAGGCAGATAAATTTTGTTAACATCAGCATGCCCACTTTAAGCAGTGGGGGTTGTACTATTGTAGGGTGATTCAAGTTGTGTCTAAGCTATTGGGGCACAAACTGAGGATAACAGCTGTGCTACAATATGCCATATTAATATGTACCTACACCATATGTACTGCAGCATTTCAAGAAGGTGGCTCACCAATATTTTCTCAAGGGCAATGAGGGATGGACAGTAAATGCTGGGCTTTACAGCAATGTACACATCCCATGAATGGATAAAAAAATTAAGAAGTTTACAATAGTGCCACTTATCTTAAAATATTTAATTCAGTGCTATTTTGATCACTATCCAATGTCCCACGCTGGAAAGTGTGAATGTATGGGTTTTAGCTAAGATAGCACTTGGCTAGATGTTGTCTACCATTGGATAGCCTGCCATCATTCATTCATTAGATTTGTATGAAAAATGGCCACTTGGGCAGGTACCCAGAGACTTGAGAGTGCCCACCGAACTGTACCCTAGTAGGAGTCAATACCTTCAAGTGTAATGAGGATGAAGGTGGCATGAAAAATGCTGGAAACTAGCTTTCTGTTTTCTGGATTTAATTTATTTCCAAATTGAAGTTCTAAATCTCAGTTTAAATTGGCCATGAACAAACCCATGCTTTTAAAAGTCAGAATGTAATCAGAAAACTTACAACTTTGAGTGTCATAATCAAAACAAATACTTCTAAGTAAATATTAAATGCTTACTATTGCCATCGCAAGTTACAATAATAAAAGGAATGGACGTGTCCCCATTAACTTTGGTCAGCTGTTGACGTGATGCAGGTTCTGCGTCAATAATTCCCACCGCTGTGAAGCAAACACGAGACACCCGTCACACCAAACAGCGCTGGTGTATGTGACAGTCGAGCTGCAGCATGTTGACATTGACATGGCTGGCATTTATGTGTTTAACCTGAATTTTAGAATGCATCCTTCAGGGGTTAATTATCAGGTTTAATCTGAACATCAGATGGCTCCTTTACAACACATTTGGAAACAATTTTGTTTCTAGCCCTCAAGTAAAGCTTTTACTCATTTAATACTGTAAATGCCAATTTTTTTCTGGACAGTCTGTGTTAGGCTTTGTGTCAGTGAGGAATAGCAGTACACATGCTTGCTCTTTTTAATGATAAAATTAGCTTGTTAAAATATTTGAGTATCATAAGTTTATAGTTTTTCTGTACTGCCTACTTTTTGCCCCTCGGGATGTAATTGCATTGAACTGAGCATGTTGTATAATTGACAGACAGTAAAGTACTACATCTGCAGAAGTGCTGCAGTAATGTGTGTGTCCAGCAATGGAAGGGACAGGAATCAGGAGCAATCACCTGCTTCTGGGTTGTTCATCTGGTGCCGTCAAAAACGGAGAAGTCTGTAAGTGAATGTTTGAGAGTTTTTTCCAACATCCCCAAATCACTTATTGTATTGCGTGTGTTGTGTAATCACTTGATCTTAAAATATTGCACAATCGGCACATATTTCTGAAGCAACTGCCTGCCTGTGGAAGTTGGGAATGGATATCAGCAACTACACAGCTTGCAACTTGGGCAGGCTTGTGCTGACCTCATCACTTTCGGTCAAGGCTATGTGAACTTGAAAGGAAGCAGAGGAATAAAAAAAACCTATATAACCTGACTTCCATGTAACTGGAACTTGCTCATTGTGTTGCAGTATTCTTTGGCTGGCTATCTTATCTGGTTCCTGTTGACCGTCCCTGTTCTTAGAAGGCCACTTCACAGTGGCGTTGCTCTTGCAAGGCAAGGGGAGTCCCCAATTTAATCTGTGACTTTATCATTTGGAGATTTTTTTGGGGCTCCAAGATCTCTTTTGGTCTTGGGTATTGTATGCAACATTTCCACAGTAGAGAAGAGAATGATAGTGCATGGAAAGCTGCAGCATTTCCAAGCATGAGGTTCAGTAGTATCTTTAGTAGACCATGGCATGAATGATTCATTTTCTTTAACATCTGATGTATGCATTCTATTTATGTAGTGTAGATTAATGGTTTGCCCATTTCCATATATTTTCCTATTGATTTGAGTATGCTTAACATTCGTATTTAACGAGAGGCATGGAGAGCATCGACAAGATGGCATCACATTATGTGGGTAAATATTGGCTTAAACAGTGCATCATGCCAGAATTTCAAAACGTTAAACTAGATTTGATGGACCGAATGGCCACCTTTTTGTGCTGTAGCCATTCTATGATTTTAAAATGCACTTGCCAACCAATCAGCACTCTCTTCACATACTGTATAAATCGTTGTTTCCACTTATATCGGTGTTCTTGTGAATTGTCCTGATGAGTGCAAGACAAAAAGCTTCGACATGTCTCTTTTACAGCAATATTCAAGTTCTGTACTACCAAACAACTATTAATATAAATAAAAAATGACCTTTCTTAGGTTTTTATATGTTTATCTAGTTGAAGCTCCTTTGAAGGCATAGATTACAGGTTTCTATCACAATCGTGTTTTACTAAATAAGGTAATGAGAATTAGCATAAGGATAAATGCTTTCTCCCAAAGATATCATTTTAGTGTCCTTTTGAACCAATTGATAATAACAGAGTCTTGCTGTAAAGGATTTATTTTTTCCATTTTAAACTTTTAATTTGGTTTGAAAGACAAATCTGAACGTTGACTAAGATGAACAGATTTTTGCTCACCCGGGCGGGGGGGGGGGTGGGGTTACAATTTTTGGCTCGATTTGGTTTCCACATACTTTAAAGATGCCTGGGATGACAAGCATGTGAAAATGCCCTGCTCTGAGTAAAATCTTTTTCCTGTTGAAAATGAGGTAAAGAATTCCCATACTTTAATTAAACTTTAACATTCATTTTGCTATGGGTGTTGCAAACATGTTCAACTGACTAGAATTGGACTACAGTTCACTAAGCCTAAGAATTTGGGCCAGATTTCCATAACTTTTCATTTTTCTGGAGCTTGCCTGAATTAGAAAACAGTTAATTTAACAAGTTTGAATACATAAAATAAGCTAATCAGTCTAGAAGGTGTTAAGTTTTGAATTCTTTTGAATTTTTTTCATCCTCTGAAACTAAGGAAATGTTGCACTCTATGATCTACAAATTAGCTGTTAGATTTCCGACGCGAGTTGCAATATTATGCTAAAAAATATTTGACTTCTAGAAGAGGGAATCCTGACATGGAAGACAAAAGACCTAACCGAGGAGGATGCTCTATGGAAGTCAAATGGCTTGGAACTCCAATCACTGAGATGCAAAGGATGCCAGAATGCAGCGAAGTTTTGCCACCTTTAAGAGCATCTAGCAATCACTCAGTGACCATCCAAGTAAGTTGAAATAAATTCTCTTTCCAAGCAGTACACTAGTTAGTTGAAAATATGAGTACCCAACTTACTATTCTCTGTACAACTATTTATTGAGCATTGTTACAGGGAAACCTGGCTACATACTACCTTATCCAACGGAACCATCAGGGAAGCACTTGAAGTGTCTGTAATACTGACTTATTACTGAGTTCTGTGCTTTGGGACCAAATCCACAAAAAATTGTTTTGAGATTGCCAATCATTTCACATCAGACCTAAATTGCTGTACAAGGTGAACAAGATCATCCAACTGAGCAAGGTTGAAATCTACTGTCATCACTGTTGATGTTCACACTCTCATTTACAAATTTAAAGTAGTTCAAACGACTTTATACCAAATGATTGCAGCACTTCAATAAACTAGAAACTGCAGCAAGAAATTTGCAAATTTTTTTTGTGTACTTCTTTCCCCTGATATTTTAGGGATGTCAAACTAAGGGCTATTTCTTTTTGACATGTACATCTATTTGGTATGAAAATCTGCCTTACCATTTCTCCTCCAGGATATGCAATTGTTGCTAGTTACTTTTGTGCTTATTGCAGACAGACTTGTTGAAAAGCGGTGAAGTCCCTCGACCCTATCCCACATACTTTAAAGATGCCTGGGATGACAAGCACGTGAAAATGCCCTGCTCTGAGCAAAATCTTTTTCCTGTTGAAAATGAGGTAAAGAATTCCCATACTTTAATTAACCTTTAACATTCATTTTTCTATGGGTGTTGCAAACATGGTCAACTGATTCGAATTGGACTAACAGTTCACCCAGCCCAAGAACTTGGGCCAGATTTCCATAACTTTTCATTTTTCTGGAGCTTGCCTGAATTAGAAAGCAGTTAATTTAACAAGTTTGAATACATAAAATACCTGATCACCATGGCTGTGTAGGCCTTCTAGGTATGAACCTGCAACATTTGTGAATAGATTTAACACGGCAACTTTGTAACAATGCAATTAAAATTGTAACAATAATCCAGGACTTAATCGTCGTTGGACTAGTCATCTTGTCACTCATTCTGTTATGGCTGTTAGGAATTTCATTCTGTGATTAGCCAGCAAACTAGATCCATCAAATGCAGCAAGTGAAAAGCAATCCTCTAATTTCCCCACTGCCAAGTTGGAATTTGTCTTGGCATAGTATTGTGCCTGGTGGTTTAGCTGTGAACTGGTGAAAATTACCTAATAAAAACCAGGTGGGTTATAGTGATGAGTAGCCTTGGGCTCCACTACTTGTACCTAGTTGGGAGTCAAGCATTTGCAGGTTTGTACAAATTTCTACTATTTTCCAATGTAGTTTTGGATTATTGCAACACTGTCAACAAATGAAATGCTTTCTCATTTAAGACAACTAACTTACTTGTAAATAGATTAACTGAATGAAGAGAAAAGGAAAGGTGGATTTGCCATAAGGTAACAATCTCTAAAGATTGTTTGAAAATGTGTTATGTCCCTCAATTTTCAAATTTTTGCTTAAAAAATAGGGGAACAAGGAACTTAAGACGTTGTAGAAGTGCTGGTTTAATTTTAAATTATACTGATAGCAAACTTCAGAAGAATGTAGCTAGACTGCTGAAATGGGCAGGGAGATGGCAGATAGAATTTAATTCGGATAAGTGTGAAGTGCTTCACTTTTGGAGGAACAACATGGGGAGGAGATGTAACCTAAGTGGTTTGAGGATGTACAAGAGCAGAGGATCCTGTGGGTGCATTCTCTCAAATCCTTGACAGTACCAGGGCAAGTTGGTAAGGCAGTTAAGAAAGTGTATGGATACTTTGCTTTGTAAGTAAGAATATTGAAAACAAAAACAAGGAAATCATGCTAAAACTTTACAAAGCAGTGGTTAGGCCTCAGCTGGAGTATTGTGTACAATTCTGGGTACCACACTTATAGAAGGATGTCAAAGCTCTGAAGATAGTACAGAGAAGGTTAATCAGTTTGATGCCAGGAATGAGAAAATTCAATATATGGATAGATTAGAGAAGCTGAGGTTGTTCTCTTTGAGTCAAAAAGATTAAGGGGAGACCTGAAAAGTGTATTCAAAATTATGTAGGTTTTGATAGGACAAATAGAGTATTGCAAATATGGGATTTATAAGATTGTTATGTTTTGGGACTGTGCCTTTAATTAAGGGTAAAATGTGACCTGTTCTGAAGTCTGCCTGCCTGACAACAGGCCTGGGTGATGTGTCTATTAAAGGTAGGCCCAAGTTGTTGATTGGAAAGAAAGTGTAAGGTGTTCACACTTGGAGAAAATGGCAGCAGCATTTGTTTTTACAGTGGCTAGACTGCTAGTCTTCAAAGACCCAGAAAGTTGTTGAGAATGTTGGGTTGTAAACAGTTATGCTTTAAACTGTCCATTTATTTCCAAGATAAAAGAAGTTAGGGTTTCATGGATAGCTAATCAGCATTTCTACCTGGATACAAGGCCCAGGTAATTCACAATGCTATGGAGATAGGCTTTCAGAGGGAGAGGGTTTCCCAAAGATATTCCTCAAAACTCACAGACAAGTCAGTCCAACAGGATCCAGGAGAGAGGGAATATCTAGAGGTCGAAAGTCTCTGTGTGCACCCCACAGAAATGCAGGTGGGAGCTTGTGCTCGGATCGAAAAGATCAAGTTCATGAGGATTTGAAACGAGGCTGGAAGATTCACCTTTTTGCACAAAAGGGAGAATCTCCAGGAAAAACCTTCATTGTGAAAAACAATTCTAGGGTTAAAGTTACCAGGCTGGAAAAGGAAAAGAACAGAAGTAAAGCCTCGGGAACTAAGAATCACTTCGGACCGGTTTCCAGAGAATTGAATTTCTGCTTAAGGAACGGTGTGAAGTGGGGTTTTATTGGTTGTGTTATAAGTAAAAAGGGAAATTTCTGTTCTGTAGTTTAAAGTATAAGTGGACTATAACAATAGTGTTTAGCCAACAGTACTTTTAGACTGTCACAGTAAAAGTCTTAAAACGTAAAATCCTGTTGTGTCATCCTTTCAGCTATTCGAATTTCAAAGTTCAAATTTCTTTTTAAAAGTTACTGGTCTCTGTGGGGATAGTAATAAGAGTGAAACAATTTCTTCTGACAAGTCAGTAACCAGAGGCCATAGTTTTAAAATAAATGACAAAAGAACTAGATAGGAGTTGTAGAGAAATTTCTTCATATACAGAGCTGTTGAGATCTGGGATAAAGTACCTAAAAATTGTGGAATCGGATTCCATATTAACTTTCAGAAGGCAATTGGAAATGTGCTGGTTTGCAGGGTTATGGGAAAAATGCTGGGATATGGGACTGAGTTGGACAACTCCTTCAAAAAGCCAGCACAGGCTCAATGAACTAAATGATTTCCTTTTGTGCTGTGAGATTCTATGATTATTTTATTTCATGAAAATTTGCTTTAAATGGGCTGTTTTGGATCTGCAGTTCTTAACTTTAATCACCAGGTGTCACTTCAAGATCAGTAGGAATACATTGACTTTATCTTCTAGATCAGTAGTGATCAAGCTTTTTTGTCTTTGGAACAAATATAAAGTTTAACTCATAAATTCCCATTTACCTCAGTTGAATCATACAAATTATACTACCCAGTTCCATACCTTTCTTGAATAACTAGCATCCAAATTGTATATAATTATTGTCCAGAAAACATGGCCACTTATGGTTCAAAGTCGAATGGCTTTGTGGAACACCTTTAACCAGTATGTTTGACTTGCTGCAGTTGCATAACAATATTACTTATTCTAATGCTAGTGTGGAAAACAATGAAGCTTTTTGTCTGATATAATTTATTCATTGGATTCTATCTTGCTGGTCACATGCTGAATCCTTTAAGATCCCAGATGGAATATTGTGTCCAATTGTGGGAGCCACATTTTAGAAAGAGCGTAATGCCCTTAGAGATGGTGCAGTAGATTGAGAAGGTACAAAGGAGATTTGCTAGAATGGTACCAGTGATGCAGAGATTAAGTTGCATGGAGAGACTAAAGCTGGTGATCCCTTTAGGACATAGAAGGCTGAAGGAAAATTTAATAAAGACGTTCAGCATCGTGAAGGATTTTGATAGAGTGAATAAGGAGAAACAGTTTCCAGTGGGAGAAGGGTCAGTGAAATGGATTTAAGATAATTGACAGAGCCAGAAGAGAATTTCTATTTTAGAGGGTTATGGTTTGGAATGCACTCTTTGAAAGGGTAGTGAAAGCAGATTCAGTAATAACTTTCAAAAGGGAATTGGATGAATACTTGAAAAGGAAAAATGCAGGGTAATGGAGGAAAGAGCAGGGGAGTGGGGACTAATTGGAAAGCTCTTTCAAAGAGCCAGCGCAGGCATGATGGGCTGAATGGTCTCCTGTGCTGTAATGTTCGATGATTAATGACCTAAGCTAGTTATGAAAGATACAGTTTTTAATGTTCCTTCTGGGATGTCTTCAAAGGAACTTGGAACCATATCTTGGGCATAATGCAGAGACAGAGGTTAGCCTGCTCAGCAGAGATGTGGCTAATCACAGGACACCATAGTAATGAACAGACAACTGAGAAATAAAAGACTACATTTTAAAGGTCAGTTTAATGTTGATTGTTAGAGCAGAAGTGTCTGTTGTTTCGACATGTTGAGTGGAAACAGTGAAGTTTGTATTTACTGTAAATATGCTGTTTGTGCTTAGTACTCTATTTATTTATTGATTGTATTGTTAAATACATTTGTTAGTTTACAGTATGAGACAGGGAGAGGAGAGAAGAAAGAAAGGAAGAGGAGAGAATGAATGGGCAAAGGAGG
Source organism: Cetorhinus maximus (assembly GCF_964194155.1). Taxonomy (NCBI): domain Eukaryota; kingdom Metazoa; phylum Chordata; class Chondrichthyes; order Lamniformes; family Cetorhinidae; genus Cetorhinus; species Cetorhinus maximus. The sequence continues at coordinate 19,258,724 of NC_135905.1, read as the reverse complement.
GACAGAATGGTGACCAGGGAGAAGAGTGGGTAGTGAGCACGTGAGAATATGGGGATGTGGCGGGGACCTCAGTGTGGGAATGGAGTAGGGTTGCCAACAGATGATTTTACCTGCATCTGGGAGTGGAGGGGTGGTGTGGTTGCCATAGAATACATTTCTGTCTTGGGCTCCAAGCACCATGAATACTGAAGGCAAAATCTTGCATTATAATTACTCTTCTTCACTCAAGGAATTCTTTGTACTTATTTCAGAGTTCTGGCTACAGCTTCTCCAACCATTGTTTAATGACTGTACCCTGGAGCCTTGTGCAGATATAAATATATTGAGGCAAAACTATTCTTAATGTGTGAAAATGGTCTGCAAGGAATATTAGCATTGTCAGGAAAATGTAATAATTTTCATAGTGTTCTTGAAATTTATTGTATAGTAGAGTAATAGTGGGGTCTATGTCTGTGCGTCTGTATGTGTGTGGGGGACTTAGTTGAATTAAAGGCAGCTGGTCTGAAGGCTTTGATGTATCAGAAAATGAGCTAGATTTGAAATGTTAAGTAGGTAAACATGGGTGAAGTTTTAGAATGTGAGATGTAAAGGGAACATTTGCATTTTTAAATAAGCCAGACTAGCTTGAATTCAAAAGAGGGGGAGAAACGTTTCACCTAGCCAGGAGAAGTTAAGAAATAGTGTATTTATTTTTCCCAAAGATTGGTAAAATTGGTACTATGATAGATTTTTATTCGTAGAGCGGTAAAGTCCAAAGACATAGTGAAATAATGGGAATTTGCATTCAAAGGGGAAAATATGTGTAAAGGAGATGGGGTTATGTGTAAGGGGAAAGCATATTTAGATTTAACACAAGTGTGAAAAGCCTCCAGCATCTAAGCCTCAAGCTGCTGTCTACAAGGAACCAAAGCTGAGAAAACTCACTTTGAATTCGACTGACCAGGGTATGTGCTTTGCCTGGGTCTGTTTAAATCTGTGTTTTACTGTTGACTTAACGAAGGTGTAACTGGGATTTAGATTAATTAGGGGGGTTAGGAGTTATCGTAATTTGTAAACCTATGTATGTGTTTAAAATCATTTTTAAAAATTTAATAAAGGTTTAATTTAGTTTTGTAAGAAGCCTATAAGTTTCAGTGGTCTTATTACCACTGAATTCAAGGCACGCATCTCAAAATATATACAAATTGCAAAACAATTGTGGCAGTTGTTTCAGGTTTCCCTTTGGGATTTGAGCAACTCAGCATTTACCATCAGCTATGCCATAACAGCATGTTGATTGTCCACACTGCAGGATCCCTAAAATATGGTTGACAATTGGAGCATACACCATGGTGTTTTATGTGTTATTCTGGCTTGAATAGTGGGCTCGATGCTTTTGATGGAGAATGTTTCTGCAAGATTGAGAATTTAGTTGGGATTTGTCACTTAATGGCACCCCAGTATTTGAACTGTTTTTTATTCTTTCAATGGATATGAGTGCCACTCGTAAGGCCAGCATTTGTTGCCCATCCCTAATTGCACTTGAGATGGTGGTGGTGAGCCGCTGTCTTGGACCGCTGTAGTCCATTAGGTTTAGGTGCACCTGCAGTGCTGTTAGGGAGGGAGTTCTAACTTTTGACCCAAGTAACGATATAGTTCCAAGTCAGGATGGTGAATGACTTGGAGGGCAACTTACGGGTAATAATGTTCCCATGCATCCGGATGGTAGAGCTTGCAGATTTGGAAGGCGCTGTTGAAGGAGGCTTAGTGAGTTGTTGGAGGGGGTAAATGTTTAAGAGGGTGGCTAGGGTGCTGATCAAACGGGCTGCTTCGTCCTGGATGATGATGAGCTTCTTGAGTGTTGTTGGAGCTGCAATCATCTAGACAAGTGGAGAGTATTCCATTACGCTTTTGACTTGTGCCTTGTACATGGTAGATAGGCTTTTGGGGGGGTCAGGAAGTGAGTTACTCACCACAGAATCCCCAGCCTCTGACCTGCTCTTATGGCCACAGTATTTATATGGCTGGCTCAGTTCAGTTTCTGATCAAGGATGTTGATGGTGGATGATCCAGCAATGGCAATACCATTGAATATATAAAGTAATGTTGCATATACAGCAGATTTGGATGTGAAGACCATTCATATTGTTTCATAAAATAATCAATTATATCTTTAAAAGTTTGTATTTTAAAGGATTTGTATAATTTTAAAGGTTGCACTTTTGAATTATTTTTGTGATTGGTTGTATTGTGTAAGTTATACTGTACTGCTTGTGAACATAAACCACACCTCAAGATAATATTGTTTTGTTTTTACTTTTCAGGATGGAAGCAAGAACGTGAGCAGTCGGTGGGAGTTGATTCGAACAGCACTGTTAAGAAAATTTACTAACTCTGAGGATGTAAAGGTGCAGTGTGAAATAAAGTTAAATCTGCAATTGTGGGCTGAGGGTCGGGTTGCACCAGGAATTTATTTGAAATACCTCGCTAGAATCAGTTATTTCGAACATATTTGCATGTTGAATGAAGTAATTGTCTTCCACTATTAGAACAAAGAACAAAGAAAAGTACAGCACAGGAACAGGCCCTTCAGCCCTCCAAGCCTGGGCCGATCATATTACCTGTCAAACTAAAACATTTTGCACTTCTGGGGTCCGTATCCCTCTATTCCCACCCTATTCATGTATTTGTCAAGCTGCCTCTTAAACACCACTATTGTACCTGCTTCCACCACCTCCTCTGGCAACGAATTCCAGACACTCACTCACTACCTTCTGCATAAAAAACTTGCCCCCGTACATCTCCTCTAAAGTTTTCTCCTCTCACCTTAAACCTATGTCCCCTAGTAATTGACTCTTCCACCCTGGGAAAAAGCTTCTGACTATCTACTCTGTCCATGCTACTCATAATTTTGTAAACTTCTATCAAGTCGCCTCTCAATCGCCGTCGCTCTAGAGAGAACAATCCGAGTTTCTCCAACCTCTCCTCATAGCTAATAACCTCCAGACCAGGCAGCATTCTGGTAAAAACCTCCTTTGCACACTCTCCAATGCCTCCATATCCTTCTGGTAATGTGGCAACCAGAATTGCACGCAATATTCCAAGTGTGGCCTAACCAAGGTTCTATACAGCTGCAGCATGACTTCCCAGCTTTTATACTCAATACCCCTGCCGATGAAGGCAAGCATGCCATATGCCTTCCTGACTACCTTATCCACCTGCGTTGCCACTTTCAGTGACCTGTGGACCTGTACACCCAGATCCCTCTGCCCGTCGATGCACTTAAGGGTTCTGCCATTTACCGTATAATTCCTACCTGTATTAGACCTTCCAAAATGCATTACCTCGCATTTGTCCGGATTAAACTCCATCTGCCATTTCTCCGCCCAAGTCTCCAACCGATCTATATCCCGATGTATCCTTTGACAATCCTCTTCACTATCAGCAACTCCTCCAACCTTAGTGTCGTCTGCAAACTTACTAATTAGCCCAGTTACATTTTCCTCCAAATCATTCACGTATACTACAAACAGCAAAGGTGCCAGCACTGATCCCTGCGGAACACCACTAGTCATAGCTCTCCATTCAGAAAAGCACCCTTCCACTGCTACCCTCTGTCTTCTATGACCAAGCCAATTCTGTATTCATCTTGCCAGCTCACCTCTGATCCCGTGCGACTTTACCATCTGTACCACTCTGCCATGAGGGACCTTGTCAAAGGCCTTACTGAAATCCATGTAGATAACATCCACTGCCTTTCCATCGTCAATCATCTTTGTCACTTCCTCGAAAAACTCGATCAAGTTAGTGATACACGACCTCCCCTTCACAAAACCATGCTGCCTCTCACTAATACGCCCATTTGCTTCCAAATGGTAGTAAATCCTGTCACGAAGAATCTTCTCCAATAATTTCCCTACCACTGACGTAAGGCTTACTGGCCTGTAATTTCCTGGATTATCCCTGCTACCCTTCTTAAACAATGAAACAACATTGGCCAATCTCCAATCCTCTGGGACCTCACCCGTAGCCAGTGAGGATACAAAGATTTCTGTCAAGGCCCCAGCTATCTCCTCCCTTGCCTCCCTCAGTACTCTGGGGTAGATCCCATCTGGCCCTGGGGACGTATCCACCTTTAATATTCTTCAAGATGCCTAACACCTCTTTTTTGATCTCAACTTGATCCAGGCTATCTACACACTCTTCCCTAAACAAATCGACCGCTAAGTCCTTCTCTTTGGTGAATACTGATGAGAAGTACTCATTTAGTATCTCTCCTATTTCTTCTGGCTCCACACATAGATTCCCACCTCTGTCTCTGTGTTGACCTACCCTTTCCCTGGCTACCCTCTTGCTTTTTACATATGTATAAAAGGCCTTGGGATTTTCCTTAATCCTGGTTACCAATGACTTTTCATGACCCCTTTTAGCCCTTCTGACTCCTTGCTTAAGTTTCTTCCTACTTTCTTTAAATTCTCCACGGGCTTCATCTGTTTCTAGCCTTCTAGCCCTTACGACTGCTTCCCTTTTCTTTTTGACTAATCTCACAATATCCTTCGTTATCCAAGGTTCCTGAAACTTGCCATATTTATCCTTCATCCTAGCAGGAACATGCCGGTCCTGAATTCTTATCAACTGACGTTTGAAAGCCCCCCACATGTCAGTTGTTGATTTGCCCTCAAACATCCGCCTCCAGTCTAGATTCCTCAGTTCCTGCCTAATATTGTTATAATTAACCTTCCCCCAATTAAGCACCTTAACCACAGGACTCCTGTTATCCTTATCCACCAGTACCTTGAAACTTATTGAATTATGGTCACTTTTCCCGAAATGCTCTCCTACTGAAACTTCGACCACCTGGCCGGGTTCATTCCCTAATACCAGGTCCAGTATTGCCCCTTACCTAGTTGGACTACTTACATATTGTCTCAGGAAGCCCTCCTGGATGCACCTTACAAATTCTGCACCATCCAAACCCCTAGCACTAAGTGATTCCCAGTCAATATAGGGAAAGTTAAAATCACCCACCACAACTACCCTATTGCTTTTACATCTTTCCAAAATCTGCCTACATAACTGTTCCTCAATCTCCGGCCGGCAATTGGGAGGCCTATAGTAAACCCCCAACATTGTGACTGCACCCTTCCTATTCCGGAGCTCTACCCATATTGCCTCGCTGCATGAGCCCTCCGAGGTTTCCTCCTGTCGTACAGCTGTGATATTCTCCTTAACCAGTAGTGCAACTCCCCCACCTCTTCTACATCCCCCTCTATCCTGCCTGAAACATCTAAATCCTGGAACATTTATCTGCCAATCCTGTCCATCCTTCAACCAAGTCTCTGTAATAGCAATAACATGATAGTCCCAAGTACTAATCCAAGCTCTAAGCTCATCTGCCTTGCCTGTTATACTTCTCGCATTCAAACAAATGCATTTCTTTGCTTTGACTCCCCCTGCTGAACAACAGAGCCAGCCGTGGTGCCACTGCTCTGGCTACTGCTGTTGTTTTCCCTTGATAGCACCCCCCCAACAGTATCCAAAACAGTTTACCTGATAGAGAGGGGGACAGCCACAGGGAATTTCTGCACTGACTGCCTGCCCCTTCTAGCGGTCACCCATCTATCTGTCTGTACCTTGGGTGTGACCACGTCTGCAAAACTGTCTGTGATGCTTTCCGCCACCTGAATGCTCCTAAGTGCATCCAACTGCTGCTCCATCCGATCCATGCGGTCTGTGAGGAGCTGCAATTGGGTATACTTGCTGCAGACGTAGTTGTCCGGGACACTTGAAGCGTCACAGATTTCCCACATCCCACAGGTGAAGCACTTCACCTCAGCAACTGCCATTTCTAGAACTATTTAATAAATTAATTTAAATCTAATAACTGCTTATTGACTTCTTATTAACTATACATTCCCTAGGGCTAGATTTCTACTATAAATGCTAAATTCTAAGAACAGTAATCCCCTGCTTCTGGTCTAGATACCCTCTACTTATTAATTAAGTAATTAGTATTAGTTGAGTAAGCATTGAGATTCCTGGAGAAGCTGGCGTTTTTACTCTTTTGGGATATTTTGCAAGTTTTGAGACAGGCAGCAGTCAGATTTAACGGCATGATTGTGGACATTCATGGGATGTTTGCAGTATGTTAAATCATTTTTTCTAAACTTCAGGTCTCCGTCTGGCATTTTAGCAATTGCTAGTTAACAGTACAGTCATCATCACTGCATCATCGGTGTATTGATTGCAGTGATGAAGTAACAAAGAAGCATTCTAGTGTTTTATTGAGGGAATGATTAAACTTTTCACATGAATGCAGTCAATGCATTCTAATTGTCATATAATAATTGCTGCCCTCAAAGGGCTATAGGGACAGACAGGGCAGGGAAATGGGATTAAGTGGATTCCAGATAGCTGGCTGAGGTGGAATGTCCGAATTTCTTCCCTCTGTATTCTGTGAAATCGCCTTACAAATTGTTAATAATCTGCCATGAATTGTCAGAGGCCTTCCCAAAGTTAATTTAAAATAATGCCCTCCTAATGCTTCACACATTTTTAAAGATATACTGTGATACCAGAAAATTAGCATTCTGCATTTTTGATACTTAACTTCAACCTGTCATGTCTCTGAGATTCCAACGCAGCGAGTTGCCAACTTGTCTGATGTGTCATGTGAAGCACAAATGAAGTCAAAATGCTTACTTGTTGGGAAAGTTGAAAAAAACTGTTTAATCTTAGGTTTTGTAAATGGGGCTTTATAGCTAAATATCTAGGCGATGGTGCTTAGCATGGGCAAATCATTGGTTAATATATTGTGTCCAGTTTTGGAAACCCTACTTTAAGAAGGTATGGAAACCACAGAGAGAGCACATTTACTAAGCTGAATCCTTACCACTCACCTGGATGGATACAATCATAACAATTGAGAGAAACTGACCACCATCCAGGACAGAGCAGTTTGCTTGACCGGAGCACACGACTCAATATTCACCCCCTTCATCCATCCTATCATACCAGCATACTGTGTCAGCAGTACATATGAACTGCAGGCTGCAAGTCAGCAATTTACCCAGCTTTGTTCAACAGCACCTTCCTCCATTGTGACCTTAACCACTAAAAAGGAGAACAGCAATGTTGTGGGGATACTATTGGTCCAAGTTTCCCCCAAAACCCAAACCACTAACTTGGGGATATGTCACTATTCCTTCAACATTGATTGGACAATATCCTTGAATTCCTTTTATTAACACTTTCACCTTAAGGACTGTAGGGGTTCTTGGAGAAAGTCCATTACCCCTCCTCGGGGCATGTTGGTTTGGGCAATAAATGTAGCCTCGCCAACATCAACCATATCCCAAAAACAAATAAATAAACTTATGCAAGGATGAGAAGCTTTAGTTAAGATGTGAGACTGGAGGAGCTGAGGCTTTTTTTATTGTTGTAGGGAACATTAAGTACTGATTGGTGGTATTGAAATTTAGAAGGTGTTTTGATGAGGCCAATGGAGAAAAACTGCATCACGCTTTGATGAGATGGCAACTAAAGGGCTTAAACTTATGGCCATCACCAATACAAGAAATTAAGTTTTTAACCTATAGGAAATGGAATGTCTGAACAGAAGGAGTGATAAGTTTCCAGAAAGGAAGTGGATAAATATTCAAAAAATGAAACTATTAAAAGGGTAAAGTAAAAGTCCGAAGAGTGGAATGAGAGGATTAGCTCATTCGTAGAGCTGCCATAGGTGTGATGAGCACTTTTTAAAAATCAGCAAAGAGGGTAATTGTTATGTAGGGTATCACAACCAAATTCAATTGCTATCCTCATCCCGTATGCATTGCAGCAAGATGCTGATCATGACTTTCTTTGCTTTCTCATCGCCCGAGCCAGTAATTCTGAGGGTAATTTGTCCTGTTACTGCCTCTCTGACTGAGATCAGTAGAGGCCAAGGAATTAAGCTGGGATCAGCCCTAATATAGCTTTGTAATAAACCTTAAGAAGCTAAATGGGAATAAAAAAAAATTAAATAAGAATAATCTTTAAGTATCACTGTGATTTAAATAAAAGTGGAAGAAAATTCTTTTCATGGTATTCAACAGTGTTTGAGGCAGATCATAGGAGTGCATTTTCAATTTGGTCAACTTAACATTTAGTTGCAATGAACAATTTTAGCTGTCATTTTAAAAAATAAAATCTTTGGATTTTTTGTATTTTCCCACTCTGGATTTACTTTTTTATTCAGAGTTTACCCTAATTTTTCTGGAATTGACTGGTGGTTTCAGACTGTTGTGGTTTAAGGTTCAATCATTTTCAGCTGTTGCTACTTTGCTGGTCTATCATCCACTGAATTTCTCAAACTTGCCTAGTTTTATAAGTTCCGCCCATGAACCATGGCTCTTGCACTATTCCTGGCTGGTTACACAAACTTTTAGTTAAAGCATAACTGTGGCATTTGTCACTGATGAGTTGGAGAATGGATTCTTTAAATGAAAGCGGTTAAATAACCACCACTTGGAAACTGTTCTCTTTTAAGGATGCAATACTGAAGTATAATGCAGGATATGCCAGGAAATGGGACTTCACTATCCTGAAAAACCTTTGTACTGAGGTAAGAATGTGAATCTATACTGTGCAGTTTGGAAACCCATTTTGCACTTTTATAAGTGGCAATATTAGACCAACGTAACATATAGATTTATTAAAAAATTATGTAAATTGTACTTTCACTTTATTTTTAAATAATTTCAATATTCTTCCCTATATGGTGATGACATTCGCTAAAATTAACTGGAATACTTTACCTTTATTGAGTATATTAGTAATTTTAATGGCTACATTAGGATGAACTGGCACTCCCTGCCAAAACCATTTAGATTCTGAACGTTAAGTTTTTATTTTCTTCTTAAAATGTAACAGAAAACCTTTAGAAATTCTGTAATTTTTAAAATTATACTTCAAGGGCTCCTCAGGTAACATGATTAGGCAATGGGGGACCGCCAGTGGAGATGGTGGTAGGGAAGAAAGTGGGATTAGATAATCTGTCCCTGCTACATTTCTGCATGCCTTTTGAAAGCTCGGTCACAGGCTGTGCACGCTGGTGGCATTGGAAATCGCCTCGAATCAGAAAACGATGGGTGTTGTGGTAGCAAACTAGTGTTCCTTAAACACAAGATCTTTTCTCTCCTTAAATCTTTTCCCAGGAATGGATAGTGGGTACAGCTAGAAGGAACTGTGAAACATAGATCTTTCATATAGTTGTCTTCTATGTGAATTTATAAAGGAGCAGTATGTCAGGACAACAGTAGCTAAGGCCTGAGTGTGTTTTGTTATGCAATCTACTTAGCTCAAATTATGCAATTCATTTTTTAAAGCACAATGCTTACTCTGGTGTATTATGTTATTTCACATTATTGGATAATCCAAATATTTTAGTGTAGGAGAACTTTGAATTATCAGGGGACAGTACCCTGCCTTTGAAATTTTACATGCCATTCGTGAAAGGTGTAAATTAAGTTTTGCTGTGTTTTGTTTTGTTCATCCAAGTCGTCATATATTTTTAAACCAAATGCTGTCAAGACTCAAACTCAAGGGTATGTTTGGAATTTCAGACAGTTAACCAACATAGCATGGACGGAGATACTTCCTGGGTTCTGTGTAGTTAAAAGGGGAGAAATATTCGAAGCTCTACGCAAAAGTATTCTCCCACTTAACCCCTCTCCCTGTGTGTCACACTCTGCTGGTGAAGAGTTTAATGTGGTTCCAGGCCTTTGTGCCTGCCATTGTTGAGTATTGCAACTTGACTTCTTTTAATTTTCTCATTCCTCTTATTAGTCATGCCCTTCTTGCTATCCCCTGTATTGCGAATGTGAATCACTGTAGTGTGTGGTATGAGAGATGCAGTTTGTAGCTATCCTTGAGGTAACTAAATGAAGCCTTAGCAATGCAGCTAGTGGATTTCTGTAAGCTCTGTGTTTGAGCAAATGTAATATTGCTCCCATACTGACATATTATTTCTGAGAATTCCTTACTGAATCCAGTTGCCATTCTTTTTCTCTGATACAGCAGGACTAATCCAACGATAACTCATTTTCATATCTTTAACATTTATCAAGCTCCACAGTACTTGCACAGAAATTCAATGTAGGAAGAGGTCAGACAACAGAAGGTACACAAACCCCAGAGAGTGGGATCTCTATTGACTGTCATTAAAGTTGTCAAGATCCCCATAAAATGCAGATGGCCCATTAACATTTTAGAATTTCCCCATGCAAATTTAATGTGCTGGTTTAGTTTCCTGAGTGTGTATTTTTAAAAACTTTCTAGAACCATTAGGTAAGTATTTGCAATTTTGATGGAAGATTCTTCAGTTTCAGAAACATTTGACTGTACATTTTCATGTGAAGGTGGTTACGCATATCAGTAAAATGAATCGGGAAAATGATCAGTCTGTTGCGTGGTTCAAAGTAATACCTCATGATTATTAAGTATACCTGCAAGTTCTTTCACTATCTCTAGCTGGACTGAAGGATAAGGTTGTCGTCTTTCCCCCTTTTGCTGGTACCTGATACATTTTGGATTAAAAAGAATAAGTTATAAATGCTGGAAATCAGAACTATTAAAAAAAATTTAAAAATGCTTGAAATATGCACTAAGTTTGTAAGAATCTATTTCGGTGTACACCCTTCAGAACTGAAAGCTGAACATTAAGCAGCCAGTGATTCATATCAGAGCATGAAGTAAAATTGCATAGAAGTTACAACATAGAAACTGGCCAATTCCAATCCAAGCTTGTCCAACCTTTTCGCTTGGGGGTGACATTTCCACTTTTTTCTCACTCAAGGGGCTGATGAGCAAATTTCAGAAAGACAAGTATTAGCACAGGTATAAACTGAATTTCAAAAAAACGTTGGGGTGTTAAAATAAACAATTGTTCAGCAAAAATAAAGCAATGTCATAGCAATAAAGTAAGTTTTTTTTAAAAAAGCAACTAAAAATCACCACACACACGCACACTCACTCCCATGACCACTCCCACTCATTCATTCACTCTCTCACTCCCACATACACTCACTCACTCTCTTTCACTCTCACATACACACACACACGCACTCATTCCCACTTGTGCGCATGTGCAAACACACTATCTCTCACTCACTCCCCCTCTCCCACTACCTCTCTCGTTCACTCCCTCCAGCCTCTTTCTCTCTACCCCTCCCCCCACCTCTTCTGACCTGGGCCTCCACAGCCATCTCACTACCAGGCCTCATTCATGAGTGTGCGCAGTATATAGCGAGCAATGATCTGGTTAGGGTAGCCATTATCCTGCAGAATGGCTTTGATGCGCCCTATTTCAGCATCAAGCTTGCAGGGTGAGCTGATGGCTCTGGCCCTATTTACGAGCTTGCCAATAAGGCCAATCTTATAGCGTGTGGAACAGTGTGAATCCCAATGCGCATATTGACTTGCTGTAGACAGTAGTAGAGAAACCATTGGCAGATTTCTTAACCAGCACGCCAAGGAAAGGGAACTCATTTGACTGCTTAATTCAAAGGTGAACCTGAGTCCAGGACGAAGCCCTTTAAGGTGCGTAAGGAATACACACAGCTGCAGATTCAAATATAGCAAACATATCATCTACGTATCGGAATAATGCAAGAGGTAGAAGGTTTGAGGATGCTTTTCTTGTAGAAACCGATGAAGGTGTTTGGTGAGAACTGGGCCCAGAGGGGATCCCATGGCAATGCCATCTATTTGAGCATACATAGTGTCATTAAAATGGAACTCAGCTGCACAAGTTGCTGAGTTCATAATTTCAGTGAATACAGATTCAGACATCGGAAGTGTGTCTAGATTGCCATGATATAGTGACACGGTGCAAATGCCTAAAGCTTCCTTGAGTGGTACATGGGTGAATAGGCTAGCAATGTTGAACGATCACATGGACACTATCGATAGCAATCCCTTGCCAAGGTGTCAGAATCCTTAACCGTGTATGTGGAAAACTTGCTCAGAACTGATTGTGGCAACTCGCCCAACCATTTGGCCAATTCATGTTATGCAGAACCAGTCATGGATAAGATGGGGCATAAATGGACATATGTTTGGAGGGTTGGGTAACCCATGCATACGCGGATGCAGTGAGGGCAATTCTTATCAAATATATCACCTGGCAGCTCCTTATTCTTACACAAGCTCAACAAGCGTTTTTGTAACTTGCTGTCGAGCAAAGCTGTCCAGTCATGCCTAGCGGCCGGTCCAGTGGATACGATTTTAGAAGCGTCGTTAAGAATGGCATTTGTTTTGTTGATATAGTCACACTTGTTGAGGATGACTATTCCAATCCCTTTGTCGGGTTTGCAGAATTGTATGTCTAGGTTGGCCTTGAGGCCTCGCAATGCTACCAGACATTCACGTTGCATGTGAAAATCAACCAAGTCGCTCAGAACCCTGCAATATGAATGCACTAGATACTAGATCAGCTAGGCGTTCTTTCAACAATTCAGATCTTCAGTGAATGCTGGTTTGTGGCGGGACAGCTGGGAGTAGAGGAGTTCAAACTCAGCAGATACCTCTTGTTTGATGTGGGACGAAGGCACACCAAAATTTAAGCCATGTGCAAGAACAAACTCCTTGCCTTCAGAGAGTTTATGGTCAAAGAAATTTACTACATGCTTGGTGTCATTAATTGTGCTGCCAAACCTCTTCTGCTCAAGCAAGTTTACAGTGTGGGTGTGTTTCAAGCAGGTGTTGTTTATGGTGCGGTCATCTACTGAGGCAATATAGTGGCACAAGTGGATCAAATAGAAATATGAAAGAAATTTGCGCACCTCAGACCAAGCACAGTGGGCATGGTGTAAATTATTATCCATTGGACCTGCCACTAAGCATGACTGGAAGCCCTGCTCAAAAGCAAGTTACAAAAAAGCTTGTGGGCTTGTGTAAGAGTAACAAGTTGCCAGGTGGTTTTATGATGGGATTCGCCCTCATGGCTCACTGCATCTGTGTATGTATGGGTTATCCAAGACACACAGAAGTAATGTTCCTTTATGCCCTATCCTATCCATGACTGGTTCTGCACAACCAGTTCTGAGCAAGTTTTCCATGTGCATGGTTAAGGATTCTTTCACCTTTACTAAGACCATACAGGACTAGCATATCGATAGTAATGCTTTGTTCATGTGCTCATTCGACATTGCTAGCCTATTCACCAATGTACTGCTCAAAGAAGCTATAGACATTTGCACCAACTTGCTATATAATGGCAATCTAGACACACTGCTGATGTCTGAATTTGTATTCATTGAACTTATGAACTCAGCAACTCGTGTAGTTGAGTTCAGTTTTAATGACGGCATGTATGCCCAAATAGAAAGGGTTGTTATGGGATCCCCTCTAGGCCCCGTTCTCACAAACATTACCACTGGTTTCCACGAGAAACATACCTTCAATGGAATTACACCAAACCTCCTACCCTTTGCCTATTTCTGATACATAGATGATATGTTTGCTGTATTTTAATCCGCAGCAGCATGTAAGAATTTCTTTACACACCTTAATAGGCTCCATCCTGTGCTCAGATTCACCTTTGAAATGGAGCAATCAAATGAGCTCCCTTTCCATGAAACACCTTAAGGTGTCTCAAAAATTTGAGCAGCAGGTGAAGCTAGCCTTTGCATGCTGTTACTATGCAGTAGCAACACGAGTGATATTCTCCACTAACAGGATGCTGCTGTCAAGCCAAAAAGACATTCTGCCTATCACAGAAATGAGTAACAAGGTGTATGAATTTCAGTGCCAGCGTGATGCCAGATATGTAGGCCGTACATCCACAACTGTCAGATTGTATGAACAGCACGTCCCTTTGGCTGTTCGCAACAAGAACAATACTAACTACCCAACCAGCCTGTGCTTGCAAAACTCAAGACAGGGCAGAATCATACCAGATTTAAACTAAGTGCAGTAGCAGGCAGGAAAAATGACAGCTTTTCACGCTGTATCACCCCAAACCCGCCTGGGATACACGACATTTCAATGGTGGGCGGGCTCCAATTCACCTGCCACGCCGTCACCTCGTCGCTTCATCGCGCCAGACACCGCATTTAAAGTTTAGCCGCGCTCTGTGCTTCCAGCCCAGGACTGCAGCAAAGAAGATATGCTCCCGAAAGGCAAGAAGACTGCAGCCCTCGAGCTCCTTTTAGCTGACATGGAGGCCCGTTGTGATGTCCTCTGGCCGCAGCAGGGGCAGCAACATTACCACTCTGGCTTGATAGGCGATGGCAATGGTCATCTGTGCAGCCAGGGTATGACGACTATCTCATCACTCAAAACTCACACACTCAAACCCAACATGCATTCACTGGCATCTCACTCACTGCCAGCTCAAGTAACGTCACCACCCATTCTCTCACCCACCCTCACATGTCTATCTGGCCTCATCTCCTCTGGAGACTGCCTCCTCATCCCTCATTGTCTTGAGGCCACTTGCACAGATCAACATGTGCCCCCACATGCACCCTGGGATATTCTCCTTACCCAGTACAGCCCTCATCCTGCAGCTTGTTCTCTTGCCTGAGGCCACTTCTTCCCCCTTCCCCAAGCAAACCCTAGCCTAGCAGCTGTTGAAAAGCCACCCACATATGGCTGATCTGGTAGGTAGAGACCTGCCTGTGAACCCCCACTAAAAGTGATGATGTGCTATCTGTGAAACCTGGAGCTGATGACAGTGAGAGCTGACCGACGTAAGGTAGACAAAGAAACCTTGAAGTCTGGAACGAAGTGCAGTCTGCCAAATGCATGCCTGATATATGCTGTTGTGAAACGTGTTGAGTGTTTTTGCACCGACGTGGGCTGACGATCCAGCGGGAGGGGGGCATGAGACGGCAGGCTGGCCTTATGATGATATGCTGATGTAGTACGATGAGGTTCCCGACATTCAATGGCAGGGAATGCGGCCCGCCATCAACAGGGTGAACGAACGATCACAAACTGGTTTCATGATGTCGTGAAACCGATTTTTGGCCTTTTCGCCGTGTTGTCCATTCACATCATCGATCATGCCCAATGCCAGCGAGCACGGAAAATCCTAGCCATTGTGTCCAACATTAGATGTGATTCTGCAATTGGACAGCATTGCTAAATGATCCTGATTGTGCTAAGAATTACACTGAAAAACAATTTAAGATTGTCAGCCAGGCTCGCAATGTGGCCCACTTACGCATGCTGGAAGTTACTTATATTCACACACAGGGCCCTTTGCAGACAGAAGCAGCATGTCGACACATTATGCCCTTTTCAACTAAACAAGAACTGGGGGCGATAGCCATTCCCTGGTTCTTTGTCCATGACAATTCCTTGAGCAGAGTCAACGTGTCTGGTTTGAATTTGAACAAAAAGCTTGGCAGTTAACTGTTTCCTGCTGCATTCCCCATGGCAATGCCTCTACCAATCAGCAGTCCCTTCTCATGCATTATAAACTGTTGTTCCCTTTGCTGTTGGTATTTTCTTGTGAGCTGCCTTGATGAATGCAAGAGGAAAAGCTTCAATAACGTGTGTCTTTTTCAACAATATTCAAGTTCTGTACTACCAAATGACTAAGAATAAAATATGCAAATCTTCCCTATCAAAGCTGGGTATGTTGTCATAAGGTTGAAACAACATTTTAAATATTTGTACTAGCTCCTAGGTTTTTAGTTTGCTTTAACTAGACATGTTGATAACATTCATAAAAATAGTACGATAGAGAATGCTCGCGTCCACTTAGGAATATTTTGTCTAATACAGGCTAAAAATCTGTAACAGTTCGAATATTCTGTGCTCCATTTATCCAGGCAGAAACAGCTCACAGGTTTGTACCTCTTTAACGTGCACTGAATACAAGTCTCAATCTTGTTCAATAAGGCAAAATGCGTTCAAATTAAGAGGCTATTCCACAAATGATATTACATCATTGCCACCAGCAAAATGCTTTACACCAATGGCAATTTCTTGGCTTCATAGATTTGTACAATCCTTGATCAATAACTTAATAAATGTTGGCATAGATTTAACAGAGGTACATGCTCACTGGGGCATTAACATCCCTTGTTCTGCATGCATTGCTGCTGCTGGTGTTTCAGATATAGTGTCTGCTTGTTTTCATTTGCAGATTCAAGTTAAGGGAGCTCCCCAGGTTTTCCTTTGTTACCTAGAAATCCAAAATATACTATACATTTGTGTTTTTTTTTTTATTATTCATTTACTGGATGTGGGCATCGCTGGCTAAGCCAGCATTTATTGCCCATCCCAAATTGCCCTTGTGAAGATGGTGGTGAGCTGCCTTCTCAAACCACTGCAGTCCACCTGCATTGGTACACCCAGAGTGCTGTTAGTGAGGGAGTTCAAGAGTTTTGACCCAGTGACGGTTGAGGAATGGCAATATATTTCCAAGTCAGGATGGCGAGTGTCTCGGAGACGAATTTCCAGGTGGTGATATTCCCATGTGTCTGCTGCCCTTGCCCTTCTAGATGGTAGTGGTTGTGGGTTTGGAAGGTGCTGCCTAAGAAGTCTTGGTGAGTTTCTACAGTGCATCTCACAGATGCGTCAGTGGCGGAGGGAGTGAATATTTGTGGACGGGGTGGCAGCCAAGCGGGCTGCTTTGTCCTGGATGTTTTTGAGCTCCTTGACTGTTGTTGGAGCTGCACTCATCCAGGCAATTGGGAAGTATTCCATCACACTCCTGATTTGTGCCTTGTAGATGGTGGACAGGCTTTGGGGAGTCAGGAGGTGAGTTACTCACCACAGGATCCCTAGCCTCTGCCCTGCTCTTGTAGCCATAGTATTTATATGGCTAGTCCAGTTCAGTTTCTGGTCAATGGTAACCCCCCCCCCAGGATGTTAATAGTGGGGAATTGTGCAATGGTAATATCATTGAATGTCAAGTGGCGATGGTTAGATTTTCTCTTGGTGGAGATGGGTCATTGCTTGGCACTTGTGTGGCGTGAATGTTACTTGCCACTTGTCAGCCCAAATTCTTTACAAAAATATTGCCAAACACATACAGGGTAGTTTAATTTCCTCAAAGCAAAAGGTAAAGGGAACTTAACAGAAGTTACAGGAGCAAGAGTAGGCCATGTGACCCCCCTTGAACCTGCTAAGCCATTCATTAAGATAATGGCTGATCTTCTACTTCAACTCTACTTTCCTTATTGATTCTCAAATCCTTTGGGAAAATCAGGGGTAAGGAAGAATGGGGAATAACTGTACGAGCATGAGCTTGGAGAAGGAAATTGGAGAACAGTGCTGGTGTGAACTGGTGTTGCAGAAAATTAGAAAGTTTACACCATTATACAAGCTGTTGTGTGCAAATTGCATTAATGCGAATATAAATGGTTGAGAAACTAAATAAACATAAAAGGGAATCCAGAAGTCTTCTATAGACATATAAATAGTGGTAAACGGAGGAGTGGGGGCTGATTAGGGACCAAAAGGGCATTAACGCATGGAGGCAGGGGATATGCCTGAGGTATGAAATAAATACTTTGCCATCTGTCTTTACAAGGAAGAAGATGCTGCACAAGTAATGGTGAAAAAGGAACTAGTTCAGAAAGAAGGATTTACAATTTTTCAATTGGAGGAGGTATTGTATAGGCTGTCTGTACTTAATGTTGATAAGGCACCAGGACCGGATGAGATACATTCAAGGATACTGAGGGAAGTGAGAGTGGAAATTTCAGACACTAGCCATAATTTTCCAATTTTTCTTCAATTCAGGGATGGTGCAAGAGGACTAGAGAATTTCAAATGTTACACCCTTGTTCAAAAAGGGTGTAAAGATAAGCCCAGCAATTACAGCCAAGTCAGTTTAGCCTCAGTGGTGGGGAAGCTTTGAGGAACAATAATTTGGAACAAAATTAATAGTCACTTGGGCAAATGTGAGTTAATTAAGGAAAAGCTAGTAAGGATTTGTTAAGGGGAAATAATGCTTAAATAACTTGCTTGAATTTTTTGATGAAGTAACGGAGAGAGTTGATAAGGGTAATTCTGTTGTGTACATGGACTTCCAAAAATCATTTTATAAAGTGCCACATAACAGACTTTTGGGAAAAGTTATAGATCATGAATGAAAGGGACAGTAGAAATTTGGGTATGAAATTGGCTGATTGACAGAAAACAGTAGTGATTAATGGTTATTTTTTGGACCGGAGGAAGGTTTATAATGGAGTACTCCAGAGATCAGTGTTAGGACCCTGCTCTTCCTGATATATGTTAATGATCTAGACCTTGATGTACAGGGCATAATTTCAAAATTTGCAGGTGATACAAAACTTGGAAGTATTGTGAACTGTGAAGAGAAAAGTGGAGAACTTCAAAAAAACATAAGATAAAAGCAAAATACTGCGGATGCTGGAAATCTAGAACAAAAACAAAAATACCTGGAAAAACTCAGCAGGTCTGACAGCATCTGTGGAGAGGGGTACAGTTGACGTTTCGAGTCCGGACTTGAAACGTCAACTGTATCCCTCTCCGCAGATGCTGTCAGACCTGCTGAGTTTTTCCAGGTATTTTTGTTTTTGTTCAAAAAGACATAGGTTGGTGGAATGGGTGGGCGAGCGGCAGATGAAATTTAATGAGGAGAAATATGACGTGATTCATTTTGGAAGTAAGAACGCAGAGAGGCAATATAAAAGGTACAATTTCTAAAGGGGGTGTGGGAGCAGAGGGGCTTGGGTGTATATGTGCATAAATCATTGAACGTGACGGAGCAAGGTGAGAGAGAAGTTAATAAAACATACAACATCCTGGGCTTTATCAATATGGGCACAGAGTACAAAAGCAAGGAGATTATGTTAAACTTCTGGTTTGGCCTCAACTGGAGTATTGCGTTCAGTTCTGGGCACCACACTTTAAGGAGGATGTGAAGGCATTAGAGAAGGTGCAGAAAAGATTCACGGAAATGGCTCCAGGGATGAGGAACTTAAGTTGTGTCGATGTATTGGAGAAGTTGGGAATGTTCTGCTTGGGGAAGAGAAGGTTGAGAGAATATATGATGGAGGTATTCAAAATCATGAGGGGTCTGGACAAGAGTCGATGGGGGAAAAACTTCCCATTGATGGAAGGATTGAGAACCAAAGGGCACTGATTTAAAGTAATTGGCAAAAGAAGCAATGGTGACATGAGGAAAATGTTTTTCATGCTAAGAATGGTTAGGATCTGGAATGCACTGCCCAAGAATGTGATGCAGGCAGGTTCAATTGAGGCTTTCAAGAGGGAATTGAATTATAACCTGAAAAGGAAGAATGTGCACAACTACGGAGAAGGTGGGGCAGAGGCTTCAGGCAAATTGCTTCTTCAGTAAGCCAGCATAGACAAAGTGGGCTGAATACTGCCCTTCTATGCTGTAACCATTCTATAATTATTGAAAATTAGCAGAATTAGTGTTGCAAGATCATTCTGATGTAACATCTTCCCAGTCTTTTTATTGTCTGAAAAATTAAATGCACATCATTAGGGTAATTAAAAATCAGTTTTTCCCAATTTCAATTGAAAAAGTTGCATTTTTCTTGAGCGGTGAAATGTAAAACAGATTTATGTCTCTGATTTGAGATATGTGTCACATTGTTTTCTGGCCAAGATTCAGGGCCAATTAAACATGTCCACCACTTCCAAGATGTCAGCATGTATGTTGCACAATGATGTACATACAAACATGGAGCAGGAGCAGGCTATTCAGCCTCTCAAGCCAAGAAATGAAAGCAGTAGACATGGATTTTTGCAAGGGGAGCTGGATGTTCTTTGGGTTGTGCTGTAGGGCCTAAATCCTTAATTACTGCAATAAATGCCAGTCTTTAGTTCCTAATAAGGTAGATAGCAAGAAGGCCGTGCACGAATAGTTACCGCACTAGTAGATATGTGAACACTTGAAATCATCTGTTGAAGGCTGACCTGGGTTGCATATTCATTGTTTACTAAATGCAACATTGCAACTTTTCACATGTGCGTGATCTCCAGTGCTTTTATTCCACCGTCCTAGTGATGTTTAAGTGGTTGGAACTATAATAATATAAAAGGTAACTTTTTAAAATCCATTTTCCATGAATTTTTCCATTGATTTTTCTCCATTTTTCTTATATGAAAAATGAAATCAGAGAACCTGAATAAAAGCACTTTTTTAATAGGCAATAAAAACTGACTTTAATGGTCCTTGCATAATATCATTATCCGCAGTCTAATTTTCTTTCCTTGAACTAATTTCTGTTGTGCTTAGTCCCAGTGATGAACTGTGACAAATCATTACATCTCTTCTATTAATCTGTGGTGGCTTGAAGAAAAAGCATGCTTTGATTTATTTTAAGTTACTGTCTGCCTGTTACTGTTCATACAATCAAAAATAATGATTTTAGTAAAAGCAAATGCTGATGCAGATGCTGGAAATCTGAAATAAAAACAGAAAATGCTAGAAAAACTCAGCAAGTCTGACAGCATCTGTGGAAAGAGAAACAGGGTTAACGTTTTGAGTCCGGATCATACATTTTCCTGTATTTTCTGTTTTTATAATTTTAGTAGTTGTGAATCACTTTTTATTTAATACTACAATCAAAAGTGATTTTTTAAATTGTATTTTCCAAGCTGAGAAAAGTCTAGAGAAAAGTACCCCTATGTGACTTGTGAAAATATGTCCCACCTGCATTGAAAGACAGTGATTTTATTTGTGTCAAGGAAAGTCGTCATTCCAGGACTACTACCCTCCTCAGCCACTTTGGTAATGTTGGTTATTTGGAAGGGTCACCTAAAACCTGTGCCAGTTTTCTTTCGTTTGAGAGTGAATACAGACTACCAGCCCTTTATTAGCTGAGAATGCTGTTTTACACAGCCCTGTGGTGTGCTTTTGCCGAATGGCTTTAGGTTGTCTCCCAAGCTGAACAAAGAAGTTGTCCATACTTTTTATGATACTGCTTCACTTTCAACATTTGTAGCAGGCTGCTCATCAGTAAATTGTGCCTCATGAACAAAGAGCACCTACCTTAAATATAAACAGGAAGTGCTGAAAATATTTAGCAACTCAGGCAGCTTCGTGAAGAAAGAAATAGTTTCGGGCTGCTGACCTTTCAGATTGTGCATCTGAGGTTGTGCAGCCCAGGGCTAGCAATTTCTTTATTTTGCATGAAGTTTTGGAATGGAATATGCACAATTTTCGCAGTGCCTCCGACCAATTCAGAAGCAGAAATATGCTGAGACCTGAATTTAAAGGGTTTAAATTGCTACAGTACATTTCATTTAAATGTGCTAAGTTAAAGAAGGAAAGAAGAAAAAAACTTGCATTTATATAGCATTGTTCGGGACCTCAGGATGCCACAAAGTGCTTTACAACCATTGAAGCGCTTTTGGAATGGAGTCACAGTTGTAATGTAGGAAAATTGGCAGCCAGTTCTAGGGCCTTTGCTGTTGCTTTCTTAGTCCAACAGTTAGGAGACATCGAAGAGTGGTTCAAAGTTATTTTCATTCCTTCACTGAAAGAAATATTTGACTGTTTGCTTTGATAGCACAGCTCGCACCCAGAAATCAAATGTTTACACTGCAGCTTGCTGCAATGTGCTACCTGTCTCTAATCTATTATGGAATTTTGTGAATCACTTAATATGTTGCTTTGTAGATACTGAAGCATCATAAGCTCAGAAGTGGGAATGTTCGTTGAATGCACAATGTTCACCATTCACGATGACTCAGATGCTGAAGCAGTCCATGCCCAAATGCAACAAGACCTGGACAATACCCAGGCTTGGGCTGACAAGTGGCAAGTAACATTCACGGCTCACAAGTGCCAGATAATGACCATCTCCAACAAGAGAGAATCCAACTGTCGCCCCTTGATATTCAATGGCATTACCATTACTGAATCCCCCACTATCAACATCCTGGGGGTTACCATTGACCAGAAACTGAACTGGACTAGCCATATAAATACTGTGGCTACAAGAGCAGGTCAGAAGCTATGAATCGTGCGAGGGTTAACTCACCTCCTGACTCTCCAAAGCCTGTCCACCATTTACAAGGCACAAGTCAGGAGCGTGATGGAACTTGCCTGGATGAGTGCAGCTCCAACAACAGTCAAGGAGCTCAAAAACACCCAGAATAAAGCAGTCTGCTTGATTGGCACCCCATCCACAAACATTCACTCCATCCACCATCGACGCACAGTAGCAGCAGTGTACCATCTAAAGATGCACTGCAGAAATTCATCAAGGCTCCTTCAACAGCACCTTCCAAACTCACAACCACTACAATCTAGAAGGGCAAGGGAGCAGATAGATGGGAACACCACCACCTAGAAGCTCCCCTCCAAGCCACTCGTCGTCCTGACTTGGAAATATATTGCCGCTCCTTCACAATCACTGGGTCAAAATCCTGGAACTCCTTTCCTAACAGCACTGTGGGTGTACCTACATCACATGGACAGCAGCAGTTCAAGAAGGCAGCTCACCACCACCTTCTCAAGGGCAACCAAGGACAGGCAATAAATACTGGCCCGGCCAGGGAAGCCCACATCCTGTGAATGAATGAAAAAAACCATCATCAGCAGGAAGTGCTGAGTGGATGGCCCATCTCAGCCTGCTCCTGAGATCCCCAACTTCATAGATACCAGTTTTCAGACAATTCAATTCACTCCATGCGGTATTAATAAATGGCTTAAGGCACTAAATACAGCAAAAGGTGTGGATTCTAACAATATGCTGGCTGTGGTACAGAATTAGCGCTTCCTTAGCCAAGCTGTTCCAGAATAGCTACAACATTGGCTTCTACCTGAGAAATTGGAAAACTGCCCAGGCATTTCCTTCCTGCAAAAAGCCGGACAAATCCAATCCAGCCAATTACTCCTCAATCAGACTGCTCTCAATCATAAGCAAAGTGATGTAAAGTGTCATTAACAGTGCTATCAAGTCGCATTTCCTCTGCAATAACCTGCTAATCAGTGTTCAGCTTGGGTTCCGCCAGGATCACTCAGCCCCAAATTTTATTACAGCCTTGGTTCAAGCATGGAAAAAAAGAGCTGAATTCAAGAGGTCAGGTAAGAATAACTGGCACTTACATCAAGGCAGCATTTGGCCAAGTGTGGAATTGAGGTGCCCCAGTAAAATTGAAGTCAATGGAAATCGAGCAGAATGCTCTGGCTCGGGTAATACCTAGCACAAAGGAAGATGGTTGTGGTTGTTGGAGGCCAATCATCACTGAAACCAAAACTGTCATGAAAAGATGTAACTACAACAAGTAGATTGGTGAGGATGAGATCAAATAGGTTTTTGTTCTCATGTTTGTTCTCTCTCTACCTGCCATAAGCCCAAGCTGGAAGCTATGAACTTCAGGGCTCAACCAGCTCAGTCAGGAGTAGTGCTGCCAAGCCAATTTTGGTGATGGAAATTGAAGATACCTGCCAAAGTATATTCTGTGCTCTTGCTGTCCTCAGCGTTTCTTCTAAATGGTGCTCAACATGGAGGAGCACTGAACTGAGGGAGGGTGGAATGTGGTAATGAGCAGGAGGTTTCATTATCCATGTTGACCTAATGCCTTGAGACTCTGGGGTCCAGAGTCAATGTTGAGGACTCTCAGGGTCACTCCCTGTGAACTTTATATCACTGTTCCACCAGGTTTGGTAAGATCTATCCTATCAATGGGACAGCACATATGCAGGGGTGGAGATGAAGACCTCTCAGACATGAGCTGAAAGGTATGAGTCTGTGAATGCGACTGTAGGGCTGTTACTTGACTGGTCTGTGGGACAGCTCCCTCAATTTTGACACAAGTCCCCACATGTTAGTGATGAGGGCTTTGCAGGATTGACTGGGCTGGCTGTGCCTTTGTTGTGCCTGAAACTGATGCTTCGCTTGACGCCAGGAGCCCATACTCATTTATTTTAGTTACACTATGTACTGACAAACTGCTTGCCTCCTTGAATTCTGGTATAATGAGGGTGATGTATATTAAAACAAATATTGTTGAGTTGACTACATTGGCTGAAAATAAATTATATTGTTGGAAAAAAAATTGCCACATCTCCATTCATATGTGCCATGTAGTGTAAAAAAATTCAAAATGTTTACAGTGCACAAGCATTTATAATAATTGCCAAAAAAGTTCCTTAAAGATCAAACTTCTTGGTGTCCCATAAATTTTGATGCCATTGTGGGATGATTCAAATATTTTGCTTTATGAAGGGAAGCACATAGAACCAGACTTACTTTGTCAGCATATTTTGATTTGCATACATTTTTAGTTTATAAAAGCTGAATGTTGAGAGCTTTTTAAACTTACAAAGATGTAAATACAAAACTGAAAAAATGTTCATCACTATTAAGATGTAGTCTGTTGACGCTGAACCATTTATATTGCATGTGTTTCTTTTATCTAACATCATTGGGTGTAAAGTACTGTTGCGTGATGAAAGAAATGGCATAAGCTGCAATAGGGTTTATCATAATGTTGATTAACCTGAGAGATCTACCAATTGGTAAGTATAAATTTTATTTTCTTAGTGACTGACAGCTAATTAGGCAAGTCGCAAACATAGAGCATGAAATCAACAGCTGTTACTGTTGTGCTGTGTTGAAAGATGTGATGGCTCTTTCTCACAAAATAAATGCCAGTAAAATATTTTAAATGCTCAAAGTTTAACTATAAAACTAGAGTGGTTTAACACTGAAATTACAAGAGACCCAGTAATGTATTTAAATCAATCGCTTCTGCAACTGGTGACTGGTTTTAAGCAAAGTATGTACTCATCCAATAGACTGAAACCAATAAATTTAGCAGTTGTCACAAAAGTATAATAATTCTTATAATACTGTGATTTATTGTAAAAGTAGGTTAATAGTGAGGTTTGGATAGTTAGTGTGTGTGTGTGTGTGTGTAGGATTTAATTGAATTGGAGACAGCTGGTCTGGTGGCTTTGACTCATCAAAAGAAGCTAGGTTTGAAATGCTAAATATGTAAACATGGCTGAAGTCTTAGAATGTGAGGTGAGGAGAATTTGCATTTTTAGATAAATCATGATAGTTTGAATTTCAAAGAGATGGTAGGATGTTACACCTACGGAGAAGCTAGGCCAAGCAGTGTGTTTATTTTTCCCAAAGGTTACTGATAATATTAGCACCAGGAAAAGATTTATATTATGAGAAAGTTCCAAAGACACATGGGAACAATGGAATTTGCATTAAAAGGGAGAGACATGTATAAAGGAGAATGAGGCCATGTGTCAGGGAAGGCATTGTAAGATCTACCAGAAGTACGAAAAGCCTCCAATATTTGCGCATTAAGCTGCTGTCTACAGAAACCGAAGCTGGGAAAAGCCACTTTGAATTCTGCTGTCCATGGTATTGTGTTGACTTGCCTGGCTCTGTTTAAATCATTTTTTTTTTTTACTTGCCTTAACAGGGGTGTGACTGGAAGCCAGATTAATTAGGGGTTTTAGGAGTTATTTTAGTAGTGAATTGTAGACCTATGTATGTGCTTGAAACCTTTTCTTTTGTTAAATGCTTAATTTAGTTTTCTAAAAATCTCAAGTCTTGGTAGACTTATTACTTCTGAATTCAGGGCACGCATCTCAAAATAAAGTACAAATTTCCAAACCATTGTGACCACATGATCAAGTTTCCCTCGTGGATTTGATCTGCCTGGTGCATACCATCTGCTGCGAAATAACACAGTGCAGCAGTGACTGGGAATATGATTGCTGCAGTAGAACAGAGAGGGTATTTCGAAGTGGTTGCTTGCTCGTGTGATTACAGTCCAACATACTGGAATTTTGGCGTTTAAAAAAAAAACCATATACTTAGTGGGAGCATGTAAAAAGTAAGTAAATTTCAGTTGTTATGAATTGGTGAGCCAGTTTCTATTGATTTTCTTTCCACTTTACTTTCCACTCATTTTTGGATAGTTACCCTTTTGAGCTTTCCTGGTAGTTTGTAGTCCTGCTGGAGTTGTTGGATGAATTCACCTGGGGAGGTAGCAATTATATTAATGCTAACAATTTATTTTCTCAACAGGGCTGTAAAGTGAGATGTTTCCCTGTGCAGAAGCCTTAAACATTTATTTACCCCAAGGAAACATCTATACACAGACTTACAACAAGTTGAGTCAGAAGTGTAAATATAAAAAGTTGTGTCAGAGCTTGTGGGTCACATATCGGTTTTTCGAGTTAGGCAAGCAAAGGGCATATTTCACAGACATACCGGTAAACGGTCCTCAATTTTAACCAAACAAATTCTGGGTAAAAAGAACAGAGATATCCTAATGACGTAGTTGAATTTAATAAATTAATTTAAAATCGCATTTGTGAGCATACATCATCTGCGAATTTTATGCCCTGACTGAAGTTTAAAAGCTAGAACAGTCACTTCTTGAAAAATGCTATTAAGGTATATATGAGCATACGAAATAGGAGCAGAAGTAGGCCATTTGGCCCCTCGAGCCTAATCTGCCATTATAAGATCATGGCTGATCTGTTTGTGTTTCAAACTCCACATTCCTATCTACCCTCTAACTTTTGATTCCCTTGCCTTTGATTCCCTTACCTAACAATCTATCTACCTCTGCCTTAAATATATTCAATGACCCAGCCTTCTGAGGCAGAGAGTTCCAAAGTCGCACAACTCTCTGAGAGAACAATTTTCTCCTTATCTCTGTCCTATATGGGCAACCCCTAATTTTAAAACAGTGCCCCCTAGTTCTGGACTAACTGTTAGGACACAGCAGTTGGTAAAAGCTGAGTTGTTTAAATCCCAGAGAGAAACTTGAACAGCTGTCATAACCTATATTTTCAATTGATATGTTTTGAGATGCAGCTCTGAATTCAGGAATAAGGCCACCGAGCCTCAAGAGGTTCTTTATATAAAACTAAATTAAACATTTATTAATTTAACAACAAATTAAACATACACATGTCTACAAATTACTACCATAATAACTTTTAAACAAATCCCCAAATTAAT
Organism: Cetorhinus maximus; assembly: GCF_964194155.1. NCBI lineage: Eukaryota > Metazoa > Chordata > Chondrichthyes > Lamniformes > Cetorhinidae > Cetorhinus > Cetorhinus maximus. The sequence continues at coordinate 19,231,791 of NC_135905.1, read as the reverse complement.
CACTCCCAGGTAAATCTCCACCAAGGCAACAATAACCCATCGACTTTAAACAGACATCAGGCAAAGCACATTTGACTGTGCAAATTCAGAATGAGGTTCCTTGCAATTTGGTTCTTTGTAGACACAGTGTAGTCTTACAGGCTGCTTAGATCATAAATGCCTCTGACTTACACACACAAACTCCTTTCTGTTTATACCTAGCTTTTCCTTTGAATGTAAATTTTCCTTTGTGTTACGAGGTTTTTTAATTTTATCTCTCCTAACTATAATATCCTTTCATTCCACCAATTTTATTAGTAAAATGAAAAAAATAAACACATTGCTTGGTGTCTTCTAGCTAGGTTTTACTCCTCCTCTTGAATGCTTTATTCAACAAATGCAAATTTACCTTCTATCCTCCTTACTGTTTACCTAATTAACATCTCACACTACATCAAAGCACCCAGAATAGCTGGCTTTAATCCGATTAAGACACAGACAGTCAAACACACAAACCCCACTACAATTCCATTTTTAAAATAATTTCCAATAACATTACAGACATTAATATCTCTTCATGATACTCACTCACAAGAGGAAACATCCTTTCCATGTCCACTTTGTGAAGACCATCTTATATACTTCAATCAAGTCACCCCTCACTCTTCTATATATGCATTTAATTCAAAGGTAAAATTTTCCCACAATTATTCATTTGTCTTGTGTACAGTCATGAGGGAATGTAGTTAGAGTTCAAGAATTGTTCATTTTGTGCTATGCAGATTTCAAGCTATGGCTGTATTTACTACCTGATCTTCCTTAAGTTTTTTAAAACTAGCTTTCAGGTGGGGAAGGTTTTTGTAACACTCAACTTGTTAAAATACAGGCATTATTTCGTTGATACTGTCACCAGTTGAGGTAGATTCTTTGGTTTTAAAATGCCATTAGAGCCTCCCAGTGCATTTATTGCAATTTTTTAGAATTGTTTCACAAAGTTGATGCTTGATCTTAAAATCTGACTAAGGTGTTGTGCCCTCTAGTGGAGTAAAGGGTAATTGTGCTTTGAAACTGAATTGAAGTAGCCAAATAATGTGGATATCGGCCTGCTTCATTACAGCTTTACTTCAGATGTCAACTTGAGAATGTGTGCAGCAAAAAAAAAACAAGAATCAGTGAGAAGTAGGTGTGAAGGGCATTGAAAATGGAAAGCGGAGGGGAGGTTTCTCAATGCCAAAGCATTGTGTCTGAATAGAAGAAGCAGCAGAAACCATTAAACAATCTAGAGCATCAAATGAGCTAGCACTTTGCAAATAAAACATATCTGATGCTGTGCCTTGAACTCAAAATCTAAGTTTATAAATAAATGCATTCTGGCAAAATGTGAAAAAGTAAAGTTGCAAGTTTAAGTCATAAGGTAGGTGAGTATGAGGAAGGCCATTTGATTGTCCAAAGAAATCCAAAGTCCAAAGTAACAGAGCCACCACCTGTTTCTAAAAACAATTTTGGTTTTTGCATTCACTACTCTACTTAGATGTACGTTAAATGTTTATTTCACTCTTTGCATGAAGAAAGACTTGCTGCCGTTGATCTTAAAATTGCTATTCACTACTTTGAGCCTGTGACGTTCTCATTCTGCCAATATTTAATTTGAAATGCTGTTTTGGATTTGGCTTCACTATACCATGTCAGTATCAAGGTAGGACTTTTAAAGCCAGTTTTCAACATTGATTTCAAAACCTGGATTAATTTAATTTTTTAAGCTGAAAAGAAAATAAATAACATTTCAACTATAAATTAGGGTGAATTAAAACTTTATAGAATGCCTTGGGTTATATGTTCCTTTTACCCTCCCCTTCCCTTTCCCTTTGTTACACAACTTCCTTAAGGTCCAAAGAACTTTGAAAGTAAAATCAGTTTTAAATACAGTCAGCGAGTTGTTGCAGGGTGGACCATCATTCTTTTTGCTTCTGACCATTTATTATGAGGGGTCAGGAACTGGAAATTTCAGCTTTGTATTGCTGTGTACTTGGCTGGTACTGATTTCCAGTCTCTGATTCCTGGTAGTCAGGATGCAGTAGAAGGAAGGACCCCACTTGATCCTAAATGCCATGCAGTCGTTTTCTGAAATAAAAACAGCAAAGTGCTGGCAATACTCAGCAGATCTGGCAGCACCTTTAGAGAGAGAAACAGAGAAAATGTTTTAAGTCTGTGACCTTTCATGAGAACTTTCTAATGTCAGCTGCGAAAATGTTCTGTGTTTCTTTGAGAAGCAGCATGTTGGATCTCCAGTAGGATGCAGAAGCAAACATGAAAATCGTTCAGAGCACTTTACATTTAGTCGCTTGGTAGTAGCCCAACTTGAGTATTAACATGCTATCAAAGCCTTATACCTTTTGTTTAATTCAAAGAAGTGTGGGAGCCAATGGTTCCCTGGTGCATTCTCCCTGGCTAATTGACTAATCAGAGTCGATTTGCCAACCAATCAGCACCCTTATCTCATGCAGTGTAATTTGTTGCCCCCTTTGAAATTTGGCCTTCTTGTGTATGTCCTAATGAGTGCAAGACGAAAAGCTTTGATGCCATGTCTCTTTTTTCAGCAGTACACTTAACATATATTTTAAATAGGGAGTGGAGAATTCTTCATGTGGTAGGCACGGGCAATGAGTAAAGTTTTTCTTCAGACCTTCATTATTGCAGGTTATATTTGGTTATTTTAATGTCAATTCAGTAAACTTGCTGTATGCATATGGATTTTGTTACACGATAAACTAGCTTTATCTGATTTAAAATTGTTTGTCGTTTGATTCATTAGTTAGCAACCTTTGTTCTGAAATTTGCAGGACCCAATTCAAACAAGCAGTATGAGTAATAAAAGTCTGGAAGATTTGTTATTTATAGGCTTTATTGGATTGTTCCTGTTGTAATTCAGAGTAGCATTTATACCTGCCAGCAGATGGCACTGTTAAATCATTTTGCATATTATTGACTTAAAAAAGCAAGAACATGCATTTATATAGGATCTTTCAGTCCTCAGGATGTCTCAAAGTGCTTCACTGCCAGTGAATTGCTTTTGAAGTGTAGTCACTGATGTCACTGAGTAACCTTTACATAATTGATTAATTTCATTTGACAATGCATATGAATGATGTTCAGAAAATAAATGTGTCAAAATATTTCTAAATAATGGGCATAAAGTTTAAAATTCACTAAATTTTAGGCAATCTATTTGCCACATAAATAAATTCCATCTGGCACATTTCTTGGCATTTTTGGCAGTCAGAATATTGACACTTTGAGCCCCTTATCAGGAATTGCGCACGTTAATTCAGCTGACATTCATGTGTGATCTGAGAGAGATGCTGATCATTTAAGAATCAAATTGGGATCTGGCTGCTTTTTTAAGTGGTAATTTAGTCTCGTAATATTTGAAAAAGGATGTTGAGCTTTTTGACCACATTTCCTCAGCTAATGTTACCAAAATTGAAGAAAATTACTTTTTGCCTCTGCTGAATGTGGAATGACTTGCAGTAGCTGCACAGTTAATATACAAGTTAGTAAACTTTAACAATAATTCTTTATGAAGCATTTTAAGATATTTTGATGTGGTAAGATGCTGTTCAGATCCTGGTGCTGCTATAATAATTATTTTCTGTTTTAATGTCCCCTGTTTTGACTTGCAGTAAACTGTGTGTACGTCATTGAAGGATTCTGGCTTGGATTTGTCATTTGACGTGCTGAGAGTGACACTGGAATAAACATTCTTGTTATCTAAAACCTGCTTGGACTGAAGTAGATTTTTGATATAGTAAGAGGGCTTTGAGATAATTGAATCAATGGGAAGTAATAGTTTAAAACCTTGCCTTATCAATAGATTTCCATGAATGGTTCATTAACTTTTGAGTCATCACGCACCAACTAAAATGATAGAGGAAGTGACATTGTGCTTAATCTTTGCTTTAAAAAAAAAATACACTTTGAGCTATCCATGTATATTTTAATGCAGACAGCAGTAATCCTATATTAATTTACCAGTAACGACTGATGTGTTATTTTAGGCACTAAAGCCAACACAACTGGAAAGAGTGCCCTGTTCAGTTTTTATAAATTGCCTCTTAACATTGAGATCTTTAGTGGGCATTAAGTAAGCAAAACATTGATGTGAATAATTAAAATAGCTAGGCAACTGGTTGGGGCTTTCCAAAATAAATATACCCTCAATTGCTTCCATTTGCATACTTGGTGGTCCTCAAAGCAAAATGGAGCTCAGTTCCTTGACAGACTCCTTAGAATTTGACTTAAACCAAATTGGAGCATGGCACTTTGGCCAAGTTCTTGTTCCTTGTCTCTCTCAAAAAGAGCAAAAACATAAGAATTCAAAGAGGTGAGGTCATGAGCAGGCTCAGGCCCAAGAACAGAAGCAATCCTGCACCACTAGACGTGTGTAAGCTGAGAGAGGGAGTGCCAGTGTTTAACTGCATTAGTTAACACAATCAAACCACAGTGGATCGCTAGAACATAGACACAAGTGGATACTGGAGTATTGGAGGTTGAATCTGGAAGCTCGACACGTAGGGATTATATCTGGGACTTCACTGGTGTGTACAGCTCAGTGCTGCACCAAGATTTCCTTGCTTTACGTTCCTAAGCCACAAGACTTCACAGCAGCCCAGTGACTTTGGTGCGGTTCTCTGTATTCCATTTATTTTCCCACAGAGATTGCCTGCTATCCAGCATAAAATCAGCCCTTACTTTCAACGATGCATTTTCATTGATTGCTGCCCTTTTCTACAATCATGTTTATTTCTCCAGACCTGCTATCATTAGTTCTGCAAGATCTGCTACATCTACAGAATCACAGTAAATCACAACCAGTGCCTCCCATTACTGTTCTTGTCTTTCTCTATTGGTTGATTAAAAGTTTTAATGTTAGAGATGTAATGAGATTTGCAGCTTCATGGGATTCAAGCCAAATTCACTTCTTTACTACTTAATAACTGCTTCAGAGGCATATAAAAATAATAAGACTTCTTCACACCATCTTATAAGTTAGCCTAGACTTACGACCAAATACCTTTTAAAAATATATTTGTCCTAGGACTGTGGGCAACATTGGGAAAGCTGAATTTACTGCCCATCCCCAGCTGCTCTGAGAAGGTAATGGTGGATCATCTGTTTGAATGGCCAGGCACTTTGAGACATCCTGAAGACCTGATAAGGTGCTAGGTAAATGTGGTTTCTTTCTTTATCATGGAAAGATGGAGACTGGCTTGTTAATCATCTTGCAGATAGTGATCTGAACTGATTGTGAGGAGGTACAAATGACGTTTTCGTAAATTAATTCCCATGGGCATCTAACATCGGACTGCATTTATGGGAGGGGGGGGGGGTGGAATGTTGCAAAATCCCTGGTGTGGAGAATTGCGCTGTATGGGTGTGAGAGCTGGACCCTAAATAAGGCTGATGAGAAGGGGATTACAGCTTTTGAAATGTGGCACTGCGGAAGGGTCCTTAGAATCAGCTGGACAGAGAAGAACCAATGAATTTGCAAGAAAATTGGTATCCTGGCATCTCAAGGGCTTTTAGCTGAAGTGAAGAAGCGGAAATTGAGAAAGTACGACCACTGGAAAAGGCGAGGTGAGAGTCTAGTGCTGCTGATAATAGGAGGTGAAGCATCAGGAAAGAACAGAACAGGCTAGGGAAGGACTGTTTGGGTGGCCAACCTGAGAAACTGAACAGAGGGAGGAATGACAGCTGCATGCAGAATTGCAGTGAACAGTGAGAGATGGCTACAGCCCCTCGTGAGCTGTGGCTAATTATGGATGGGTGGGCAGTGGTATAAACTTTGTTCCTGTTGGCATTGAGCAAGATTCAGGGCCAAGTTCATTGTCGGTAAGTTTTAGCTATGAATGGAAAGGAAATTACCCTCAGCTGGTTATTATGGCATACTTTGAAGTGATAGAAAAACTGGAATATTTGATAATGCAAAACTGCTGCAAAAGCATTGGTTTACAAAGTGTATTTCAATGGGCAATAAAATTATGTGAGACTCATTCGTGCTGGGGCTATTTTCTTGAGAAAGGAGAAGACTAAAGTATGCTCTGCTAGAAGATCCAAAATAATGAAAGTATTTGATAAGTAAATGTAGGGAAGATGTTCCCATGTAGGGGCAGATAAGGATGATGGTCACTAATAAATCCAATAGGAAATACAGGAGAAACCTCCTAATTCAGAGTGGTTAGAATGTGCAACTCACTACTCCTGGAGCAGTTGAGGTGAATAGAATAAATGTATTCAAGGGGAAGTTAGAGAAGCAAATGAGGAAGAATGGAATAGGTAAATATATTGATGCAGGTAGATTTTTTTTAGTTCATCCATGAGAGTGTTGCTCGCTAGGCCAGTATTTATTGCCCATCCCTAATTGTCCTTGAGAAGGTGATGGTGAGATGCTTTCTTGAGCCACTGCAGTCGATGTTCAGTAGGTACACAGTGCTGTTAGGGAGGGAGTTCCAGGAGTTTGGCCCAGTGACAGTGAAGGAACGGTGATATATTTCCAAGTCAGGATGGTGAGTGGCTTGGTGGGGAACTTGCAGGCGGTGGAGTCCCCATGTGTCTGCTGCCCTTGTCTTTCTAGATGGTAGTGGTCGTGGGTTTGGAAGGTGCTGTCCAAGGAGCCTTGGTGAGTTCTGCAGTGCATCTTGTAGGTGGTACACACTGCTGCCACTGTGCGTCATTGGTGGATGGAGTGAATGTTTGTGGAAGGAATGCCAATAAAGTGGGCTGCTTTGTCCTGGATCCTGTCAAGCTTGAATGTTGTTGAAGCTGCACTCATCAGGCAAGTGGGGAGTATTCCATCACAGTCCTGACTTGTACCTTGTAGATGTTGGACAGGCTTTGAGGAGTCAAGAGGTGAGTTACTTGCTGCAGGATTCCTAGCCTCTGACCTGCTGTTGTAGCCATGGTGTTTATATTGCTAGTCCAGTTCAGTGTCTGGTCAGTGGTAACCCCCAGGATGTTGATAGTGGGAATTCAGCAAATGGTAATGCCATTGAATGTCATGGGGCGATGGTTAGGTTCTCTCTTGTTGGAGATGGTCATTGTCTGGCACTTGTGTGGCGCAAATGTTATTTGCCACTTGTCAGCCCAAGCCTGGATATTGTCCAGTCTCGCTGCATTTGGACATAGACTGCTTCAGCATCAGAGGAGTCGCGAATGTTGCTGAATATTGTGCAGCCATCAGTGAACATCCCCACTTCTGACCTTATGATGGAAGGAAAGCCATTGATGAAACAGATGAAGTTGGTTGAGCCGAGGACACTACCCTGAGGAACTCCTGCAGCGATGTCCTGGAACTGAGATGCTTGACCTCCAACAACCAAAACCATCTTCCTTTGTGCTAGGTATGATGATATGAAGATGAAGATCGGTAGGAGGTCAGGTGGAGCACAAAGAGAAACATGGACAAGTTGGGCCAAATGGCTTCCTTTGCTGTAAATACCTTGTAATTCATGCAGTAAACATATTTGAGTTCTTGTGCAGTGTTCCATTGCTTTGATGAATAGGTTTGAGTTCATTGGCTAATGAATTATCAGTGCAGTGAAGTTTTGGGGTGTTACAGGTTTTCTTCTGCCATGAGTTTTAACTATAGAATGTTTTAGCCCTTGTCGTCATCGTTGTCCTTCAGTTGGTAATGGAGAACAGTGTGTATACTAAGTGGCTGTTGTTTTATTTTGGTTGTGATTTTATTTCCATTGTCAGTGGTATATGGAGGCATTTATACTGCCACAGGTGCAAATGTTCAAGACAGCTTTGGATGTTGGAGCAATGTGAAAGTCACATCACTACAGAAAGGCACTTTCTGGGAGGTACTTCCCATCAGTTTCAGTTCATGCTTGTATAATTGTAGGCCAATGCAAGGATGCATTTCAGAAATCCCAGTCATTCTATGGACCACTGCTGTAACATTAAAAAATCACCATCTGAATCGCTATGTGCCTTGCTTCTTTCTCACTGGCACCTGTGTGACCCATGGCAAGGCATAGTCCAGTTTGCCAGTTTCATATTGTGCTTCACAAATACTAGTATGAAACTAGCAATTGCAGTATAACTACAAACAGAGGCATATTATTCCATTTTATTCAGTGGATGATTTCATAATTTGGTTGGAAGATTATTCAGTTATTCTTTGTCAGTTTTTTATTTAGCAAGACCATAAGACATAGGAGCAGAAATTAGGCCATTCGGCCCATCGAGTCTGCTCTGCCATTCAATCTTGGCTGATAAGTTTCTCAACCCCATTCTCCCGCCTTCTCCCCGTAACCTTTGATCCCCTTACCAATCAAGAACCTATCTATCTCGGTCTTAAATACACTCAATGACCTGGCCACCACAGCCTTCTGTGTCAATGAATTCCGTAGATTCACCACTCTCTGGCTAAAGAAGTTTCTCCTCATCTCTGTTCTAAAAGGTCTTCCCTTTACTCTGAGGCTGTGCCCTCGGGTCCTAGTCTCTCCTACTAATGGAAACATCTTTCCCACGTCCACTCTATCCAGGCCTTTCAGTATTCTGTAAGTTAGCAATATTGCTGTGACAATGCTCAGCTGCAATTATTAGGCCGGAGCTACTACAGTAACAGAAAGCAATAGCTGATGCTTAGGACAAGCTCACAGCTTTTTCTTTTTCTTCTCTCTTTGTATTCAGTGACTTAGAGGTAAGCTATTCTAATTAAACTCCTATTTTGTTAATTATGGATTAAATGACAGTATGATCAGGGTGTTAGAATATCATGGAATGACACAATGCCATTCGACCCAATTAAGTCTGTTCCATTCACAGCCTATGGTCTTATCATGATCTGTACTTGACATATGTATTCTTATGACAACTGATTCTGCACAATTGCTCCCTAATTTATTCTCTTCATTTCCTCCCATTAAAGTAAATTGAGATAATCTTAATATTTTCTTAATCTTTCATTCAATCATCTACATTTCTAATTGATTGAATTACACCATCATCATCCTCTTTAACTTGGGCTTGTTCTGAATTAAATGATGATAACGATCAGCTCATTATTCTGAAGATGCTGTATGGTGCAGCGATACCAGTTTAGGTTGAGATTATTTGCATAACTGACTTTTTAATCTGAGAACATGAAGATTTTAAAATTCAATAGCCCGATTGCTGCCAAAGTAACTATCCTTATGAACAATTCAAAGATCTGGATCAGTTCTTCCATGAATCTTTTTTTCTCCATGAATCTCTCTTCATAACTTGAGGTACTAGTTCCATAAATGCACTGTTACTCTTCTCTAAATCCTCTTTGTGTTAAAGTCCTTTTGAAGGCAAGTTGCCTAAAATGTCTCGCCGTTGCAAATGTAACTTCACCAATGATTAATTCATATTTACAATAACTTGTCGTAATTCCTAGTAGAATACTCCCTTGACGCATACCAATAAAGGACCAAGTGTAGCACTAAAGAGCTCCACCAAAACGGAGGTCAGTGAGAAGATTCTCCCATACCTGATGCATAGGAAGATGGCAATCCAAAAGCAAAATACTGCAGATGCTGAAAATAGTCAACAAGCCAGTCAGCATCTGTGGAGGGAGAAATAGAGTTAACGTTTCAGGTCAATGACCTTTCATCAGAACTATTATAATATAGGACGATAGTCATCATTACTGAAGGTTTATTATTGCAGTCTTAGGACTTTGCTGCAGGATATTCACAGGTCAACATCTTTGGCCAACCATCTCCTGCTGCTCCAAAAGTAACACCTCATAAGGTTGAAAGTGGAGCTGTTTGCAGACTTTGTTTATTTATAATATTCAGTTCCATTCAAAAGTGCTCTGATAATGCGGCAGCCCATACCAGCCTACAGCTAGGTTTGGACAGCAGAGAGTTTGCCCTGACAAGTGGCAGGTAGCATTCACAAAACGTAAGTGCCAAGCAAATACCATCTTCAACAAGAAAATGCGCAGTCATGTACTCCTGACTTGCAACAGCACACCATCTCTGAATCCATCCCATTAACACTATCCATGGGGTCGATTTTGCCCAGAATATCAACACCATGACTACAAGAACAGAGAAGAGGCTAGGGGGACTTTGTGATTAGTGGCTCACCTCATGATCCCTCATAGCCTCTCTACTATCTAGAAGGCTCAAGTCACTGTGTGGCAGAGTACTCATCACTTGCTTGGGTGGGTACAGCTGCAACAATGCTAAAGAAGTTCAACATTGTCCAGGGGAAAGCCGTCCCTTTGATAGATGTTCCTGCCACTTAACTTAATATCTACTCTACTATAATCGCACTGTGGCTGCAATATGAACGATCTAAAGGATGCACTGGAACAACTCACCAGCCATTCTTCTACCATTGAGATGGAAAAGAATGGCATTATGTGGGAATACTATCATTACATATTTTCCTCTAAATCCCGCAACATTCTGGTTTGGTCATTACCAACATTCCTTCAAATCCTGGGTTTTGTTCCACGTACATAAGCTTGCAATTAATTAAGTTAAAATCGATCCATGACTCCTTAGCTCATTCGCTTAATCATTCCCAATCCTTTTGAATAAAATCAATTCCTCTTACATTTATCACCAGACCATATAACACTGTATCATCAGCAAATGTTTTCATATTACTAGCAATACCACCCACTATATTACTGAACAGCTTGAAAAGTCAGATACCTGGGGCAGACCCCCACCCCCGCCGAGGGTCTCTCCTTGCCACTAACCCTATTGAGAATAATTCCTCCTCTACATTAGTAGCCATATATATTGTGTAAAGCTACTTGACACCCGTTGAACTGGAATTCAAAATGGTTGGATAATATTTAATACAAACAATGATTATGCAGAATTCAATAGTGAATTTTGAGAAAAATAATGAATTTGGAATATTTTTTGAAATTTTTTTCCTGGCTCTAAAACTTTAAGTTAAAATAAAATTTCAGATAATCTAAAGTTGCATTCTGGAAGGGAAAAAAAGAGAAGTAAAATTGCATTTTTTTTTTTAAAAATGACCCTAAGTTAATTATATTTCATATATATATATATAAAAAATAAAAATCAGATCCTTCTAATGAAAGGTCACCAATCTGAAATGTTAACTCTGCTTCTTTCTCCACAGATCTTGCCAGACCTGCTGAGTGTTTCTAGCATTTTCTGTTTATTATTTCAGATTTCTAGCATCTGCTGCTGTACTTTTGCATTAGTGTTTAGTTATATTTCATGTGTTTTCTTTGGATTTGGCAAAAAAAAGTTCACAAATAAAAAATGTCAAGCGTGTTTAGGATGAAAATGGCAGTGTTTTAATGGGATGTTTTAACATCATGTCATGTTTTTGCCATTATATTTTGTGAAATGAAGAATCTAGTTGTGGTTATGATGCAAAAACTGGATCCTTTATAGCTTACATTTATAACTGCATAGTTTGGTGGGTATAATTAAATGTAGAAATCATGGCTGCACTTTTGTTCAGCTATCATTTTACAGACTCCTACAGCTTCTAATCAGAAAACATCAGAATAATTGAGGGGCAAGGTTGACAGGACATCTTGCAAACGCAGTTGAGTTTGTTACTCTAAGTAAATAAAACAAGGGAGGATGCAGTTAATTATTTCATGCTGGGCCTGTCAGGGTTGAGCCTGGAGGTGAAGAAGGTCTGAGGGGTGTTGAAATTGACAGTTAATCTAAATGACAACTAGCTGTAATAAGAATTGCACTATCTTGTTAACCGTATTGCACCTGATTCTGCCTTTTAAAGATCTGCTCATTAATGAATAAAATCTAATTTGTGTTAGTAAACAAAGCCTGGTTTCCAGCACATAAGTGATTGAAGGAACCAATCTCAGTGTTGACCTTGCGCAGCAGAAATAGTTTCCCCCAATTTGATCTTTAAAGCATCACGGCCAAATCCTAATTCTGTTCAAAGTGACACCCAACAGGATCTCTGATAAGGAAAGACTATGCCAGGATGTAAATCTGGGACCTCCACCAGCCTTTCAGTCCCTCTCGAACTCTCCATTCCAGCCCTTTCGTGCGCATTTTGCTTCACTCCATCTTTTGACAGCCCTGCCTTTAGTTGCCTCAGTCTCATTCTTTGCAACTCCCTCTCAAAACCTCTCCACTTCTCTGTGTTATGACCAAATGCATTTGGTAAAGCAGAGTTATTTTTAAAAATCCCAGAGGGAAACTTTAAACAACTGTCATAACAAATAATTTTAAGTGTTATGTTGAGATGCGACTCTAAACTCAGGAATCAGACCACTAGTTCTCGAGGTTTTACATTAACTAATTGAAACATTTTATTAATTTACATAGGTTAAAATATATGTACACATGGCTAAAAATTACTATCATAACTTTTAACGAATTCCCAAACTAATCTCCCATAGACTTAACCAAAACACCAGGCAAAGCATTTTCACCTTACAAATTCAAAATGAGGTCCTTTCCACTGTGGAGCCAGTTGGAGGCTTGGAGCTGCCTTTTGATCTTACATTGCCTCTGCCCGCACACCCGAAAACTACTGAAGTTATACCTACCACCACTGATTGAATTCAAATTCTCATTATATCAACAACCTCTTTGAACTTCACCTTTTAACAATGAAACCCCTTTCATAGTACCAATTTTATTAGTAAAATAAGCATATGGCTTAGTACCTGCTAGAAAGGCGTCAGTTTTCACCTCACTTCTTGAGTGCTCTATTTTTTTTTAAATGTAAATGCACGCTATCTCCCTTCCATATTAAAACTAGTACCCATCTAAGCACCCAGACTAGCTGGCTTTAATCCAATTAAGATACACCCGCAGACAAACCTCTACTTTAAAAGGAAAATATTTTCCAAAATATTATTTACCTTAATAGCTTCATGACATCTGTCACTTTCTTCTCCTTTAAGACTCCTTAAGACCCTTGAAAAAATCTTTTGGTTACTAATAGATTGACAGAGCTGTTGACAATGCCTTTGGCCAGCAATCTCTTGTGGTTTGCATCCGTATGGCACCATATCTCTGTGAAGCCCCAGGATATTTTTTGTATGTTAAAGGTGCTTTATAAATTTATGTTATTGTAGAGCAGTAGTTCTCAATTTTTTTGGTTGAAGAGCCCCTTTTCCAGTCGATTCGAAATCACAGAAGCCCCCTCCCACAACAGCAGTACAAACAGCAACAACTTGTATTTATAACCAGAACAAAACTTCCCAAGGCACTTCACAGGAACATTATAGAACAGAACATGACACCGAGCCACTTTAGGGGATAGTGGAATAAAAGCAAAATACTGCGGATGCTGGAAATCCGAAACAAAAACAGAAAATGCTGTAAAAGTTCAGCAGGTCTGACAGCATCTGTGGATAGAGAAACAAAGTTGACGTTTCAAGTTCATACGACCCTGCTTCAGAGCTACAGACAAGTAAAAATGTGCTTCTACTTTCTCTGTAGCTTTGAAGAAGGGTCATACGGACTTGAAGCATCAACTCTGTTTCTCTCTCCACAGGTGCTGTCAGACCTGCTGAGTTTTTCCAGCATTTTCTGTTTGTATGTTAGGGGATATTAGGTTGGATGACTAAAAGCTTGTCAAAGTGGTTGGTTTTAAGGAGGGCCCTAAAGGAACAAAGTTAGGTAGAGAGGCAGAGAGATGTGGAGAGGGCACTACAGAGCTAGGGGCTGAGATAACTGAAGGCACGGCCACCAATGGTGGAGCAATTAAAATCTAGATGCTCGAGAGGCTAAAATTAGAGGACCACAGATATCTCGGAGAGTTGTAGGGCTGGAGGAGATTACAGATAGCGAAGGATGCATCCATGGAGGGATTTCAAAATAGGGATGGGAATTTTAAAATCAACATGTTGCTTTACCATTTGCTAATGTAGGTCAGCGAGCATCGGGATGATAGGGAAACGGGATTTGGTGCGAGTTAAGACACGGGCAGCAGCGTTAAATTATAACACCGTATAATAAGCATGATATGAAAGTGCAATGTGAAACTGATATGTAAAGAGTGTTTTGATAATGCATTTAACAAAATGAGTATTTGAGTTTCGGTATGTAGTACTTAAATATTTAAAAAGTACTTTCCTCTTTTGAGCAAGGCTAAACTCACTTAGCACCCATCACCAACCTTGGTAACTCTGGGTCTACCTGGTGACCTTCGAGCTGCTCAGCGCTTCTCAATGCCCACTCCCCTCCTTGGTAAGAAGGCCAGCCCACTCTGCTGCACGTGGGTCAAGCACACTCCTCTCCCGCCTCCCGACTCACTTCAAGCCTACCTCTGGTTGCCATTTATTTGATTAATCTTGACCATGATGCTCCCTGCGGCCATGTGCCCTTGGTGGTCATCCGTGCTTCCCACCTCTAAGGCTGACCCTGCTGGCTAAACGCTTTCAAGTTATTTTGTAGCCCCCCTGGAAAATCACTATCCTAGAGAGATGTTGAATTCACAGCCTTCTGACTCCAGTATTCCCTGGATGGAAACAGCAGTGATCTTCTGATCTATAATTTGCCTTATCTTAATCTTATTGAAGTTTCAGGTTTGCAATGTGATCCCATCGCTATGGTGGGATGAGATGATTTTTGAAGCTTTCAGAGCTTAATACAAACATAAGAGAGAGAAAGCATATGGGACACACACAGTGGAACACATAGAAAGAGACACAAGACATCTCAAAAGGGACCTTTGAGAGAGAGGCTTCAACAACAATAACTCCTGTTTATCTACAACTTTTAATATAGAGAAAAATCCCAAGATGCTTGAGAGACTTAAGAAAAATTGGATAAGGCAAAGCTTGCAGCATCTGAGGGGTAACCACAAGCTTTTTTGGACATGGATTTTAAAATGGATGTTAAAAGCAAAGTTGGAAGTAGAAAGTAAGACCTCAGAGCCTGAAGGCAGGCTTCCAATGGTGGAACAAAGGGAAAGGCTGATGAACAAAAGGCCAAGATTCAATGGAATGTGGAGCTTCTGCTCGGGTGGGGAAAGGGGGCACGGGTAGCAGTGCTGCATGGTGGGGACAGTAAAGAAGTAGTTACAGAGATGAGAAGTTACATGAGGAGAACTTTAAATTTGTGTTATTACTAGACATCAATGTAGGTCAGCAAGGTCAGAGATGATGGGTGAGCAAAACATGATGTACGATTGAATACAGGCAACAAAATTTTGGATGAGCTGAAGTTTATGAAGGATGAGGTATGGGAAGCCAACCAGGAGAGAGAATAATTAATGATATAAAAGCAAAAATACTGCACATGCTGGAAATCTGAAATAAAGACAGAAAATGCTAGAAAATCTCAGCAGATGTGGCAGCATCTGTGGAAAGAGAAACAAAGCTACCATTTTGAGTCCAAGAATAATCAAGCCTGACGGTAACATGAGGATTTCAGTGGCAAGAGGAGGCGAGGATTGGGGCAGGTGATCTTATGCAGTGAAAATAGGTGTTCTTCGCAATAGGGATGATATGGGTTTGGAAGGTCAGCTTGAAGTTGAAAACTGTCAGGTTCAGCCTCACATGGTGGCTTCCTGGTGAAATAGACACAATCTCATGTTACGCGAGAGAGAATGCATGTAAAAATTTTTGTTTTGTCAAGATTTTTTCCTTTTGTTATCAATGACATTTGCCATTCTAAATGTAGGAAAGCTAAGTAAACTCCAGCTGTGTCTCCTCGGTGACCTACAAACTTGAATTTCCAGGCAGTGCATGCTACAATGCCAGACACCACAGGCACTCAGCATCAAAGCCGACTCAGAGGCATGATGCAAGGAGCAGTACCCATTATAATTTTTTAAAGTGAGCTTTCAGGAATAGCAAGTATGTGTAGAAATTGAAAAATAAAAAGCTAAGTTGCAGATTCGTAAAAATACATATTATTTTGAATCACCAGTCTTACTTTGTGCTAGTTTCAAAAGTCAAACCGCATGTAAAACAAAGGAAAAGTTAGTTTCTTATGGAAGGAATTCTGCAACAAATTAATTTTGCATCATATAACTTTTTTTGTGTTTAAAGAAGTACAATGATTTTCATATTTTTCAAAATAGATAAACTCGTACTTATTGGCCTTTTTTGACACATTTATTGATTTTGAATTTCTTGAATTATGAATTGTTTTGTACTTTAGTGTGTAAGCATTAGTTACTGTACTTGAGGACTATTGGGGAAGTTGAGGCAAAATTTTCTTGCCTGAAGGTGGTGGGGCTCTAAAAATCACTTCCTGAAAGGTTGGTAGAGGCAGAAACCCTCATGGTATCTAAACGTTATTGGATATGCACTTGAAGTGCTGTAACTTGGAACCTTATGAACAGAGCTCCTGAGCTCCTGAAAGTGAGATAGCTGTTTTTCAGCAGGCACAGACACAATGAACCAAATAATTTCCCTCAGCGC
The DNA here is from genome assembly GCF_964194155.1 of Cetorhinus maximus. Lineage (NCBI taxonomy): Eukaryota > Metazoa > Chordata > Chondrichthyes > Lamniformes > Cetorhinidae > Cetorhinus > Cetorhinus maximus. Next base: position 19,215,419 of record NC_135905.1, on the reverse strand, counting down.
TATTAATTTCTATTATTTGCTTTATCAAGGGAAATCCTGCCCGACTGGCTGTACTGTGCCATTAAAATTTCCAGCCTATGGGGAATATGTTTCGCCCTAACATTCAGTAGCAATGCAACAGTGGAGCAATATTTCCAATATGTAGTAGATATAGTGAAATTATAATACTGAGTTATGATTTTGCTGCACCTGCTACACAGAAAAAAAACTTCTTTCATAATCGCCTTATACTTTGTAAGTACATGTTTGAATACGCTCTACTATATGGTATTTGCCGAGCAAATCTTCAAACACGGAAAAAAAAAAGCTTCTGTGCCAGCTTTATTCTATTTATTCTCCTTAGTATGGCTAAAATCTAGTAATGCAAGTTGACAGCCTTACTTCAGGTGAACTTTTCTTATGACAAATAAGAATTAATCTTAATAAGTCTGCATGTGATGTGTAGAAGAGGTCATAATTGTTAGGAACTTGCACCAAATTGCTTGATGTTGAAAAATAAATTTATGTTCAACTTCAGAAGTATTCTTTGTGCAAACATCTGTCAAATACTTATGGTCAGTAAGTTCTTGAAAGCATTAACTGTATAAGCTAGTAAATAGAATTTAATAGTTTCCTTTTTTCTCTCCTTTTGAGAAAGGTGTTTAGTATTGGTCTCAGTTTTGATGACATTGAAGTACAGAACAGCCTGGGGAGTTGTAACAAAGAAACGCTGTCTCTTTAGTGATGGTTTCGGCTCCCAGTAGAGAAAGATGAATGATGACTATTTTTTTTAACACGCTTGTCAGCTTTGCTTCTCAGCAAAAGGAAAGTAGCTCAGCTAAAATTCGTATGTCGATCTGCAGTCCATAAGATGAACTGAGGGTCAAGAACTGATGGATAAGCTTATTTTCAGTGGAGCTGCTTCTTTGGAATAACATTTACTTAGGCATACTTGATTATAAATTTGACTTGAAATATGTAGAACTTAACAATTCAAAGAGCTGCATTCATTCCATTGTCGGGGTCTGTCAAAGTAAATCAACCATGTTGGTTTATCAGCCTGGATAAATAAAATACTGTAAATCTGTACCTTTGTGTACACATGGGTATTAAACCTGCCTTTTTACTTCATTACTGCTTCTCCTTTGTGATGTATGGAAATGTCTGTGGTCATGTGACAGGTCTTGGTTTACTTGATTTGATGCGTTGTCGAGGTTTGATTTAAACATGCTAAGCCTGCTGCCTCAGCGCCTTCTCATCTAGTCCAGTCAGGGGTACTCATTCATTACCCACACTAGAACAGTTTTATAGTGACAAGCAGTCATTAGTTATGACAGTATTTAGTCAAGCCTCTTTGTGGCAATATAAATGTTCACTTTACTAAATTGCTAGTCAAGGCTGTCTGCCCCGGAAGTTGCCATCCTCCAACTAAATCAAACCATTTGCATTTCTTCTCTGCCTCCATTTAATCAACATCCTGCGAGCCAGCCATGATGAAATTACTAAATGATTGATTACTCTGACACATCCTAGTCAATATCTCTGTAAATCAATACTTGTGCAGGTCAGAGCGCTGAATATCTTTGTTTCAGCTTTAATACATAGATGGCCACTTTCCTTATTCTTTGGCAGTAACCCAAGTATTACTATTTGCAAGAACTTTGTACTGCAAGGCTTTTCTACTAGTTTTGCGTATTCTTTAAAAAGAAATAACATCTCCACAACACTGAAGCAGATTTGTAATGATTCTGTTTCAAATATTATGTCGAACATATTTCAGTTTAGACTATACAAAAGGATGCTGTCTTTTGCCATTTGAATACCACTAGAAATATGCATTCTGCGTGATCAAACTTTGTTTAATATTCAGAGTGAGGTTTATATTGATGAGCCTATTGCCATTATCATACTTTGAGTGTCACACCTGTAAAGCAGAAGAGAAATTTAGTATTCAGAGGATTAATGATTATTCAGGATAGTGTATGTGTTGTGCAGCATATAGAAGCTGCTGACAGGCACCAGAAATTAAGCCCTGCACAAATTATTAGCCAATGACAGCCTGTATCCTTTGGCCACAGGCTGAAGGCTGATTGCCTTTTTGCACATGGCATTTTTCAGGAGTTGACAGGAGTATTGAGAAATAGGTTAGCTACGGTCAAATGTTATGTTAGCATAGCTGTGGCTGCCCAAAACTCTGTTTCTTTAGTTTTAGGATTGTCAGATACTAATAGTTGAAAAGTGACAAGATATTAACTGAAATCACTGGGGAAAATATGGTAGTATTGGAATGAATAAATAATATGACAATTTATTTTGACAAGTTTTGGTCTAGTCTGAAGAAAACAAGCTTTTTTCTTTATTTTCGGGATTTTTTTCTCTCCTCATTTGGGTCTCCATTTGCTTGCACCGTCTTGCTATTAAAAATTTGCAAATTGGTTCCAATTATTCACCTGTCCCTCTGAAACAAATGCTGCGAATAGCGTGAGAGTAACCTGGGTTGTTACTTCCGATTTCGATCATCCCTGGGTACATCCCAAGGATTTATTATTGACACCCTCTGCTTTTCATCTGTATGCTTTCTTTAATGGTAGCATCCACAGCTATGAGTTACCAAAAAAAAAGACTTGCATTTATATAATGCTTTTCACTACAACCAGATGTCTCAAAGCACCTTACAACCAATGAAGTACTTTCTGATGGGCCGTCATTGTTGTAATGTAAGAAATGTTGCAGCCAGTTTGCGCTCAGCAAACTCCCATAAGCGGCAATATTATAATGATCGGATCTGTTTTTCATGATGCATATTGAGGGTGGAATATTGGCTAGGACACCAGAAATAACTCAGTGCTCTTCTTTGAAGTAGTGCCATGGGATCTTTGACCCGAACAGGCAGATAGGGCCTTGGTTTAATGCTTCCTCTGAAAGACACCACCTCCAACAGTGCCAACACTTCATCTGTACTGCACTAGAGCACTAGCCTTGATTTTTGTGCTCAAGCCCTGGAGTGGGACTTGAACTTGAAACCTTATGATTCAGAGGCGAGTGTGCTACCAACTGTAACACAGCTGACATTGCAAACCATCAACCATGTTGATGATATCCCTGGATCCCTAAACTACCAAGTGCTGTCATGGGCAAGAGAGAAATCACAGCTTTCAGCACCCATCATCAACACCACTCTCTCTCTCTCTCTGATTTAATCGCTTCACCCAGCCACTCCCTTGAGCTGAACCAGGCCATGTAAAACCTTAGCAGCTGTGCACCCTAGAGATGTCCCATCAAAGCCCCATACTTAATCTATCACCAGGCCTATCCCCTACTTCTGCCAGGTGACCTCCTCTAAACTCGATTTCTCTAATGTTTTCCTCATCAGTTTTCCATGCCATAAGTTCCAGACTGTTCAGAACTTGGTATTCTCCTGTGATCTAAGTGTTCCTCACCCGCAACCCAATCCTCACTGAACTACATTCGTTCCTTGCCCATCAATGAATTTGAAATTCTTGTCTTCATCTACAAGCCCTCCAGACATTTCCCCATCTTTCTTCAATCCTCCTGTACACCCTTCCTTACTTTCCCAACAATGCATTACACATTTCATTCACCACAACCTGACTTGTTGAAAGCCCCTCCCATATTCTCCACTTCTCTTTCCAGTTTTAAAAACATTTTTTCCAAACAAACTGTCAATAATCACCCTGACTCTCCCACCATAGCCCAATGTGTACTCCTTTTATTTATATTTTTATCTATGTTCCCTGTAAAGTGCCTTGGGACATTTTCTGTGTTAAAGATGTTATATAAATAGAAGCTTTATTGTTCTGGAATATTTCTGTCCTTTTTGTAAGCAAACAGAAATCAAGATGAAATGGGACATCCTCAGTGAAAATATGCTGAAGATGTGCATTTTAACTCTTCAAATGTAATGGAAGGAAAAAGCAACACATCTTGTTGGTTATCCCACTTGAGAACTTTAAATTTCAACTTTGGTGCCTGTGCCATGAGAGGTTTGCAGTGCTTTGGTACCTGAAGTACAGTAAACAGAATTGCTGGTATGAACTAGTATTGGAGTAACTAAGGGCACCTCATTATTGCCTCATACAGTTTGCATGAAGTTGATCTTTGAATTTGACTGTTAGAAAACTCTGAAAACAAACTATGTACTTTCCTTCCCAACTTCTTCTATTAAGAAAGAGCTCCAGTTTTGTGAGCACTTCTCAAGCAGGTCGGATTTGCGATAGAAAAGCTGTATTTGGGCCTATGTTAACATTTGTTGGCACAAATCTGCTACTTCCCCCAACTCCCTCATCCACCACAGTCCATTGCAAAGTGAGTACATGATGCAATACTGGTGTACAGCTTGCGTTTCTGCTAAATATTATTGATTTTAAGCTGGTAGATGCAATGTGGAGATAACTTGAGCCACTATGTGAACAAGGATCTTTACGGTCTTGCTATTTGATCAGAGCATTCAGTCATAAAAAAAATTGCCTCCATCCTATCCTAACTCCATTCGCTTCACTCATCTTTTTTCCTGCCAGTTTCCCTGATTTCTGCTGAATAGGCTTTATTGTCATTTACTAATTTAATTCTGCTCCTTGTTCTTTGCCATAGTGCCACATATGCGGACCCAGAACAAGCAGCTGGTGATGTTTGTCTGGTTTTCAGCTCTGGACTTGAACATTGAGATGCTTGGTGTGTTGCAAACTGCCATGTGGAAATCATTCCACCATGTCAGATCACATGCCTTTTGAATAGCTAAATTTGAGATGAAGATTGCCGGAACGTATTACCTGGAAGCGCAGCATAAGAAGCGTTGTGCCTATATTCACGATTAAGCCTTGACTATAATTCCTGCATGGATAAATATCAAGAAGCTTACTAATGCTTTGTGCTTGCAGTCATGGGTTTAGCTGCTAAAACCTCAACAGTAACCATAGCACACAACCCAAAGCATTGGGTCTGCCAGTCTGCGTTTGATAGTGAAGACAGTCTGCACCTGATAGTGGGCAAACAAAATTGTACCTCTGCAAATTTCTCCATAGCTTGGTTGAGGACTCTGAAATAATGTAATTGATTTTCTTTCATGCTTGCTAGACACTTAGTTGAGCAAAGAAAATGGTCAGCTCAGGATACAAGACATGTATGTTATTTCACACTGGTACGGTGCCAAGTAAACTGCTGTTACTTGTGTAATTTCACACACGTTCCAAAACAACAATTTAGAAATGACTGCCAAAAGTTGTGATTTTAAGGTTGAAAAATTATTTGGAACCAAAGTGGACCATTAGTAGACCTACTAATAGTTATTTAATCTTAACAATAGGGTTTTTATTATTTTATCTACTGTATTTAAAGTATGAAATCCTTTATACATGATTTATTTGCAGTGTTAATGTAATTCCATGGCAATAATTTTACTAATATTTATTAGAATATAATGTACTGCATGATGAATACATATGTGCTTTTAATTTAAAAAATGTCTTTATCATCTTTTTGCCTCAGGACACCGCAGTACTGCTGTATAGGACATGGTTTCAATTGTTGCAACAACTTAATAATTTCTTTATTTTTTTGTTAGGATTTAAATGATTTTGAAACACAGCACCTTCTGCAGTCCCTTTTGCCTGAAATGGCCGAACTGGCTCTCCAATTGCCAACTCTTTGTACCCAGGTATGTAACAAAACTCAGCAAGGCTTGAAGTTTAATTTCTTGAAGGCTGGGCAAACTTCTATAAACTAAAAGTAATAAGGGGGCTGTTGGGCCTGGGTTACATTTTTTGTAAACAAAGCAGCTGAAAATGGTTGTGGTTGTTGAAGGTCAATCATCTCAGTTCCAGGACATCACTGCAGGAGTTCCTCAGGCCCGACCATCTTCAGCTGCTTCATCAATGACCTTCCTTCCATCATAAGGCCAGAACTCTTCATATACTGAAGCAGTCCATGTCCAAATGTAGCAGGACCTGGACAATATTCAGGCTTGAACTGACAAGTGGCAAGTAACATTTGCACCGCACAAGTGCCAGGCAATGACCATCTCCAACAAGAGAGAATCTAACCATCACCCTTTGACATTCAATGGCATTACCATTGTTGAATCCCCCACTAATAACATCCTGGGGGTTGTCATTGACCAAAAATTGAACTGGACTAGCCGTATAAATACTGTGGCTGCAAGAGCAGGTCAGAGACTAGGAATTCTATGGCAGGAACTCACCTCCTGACTCCCCAAAGCCTGTCCACCATCTACAAGGCACAGGTCAGGAGTGTGATGAAATACCCTCCACTTCCCTGGATGAGTGCAGTTCCAACAACGCTCAAGAAGCTTGACACCATCCAGGACAAAGCAGCCCGATTGATTGGCACCCCATCCACAAATGTTCACTCCCTCCACCACCGACTCTCAGTGACAGCAGTGTGTACCATCTACAAGTTGCACTGTAGGAATTCACCAAGGCTCCTTAGACAATACCTTCCCACTCATGACCAGTACTATCTAGAAGGACAAGAGCAGCAGGCACATGGGAACACCACCACTGTAAGTTCCCCTCCAACCCTCTCACCATCCTGTCGCTGGGTCAAAATCCTAGAACTCCCTCCCTAACAAAATCCTGGAACTCCTTCCCTGACAGCACTGTGGGTGTACCTACACCACATGGACTGCAGCAGTTCATGAAGACAGCTCACCACCACCTTCTCAAGGCAATTAGGGATGGGCAATAAATGCTTGCTTAGCCAGTGACACCCACATCCCATGAATGAATTTTAAAAAAATTGCTCCATTGTCATTTCTAATTAAGAATAGTAAAATTAAAAATAGCAGCGCACACCATGAGACAGCATGGCTATTGAAAGTGAAAGAAGCTTTTGGGATGGTAAACAATTTTTTTTTCAGTTTTTCTCAAAGGTGGGAGTAATCTTCAGGGAGATATTAATTTGGATGGAGGTCTAGGCGATATGTACACCGGGTATAGCACATTTAAACAACAAACAGATCCCAGAGATTGGCATCTGACTCCTGAAACCACTGTTACATTTCAACTGATCAACTCTACTTGGGGTTGAGGCATATTGCTCGAGACAGATGAAAGGGAGCTTTCATCTGCATAAACTGGGAATACATAGTGCTCACGGTGAATGTTTAAAATGGAGTGGACCTTTGCCCAGCACATAATGAGATCTAAAAAATCCCACCAAAACGATCTGTTTAACTGATCAGTGATTTATATGAATCATCAGGGAAAATAGTTGACACAGGTCATGCAAATATATATACATTTCTGACGTACCAGCAAATGTTTTGCATTCCAGCAACTTAATTTGGCATGGCAATATTGGAGTGTTCTAAATCTTGAATATTATTGAAGTTATTAGTTGCTATCAGTGAATCAGAGAGCTGGGGGTTCAAGCACCGCTGTAAACCTGACTGCCATTTCAGTGGGAGAGCAGCCATCGTGGAAGCTACTGTCTTTCAGATGAGACATTAAACCAAAGTCCAGCCTGCTTGTTCAGATGGATAGGAAGAGAGCTCATTGTGCTATTCAAAGAAGAACAAAATGTTTTCCTAATGCATGGACAGCATTTTTCTTTCAACCACAGATTCATTGGACATTCATGATTCAGAAATTGGCTGCCATGCCAGCCAACATAAATATGACTCAAAAGTAATGCTTTGGCTACAAAGTGCTTTGGAATACCTGAGAATGTGATATAAATGTTTTATAAATTAAAGTATTTCCTCCTTTCTTTAATTAAAATTACTTTTCTATTTATTTGACAAATTAGCTGTTTGGTTTCTGTATTCAATTAAATAGATTATAATGCAGGTGACCTTTGTGGCATAAATTGTGTTTCAATGTATGGCAACAGTTAGACAAGCTAACTGGCTCTATGCTAAATTTAGGTAGAATATAACAACATAGAGCCTCCAAGAATGCTACATAGAACATAATATTAGGTGTAGACATTAAGTTTTAAGTCACAAGTTTTTATGCAAAATTATCACATTTTGTAAAGTTGAGCATTACGAATGGAAATAGCAGCATGAAGGAGAATAACACTTTGTCAGAAGAAAAGTACTTTCACAGTATATTTGAGGTGGTGCTTAAATCTATTGGTTGTACCAAGATAAAAAGTTAAGTAATATGATAATTACCTAATGATCACATTGAATCAAGGCAATGATTCAATGGTCATTTCCTTTGTTTGACCAGATTTGATCTGTCCATCTTTTTAAAATTTTCTTTCTGTTTACCCTTCCAAACATTTTTTTAAATCAGCGCTACCAGATCAGCTAAATATTTAATTCTGCTAGGATATTCAGACTGACATACTGTGTCAGGAAGATTTGTCCCATGTGAAAAGCTGTATTATTGAACAATTTGAGAGCACTGTTCTGTTTTTTTCCTTTGGTGCTGACCTAGAGTGAGCATCGATTCCCTAAACCAGTTTCAGATAAGTATACAGCCATACTTGACTGCTGCTATCTTGGAGAATTGATGTCCACTCAAGATTGTCGACCTTTTCATTTCTGGATGACTATCTGCATTCTTTGAGACCATCAGTTGTAAATCAGTAGCTGCAACTGGCCTGATACATCTTTTGTCTCTTGAGGGGGGTCTCGACATTGGGGAGCCCAGGTGGGAATGTTGGTTAAAACTGAACCTTGCTCCTAGTGAGATATCTTTCTTTTTCAAATCATACGTGGGGAAGATAAAAAGAGGAAACACTGAATAGTGCTTTCCTTTATAAAATTGCTTTACATTAATTTCTGCTAAATGCCTTGGGTTGATTGTGGGTTGTCTGTATTGACTTTATGTGTGGTCAGCATTTTGTGCGACAATTTTATGGATAAAATTTACATTCAATACGTAAAGTAATATTTGTCAAATGCATCATTGCCAGCAAGAGGAACAAAAATAAATGTCAATTATTATTGATATAAGAAACAGGAGTAGGTGTAGGAGTACAGGTAGAACTATTCGATAAGCAGTTAGCTACAAAGGGATAGAGACTTGTATTTATATAGCACCTCATCACATTTCAAACACTTGACAAGAAATGACATGCACCAATGAAATGGTTTTCAACTAATCTGCAACTGAAGCAAGTCAAATAGAAAGGCTAAGCTTTTAAATATAATTTTATTTTTGAAAGCGGTGAACATTTTATGCGCAATCCTAGGAATACAATGATTTTCCACTTTCAGAACTCTGCATCTGGATATCGTAGATTAAGTGCATGGTAGAGCTGGCTCTGCTCTGCTTCAGTCATATTTCCCAGTGTCTCAGATTACCAACTGTCTCTCATTCCATTTCTCTCTCAAGACGTTCTGTTGATCTCACTGAGTCAAGAAGATCCATCATTATCCATTGATGTGCTTTAAACTGCTGTCAAAGAGTGGTGGTCTGGTTCAATGAGGAGTGCAGAAGAACATGCCAAGAGCAGGACCCAGCCTACTTAAAAATGAAGCGTCAACCTGGTGAAGCTACAATAGAGAATTACATGCATGCTAAACTGCATGCAATAGACAGCTAAACGATCCCACAACCAATGGGTCAAATCAAGGCTCTGTAGTCCTGCCACATCAGTCATAAATGGTGGTCTACAATTAAATAATTAACTAGAGGAGGAGGCTCCACAGGTATCCTCATCCTCAATATGGGGGAGCTCAGTACGTCAGTGCAAAAGGGAAGACTGAAGCATTTGCAACCTTTATCAGCCAGAAAAACCGAATGGATGAGCCATCCCTGCCTCCTCCTGAGGTCCCCAACATCACGGATGCCAGTCTTCAGCCAATTCAATTCACTTAACATGAAATGAAAAAGTCTGAAAGTACTGGATGCATGAAAGGCTATGGACCCTGACATCATCCCAGTAGTATTAATTAACACTCGTGCTATAGAATTAGCCACATCCCTTGCCACGCTGTACAGCTACAGCACTGGCGTTTACCCAACAATGTGGAAAATTGCCCAGTTATGCCCTGTCCACAAAAGCAGGACAAATCCAACCTGACCAATTACTGCCCCATCAGTCTACCCTCGATCATAAGCAAAGTGATGGAAGGTGTTATCAACAGAGCTGTCAAGCAACACTTACATAGCAATAACCTGCTCACCAATGCTGAGTTAGGCCTCTGCCAGGGCCACATAGATCCTGACCTCATTATAGCATTGGCCCAAACATGGACAATAGAGCTGAATCCAAGAGGCAAGGTGGAGACAGCATTTGACAGGGTGATTTGACATCAGCGGACTCCTATCACAACTGAAGTCCAATGGGAATCAGGGGGAAAACTCACCTCTGGTTTCAGTAATACATAGTACAAAGGAAGATGGCCATGGTTGTTGGAGGCCAATCACCTCTGTCCCTGGACAACGCTGCAGAAGTTCCTCCAGGTAGTGTCCTAGGCCAAACCATATTCACTAATGACCTTCCTTCCATCATAAGGTGAGAAGTTGAGGTGTTCGCTGATGGTTGCATAGTGTTCAGTACCTTTCAAGATCCCTCAGACACTGAAGCTATCCATGTTCAAATGCAGCAAGGCCTGGACAACATTCAGTCTTGGGATCATAAGTGACAAGTAACGTTTGTGCCACCTAAGTACCAGGCAAGCACCATCTTCAAGGACCTTCAAGGACATTGCCATCGCTGAATCCTGTCAACATCTTGGGAGTTACCATTAACCAGAAACTTAACTGGACTAACCATATAAATACTTTGGCTACAAGAGCAGGTCAGAGGCTTGGAATTCTGTGGCATGTAACTCACCACCTGACTCCCAAAGCCTACCTACCATCTACTACTACAAGGTACCAGCCTGGAGTGTGATGGAAAAGCCTCCACTTTCCTGGATGAGTGCAGCTCCAACACACTCAAGAAGCTCGACACCACCCAGGATAAAACAGCCTGCTTGCTTGGCACCCCATCCACCACCTTCAATATTCATTCCCTCCACCACCAGTACACAATGGCATCAGTATGTGCCACATGCAAGATGCACTGCAGCAAATTACCAAGCCTCCTTGGACAGCACATTCCAAGAACAAGAGCAGCAAACACATGGGACGTCATCACCTGCAAGCTCCCCACCAACCCCCACACCATCGTGAAATTAGACCTATATTGCAGGTCCTTCACTGACATTGGGTCAAAAACCTGGAACTCCCTTCCAAACAGCACTGTGGATGTACCTACACTAGATGGATTTCAGCAGTTCAATTAAGCAGCTCAGATGACCTTCTTGAGGGCAGTTAGGGATGGGCAACAAATGCTGGCCTTGTCAGTGATGGTCACATCCCATGGAAGAGTAAAATAAAACTGCATGGAGCTAAATTTTATGCCCCTGCCATTCACCCCCCCCCCTCACAAAAGGAGATAAAAGCAAAATACTACAGATGCTGGAAATCTGAAATAACAGCAGAAAATTCTGGAAAAATTCATCATGTCTAGCAGCATCGGTGGAGACAGAAACAGAGTTAACGTTTTGAGTCCATATGACCCTTCTTCAAAAACTAGGATATGGATTGCGAAGTGCGATTAACTCACGCCCGTTGATTGCACTGCACCCAAGTCATCAGCCATGCCTTTGCCCAGTTGCCATCCTTTGCTTTGCTGTGGTGGCCCAAATGCAAAGGACACAGAAAACTGCTCAGAATGAAGGCACCATGACTGGTTCCAGGATACTAGGCATTGGCCTGCATTATTTGGTGTGTGTCATCGCACACTAGCCAGACATTGAGGGAGTCGAATCTATTTCTGTTTCAGTATAGGCAGAGCAGACATGCAGCCCCCACAAAGCGATGTACATGCAATCAGTGGGGCCCTGCACCATGGTGAAGCCTGTAATCCTAAAGAAGTCACATGCATGCTTCACCTGCTTCTCTCAGGAAAGAGGCAATAAAACATAGTTAGCCCTCATCCAATAGAGAACCTCAGGGATCTCCCTTGCTCAACAGTGGACGGCAAGATGTTGCAAATATCTCCAGCTACAGCCTGCAAGGAGCCAGGCGCATAAAAGTTAATTGCCATAGTCATCTTCACAGCCACTGGCAATGCTGTCCATGCCCTGCTCTGAGGTTGCATTTATGATTGTAACAGGTGGCAGATTTTACTTTGGACGTCTTTACTGAAGCTCGGGTGTCTCACGCTTTGTTCTGTTACCTAATGCTCACACCGATATGATGTCTGACGTGATTCGTCCCACAAGTGTGCATGCATGCCACTGTTGCTATTTTAGAGCACTCTGAGTACTTTTAGTGCACATAAAATGGGCGCAAACAATCCCTGTTTCTCACCCCATAAGTTTTTGAAATGGAGTCATGCCAGGTTAGCTTTTATCATTTTGGTGGCCAGTGTACTTCATTAAGTGCTGTTTTTATTCAGCATGATTGTGAAGCTGTTTCTGAGATAAATGGCAGAATCCAGATTTGGGGCACCAGGAGCCGCTGCAGTGGTTTCTTCATGCTTGTGCAGTTTAATAAGACAGAAAATTGAATGACTAAATGTGGATCAGTAAAGATGCTGCTAATTATTCAGACCTGATTGGAATCCGTTGGTGATGGCCAAGGACTTTATGTGGACATTAATGAGTTGTTACAAATACAAAGTTTATAAGATTGTTATATCTTAGGACTGTCTTTTTAATTTAAGGCGAATTGGAGAAATGAAGGGCACCATGTGACCTGTTCTGAACTCTGTCCCAGAACAAGCACAATCATTTCTGACTTCAGCTTATTCCAGACTCCTAGTGGCTTTGCTCTTTAACAGTATTCAAATAGATTCAACCTTGGCAAGCAAAATGGTCCAATGTTAGGATGTCCTCACCTGAGAACCACGCCTGAGCTTCACACAGTAGGGCTCACTGCACCATGGTTTAGTAAAAGAATTTTTGGTGTTCTTTTCCCCCTTCCTGGGAAGTCTGTATCTAACTAGTAGCTGTGCTTAGTTGGTGGGAATTCTTGTTTCTTGGTCAGAAGATTACGGGTTAAACTATATATCAGAGCTAATGAGCCCATATCCAGGCTGACACTCAAGTGCAGAGAGTGTTGCAGATTACATTGATTTTCAGATAACCTTCACATCATTTGCTTCCTTCGTAAAGATCTGCAAAGCCCTCATTTAGTAATTTGTCATGACCTTTGCCTCTACATGAGATTTCCCTTTGGGTCCTTAATAGGCTCAACTTTTTCCTTACCTAACTGCTGGCATTATTTATGTTTATGAAATGTCTTAGGGTTCAATTTAATGTTGCCTCCTAATCTTTTCTCATAACCTCTCTTTGCTTCCCATATTAACTTTTTTCATTCCCTCCTATACTACTTGGAGATGAAGGGAAGTTTATATAGGTTTGGATATTGCCAGCAGCCACAATATAATGTAGGAACTTTCAGACTAAGAACTATTAACTAGGGCCCATTCAATAGACCATTAATTTTATTGTGGAAATGTATGAGAAAATCATTTGTTTGCCTGAGTGCTGGTAATCCTAAAATCTTTCTCTGTTTCTCCCACCACCATTAGTTGAATTTTAATGAGGTGTGTGTATGAAATGTCTAACCAGCTTTCTGACTGAGATCATTGACTTTTAATATTTCTGATGGATTAATGTGACTTATTGTATAATAGAATTGAAAACATCAAGTATTCCTATTAGAATAAATATTGTTTGTCACAGGCTTACTGTGATAAATATTACCAAGTTTTTAGTTGGCAACATAAGCTGTATTTATATAAAGTACATATATTTAGAGTAATTAATGAGCAGTCATCTGATCCATACTGCGGCATGAAAATAAGTTACTTTGAAATTAGTTAAGCATCCTCAAAGGATATAAATACAAGTTCAATTAATTGTAATTAGTATTTGCTCTTGAATTTAGTTCGATTTTTACATTCAACCTATCAACCTGACATTTGTGTGCTTGCAATATTATTAGCTGTAGTTGATGACAATCTTATGAGGCCAGAAGTAGTTTTTTAAAGTTTGAAGCTAATGAAAGAAGGCACAATGCAAAACTAATTATGTAAGTAGATATAAAAGTATGAAAAGAAAATCGCAAGTATACCAATCTGATCTAAATTATTTTAAAATCGCAAGTATAACATTCATAAGGCACTGATAGCTATTTATATTTGGAACCTGAAGCATCCTAGCTCCATCCCAGTTTGGAACAGTTTAAGTAAATGTGTAATCATCTGTTCACTATGAAAATATCAGCAGCTGGGAAACCAAATCTGGAAATTGATCAACAGTTTGATTCCAACTGATTCTGAAAGAAGTCTGCCAGAATCCAAAGCAATTCACAGTTGGATATTCACGTAACAAGAAGCTGGAAACAAAAGCACATGGGAAAGTTTGGATGCTTCAGTTTTAAATTACTGATGAAACCATGAGATGATAACACCCTAATTCCAAAAACTTTTGTTCCACATCATGTTGAACTGTACTTGTGGAATTTGTTTTCTGTTTTGGTGTCACAAAATATTTCATGTTTTTGAACATTTGTAGCAACAACTCTTTTACTTAAACCATCAAAGGTTAAGATTTTGACTTATTGATTTCTACAGCATGTGCAAAAATTGTAATTTTGCAATAAGTAAATTTGTATGGTCAAAAAACAGGCACGTTTTGTGAGATTTCTACTGTGGAAGGCTTGCCATTTATACAAGCGTTGGGTGAATGGGATATATTCATACCATAACTTTATTGAATTTTGCGCCCAGGAGCTGATCGTTGATCGAAAAGGATGTCTGTCTCAGCAAAGCAGCATGTTTTGTGTGCTGTCAGCCCTCGCAGTTTCTCTGAGGGTGGTTGCTCATTGTCAGCAAAACAATCCCTGTTCATTTGAAACTACCAAAGTGCACGCCATATGGGCAGGAAATATTCTCAAGCCCAATTTCAAAGTAAAAAGATAGTCTATTACATAAATTACAATCCCTCCCCTATAGGCTCTGTCATCGAACTAAATCCCCAAAAGCGGTACAAAACAGAAAATCCAGATCATTGCGATAAAAAAGCTAATTATTTGTAAAAGTAAAAGCAAAATAGCTCTGGATTGTGGTTGTAAATCTGCTTCTGTGAAAAAAAAAATGCCAAGTGACCTTTTTTTTTTCTTTAAATAAACTTCCCCTTCTCTCCCATCCCTTTTTAAGATGTTCCTTAAAATCTAGCTTCACCTGATCTATTATCCCTTTCTGTGGTTCAATGTCCAATTTTGTTTGGTATGACTTTTGTAAAGTACCTTCGGATGTTTTATTATGTTAAAGGTGCTATATAAAAGCAAGTTGTTGTTGATGTGGACTGCATAGAGAGAAAGGCTAGGATGCCAATGGACATTATGTAATTTGCTGCCCTCCAGACAAGATTCTAGACCAAAGAGGTGCTCAAAATCATGAGGGGTGTGGACAGAGAGAAACTGTTCCCTGTGGCAGAAGGGTCAAGAACCAGAGGGCACCGAATTAATGTGAATGGCAAAAGAAGCAGAGGTGACATGAGGAAAGATCTTTTTATGCAGCGAGTGCTGAGGATCTGTAATGCATTGCTTGAGAGTGTGGTGGAGATAGATTCAACCATAGCTTTTAAAAGGATATTGGATGATTATCTAAAATGAGAAAATTTAGAGCTACAGGGAAAAGGTGGAGGAGTGGGACTGAATTGTTCTTGCAGAGAGCTGGCACAAACATGTTTGACCAAATGGTCTCCTTCTGTGCTGTAACCATTCCATGATTCTATGATTCGAAATCAAAACGTATAACTTCTAGTTAATCTCATAGTTAAAGCTCCACTTCAAAATATAGAAATGGGAACTAAAATTCTGCTTGAAAAATAATATTTCAGTTTTACCTATATAAGGTAAGAAGTCCATACAAAACTCAGTGCAAATGCACAGCCCAGCATTGGAACGCAAAATCTATCTGGATAAAATAGCTTTTTTTTAAAAATTAACTAAGGGCATAATTATAATTTAAAGCATTTTTAAATACAGTGGGTCAGTGCAAATTAAGAACAACAAGAAATGCCTCCTCCCTTATTCCAGACAAAAGTATCCAGGTTCTATTGTGTCCCTTGTACAAAATATTGGGCAGGAGCCAATCTATTTTTTCCTTGAGGTTGTTTTGAGACTGTTTAAGACATTGAGAATCGGTAATACCTTGAATAATAACATTTTCCGATCAATTGAGATAAATGAGACTACTGCCACAAGGCTGCTTGTAGAGCGTAGCAGTGGCCCTAAATTGATATATATACTATAATTTGGTAAATGTAATTTTGCTTCTTTGTTTGCTAAACTAATTACCTTTGTCTTGCCTCCTTCCATGCCAGCCGATACCGCTGCTAAAACAGAAGATGAATCACTCCATCACAATGTCACAAGAACAAATAGCATGCCTTCTGGCCAATGCCTTCTTTTGCACATTTCCTCGACGCAATAACAAAGGAAAATCCGAATACTTTAACTTCCCAGACATAAACTTTAAGAAGTAAGTACAAAAATTCCTCTACTGCAGTAGTTCTTTAATTGCGCACCACATAGGTTTTACAGTGCCGTTTCTCAAAGTGAGAGTCAACATTACTTTAATTTGTTGGGTGTTTTCTGTTAAAATTTTGCATTTATGGCGAACTGTGCTTCAGTAATTTTTGAAGCTGCCTTACTTTGGTGTGTGAAGTTACAGTCATCCATTTTATAGCACTCAGCATGGTCAGGTAGCTAATGAAACGTCATCGACCTGAAGCATTAACTCTGCTTCTTTCTCCACAGGTGCTGCCTGACCTGAGCAATTTGTTTTTATTTCATATTGTCAACATTCGCAGTATTTTGTTTTGTATGTTACCTTGGAGAACTGCCACTTGAAAGTCATGTGCTTCACTAGAGCAAGGGAGGCATGCTTGGGTTGTAGTAGCCAACTATTTCACTGTAGTTATGCAACTGCTTGGTCCTGTAGTTAGATAAAAGAAAGTATCTGTGACTATCTGGAAAATGATCTTGGACTCATTATCTTTGCTTAAGAAATTGTGTAGTAGGGAAACAGAAAGAGGGGACAGGAAAAGAAAGAATGGCTGACAAGGGAAAGTTTATTGTTGAGATCGAGTGTAAATAGCATATGTTCAAAGCACATGGAGCAGGCAGGGTTTTTGGTGATTATTTGATTTTATTGAACTGTTGTGGAATATTACGTAATCCAATATGCTGGTTTGGGTATTTACTCATTAAGTTTTATGATAAATTTGGAGGTGACCAGTGCCCTGTTGGCTAGGTGGCCTTACTGTGCTATCGACAAACAACTGTATATGCTGGATTGCTAATATGCATATTAGGATAGAAACTGATTTTTTTTTACATGGCTTGAACATGATGGGATGATTGGAGGGGTAGATCATGTTTGGGGATGATTTGATTTTTGTGTAGTAGGTCAATTCTGTTATCCAGCTAACGTTTTTGTAATGTTATTTTGGAATAAATAGTTTGAATGTTGAAGATCTTCAGGGGTTAGCTTGCTTTTGTAACTTATCTATATTCATGTATGATTTATGTAAGAGGTTGTAGATTTTTCAAAAATTTTGTGTACAATACGTAAGCTTTGTTATAAATATGTAGTCCATCTTACATTGTTCCCATTGTGCTGTGGGAGTGTGCAGTAGCCTGAAAGTTGTTGCGTAAACCTTGTTCTCTGAGAAACAAAATAGTTAAAGGGACTGCACACTGACAAATACTGCCCACACACAACAATTAAATTTTAAAAGGAGTATTGCTTATATGTGAAAGGTGCATATTGTGCACCTGACTAGCTTAGCTTATGAAATGCCAACCAATCATAACTAATCCATTTGTAAATAAGTTTTTTTTAATTCCACTCATTTCAATACATAGGTGTTAAAGCAATTAGTCCCTGATTGACCTCAGGGTGTGCCTACTCGCGGAGTTCCCTCACAAGGAGTCATTGTTCCTCATTTTCCTGTGTTGAGCGTGCTTGGGGGCTGGGGAGGAGGATGATTGGGAAAATAGAAGGGAACCATGTTGGGGCATCTCCGCAACACACTCCTGCTGCTGGGGAACTTCCTTGTCGTGGACTGAGAATATGATTAGCTGCCTGATCCATGGAGATAGGCAGCTAATTAAGATGGTTAGGCCCAAATTTGGGGTGATTTTGTGGCCTTGCAAGCATTTTGTGGCTGGCAGAGTGGCCCTCCACAGCATGCAGAGGCCACCAGTTCAGTGGAGGCAGCAGCCCAGGGGTTCATGGAGCCCAAGGCTCCATGCTCCAGTGACACAAGGAGCTCTGGAAAGGCCGCTCTTGTAGCTCAAACTGTTCCTCCGGTAGGTTTTCCCCTCCACTCCGAGATACCCAACAGCTTTCATCCTCATAACTTTTGCCTTGTATCAACACTTCCAAGTTGAGATACCTTTGCCGTCTCTGACCTGTATCAGCAGCACTCACCTCTCCTGATGGGGCTGTCAAGGCTCCAGAACTGCTGGTCCTCTGACTGGGCCTGCAGCCTCGGGAGCCCACCCACTGCCCTTAACAGGACGGTGAGTTCAGAGGCAACCAGTTAGGAGGCCGCCTGCCTAAAGATTGCGTTGCTGGCAAGTGCAAGCTCAGGTCCCCAAGTCCATGGTAAAATCCAGCTAATTGATTTGGTGGAAGACAAGATTTTCGTTCTGACCCACCCAGACCTTGTAGCTTAATATCACTTGCCAAATTAAGCACGCTTCACCTGAGCTATCGACCACTTTCTTCTTTTAAGGCTATTAAGCACATGTTGTTAAGACCTAGATATCTGACAGGATTTAGGCCTACTGTAGCTATCATCTCTGGTATAATGCCAATTTCTCCCTTAAATGGTCTGATGCCAACTTTTTTGACATTTGACTTGCGCTGCACTCCATCCACCTGGTTAGTCGGAAACCTAGATGCAACAGTGAAACTCCTTGTGATTGGGGCTGGAATTCCGTATCTTCTGCATGTGTATTTAACTGTTTACCTTCAGAAGAGTGGGCTCTGGGTGAGGCAATATTTGGTTTAAATTGTAAGATACTTTTATTTCAGTGTAGATAGAAAAACACAGAACAATGAGATTGATTAGAGTCTCTTGATGCAGTCTGTATTGTTAGAAAAATAAAGAACATGTAAGTGCTAGTTCAACATAAAAGGACAATCTCTGTATTCTGCCCAACCATCATGACAGCAACTCATTGCTTTTTCAACTTTTTGCTGCCCAATGGCTTTTGTTGCCTCTGTTCTGATTCTTTCAAAGGCGTCGCTACAATAAAAGAGGATTCTAACATCAAGGTACAAAATGTCTTTCTGAATAACCAAACATGGCTTATGAATTGTCTATTGTTATAGGGCTCGGAGAGAAACAACTTCCCATTTTACATTATAGTTAACATTTAATTGCACCAAATACAAAACTACCTACAGGGCTGTGTGGAGAAGCCAATCTCTTTTAGGAAAGCATCTTGTTTTTTTAATAAAACACATTTTAAAATTTCTTATTTCCAAGCCATTTCTGGAAAAGAAAATGGCCAAATCAAGACATGTTCCCTGATTAATGTGTTATGTGCTGCATGTGCTTGCTATATTTCCATAATTATGAAACAGTTTACCTTCTAAATAGCAGTACAGAATGCCACAAGAGATCCACTGATGCTGTTCCTGAAAACCTTCAAATGTTTGAAATATTTTTGAACAATTAAACCTATCGATATTTCTTTTCACAATGCATGTTTCTCAATATGCTCTCAGGTGTATTGCAGTTTTCTGTCCATATTGTTGAGATAAGCAACCTTAACTCAGAGTTTAAATAATTTGAGCCATAGCATCGAAAATGAGAGCTCAGAAGAAAGCCATCCAGCGAAGCTGTCTTCTGCTGCAACCAGCTCTTCAACTGGAGCTCTCCATTCCAATCTGATTGCAAATATAAAAAGTGACCATAGTTGTGAATATAA
The DNA here is from genome assembly GCF_964194155.1 of Cetorhinus maximus. NCBI lineage: Eukaryota > Metazoa > Chordata > Chondrichthyes > Lamniformes > Cetorhinidae > Cetorhinus > Cetorhinus maximus. The sequence continues at coordinate 19,195,488 of NC_135905.1, read as the reverse complement.
CAGTATCCATAGTAAGACAAGCAGCTACACAATCCTTAGCACCAGATCCAAACATACATACAGTGAAGCACGCTGATGGAAAATATCCTGTTTATCTACCCATTTATTTTCCCTGTTGACTTACATGTTAACTTGTGAATCTTCAGTACATCTGAATTTCTTGGATGAAGAAGTAAGAAGTTTGTTAGTGCATTGCATGACCTAACCACTGTGCCTAAGAAATAATAGTGACTGGGCTTCAAAAACAGTTAGTTGGGTATGAAGTGCTTAGGAAATAACCTGATGGGTATGATAAGGTGCTATACAAATGTCAATTCTTCCTTGCACTAAGAGTGAAAATAATTCCATAAATATTCTAGAAACTTATAACACACCTCTTCCTACAATGGATATGACCAATCTGATGAATTATAAGGGTTGTTAGATTTAAAAAGTTAATTTATCAGAGGATTATACAACTATAAAAAATCAAAGCGTACATATTGTAAGATTTCAAAACTGATCACAGGGTTAATAATTTTTGAGACACTTCCTAAAAGCTTTTTGGAGCAAAAAGTGGAAATTGCAGAAGCTGACAGTCATAATGTGCTATGCTTTATTTAAAATCAGTTTAAACATGCAGACTTTCTTTTCAAGACACATAAGCAGCAAAAATATCAAGCCTATAGTATTGGAGAGCAGTAGGTAGAAGCATTGTAACCATTAGTGTTGAACCTTAGAATGTCAAACTTTTTGTGCTGTTCAGAAAATATGTGATTAGTTGTTTTTGGCTGCAGCATCTGTTACAGTACATTTCATGATATAACCATGTTGTATTGCAGCACACTTAACCCCTTTTAAAAACACTCATAATTTTCAATATTACTTAAATTCCTGATGGAATAGCATTAATACTAAAGTCAAGTTGTAAAGGGAAATACTTGCAAATCTGTGTTGAAGTATATTTTGTGTATGAATAGTTTGTAATCATTAAGAAAAGATGTCTTTGTGGTATTCCAGAAGAGGCAAATAAAGTTCTCTTATGAATGAGGAACAAAGGAATAAGTATGAGTATTCCATTCATAAGACATTTCCGCTCATGGTTGCCTAAAAAAGGTAATTAAACATGTTATGTTCAGAATGACTTTCAATTTGATTTAGTATTATAAAGTGATTATAAAAGACGCATTACGGTAAACAACATAAATTATGGCAGTAATGAGCATCATCTGGTGATTCTTAAGAGTAAATTATCCAATTCAATTAATCTAACATAGTTAGAGGACAGCAGAGTAATGTCTTAATATAATTCTTGTTGAAGGCACACCAAAGTGTTCAAAAACAGTTTCCTTAGCTTCCTGTCTTTCATATACAGATGCTCCCTGTCTTTTCATAAATAGATGGGCTGTAGTCACTGAACCAACCTGTCGTTAAGGGTGCATTTATTCTGCAACTACCAGTATGAGACTGGCAGTATAAGTTTTAGCCAGACATATAATTTCTACTGCCTAGCTTCAGCTGCAATGCTCCAGCCCAAAAAAGCGCCCATGTGTATTTAGACACAGGTGCAGAGCTTCCCTGCTAGCAGTTAGAATTTTAACTGAGAGCATGACACTTGCTAAATGTTAAACTCAATTATTGGTAAGTTGCAGATTCACCATGTGCCAAGACTTTTACAAAGAAAACTAGTGCTTTTTGTAGTGTGTCATGAGACATTGAAAATTGATAAAATTATATGCTTTAACAATATACTGGTTTTACTCTTTTGTTTAGGTATTGGAAGGGCATCAGTTCATCCCTAAAAGATGTTGAGCAGCATGATTTACTATATGTTAGTATTAATCTTGTAACTTTTTTTTTGTTGGCTTCAGTTTGCATTTGGAAAAAAGTTGGGGTTCAGGGCCTTGAAAATGAGGATCAAGCTGCACACTCTTAAAATTAATCAACAAGATGAACTCCATTACATTAATTGAAATTTTATAATTCACATTTCACATTTATCAAATAAGTGATCACAGCTTTAAGTACTGATAGCGCCTATAATAGATCATATAATGATCACATTTCAGAATCGCAGCAGATTTCCTGATATCCATACTGTCTTAACTGCTCTAAGGTGAATAACTTTGCTGTGGCTATCTGAAAGAGACATTTTCAGACAATTGATTTTTTTTTAAAGTACAGTAGCTTGTTTTTATATGCCACTTTTAATATAGAAAAATGTCAAAAGGCTATTCACTGTAATCTGGAGCTATGGATAGTGATGGTAGAGGCTCCAACATTTTTTCCATCACATGGCTGACAAGGAATCTCTCCGATTTTTACCGCCCGTTGCCATTTGCGTATGTTGGAAGGATTTGCCGGTTGATACTCAGCCTATTTGGCCATGTTATGAACACACCTTCCTTGACCTTCAAGTCCTGGGGTGGCATTCCGACCCGGAGCTTCTGGCTCAAAGGTAGATACTGTGCCACAAGACGTCCCCACAAAGACATTAAAAAAGGAAAAATGCAGAGCCAAATAAACAGATTAAGAGAGATGATTCAAAGTTTAGTGAAAGAGATGAGTTTCAATGAGGATCTTAAAGGAGGGGAGGATGATGTAGAGGCAGAGGAACTTAGAATTCCAGATCATAGGGTCTGAGTGATTGAGTACATGACTGCCAATGATGAGCCATTGTTTTAAGGCCGGCATTTTGAATGTAATTTTTGTTTAATAAATCTGCATCAGGATTTGGTTCAAAATTAATGCTAGTTGATAAGCTGTAAAAATGTATACCTGAATACAATTTCCATTTGCCTCAGCAAAAAAAAATTATAAAGGAGCTACTGTTAGGATCTCATGAGAATGTTAGTATGAGGCAATGAATCAGCACATTCTGGTACTTGTGATTTTGGTAGATTAGTTTTATTTTGAGAAATAAATTTCATTATGATGTCTCAATTTTATTTGTATATGACAGCATATTGTAAAAGTGTAACTGGAACATAGGACATTAGAAGCAGGGGTAGGCCATTCAGCCCTTTGAGCCTGCTCCACCATTCAATAATATCATGGCTGATATGGTTGTGGTCTCAACTGCACTTTGATGTCTGCCCCCCCATAACTTTTGACTCCCTTGTCTATCAAAAATCTGTCTCATCTGCCTTGAATAAATTCAATGATCCAGCCTCCACAGCTTTCTGGGGAAGAGAATTCCACAGAGTAACCACCCTCTGAAAGAAAAAAATTCTCCTTATCTCCATCCTAACCAGTAGACCTCTTATTCTTAAACTGTGTCCCCTGGTTCTAGCTTCTCCCATAAGTAGAAGCATCCTCCTGTTATCTACTCTATCAGATGCCCTCAGAATATTATATGCTTAAATAAGATCCCCCTCATTCTTCCAAACTCCAATGGGTATAAGCCCAACTTTTCTTCATAAGATAAGACCCTCATCCCAGGAATGAGTCGAGTGAACCTTCTCTGTACTGCTTTTAATGCAATTATACTTTTTCAAACATGGAGACTCAAACTGTACACAGTATTCCAGATGTGGTCTCACCAAGACCCTGTACAGCTGCAGTAAAACTTCTCTATATTTTTATATTCCCCTTGCAATAAATGCCAACATTCCATTTGCCTTCCTAACCACTTGCTGTACCTGCATACTAACTTCTTGCGATTCATGTACCCAGGATAGCCCGATCCCTCTGTACCATCGACTTCTGCAATCTCTCTCCATTTAAATAGTATACTGCTTTTTTATTCTTCCTGCCAAGTTCCCGTTTTCCCATATTATACTCCATTTGCCAATTTTTTTTCCCCCACTCACTTAACCTATCTATATCCCTTGGCAGACTCTCTACTTCCTCTTCACAACGTATTTTCCTACCTATCTTGATGTCAACTGCAAATTTAGCTACCATCCCTTCATCCAAACCATGGATGTAGATTGTAAATAATTGAGGCCCCAGCACTGATCTCTGTGGCACTCCATTCGTTGCAGCTTGCCAACTCGGGGGGAAAAAAACTTTTATCCCCCCCTTCCTGCTTCCTGTTAGCTAGCCAATCCATTATCCATGCTAATATCTTATCCCTTGCACCATGTAATCTTATTTGAGCGAGAGGTCTGGGGAAGGCACAGCCGCTGCTCGCTCCCCCTTTTCCTCCTGGATGTTTCACTGGACTCGTGTTGGTGAGTGTTTCTAAACTCTTTCACTATCCTGGCAATGGGGCTGGATTGGACATTACTGAGTGTTATATTGTTTCTCCCAATCCCAGTTCCAGGCTGCAGGTTCTGGTGACTCTGGATGTGGGGCTTTGTTAGTCTATTATTCGATAATAATGACAGGTAATGGGCAACATCCACCTGAGACGGCAGACAGCTCCTGTAAAAGTACAGCACTCCCTCAGTGCAGCACGAGAGTACCAGCCTAGGAAAGGAGAGGCAGTTGGGAGTGTGAAAACAGCGCAAGTGGAGAGGCAGCCAGCAGTGGAGAGCCAGAGCGTGTCAGGACCCAGAGGCAGTAACCATTACCGAGGAGAGCAGGTGAAAAGAAAGCCCGGAGACAGGAATCACCACCCAGAAGAGTGGGTGAGGACCAGGAGGCAGAAATCACCATCTGGTGGTTACTGCCTGGCTCTGTGCAGCCTGGGCCAACAGAGAGATCGTGAAGCTGCCACTGCTCTATGAATCCCAGGGAGAGAGGTCCTGTGGGAAGGAGAAAAGAGTGCAGTAAGGGTATGTGTGTCTGTATGTCCTAGGTCCACACAGTGGAGCCTGGTCTCCTGTCGTCTCGGACCCCCTTGCCGCTGGAGCAAGGTCTTGCTCTGTGAAGCCCGTGTGGTAGCTGGTGTGCAATGGCCACCCCAAGTTAAAAGAACTCTCACAGATGCAACTTCCACCCCCTTAAAATGGGAACTGGAACGTAAGGGCCCTCCTGGATAATCCCAACAGTGACAGATCAGAATGGGGTACTGCTATCATTGCCTGGGAGCTCAGACATTTTGACATTGACGTTGCTGCCCTAAGTGAGACTCGGCGGGCACGGAAGGCCAGCTCAAGGAACAAGGTAGCAGTTACACCTTCTGGAAAGGGAAACCAGTAGAAGATCGCCACCTCCACAGGGTTGGCTCCGCCATTAAAAACAAACTAATTGGCTGTCTCAAAGACACCCCTTGCGGGATAAACGAGCGCCTCATGACCCTTTGGCTCACACTAGCCCAGAACCAATGCACTACAGTCCTCAACGCATACACTGGACGCTACTGACAAATCCAAAGAGGGATTTTACTCCAGCCTCGAATGATCCCTGGCCCAAGTCCCAACGGACGATAAGCTGATCCTCTTTGGTGACTTCAGCGCCAGAGTTAGGAAGGATACAGACCTCTGGGGAGATGTAATCGGCAGAGATGGCCTAGGGAAATCCAATACCAATGGTACCCTGATAAGAGAGCCCTATTCAGCCAGCGCAGCATTTGCAACCTGGCAACTCCCAGTGACCCAGAGATGCGGAGTGTCCACAGCACCTGGTCTGCCCTCAAGGCCTCCATCATCAGCACCTGTGAAGAGACGCGTGGTCACTTACCAGGAACACCAAGACTGTTTCGATGAGAAGGACCAGGAGATCCAAGAGCTGGTAAGCCGCAAGCGCAATGCATTTCTGAACCTGAAACAGTAACCCCACTCGAGAGCAAGTAAGCAGCCCTACAGACAGCTGAAGGCTGAGGTCCAGCAAAAAGCCAGTGACCTAAAGAACAGATAGTGGGTGGAGAAAGCACAGGAGATCCAACAGTTAGCCGACAACCATGACGCGTGAGGTTTCTCTAGCGCAATCAAGACTACCTACGGCCCAAGCACCCAAGGCCCCACTCCACTGCTGGCTAAGAACAGAGAGGTGCTCATCAAGGACAGAGAGGCAGTCAGCGCCCGCTGGAAGGAGCACGTCAAAGATGATCTTAACGGAGACTCTGTCTTCAACGTGAGTGTCCTTGATTCCATCGCGCAGCATGCTACCCGCCACCATCTCAGCACAACCCCAACTCGGCACAAGGTAGAAAAGGTCGTTCGACAGCTAAAGAGCAACAAGGCATCAGGAGTGGATGGAATCCCCAGCGATGCACTAAAGCATGGTGGAGAAACACTATTGGTGCAAATACATGGCCTCATCTCCCTTATCTGGAAGGAGGAGAGAATGCCAGGAGATCACGGAAGCACCGTAATCATGCCCATTATCAAGAAAGGTGAAAAGTCTGACTGCTGTAACTATAGAGTAATCTCCCTGGTGTCGGCCACAGGGAAGATCATCGCAAGAATCCTCCTCAGTTGCCTTCTCCCTGTAGCTGAAGAGCTCTTCCCAGAGTCGCAATGCAGATCCCGCCCATAAGGGGCACAACGGACATGATCTTTACGTGCAGCAACTGCAAGGGAAATGCAAGGAACGTCACCAACCCTTGTACATGGCCACCTTTGAACTCACAAAAGCCTTTGACACTGTCAACCGCGAAGGATTATGGAGCATTCTCCTCCGTTTCGTTTGCCCCAAGAGTTTGTCATCGTCCTCCGCCTGCTCCACAATGACATGTAAGCCATGATCCAGACCCAATGGATCCACTACAGACCCAATCCACGTTCAGACCGGGGTCAAGCAAGGCTGTGTCATTGCACCAACGCCCTTCTCGATCTTCCTTGCCACACTGCTCCACCTCACCCTCAGCAAGTTCCCCGCTGGAGCGGAGTTAAACTACAGAACAAGCGGGAATCTGTTCAACCTCTGCCACCTGCAGGCCAGATCCATCCTCTGTCATTGAGCCATAGTATGCAGACGATGCTTGTGTCTGCGCACACTCGGAGGCGAAGCTCCGAGCCATTGGCAACACTTTCATAGAGGCGTACGAGAGCATGGGCCTTACAATAAACATCTGTGAGCAAAGGTCCTCTACCAACCTGCCCTCCTCACTGCACTGACCCTGGTTATCAAAATCCACAACAAGGCCTTGGACAATGTGGACCACTTTCCATACCTTGGAAGCCTACTGCCAACAAGGGCAGACATCAACAACAAGGTTCAACACCGCCTTCAGTGTGCCAGCGCCGCCTGAGGAAGAGAATGTTCGAATACCAGGACCTCAAACCTGGCACCAAGCTCATGGTCTACAGAGCAGTAGTCTGTATGACCTTCGATATGACTCAGAGACGTGGACTATGTACAGCAAGTGCCTCAAAACTCTGGTGAAGTACCACCAGCGCTGCTTCTGCAAGATCCTGCAAATCCATTGGCAGAATAGGCGCACCAATGTTAGTGTTCTCGCTCAGGCCAACATCCCCAGCATTGAAGCATTGACCATGCTCGATCAGCTCTGCTGGGTGGGCCACATCATCCGCATGCCTGACACAAGACTCCCGAAACAAGGCACCTACTCTACTCGGAGCTTTGAGCCCCAGGAGGGCAGAGGAAAGGCTTCAAGGCCACCCTCAAAGCCTCCTTGAAAAAGTGCAACATCTCCACTGACATCTCGGAATCCCTGGCCCAAGACCACCCGAAGTAGAGGGAAAGCATCCGGGAAGGATCTGAACACCTCGACTCTCATTGCCAAGGGCTAGCTGAAGTCAAGTGTCGACTGTGAAAGGAGCACAACCCGGCCAACCCACTCATCCGTTCCCCCTACCACCGTCTGCTCCACCTGTAACAGAGACTGTTGGACTCTTCAGTCACTTGAGAACTCATTTTTAGTGTGGAAGCAAGTCATCCTCCACCCCGAGGGGCTGCCTAAGAGAAGTAACCTTATCTTGTTTAGTAACTTTTGATGTGGCACCTTGTCAAATGTCTTCTGGAATTCCAAGTACACCACATCTACAGCTTCCCCTTTAACCACCTTGCTTGTCACTTCCTCAAAAACCTATAATAAATGAGTTAAACATGAGTTCCCTTTCACAAAGCTATGTTGACTCTCTTTGCCTGATCAAATTATGATTTTCTAAGTATCCTGCTATAGCCTCATTAATAATTGATTCTAGCAATTTCCCTATTACGGATGTTAGGCTAACTGGCCTGTAGTTTCTTGCTTTCTGTCTCCCTCCTTTATTGAATAAAGGTGTTACATTTTTCAACCCACTGGGACCCTTACAGAATCTAAGGAATTTTGGAAGATTATAACCAATGCATCTACTATCTCTGCAGCCACTTCTTTCAAGACCCTAGGATGCAGGCCATTTGGTCCTGGAGACTTGTCAGCCTTTAGGTCTAATAGTTTTCCCAGCACCCTTACCCAGTAATTGTGATTGTTTTTAGTTCCTCTCTCCCATTCACCTTTTGATTTTCAAGTATCTTTGGAATATTTTCTAGGCATTCTACAGTGAAGACAAATACACAGTACCTGTTCAACGCCTCTGCCATTTCCTTGTTTTCCATTATCAATCCCCACACACACTCTCTAGAGGGCTAGCTTTGGTTACCCTTTTCCTATTTAAGTACTTGTAGAAACTCTTACCATCTGCTTTTATATCACTAGCTAGCTTTCTCTCATACTCTTCCTTCTCCCTCCTCATTCTTTGTTGGTTCTTAAAATTTGACCAGTCTTTGACCTACCACTAACCTTTGCAGATTTGTACAGTGTTCTTTCAATTTGATACTATCCTTAACTTCCTTATTCAGCCATGGATGATGCATCCTTCTCAGAGTCTGTCTTTTTCACTGGCATAAATCTTTGCTGAGAGTTATTAAATATCTCTCTCAAAGTCTGCCATTGCATCTCCACTGACCTGCCTTTTTACCTAGTTTCCCAATTCACTTTAGCTTAATCTGCTTTCACACCCTTATACCGTACCATTTCACACCATTATTCAGGTTTAGAACACTAGCCTTAGACCCACACTTCTCCCCTTCAAATTGAACATGAAATTTTATCATGTTATGATCGCTAGCGCCTCAAGGCTCCTTTATTATGAGTTTATTGATTAATCCTATCTCATTGCTCATTACCAGATCCAGAATAGCCTACTTCCTGGTTGGCTATAGAACGAACTGCTCTAAGAAATTGACCGGAAAACACTATGAACTTATGTTCCAGGCTACTTTTGCCAATCTGATTCGCCCAACTTACATGTAGATTAAAGTTACCCATGATTATTGCGGGACCTTTCTTACACACCCCATTTATTCCTCCCTTTATACCCTGTCCTACTGTGTAACTACTGTTAGGAAGCCAATAAACTATGCCCACAAGTGACCTCTTACCTTAACTATTTTTTATCTCTACCTCATTATACGTGTTTGTAATGTTTCTTTTATATTTACATTCCATATGGTAATTTGCCCATCAATATATATATGTTAAAATCTTCTCTGTGCAGATCCTGTCAAGTTTTCCCATTAAAAATTCCTATTTTGGCATTTATAGTAGAATCTTGTCATGCTGTAACCACATCCTCTTGCCAGTGGCGGTACCACAACTTAAGGGGAGCAAATGATGATACTAATTTTCAGCCAATATCTGAGGAAGAGAAATCTACCTTGAAAGGTTTGAGACTTCAATTGAGAAATTAATGTAGAAAGTAAACCTGAAGTGTCAGGGTGAGCTTATATAATTATTTTGTCAGCTGAACCGGCAACTGTCAACAGAGGGTGGTCAATTCAGTATAATATATTTCTTGGCTTCTTTCACAGCAGTAGGCAATGTTTGGCTTATGAGACTTGTCACAAGACTACCTGCACGGAATTCATCACTGAATAGTTTCATTTTGGTTCAACTTATATATAAAATGAGTCAGATATCGAACTGAATTTAATTGGCATAGTTTTTTTTTAAAGTTACTGAATGTTCAGCCTGTATGAAGAAAGAGCCAGAAGATTAAGCAGAAAAGTAATTTCTAAGCATACTCAGCAGATGCAATATTAAAAGCAGCTTCCAACAGCCTTTTAAAAGCTTGCCAAAAAACTGATTATATTGGGTTAATTAGGTAACAGTGCAGATTCACAAGTATACAACCTTGGAATGAAGAAATTAAAATATGCAGACTTGAAAAATTAGAACAGAGGAGATTTAAGTGCCTTTTGATGAAGATTTTTAAAATTAAGAGGACAGAGTTGATAGGAATAGACTGTTGCTACTGATTGCTGGATTAACACTGAAGGGGTATAGATACATTTAATCTTGTATGTGATTTAGACCAGTGAGAAGGACCTTTTTGCACAGAGTCGTGAGGTTGTGGAATGCATTACTGTGAGTAATTGATACAGAGGCCATGTCAACATTTAAGAATAGTTTAGATGTGTGGTTGAAGGAAATGAGGATTAAGGATTATACGAACAATGGGATTAGGATGTTTGCTTGTGTGGCGGGTAAACACCAACACAGATTGTCAGCAACATCCGTGGAGATAGAAAGAGAGTTAATGCTTTGGTCGATGTCCTGGCCCATTTCTGATGAAACGTCATCGACCTGAAATGTTAACTCTGTATTTCTCCCCACAAACATAGATGATCCTGGGCTTTACAAATAGGGGCATAGGAGAAGGAAGTTGTGATAAATCAGTGTACAACACTGGTTCAGCCGCAACTGGAGTATTATGTTCAGTACTGGGCACCACGCTTTAGGAAGGATGCAAAGGCATTATAGAGGGTGAAGAAAAGATCCACAAGAATGGTTGCACTGATGAGGAACTTCCAGTACTTGGATAAGTTGGAGAAGCTGGGACTGTTCTCCTTGGAGAAGAGAAGATTAAAAGGCAATTTGATAGAGGTGTTCAAAATCATGAGGGGCCTAGACAGAGTAGATGGGGAGAAAATGTTTCCATTAGCTCAAGGATCAAGAACCAGAGGACACCGATTTAAGTGAGCAGCAAAAGAAACAATGACATGAGGAAAATCTTTTTAATGTAGTGATTGATTAGGATCTGGAATGCACTGCCTGGAAGTGTGATGGAGAGAGAATCAATTAAGGCCTTCAAAAGAGAATTAGATAATTATATGAAGAATAAATATTTGCAGGCTAAAGGGAAAAAGCAGGGAAATGGGGCTAGGTGAGTTGCTGTTGCTGAAAGCTGGCACAAACACAACGGGTTTAATGGCTTCATGTGCTTGTAACCATCTATGATTCTAGATGCTGCCTGATTTGCTGAGTATTTCCAGTATTTTGTGTCTTTACTTCAGGTTTCCAACATCTGCATTCTTTTGCTTTTGTACCAATTCAGATTGCTTAGGCTGAATGGACTGTTTCTGAGTTATAATTTCTATGTAATTCTGGGCTGTCAAAATTATTTTAGACCCAATTTGACTCAGAACTTGAAACACTGATAGACTCATCCATTGCATTTTACATACGCTGAGGTTCAAGATGTTCGAATTTATATCAAAAAGAGACTATTTTAACTAACTTCCCCTAATTTATTCACAGTTGGCTTTCTTGGATTTGTTCAGAGTGTAGGGCCTAGTTGGAAGTCTGAAATTGTGGGTTTTTTTTATTATTTTATTTAGTTATTTGTAGACTTTAGGGATTGTCTCAGAAGTTCTCTCTCCCATCATTAAGCTGTAGACTTTTTTGGGCTTGTGGGGAGGTGGGTTGCAAAAGTCTAATATCTTCACTAAGCTACCTGAAATAATTTTATGTCTAGAAAAAAAAAGCATCCAATTTAACAAAATTATCAGAACACAACAAATGGCTGACAAATCTCCACAACACATTTCAATGCAGCACTTAAAGGACTTTACACAAAGATAAATTTTCATTCCAGTATATTAAGAGTGCTGCTTTAAAATGTGCTGGTCTATCTTGCCATGATTTGGTGCTTCAGTGTAAGTGACAAGAGCTAGATGATACGTCAATGTGAATTGATATTGCAATGCTTTAGGGAAATAGTGAAAGAGATTGCAAGATCAATATATGAAAACATGCACAGAAGACTTAACATTACTTAAACTGTGGAGTTATTAGTGTTCCTCAGCATTTTGTTGCTGTTTACCAAGAAAGTCTCTGCGCTTTAATAGAATTTACAAGGCCCAATAATTTTCCCTTGATGCGGACCCAGGTCAGTTGACAATTTTTTTTTAAATATGAAAGATGACGATGGGGCAAGAGGTGGGGAGGGAGAGAGACTTCACAAACCTACTTCATAATGTCATCTGCTGGCTAGAGCTGGCAACTACACTGTTATCAAGCAATAGTTTACGTAAGCAATTTCAGTATTAAATGTTTAGATAAAAGCATAAAATTATGGCTGTAGAAAGATTGTACCATCAGTGCAGCCATGCACATTTTAAAATTGTACATAGATACGCATAAAGCCTAAATTACTTAAATATAAAATTGCAGGAAATATTATAAATTATTAATAAAAAGTCAATTCCTATATTGAACACTATACCTTTGAAGTATAAATAAAGAACGAGGAGCGATTTAATAGTGAACTTCAAGATTATGAAAATATTTGATAGGGTAGAGTAGAGCAGATGTTTCTTATGGGGAGACCAGAGCCAGGGGCCAAACATATAAGGCAGTTGCTAATCGTCCAATAAAGACTTCAGGAAAAATTTCTTTACCCAATTTGCTACCACTGGGAGTAGTTGGCATAGCTAGCACAGGAGCATTTAAAGAGAAGCTAGATACACACATAGTAAAAGGAATAGAAGGATATGTTGATAGGGTCAGGTGAGGAAGTTAGGAGGAGGTTGGTGTGGAGCATAAACACTGGCGTGGACCAAGTGGCCTAATTTTTTTGCTGTAAATAGTAAGCTATTCCTGTTTTACATAGAAAATACGTGTATATTGTATAAATTACATATATAAATATATTGACATATATTGTTTGAGAAAGCATTGTAAACCATGACTGGGTTTGTTAAAGCCTCAAACAAAATGTAAAGAGACTGATTAACTTTTAAAAAGAGATTTAAACTTCCAGTTAATAGCTGAAAAAGATATGACAAGATTTTATCTTTTAAAACATTTACTGTAACAAATTACTAAAAACGCTAAATAAAACAAAATACTGAAGATCTGAAATAAAAAACAGAAAATGCTGGAAAAACGCAGCAGGTCTGGCAGCATATCTGTGGAGAGAGAAACAGAGTTAACATTTTGAGTCTGAAAGGACTCTTCTTCAGAACTGAAGTGTGGTAGAAATGTAATGGGTTTATGGCTGTTGAAAAAGGCGGGAAGATCAGGTGAAACATAAGGGAAGGTCAATGATAGGTTAGAGGGCGAGGGAGATTAAATGATAAAGATGTCATGGAGCAAAAGGCAAAGGGAGTGATAATGGTAGTAACAAAGAAACAAAGCATTGGTCCAGAGTAGGTGTAATAGCACAATAAAGGTCAGCTCTGTCTGAAAGCAAAAACATGGGAACAAGACGCAGACTGCCACATGGCAAAGGTTGGGTGAGGAGAGGATGTGCTGGAGAAAGAAAATTCAAAATGGAGACTGAGTTCATGGTCTGAAGTTGTTAAGCTTAATGTTTAGTCCAGAAGAGTATAAAGTACCTTATCAGAAGGTGAGATGCTGTACCACCAACAGTAGACTCTGTTCTGATGATTCTTCTTTCCCCTGGCCTTGTCAGGATCAAACTCCCAGAATCTTCAGATGGCTGCAGGATGTGTCTCTTCAACTAGAGACCTTCTCCCTCCCGTATCCAGCTGTGGTAGCTTGCAAAGCTAAGCAGCATTATCTTTCTGCTGACCACACAAAACACTGCTACGTGTCTGTGATATTCATTGATTTGTAGGGAAGCTTGTAACCTGATCTCAAAATTGGCTTCTTCTGTTCTCTTCTACATGGCAATGTGAAACACAGTAACCTGGCATCCAAGTAGAAATGTTGATTAGCTATTCTTAACTCCAATATTCTTGACTCCAACTTCACTCATCTTAGAAATAAATGGACCACTGCAGTACAACGGGTTTACGACCGGATACCTATAATACCTTTCTGGGACTTTGGGCAACCCAGAATCTGCTTATTGTAAACTCAAAGACTCCTGTCATTATCTCCAAGCATGATAACCAGCTGTGGGGCCGATATCTTGCGCCGCCTTCTCAGTAAAATTATCTAAGCCTTTCTTTGATCTCTAACAATCAAATCATCCAGGCTTACAGTCAGGCAGACTGCAGAACAGGTCACATGACTCCCTTTGTTTATCCTAAATTTAAAAGCTATAGTCCCAAAATATTATAATGTAATTGTAACAAAAGGTTAGATTTTTTTGACTAGTTTTATAAGAAAGATGTCAATGGTGAATATTTGTTTTCACTTATTGCACAATGCAAAACCATAAGAAAGTTTAGTCCCTGACTGTAGGCTTCCTGAGTTATAAACTACAGCCTAAAATCAGACATGGGCTTTGGAGTGGTTATCTAAATTAGTTATGCATTTGATGTCCAATGCCCTCCATGATCTAAAACACCAAGGGTAATCATGCACATGTTATCTTCATAATATAAACAAACTAATCCTACTGGCTTGAGGGAGTAATTTCTATTGCAAATGGTTATTATTCTGCAGTAAATCTTAATTGTCTGCAGCTGTTGTTTGATGACCTGTAACTCAAAGCCCGATGAGATCATAATTTGTTACTTGTCAAAGAAACATTTATGAGCCCCAAAGCTGGTTATTATGTAAATAAAAAGGAAATGGCAAAGGAGAGTCTGCTTTACAAGAGAATTTGTTATAATTGTAATTAAAAGAATGTGTGAAATAGATGAGATGTTGTGGTGTTCCTTTGATGGAAGCACAAACACAATGCGTAATAGTGGAAAAGTAGCCTGACTACCTTGATTGTGTACCTTTTCGGAACTCAAAATATCCATTCCAACAGATAACATAACGTTGATTTTTTTTTTAAAGGAAGGCAGGCGCACACAATATGTTAACGTTATTACATGTAGACTAGCATAGAAACCATTATAGCTCAGTTTTTCCAGGTTTTTTTTGTTAAAAGGCAAATTTGCATTTTCTCAAAAATATTTCATGTTCATGAATTCAGAGGTTATAGAAATAAAGTAGAATAGCAACAATAACTTATATTTATATAGTGCCATTAACGTAGACTTGGAAATATATTGTCGTTCCTTCATTGTCAACTGGGTCAAAATCCTGGAACTCCCTTCCTAACAGCACTGTGGGCGTACCTACACCACATGGGCTGCAATGGTTCAAGAAGGCAGCTCACCACCACCTTCTCAAGGGCAACTAGGGATGGGCAATAAATGCTGGCCCAGCCAGCGAAGCCCGCATCCCATGAATGAATTAAAGAAAACATCGCAAGGCACTTCACAGGAGCACTATAAATCAAAGTGTGACACTGAGCTACATAAGGAGATATTAGGTATCTAGTGCAGTAGGTTTTAAGCAGTGTCTTAAAGGAATAAAATGATAGAGTGGCAGAGAGATGTAGGGAAGAAATTCCAGAGCTTGGGCCATAGACAACTGAAGGCACAGCTACCAATGGTGGAGCAATTATAATTGCAAAAGCACAAGAGGCCAGAATTAGAGGAGCGCAAATATCTGAGGTTGTATGGTTGGAGGAGATTATATAGATAGGGAGGGGCAAGGCCATGAGGGGATTTGAAAACAAGGATGAGAATTTTGAAATCAAGACTTTGCTTGACCGGGAGTCAGTGTAGGTCAGCGATCGCAGGGTTGATGGGGAGCGGGACTTGCTGTGAGTAAATATACAGGCAGCAGAGTTTTGGATGACCTCAAGTTTATGCAAGGTAGAATGTGGAAGATTAGCTGGGGGTGCATTGGAATAGTCAACTCCAGAGGTAACAAAGGCATGGATGACAATTTCAGCAAAAGGTGAGCTGAGACAAGGGCGAGGTCGGGTCACGGTTACGGAAGTGGAAATAGGTGGTTAGTGATGGTACAAATATGAGGTCTGAAGTTCATCTTAGGATCAAATGTGGCACCAAGATTCCAGAACTAATTGAATGGGTTATGAAATAAACCAGCTGGTAAGAAATGCCCTTGGCATCTTAAAGTTTCCATATACCTTTGATTTGCTGAACATTAAGATACTGAAATATCATTTAATTGCTTTTTTCCCCCAAAGATGTTAGGTGTTTTTTTTTTATCTTCAAGAATTTGTAATTTTCATACCAGACCTGGTATATCAGCTTTATTTAATTGTAGCTTGATATTTTACTGTCTTTTTTTTACAATTCAGTTGTCTCACTCGATGACCAAATTCAAACTATTCAGTCAAATGAACACACAATCATACTGATTGCTGCTTCTACAAGACGAATAAAAAAATAATAAATTATGCAGACCCAAGTGATATAAGTTTTAGTCCATTTGTGCTGACCTCCTAACTACACCAGCTTTGACTTCGATTCTTTGCATGAGTTACGTCAAATCTCGCAGATATTCAGAATACATCTGTAACATAAAAATGTAAATTAATTTGATTAAAAGGTTGAAATATCTGCAAAATTAAATACAAATTAATCTGGTAAAGAGGCAATGGGGGCACCCCCCTCCACCCCTCACCCTCAGTAGCTGAGGTAGATGCCTCTATTATGATTAAATCACTTAGTTGAGAAAGTCGTATTAAAAAAGTTGATGTTTCATACTCTAATTCCATTAATGAGAAGCCATCCATCGAAATATTTTTTTATTTTTCAGATTGTGCTACTTCCCTGTTAATGTTTAGTTTTCTGGTCGATATGCAGCCTTCCTCTTGGGTTGGCGAAGGACAATGTGTCTTGGTAATTTCATCATACCCACCTTTAATTGAATGAGTGGTTTCTCAGCTCAGTTAAGCTCCTGAAAAATTATCTAGCAAATTACTTGACGCTAAGTGATCAGCTGGATGAAATGTTTCCTTGTGACAAAATGAGAAATGGAGAGTTTCCCTTTGAGAAAGGTGCTATGGAGGTATCAGTAGTTTCACTCTCTCATAGCTCTGGAGTAAAGAGCGTTTCTGAATTCCATAACACATAAAGTGAAAAGTAGATGTCACTTTTTGAAGTCTTTTTAAGTTCCTTTTTCAACTGCAACTCCTTTCTTGCGACTATCCTTTGACAAGAAAATTCGGGTAAGATTGTCTTCTATGTAGCACTATTGCAGGACAGAGCATGTGATAATAACTATCCACATGGCACTCTAAAGTGGAAAATGCATCAGGATCATGAATATCTGTAGATCCTTGAAATTAAGAGTGGACCATAAGCAACACTTTTGATGCTTAGTGTTATGTCTTCTGGCTCCCATTAATTAGAAATAATCACACTTTAGATTCAAAGCTGGAGCTTCATCAAGTTTGTTTCTTATAGTTTTCCGTGTGGCTGGTAAACTGATAGGTTGATAAACTGTTACTCAGTACATGACTGCTGTGCAGCAGTGAATGTGGCACCCGGGATATGTATTCACCTAACAGTTAGTTCCTAGCTCTTTACAAATAATATAATAAAACACTTAGAAACCTTTGTTTTCTGCTCTGAAAACTGAAAATGTGAAGAACTCTGCAAAAGTTTTGAGCAAGACTCTGAATGTGGCTCATCTAGCCATTACATAGAATGTTTTACTGATTTATCTGAACAGATGCAAGTATTAGTGAGCTATACAACAAAGTGCCTTCATAGGACTTGATTTCACCACTTCTACTCAACCCAGAGGAAAGTCTTGAGATGGATGCTTTCTTTCTTTCCTGGATATCAGTGGAAATTGTGTATTCTTGTAGAATTAACTGAAATGATCATCTGTCTTGTCTAATGCTGGCTTCCTTCATTTGAGAATTTAATAGCAAAGGAAAACGAAACTGTAATTACCATGATTTTAATTGAAAATTAATGCTATCGTGATAGCATTTGAACCTAATTTCCACCATAGCTAAGTGATCCACAGTGCACTTTCCAGTATTTTTTGAATGAGGACCTGAGTACATTTACTTTTTTTGTAGCATTCATTGAATAAATTAACAAAACCAAATTGAACAGCAGTGTTAAAAGGGTTCCAAAATAAATTTTAAAACTGCGTTGTATAAAACTAATCTGTGCTGATTTTATTTGTTCTCTTCCACTCCTCTTCTGCTTTTGTCCATAGAGACTGACAGTGCTGTGTTTTTATGTCATTGTCCTGTCTGCAGCAGGGTAGTTCAGACTCTGATTATCCAAGTAAAGGAATATATTCGATTACCATTGATGTAGCTGCTGCACACTGACCGTGAAAAGGTCAGAGACTTGCTGTGGGTGGCCTTCATGGTGTGCTTCTTGAGTTAATTGAATTACATGTAAAGTATTCTGATATAAGGCAGTGCCAAAAAGACATTAGTGTCTCCAAAAAGTACTGCGCTGCTGTGTGTTTTTTAAAAATTAATCCAAATTTGAATGTGGTGTGGAATATTTTGTTTGATTTATAGTTCCAGTAATTGGATGAGTGCATGCTTTCCCATTTGAACATTTGGCTTCTGCTTTTATAAATAGGAAATGCACTGACCCCTGATTACTGATGACTAAGCTAATTTTTGTCTTTATGTTAGCTGTTCTTAAGTTTTCTGACGAGCGTCTGTTGTCTGGCATTTGCACAGAACTTGTAACATTGTCCTTTTACCTCCCCAATGATACAGATGACATACATATCTGTCGTTTGACATTGACTGTCTGATTGGGAAATCTCACTGTACTCAATTTTCATAAATCACTAGCTCCAAAATAACCTCAAAATTGTCTGCATTAGATATAAAATGCAAGGAAATGGAAAGAACACATTATGTGATGGAACACTTTGGTAGGTCACTAAAATAACATAACACAAGTTGAATGCTGCACTGTATCTATCTTGCACTGTACCAAATTTAGGAGTGTTCCATGCAGCAAGGTGCAAGGTCCATGCCATCCTGGACTGTTGTGCAATTAGTTTTGTAAGTTCATTGCAATAATACTGCAGGAATTGTATAAGCCAAACCCAAGTTGACCATCACCAGTTATTTTTTTTCAGATTCTTTTTCACAATACAGCCTCTTAATTGCATGGCCAAAACTGAGAATTTGCTAATTGGGAATCAGTAGTACAAATCATTTAACATGGACAAAACCCACAATGAAAATAACTCTAACTTCTTCAGTCCAGAATTCTTGGGGCCAAGTCATTTCTGGATTTTGGAATTTTTTGGATAATAGAATGACATTATAATGCCTAACAGTGGTGTAGTCCAGCACCTCTAACCAGCGACAGTCCCATGGCTCCCCCCAAGCACCGCCAACTCTCCCCAAGCCTGAGAAGCTTGTCGCCGCTGCCGTGGAACTACAGTTCCTGGCAGGCTGCAGCCTCTCTGAAGTCTTTTGTGCATGCATCAGCCAGGAACTGGTCAGCACGTGCACAGTTTGCCTTCTATCATTCCTTCGGCTGAGGAACGGCCTTGTACGCATGCACAGAAAAAAAAGCCTTAAGGGGCCCAAACCCCAGCCAAAAGGTGCGAAACTACATGTCAGGTGACCTAAGCAGGAGTGCCATTACAGAGGAGGTGGGACTGAGCAGGACACAGCAAGGAGGACAGGAAAAAGGTCCCAGAACTTCAAGGAGAAAAGTTAAAGAAAGCTCCAATTTAAAGAAAGAGCTGCAAAGAGAGCAGACTGGAAGAAAACTGGGCCTGAAAGAAGCTATGAAGATCTGAGGAGGCAGCTGAAGGTTGGTGACTTCTAACTGCAGGCCTTTGGAGCAGTGGTGTTTTGCCTGACACAGCCAAAAGTGTGCCTGAAAAGTGAAGCTTGAGTGTGCGTGCAGATGCAGGCAGTGGCATAGTGGTATTGTCGCTGGACTAGTAATCCAAAGACCCAGGGTAATGCTCTGGGGACCCGGGTTCGAATTCCGCCCACGAATTCAATAAAAAGCTGGGATTAAAAGTCTAACGATGACCATGAAACCATTGTCGATTGTTGTAAAAACCCATCTGGCTCACCAATGTCCTTTAGGGAATGAAATCTGCTGTCCTTACCCGGCCTGGCCTACATGTGACTCCAGACCCACAGCAGTGTGATTGACTCTTAATTGCCTCTGAGCAAGGGCAGTTCGGGATGGGCAATAAGTGCTGGCCTAACCAGTGACGCCCACATCCCATGAATGAATTTTTTAAATGTTGCAGAAGGTGAGATTGAACAACGTGCAAAAATTACTTTACGTTTCCAGCGCCGCCGCATTGCGCACCAGTCATCGCCTGTTTAGTGTCTACATTTTATTTTTCCCGGCGCATGGCCCTCGATGCCTTCAAGTGGCAGGTTAACAACTTATGAAATAAAACAGCCTAAAATCCATTGGCCTACTCAGTACTTAGTGCCATCCTGAAGGGAGAAAGCAATTCTGACTGATGCCTAACAGCTGCCCACAGGAAGCAGGACAATTTCTAAGATCTCCAAGCCCAAGAGCCTGCCATGCGCGTAATTGGGGGAAACAACAAACAAACCTTCAAAACTGTCTAATAGCAGCACAATGACCACGAAACAAAAAAAAAATCACTTTTTCTCTATGAAAGGAGGTTAAGAGAGTAAAGAACGTTCAAGTACTCTCACACTGAGTGATGATGGAGGGAAGAGCTCCAGTGCTGCGGCTACCTCAGAGTCAGAGTCAACCACACGGTGTACATCTGAAACTGAGCTTGGTACAGGGGCAGGGCTGTATCCCTGTGCAGATGTACAGACAGAGGAATTCTGGGAAGAAGGAAAAAAGAGACATATCCTTGGCTAGATTGTAAGGATGAAAAACTTGGGTGTAAAGTGTGTACAAATATTAATTTATCACTTTTCACACCCAAGGGATTGATACTTTAGAATGAATGGCATCTGTACCAAGTGACATACAGTGGATCCAGCTGGAGTGCACATTAAAATTTTCTTGAGAGGAGGTGGTGGGTAGGGAATTGTAGAAGACAAACTGTCGAAAACTTGCATCGCTGCACAACAAGTCGCTGAAAAAGCAGAGCAAGACACTCTTTCCCTGAATGGCAATATGAACAAAGTTGAGTTTTTAGGACAATGCTGCTTTCAGTGTGATTTTTGTTTTTTGTGACAATCCACAAATTCTCAATTACTGGATTTAGTTTCACAAGTTAACATGGTTTGAGTTGAACTCGCCATCTCCAAACTGCGATTCTTAGAAATTCTTTCATCTTTAACATCTCGTATGCAGCTCCCAACCTTTTCCAGTTGGATTTCATTAACATGGAAGAAGCCTAAAAATAATTAAGCCAAGAAACGTAAGAGCCATGTTTTTATTATGTCACACTTTTGGTTTCAAATGATTATTTTAACAAAAAGTATCATTGTGTTCTCAATAAACCCATTCAAATGGTATACTTATGTGCAACAGCATAGTAGCACAAATGCCTTTGGTTCAAAGAACTGGTTTTATGGTTGTGACTATTATTTGTTTCTAATGTAACTGAGACGATAAGTTATTCTGAATGTGTTATTGAGAAATCATTTTTTATCATGAGAATCAGTAGCTGAAAAAATGTTCTTAATTCTACGCATCTTAAGTTAAAGTTTATTTTATAGATGACTTTACTCGCAAAATTATAGCTTTAAAAAGTCAAAAAATGTGATATTCAGAGTTGGGTGTATTTTAATGCCATTTTTTCCATTGATACATAAATTCAATACATGTATTTTATTTACTATATATACAGAATACACATTCTATCAAAGACACTTGGCAATTTGCAACGTATTTGGTTTTGAAATGCCTAATTTTCATCTTGCATCTCCCAATGCTTTTTTATTTTGGGCAAATCTTTCTAAGAAGGCTCTTCAGGTGGGAAAGGTTACCAACATTAGGCACTGATCTAGTGCCTTAATCACAACATTCCACTCAAGATTGCAAACTTGTTTGTTTCAAGGGGACAGAAGGAGTAACGTTTTGCTCAACATATAAACATCTTTGCATAAGTCAGTAAGCCACCCCCAAAGTTCAGCACACTGTCAAGCCCCCAGATGTGTGAGGGGCTTTCCCAAGTTGGATTGACTTCTGACACCAGAGTTTGCTCAACATCAACTTCTATTAATATAGCGCCTTTAAAGTAGTAGAACTTTCTCAGTTATTATCAAAGTTTGACACTGAGCAGCATAAGGAGATATTAGAGCAGATGACCAAAGCTTGGTCGAAGAGGTGTGTTTTAAAAGGAACATCTTAAAGAAGGAAAGAGAGGTGGAGCGGTTCCAGGGCTTTCCTCAAGTGGAAACTGCTTTGCATTAATACAAAAATGGCAGTATAATTGTTTTCTGTTGTTTCAGTTAAGAATTTTTAAGTAAAAGTCATTTACTTAAAATTAATGCTTGTAACAGGCTATTTTTAGACAACCTATTCATTCAAAATGGAATTTTAATAGCTATATGTTGAGTCTTTTAAAAAGTGAGCAAAGAGTTACAAGTTGCAGAATATAAAACATATCATTTTTAAGGTAAATGCAAAAAAGTAACAAATGTTATGTTTGACCAACGGAATTAAAACAAAACTTGTCACTACTGAAATTAAAAAGAACAATGCAGGAATCAATTAGGTAATTATTTGCATAATTAGATTAATTAAAAGATGCAAATCGCTTTGATAGAAATCAGCAAGATAGAAAATGGTTTCTTTAAGAGAGCATGATACTTAATTGAAATTGCACCGAAGTACTCAGACTGTACAGAGAAGCATGAATATGTTAAATAGTTTTGTCCCTTTATTAATTCTGAGATAAACTGTTGGGATTCCCCAGGAAGCTTAGTTACCCTGGAGGCTATTCTGTGTCAAAAAAGACTGGTTTGTCGTAAGACATACACACAGTAGTTCATCCGCATGATGAAAAACACATGTCACTTTAGTTTGGCAGTGAAATCAGTCCTATGCTGGAATCTGCTTTCAGAAATCAAATCTATAGTCTGAAGGACTTTTATATCAGCCTAGATTTAGCAATTTCACTACCAACCTTGTTATTTGAGAGCCTCTGAGAGTGATATTTATATCTAGGAACCATGACATGATGTAGAAAGCAACTAACTAAGCTGCGTAGTCAGATGAGAGCACAGATACTTGTCCTACAATAGATTAGCATTTACTTAGCAAAGGAATAAAAGACAATGGTATTGCATTCAGGAGTTTTCAAAATGGACCATTATACTATATTGAATACTGCTTGAGGGGTTAAAGTCATAAAAATAAAATTGAACATGAAGGTACACAATTCATTAAGAATTTCCTTGGGTATTCTCTCGTTTTCAAAGGCTTTTTGAAAATAATGTGACCAGTGAGGAGTAAAGAGATGAGAATTAATGTGTATTTCTTTGTTGCAATATTAAGTTTCCTTTGTCACAGTTTAGAGTACCGTTTGAGTGCTCATGTTTCATTTCAATACAATATTCAAGGTTGCAGCAACCATAATCATTTATTTAACCAGTTAGATGTTTGCTATATGAGAAATGTCTTCAAATATTGATATAAATTTAATTTTCTTATCATTTTTTTCTACTTCCTCTCATATGTTTTTGCTGTAGCAAGATATTTCTTACATTTCACTGTTGCTTTAATTCTTTTCTCAGATTGTTTGAAGGATCTTTACCCAAGAAAGCTGAAAAACTTAAAACTCTTTTCTGCTATTTCAGAAAAGTCACAGAAAAAAGTAAGCTCATACTAAGAATAAGCATTAATAGTTTTTCACTAAATGTCTACAAGAAAAGATCTAAAGCTTTCATGAATGCACTATTTGAAATTCTATAGGTCCTGTGAAAGGGCATCACATAAAATAGACTGAAGTTCAAGTGTGTGGTGCCATACAGTAATGAAACATGGACTCATATTCTTGATTCTGCACCTCTGAAATTCTGATCTTAGCCAATATGTGAAGGTAGCAAACAGAAGTCAGGATTGTCACCATAGGCGGGAAGGGAAAATAGTTAGCATTTGTTTGCCTGCTTCCCCCCCACCCCACCCATGCACTTCTCACTCCTTATTTATAGAGAGGTGTTGTTGGAGGCCTGAGAGCACTGTGCTGTGCTGCAAAAGCCATTAGGGCAAAGTAAGAACTGTACAGAATTTTCCAGCATAAAATTTACCATATAAGTTTCAGGAAAAAAGTAAAGCTGTCATAGTTTTACAACTAATCTTCTGATTGTAAAAAAAAAATTTAAAATATTTTCAGTGAAGTGAAGCAAAAATGTAGCCTGGAGCACTCATAACTCTTTCTTAGCTTCTAGAAATTCTAAATTCTATTACACAAGACATGTTACCTACTCTGATGTGGATGTGAATGATTAAAGTGGTTTTGCTTTCTGCAGAACTAGCCCTTTGATATCCCTTGGAGGCAGATCAATGCATCAAATTAGAAATCTAAAGTCAGCTTGAAGATGGGAGTTAAAATAGAAATCTGACCTCCCACCTAACAAAGTGTTCAGTCTTTGCTTTATTTATTAAGACATATTGGAGAAATCATAATTATTATTTGATACAACTTGTATTTTGATATAACTATTAAAAGTCATCTGGACATCAAGTGATGGGAGGTGTATTTGGAAAGTCTCCTAAATTGCAGTTAGAAAACGAGATTTTGAGGATACTTTTGAAGGAAGTGTGGGAATGCAAGAACGAAGTATGAAAGGGTCACTCCTACAGGTTAGGTTTTGCAGTGCAACAGATTACAAACTAACTCCTCACTCACCACAAGCAGCTACTCATGTTAGTAAAAGATGGCAGGTCCTCCCACAAAATTCAAAAAGCACAGCTCTTTGATTTAGCAACCTGAAGCAGCAAAAAGTGCTTTTTTAAAAAGAAAATTATGAGATTGTGTTGGTTTGAACTTCATAGGTGGAGGAAGTGACATCATCGACAACATCTCACAGTTGCAGGAAATAATATTGTTGGGACCACACAAAAAAATGAATCATTTGTGCAACCAATATTTTTCAGGAAGTGACAATAGAATGTCACTTTTCTTTCTGGAAAAAGGTGTTAATTTTGTTTTGAGATCAATCATCCTCTTGAAAAATGGAATGGTGCCAAGCTCCAGCTTCTTCTGACACATGCACAGGAGAATTTTTCAATCATTTGCAAACTTTCTCTCAAATATACCAGTTAAATTAATTCTCACCATTGAATTACAATACTGTCCATTTGCCCTAGCTGCAAGAAGTAAATTTTTAGTGGGCCGTAAGTAACTATTTAGAAGCCCTATGGAGTCCCTTGGTACACTGAAGGTAGCACAAAATCTGCCAGAAGATTGTCTCAGAGACTTGTACCATGGAAGCTAAACTCTGGATAAACCTGTTGTGAAAGAATTGCAGATTTGACAACTGTAGCTTGCCTTGTTGATGCTGCATGAGAACCCTGACATTGACAGTTGGGATTCATTTCCCATGCTGTAACAATTGCATGATTGATTTTTTTTTAAGCATTTTGCTTTTGAAGAGGTATGTAAGACATCAGTTAGGGTAATCACATTGTCACCAGGCATTTTGCTTAAATTAGAATCTGCCACAGACATCTAACTGGGTTCATTAGTGTCAGCCACTCCCTTGAGCAATCTGGCCACCTGCTTCTTATGGAAGCTTATTCCTACTGCCCTACTAATGCCTAGTGTGGTTATGGGAACCAGGAGTGTAGCAATGACATTTCCCTGTGTTCTGGATCTGTGTTCTGCATGTACTCCTTCAGTATCTTTGTACAGACTGAGAAGTTTGGTTTGAATTGTAAGCTGCTTTATTCCACAGTAGGTAAAACACATAGAACAATGAAATTGATGAGTCATTTCATATAATTGATAGTATTTCTATTCAGGTACTGTTACAAAACCAAATAACATGAGTGCTTGCTCATCCACCCTCATGGGTCATTTAAATTGAAAGAAAACTTGAAAGCACAATTACCCTGTTCCTTGCCCTAGCGCAATTTGCTTCCCTTGCAGCCTTCAGCTGTTCACCTGGCTCAGTCCATAGCACCCTCGCCTTTGAATCAGAAGGTTGTGGGTTCATGTCCCACTCCCGGAAACCAAGAACTGTGATTGTACTCAAAAGAGTTGCAATCTGTGACTGTTGATAACTCGAAAGAATTTGAGGTGTCAGCTGTGGCTCAGTTCATAGCACCCTCGCCTTTGAATCAGAGGGTTGTGGGTTCATGTCCCACTCCTGGAAACCAAGAACTGTGATTGTACTTGAAAGAGTTGCAATCTGTGACTATTGATAACTCGAAAGAGTTTCCTCTTACTGTTTGTGTTATAATTTTAAAAGCCTTTCTCTCAGAACCTATCATGATGAAACAAAGATTCAAATACCCAGGTATAAAGTATCCTCCTGAATAACCAGATGTGGCTCGTGAATTGTTTACCAGAGAGAGCTTCCTGATTCCTACCGGAACCTGAGTGTCTTTTAACACCACTGTGTTAGCCAATGAGTTGGAGTCAGGGTGGGACCTATAGCAAAGCAGAGTATATTTGAAAAGGGTCTCTACAAACTATAGAAAACAAAACTCCCGTCTGAAACTACAGCAACCTCTCTGGATAAGAGCAAAGCGCAGTCAGTGGAGGATAGTTACATAATACCAATTATGTATGCAAAATCAATCCCAGTCAATTTACAAGAATGCAGGTGTGATTGATTGATTTCCAATCACTTCCATTCTTTATGTAGCATATCTATACACACTCAGAATATAAGCCATCTTGAAAGTTAACCCCTTTTGTTTCAAAGAAACTCCTTAATCTATCTCATGTGTATGTCTTTTCTGGGAGAAAACAACCAAATAATTCCAAAATGTGACATCATAGTCATAGAGGTCTACGGCACAGAAAAAGGCCCTTCAGCCCATCGAGTCTGCACCAGTCAAAAAATTACCTAACTATTCTAATCCCATTTTCCAACACTAGACCCATAGCCTTTTATGCCACGGCATTGCAAGTGCACATCCAAATACTTCTTAAATGTTATGAGGATCTCTGCCTCGACCACCCTTTCCGGCAGTGAGTTCCAGATTACCACCTCCCTCTGGGTGAAAAAATTCTTCCTCACATCCCCTCTAAACCCCCTGCCCCTTACCATAAACCTATGCCCACTGGTTATTAATCCCTCCACCAAGGTAAAAAGTTCCTTCCTGTCTACCCTATCAATGCCCCTCATAATTTTATACACCTGAATCATGTCCCCCTTCAATCTCCTCTGCTCCAGGGAAAATAACCCCAGTCTATCCAATCTCTCCTCATAACTAAAACTCTCCAGCCCAGGCAACATCCTGGTAAATCTCCTCTGCACTCTCTCTTGCGCAATCACATCCTTCCTATAATGCGGATTCCAGAACTGCACGCAATACTCTAGCTGTGGCCTAACCAGAGTTTTATATAGCTCTAGCATAACCTCCCTGCTCTTATATTCTATGCCTTGGCTAATAAAGGCAAGTATTCTACATGCCTTCTTAACCACCTTATCTACCTGTCCCGCTATCTTAAGGGACCGGTGGACGTGCACACCAAGGTCCCTCTGATCCTCGGTACTTCCCAGGGCCCTACCATTCATCGTGTATTCCCGTGCCTTGTTTGTCCTGCCCAAGTGCATCACCTCATACTTATCCGGATTCAATTCCATTTGCCACTGATCAGCCCATCTGACCAGCACGTCTATATCCTCCTGTAATCTAAGACTATCCTCCTCACTATTTACCACCCCACCAATTTTTGTGTCATCCACGAACTTACTGATGAACCCTCTTAGATTCAAGTCTAAATCATTTATATATACCACAAACAGCAAGGGACCCAACACTGATCCCTGTGGAACCCCACTGGACACAGGCATCCAGTCTCAAAAACACCCCTCAACCATCACCCTTTGCTTCCTGCCACTCAGCCAATTCTGGATCCAATTTGCCAAATTGCCTTGGATCCCAGGGGCTCTTCCCTTCATTATCAACCTTCCATGCGGGACCTTATCAAAAGCCTTGCTGAAGTCCAAGTAGACTACATCAAATGCATTGCCCTCATCTACACACCTGGTCACTTCTTTGAAAAATTCAATCAAATTAATCAGACATGACCTCCCCTTAACAAAACCATGCTGACTGTCCTTGATTAATCCCTGCCTCTCCAAGTGTAGATTAATTCTGTCCCTCAGAATTGCTTCCAATAGTTTCCCCACCACTGAAGTTAGACTGACTGGCCTGTAGTTCCCTGGTTTATCCCTTCCTCCCTCCTTGAATAACAGTACCACATTAGCTGTCCTCCAGTCCTCTGGCATCTCTCCTGTGGCCAGAGAGGTATTGAAAATTATTGCCAGTGCCCCTGCTATCTCCTCCCTTGCCTCACTCAACAGCCTGGGATGTATTTCATCCGGGCCTGGAGATTTGTCTACTTTTAAGCCTGCCAGACCACTTAGAACCTCCTCCCTTTCTAAGCTGATTTCTTCAATTATATCACAGTCCTTCTGCCTGATTTTCATACCCACGCCGTTCCTCTCACTTGTGAACACCGACACAAAGTATTCATTTAGAACCCTACCTACGTCTTCTGGCTCCTCACACAAATTACCACGATGGCCCTTAATGGGCCCTACTCTTTCCCTAGTTATCCTCTTACTCTTAATGTACTTGTAAAATAACTTTGGATTTTCCTTTATTTTATCGGCCAATGTTTTTTCATGCTCCCTTTTTGTTCTCCTAATTTCCTTTTTAAGTTCCCCCCTCATATTCTATACTCCTCTAGGGCTTCTGCTGTTTTGAGCCCTCGGTATCTGCCATAAGCCTCCCTTTTTCTCTTTATCTAATCCTGTATATCCCTTGACATCCTGGATTTGTTGGTCCCACCCATTATCTTTACTGGAATACGTTGGCCCTGTACTCTCCCTGTTTCCTTCTTGAATGAGTCCCGCTGCTCTGACGCAGATTTACCTAAAAGTAGCTGTTCCCAGTCCACTCTGGCCAAATCATATCTGATCTTATTAAAATCGACCTTCCCCCAATTTAGAACTCTGATTTCTGGCCCATCCTTGATGTTTTCTAGAACAACCTTGAATCTTATGGAGTTATGATCGCTATCTGCAAAATGCTCCCCCACTGATACCTCTACCACTTGCCCGACTTCGTTCCCTAAAATTAAGTCCAGGACCGCCCTCCTTTCAAGGAAGCTGTACAGCTTGTCAAGCTATACTGGACTCTACTTTGGCTCTACATAGGTAGTATGTAGCTATCCCCCACAGTGTCATATCCTACACCTGAAGGTTGCTCTGGTGATTACCCAATTCCCTGCAGACATGAAGAGAAAAAAAATTGGATGGCCATGGGGAAAGGACAGAGAAGTGGGGCTAACGGATTTGCTGCTGCAGAGAGCTAACGGAGACATTACAGGCCGAGTGGCCTCTTTCTATACTTCGACCATTCTGTGATTCTACAGCTAAATATGTATATTCAGCATTTCTTGAAAAGGGTAATTCATCTAAGTGTGATGAGATTTTTCTGCCAAGTCAATATTGTAATAAATGTAACATTTTGTTATAAATAGTTAAAACAAGACATTTTATCACAATAGTTAGAGGTGTGTTTATTATTTTGGATGCCTCTGTCTTTTATTAATTTCTTTCCTTTTTTGTCTTAGAACCCACTGGCCTAGTAACATTTCAGAGACAGTGTCTACACAAGTTTCCTGAATGGGAAAGGTAAGAAAACTCCACTGACCTGTATTAGGGTTTAATTTATCCAGGTAGCATTAACTTCAGAGCAGTTACCAGTATGTAGTTATGATATTTTACTTGGTCGTTGCTGTGTTTGGTGTGGATCTGTTGAAAATGATTGAGTTGCCAATAGCATGTAGAACTTGTACACTTAACTTCTGCCACTTAGACCAAACCTTTCGGCAGACTTCATGTCTGTGAGCAGAAATGTTCATACCATCCAAGGTGAAAGCTCAGTGTATTGCATTGCCTGCACTTATATCAAGTCGCACGTGTTGGTTGTCACTTTCTAGCTCACAGAATGTTTGTCATTGCCTAGTTTTTTGTCACAGCATAGTTTTAATGTTAATAAAATAGTACAATAGTTTATTTCAAAAGCAAATACTTGGATGCTAGAAAACTGAAATAAAATCAAAAAATGCTCGAAATATTCAGCAGGTTAAGCTGCCTCTGTTCTGATGATAGGTCATTGACCTGAAATGTTAACTCTGTAACTCACTCCACAATAGTTTATTTTCCTTGTCAGTAGATTTAAAAACTAATTTAACAAGAAATTAAAATGAAAATAACTAGTTACCAGTTAATCACAGATAAAATATGTAACTTTTAAAAGACTTCATTACTTACTAATGTTGTAACTTGGTACTGAAATCAAGATCTCAAAAAAGTAAGCAGATATTAAATCTGAATCTTGCAAGAAAGTTTTTATCCAAACTAGCATTGCAGATTGATATGGCCATGTGGCTGTTAGTGCTTAATAAATGGATAGCCTAAGGATGTATTTTTAAAGTTTATTTCAGAATAATGTAACTATAAGTAGGCACCCAAAGACCCAACATCCCAGTCCTCCCGGCACTAGCAGAGAGTGCAGTTTGATTCAGTAAAGTCCAAAGGAAATAGATTCCTTCAAGGTTCTGTTGCAAGTGTGAGTTATGAAGCACAAACACTCACATCAACTGAAAGGCCTCAAAGAACATCATACAAAGAATGGGATTGCTAAATAATAAGCAAAGAAAGCCAGTCAAAATCTATAAATTGCTGTAGTGCATCTGACGAGAAAAGCTCATGGTATGCGTTGAAATAACTTCTGTTATACTGCGTTAATGCTGTTGGTGAAATACTTTTATGCCTTTAGCTTGAGGGTAGCTTGTTAATATTCTACTTCAGGATATGTTGCACTATGATGTAATTGACATTTGTTTAATACATTAGAAGTCTAGAGGGACAGTCAAACAGATCTAGTGTAACTTCACCCTTTTGAAAGGTCAAGTTTTACTAAACAAAATCTACCCTTTTCTATGCTGCTTGGAAGAAGCGCAAGTACCTCAGTGTCATTGCTACCAAGTAGTAAGGCATGGGTTCTCACCTTAGGTTGCTAGCTGGAGAGCCCTAAATCTCAGTGGGGTGAATAGGAGAGGATCCAAGCACAGACACAGCTGTCATGCAAAGTTATAGAAATTAGTCAGTGACCAACTTGCATCATTCTCTTTGAGCTTTCATCATTTA
The DNA here is from genome assembly GCF_964194155.1 of Cetorhinus maximus. Classification (NCBI taxonomy): domain Eukaryota; kingdom Metazoa; phylum Chordata; class Chondrichthyes; order Lamniformes; family Cetorhinidae; genus Cetorhinus; species Cetorhinus maximus. The sequence goes on along the minus strand of NC_135905.1, from coordinate 19,164,418 downwards.
GATTAGAAATGTCATTGAGAGAGGCCTAGGACCAGGTTATAGCCTTAAAGAATTGGTACAGTGTGGCCTACAAAGAGTAGCAATTTGCTTATATATTACATAATTACATTCAACACTTAAGATGAAATTATAGCCATCTTGGTGCAGTTCTCTTGGTTATGAAAATAAAAATCATTGCGTTATTAATCTATTTTACTGAGACAGAACCCAATTTTGGCTTCTTTATTTGTAGTTTTTTTTTTCCTTTGGGTGCGTGCCCCAATGGTGCAAATAATTTGCATGTTTCCGAGATTTGCTTCTTCGTATACATGTGCTGCACCTTTCACCCAACATCTTCAAGAATTTGAATTTTCACTTATTTAATTTCCAGGCAAAATATTATTGCTTAGAAAACAGCATTATTCCTGAACTTTTAAACATCTTAACTAAGAATTGTGGAGGTGGCACGATGGCGCAGTAGTAAGCGCTGCTGCCTCATAGCTCCAGGGACCCAGGTTCAATCTTGACCTCTGGTGTCTGTCCGTGTGGAGTTGGCACATTCTCCCCGTGTCTGCGTGGGTTTCCATTGGGTGCTCCGGTTTCTTCCCGCCATTCAAAGACGGGTGGTTAGATGGATTGGCTATGGTAAAAAATGGTCCCCCAGTGTGTGTGTGCCCTGTGATGGACTGGCGTCCCGTCCTGGGTGTACCCCGTCTAGCACCCATTGCCTGTCTGGATAGGCTCCGACGCCCTGTGACTCTGAATTGTATGAAGTGGTTCTGCTAAAGTGAGTGAGTGAACTAAGAAATGTGATCTCTTAAATGCAAAAACGTCATAATTGAAAGCATGTGCAGACACACACACATGCTGGGAGATAATGTGTATGATTAGGGACCTGTTCTGAATATTCTTTGAAAACCTGGCGCTTGACTACAATAGTTTACTGGTTATTTAAACAGATGCCTAATAATTTATATCAAAAGCTTTCTTTGGACAGACCTTGGAAGATTAAAAAAAAAATACTCTTTTGCCCAAGAAGTACCACCCCTTCCAACAGATGTCTGTGAAAATATTAAATTAACTACAGGTATAAAGTAACATAATAATCAAGCTCAATGATGTCCATTAATTTGCAAAAATAACACACTGTCAAATTTGTTCCAAAATACAAGCTAAAAGTCCTAAAAATAAACTCAATTTCATCTCATCTACCATTATAAATGATCAGGGCAGTTAATACAGTGCATATCACTTGGCGTAAATTCGTATAACCTCATTTTCTGAGAGTAATATCAGGCCGACTCTTCCATGAAGAGGCAATCACCATTGGATTGCCATTCTGCTTTAGACTGGAGCTCCACATTTCTCATCAGACTTCGAACCCGGGCCTGTTGAGAAATGTGGAGCGTAGGTGCTCCTGGAGTCCTTCAGTGTAGTGGAGGACCATCAGGGGAACTGAAGCCACGCCTCCTTTTTACAGCACTAGCTGCCATATCCTGGTAAGATTAAATGTCCCAGCCTTTATCATTGTTTTTAAAGAACAAGACAAAATGGTGGTAATTTTGCCCTCCCATCTGGGTTAACATCTGGAATATACAAGCAGTCAGGCTTTACTGTTAGTTTGGGCCCTAATTGCAAGTTTATTTTCATTGGTAGTGGCCAGTAAATTTGCTGCAAAGCATTGCCGGTGAAAATTCATACGTTGAGCAATGAAGATGCTCATTGCCATGAATGTAATTTGCCTATAACTTCATGAATTGCAAAAGCTGTATCCTAACACAGCTCAGACAGTTTGTCATGGTTCAAAGTTTGAGGTTCAGAGTTCTGCAGGACTTTATTTTTCTTACTGTGACAAACTTCCATTTTCTTTCAAGGAGGTTGTTTATTCATGTTTGATTAAATTGACTTGATACTTGAATTTTTGTGGCTCCATTTTAGTAGACAGATACATACAACACAAGGTGTAAATACTTGGACCAGTAGATTTGTACAGGTATATTTAGACATGTTGCAAATTTTGCAGTAAAAAAGAAAACGAGATAAACAACAATATGATTAGGCCCTTATTTGCTTGTATTACTTTAATGATGAGCTTGACTTCAGGACTAAGCTTTTGTCACCTGTTTACACTGTTCGTGATTAGATTTTTACAATTTTGATGATTAAGTTAATCATTTGGAAGCTTTTTATTGCCTTTAGAAAAATTTGTCTAGTTTTTAAAGAAGTAATTTCTATTCAATTTCATGTATGTGGACTGGTAATCTTCATCAGCTTTGAAAGATATAATTTGAGATGGAAAAGAAACATATCAATGTATTAATAAGTTAGCCAAAAAAAATTGAGTTCCAAAGGGAGTTAATTTACTTTTTTTGCTATAAATTGCAGTCACTACCAATAAAACATCAGGCAAGGATATATAGCAGTTTTAAACCAGAATACAGGTCATCAAATTAGTTGAATATTCTAGAACAATGTTGAAATAAATATCCAACATAAATTTCAAAAATACATTAGTGTCGATGTAAACCAGTTGTATAAATTAGATTTATTTAATTGCAATGTTTTTGTTTCCAGGTCCACAAAGAAGCTGACCAGGCTACACATCACATGTGAAGGAACAATTGAAGACAATGGGCATGGCATGCTACAGGTATGAGCAGAACAAATGATTAAAGAAAGCCATGAAAATTGGCTGATAACCAAAACTACATTGATCATTGTCTTTCTTAATCCAACCTATAACAGAGGAATGCTGTACAGGTAAAACAAAATAGTAAAACAATATTTGTCTTCTAATTGACATTTTAATGAATTTAGAGAATAATATTTAAAATACTTGATTGCAATTAGAAGGGCTTTACAGTGGCATATTGTAGAAAAGTTTCATATTGGAATCAATTTTTCCTACATAAAAGTAGTCACAGTATTTTCAAAGTAATTTTCAGTGTTTTGATGCATTTTAACATGCTGAGATACTATAGAATTACAAGCATTATTACAATTTCCTAGGCAGCCTGGAGCCAGGGGTCAACAAACATAGAGTTCATGGTCTTTTCTGCAAGCTTTTGCATCATGCCAAGTCACATACTTCAGCCATTGTATTGCATAAAAGCCCCATCAACTTGTGTTTCCATGGTATTCCCACATTGGTGAATGGGTCTGCTCCTATTTCCAGAGGTAAATGAGAGCAATCCAAAGCCATAATTTAGAATTCCAACCAGCCAAGCTGGAAGTATTGAATGCTTGCAGAGTTGGACTTTTTATTGTGCTGTAATATTACTTTTTAAAATTTTCCTAAGCAGCCTAGTCCATAGCAGTAAGCTGAGAAATACCCATCATCAACATTATTTCAGCAAGTGGCGATTAACTTTGCACTTAAGCTTGTACGTGCAAGGGTTATATACCAGGTACTCATAGCATCAGGGATAAAACTCTACAGCTAATCAAAGCATTGTTGAGGCTTTATTAGTATTTTCTGAAGGGTTTCTGCATGAATGTAGAATGCATCTGCCTCAGCTCTCAAGTTCCTGGTATTAATACACAGCTTTGTCTCAAACATTAGCAACTCTTGTTGTGCTGCTCCACTAATAATCATGTGCAAGAATCCACCCACAGCACTTTTCGATTGAAGATACCGTGTAGAGAGCAACTCGAATTTGAAATTGATTGATTAATGTTTGCGAGCTCAGGCTCCCAAGTTGCTTCTTATAACCCTTTTCTGCTTATTACATGGCAGCAGATCAGTGCACCCAGAGACTAATTTTTAAATTGACAGGATAGCCTTTCCCAAGAGCATGCTGATAGATTATTAGTGCAGCTTGAATGCTGTCCCAGTTGCCTGTGGCTTGTGGTCAGTTTATAGGTCTACCAGCAACTGCACTAAGTGTGCTGTTTGTGCTTCTCTGTGAAGTTCACTATCCACTAAGACAAAACTCAAAGGCTGCTGTCAACTTTATGACCAGGTGAGTTCAAATAGCTCCCTTCTTTGCCCTCCCCTTGTTTAACCATAACAGGTTTGTTTGTTTGTTTGAAAAGGATACACTTACCAATTTAGTGAGTATTTAACTATTTATGTGCTGTGATCACAATAGAACCAATAAGACGAGTTTTCTTGAGTTTAACAAAGAAAGAGGTTAGCTTTATTATACTTAAACTGATCAAAGTAAAATAATGAAACATGCTCTGACTTTCTCATGCACACGCTTGAAGTTCTCACACACACACATACACAGATACAGATTATAGAATGGGGAAGGATCGGTTGGCCAAGTTGGAGCCCATAAAAAAAGTAAAAGAGTATACAGTCTGTAATTTGGTGACTTAGTTGGCTTCAGGCTGAATTCAGTGTTCTGAATGCTTCCAATTTAAAGATGTAGACAACTGAGTTGGTGGTTGAAATCTCAAGGCCTCATTTTTTTTATTGGGGGATGGGTTTGGGCAGAAGAGAGATGGAATAGCAAACAGCTGATTATGTTGTGCCTGATTCTAACGAAGCAAGGGAGATGTGTCTAATTGGATAATGCACAGACATGTGACACTAGTAAGCTCAACCAAATGTAATTGAGTGAATAAAGGTTGCTTAACCATAAAGCACTACTGGGGAGAATGTACAATCTCCATACACCCTGGGGATTAACTTCCTTCAGAACAATTCAAAATAGTTCTCAGTCTAGCAGCCTTTCTGCAACATTAAAAGCGATGAGCTTTTAATAGGCATTACCTTAAAAGTCTTAAGAATTTCCAATGTTTGATTATAATTACAGACTCGTCACCCTTGAGAAACAGTTATTTCAAAAAGCAAAATGATAAAGGAAATAAATGAACATGAATAAAATTAAAGATTTGATTTTTTTTAGCCCACCTGGTTTAATATTGTGATTGAAAATGGAGAATGAAAAGTGCTTCTGCAGTTGCCGAGGGACACAGTTAGATTAGCATCTGAATAATGCAATGCCTTTTAAAAGTGCATTCTGCTTGTTGCAAATTGGAATGAATTACAGGTACATGAAGATGCTGGTGGTCATTGAGAAAGTCTACTTAAAATCCTGGCCCTGAGGCAGCTTCTATCATTTCTCCACTTCATTTTAACATGCTTGAAGGAGCTGCAATGGCAGCTGTCATCTGACAAGTCAGAGACCAGAGCAAAGCTCTGATGGGATCATAGCCTCATCTCAACTCTCTCCTTTTTTCTGTTGAATTTACAAAGAGCTTTTAAAGGACCCTGTGGCTTTCAACATGACAGCGTCAGAATTGATTTACAGAAGTTCAAATTTAATCTGAAACTCAGAAGTGTGATTTAGCCAATTAACCCTTACAGTCTTAAGCTTAGAGCCTTTATTGATTTGGTATTAAATTTGAGACAGATTTCTTTTTGATATTCTATTTCTTCAGAGCGGCATACTAGTGCTCGAGAGAGTAACAGAATGTGAGGTACTGTGTGGTCCTTCCTACTTTCAAATTCCCAAGCTCAGTTGTACCACATGGTATTTTCACACAAAAGAGGACAGAACTGTGCATTAGGATGGAAAGCAGAATTGGCAGAATTCTGGCGCCAGTTTCCAGTCCATTGAACATTATGTGTAATCATGCAGCCTTTTAATGTATTTTGAGAAATATGTTTCCCTTTCTTCCTCCTCCTGAAGGCATTGATTTTTGCTGGAGCATATTTGTCATGTAGCCCTATTTACAGATCCTTCACAAAAATTTGCTTTTAAAATTGTGAATTGGAAAACCTGCACCTTACAAAACAATGCTGAAGTTCAGTTACGTATAATAATAGATATCTATGGCAACCTTGAAATAAACAAAACAAATAAGAACATTTTTACAGGAAAATTTAAATTCTACTTTTTATTGATAGGCTTCAATCTTATTCTATATTAAATGCTGTTCACAATGTAACTGGGCAGTAAATAACAAAGGCTTTCAGCCTTTATTCTATTGCTGGTTTAATTATAGTAGAGAGATAGATACACTGGTAATTTAATTGAAATGTTGAAACAACTTTAGTAGTTTGGAAATCTGGCCACAGTGATTAGCTATGTCATGAAGTATTTTGCTACTTTCCCATTTCTGACTCTCCTGGTACAATGACCTGGCTTTGTGACCGGTCTCCAAATCTCTGTGCTTCTCTGAAACCTCAGAGGGGTGTGCTGGTGGTTCAGGGTGATGCGAGAAAAATGTGACAATGTGTGCTGCTGGTTTTTTTGTAAAAAAACAACCATTGAATGTGCTTCAGGGAAAGGAACCTGCAAGTTAACTGTTGAATTTATCATCCTTTTAAACTGTGTTGAATACTCCTTTCATAAGCAAGATTCAGTAATCTGTGTGTATAGTCCTAATTGACATGCTCTGGCATAAATCATTAATGTGCAAGTAACCAACCTAATTAGTGTTTTAATGTGAATATTTAAGTGAAACATAGGATTGTAGCAGTCAAAAAAGAAAATATGCTATGAAATGAGCGTATTTGCCTTACTTATTTGTTCAAAGTAAGTAATGAGGTAAAACCTATTTTTTATTGATCAGTATAAATATTAATGAATACTCTAATTGAAGGTCATTTAAATTGTCGGACAGCTTAGCTTACAGTGCTGTACCTGTCACATGATATATGTGAAACCTCCAATGCATAACGTTCATTTTTCTGCATAAACGTGATCTGTTTCTGTATTTTGTTTATACATATTTTTGTCGTATGTGCATTCAGACTTTGAAAAACAAAATTGATGTAGTTGAACTGTGGGTTGGGTGAACATAATTACAGCGTTGGAAAATATTTCCAGACAGTAAGTGCATTAATTAATTGCACTATTTATCAAAGCAGTTAAGAAGCCTTGTTTAGAAATATTAAGATTAATAGAAATGGCTATTGCTGGGAAAGAATTTAATCAAGTATCCATTAGAGTTAAGTGCATTACAAGGTAAAGGTGTCTAGTAAATGGGAGATTCAACATATTAGGGCTAAAAGTAAATTAAGCTAAATTTGCAATACAGATAAGTATAATTGAAAACTGATTAGCTGTCAGTTTATGCTGATTCCTGTTTCTTACTGATGATTAGCCAGTACAAGGTGGTTTGTTACTCTTCACATTTGTATCTGTTAGTTACGTCAAGGTTTTCCACTGAACTGGTTTTTCAACTAGACTGCTGTCTGGTTGAGCAAGTAAGCAAAGGCAAAATAATTCCTAATGGGGTCGCTTTCGACCAGCATGCGCCATTCCATTTACAAGCGACTTTAGTAAGAAAATCAGGGAACAAGGTGCCGCCCCTGTCTCTTAACTGGGAAACAAAACAAGGGACAATGGTCCAACAAGAGAATGTAAAATTAAATATTGAGGCAAGGAAGAATATTAATAATTTTGATTAAACAGTTTTGGGAAGATCACTACTTTAAACTTATAAGTAACAATGAAATTCTATTGTCAATCAACATAGCACTGTTTTCAGTGCAATGATTCTCATCCTTCCTGTCCTTGCCCTAGCTCCAGTCTAGAACATGGTCTCATTTTCACAAGCTTATCAGCCAACCACCATCTCACAATTAAAGGTCTTGGTGTTTTTTCTGACACTTGTGGCCCACTCTTGGTATGAGTCCAGCTAATGCACGCTCAGGTTCATAGGGAGTCAGAGTTTGTTTACAGGAGTGGATCTGGTACTGGCCGTGAGGTATATATCTAGTGAAGTGCTGAAAATGCAACAGCAAGATACACACTTAAATTTCATTATCAAAACAGAAAATGCTAGAAAAACTCAGCAGGTCTGGCAGCATCTATGGAGAGAGAAACAGAGTTAATGTTTCGAGTCCATATGACTTCTTCAGAGCTTAAGTTTAAATTTCATTACTTGGCTTTAAACCCCAAAATAAAAATAAACACTGTTTATTTGGCTTTCAGGTTGACTTTGCAAACAGACAGGTTGGAGGTGGTGTCACACGTGCTGGCCTTGTGCAGGAAGAAATCCGTTTTTTGATAAACCCCGAACTCATTGTTTCACGGCTATTTACAGAGGCTCTGGACAACAATGAGTGTCTAATCATTACAGGTTTGTTTTCTTTCTTACCGTTTCTCAACACAATGTTTTGTCGGTTGGCAAATTATAAAAGGTTGTTGATTCACTCTGTAACATTGGATGAAGTAGAGAGGTATATAAAGCTATTGAAATTTCATCATTTCTGTTTGATTTAATCATAATTGAATATAATCAAAGGCTGAAAAAGAAATCTACTGTGAATCTTGTTTAGTTTATTATTTTAAAAGTAAAATTGTGCACTTCTTAAGATTTCAACAAATTTTGACTGTTTCCCTGCTGAACACATTCTCAAGGACCGTTGTACTACACTTAATGAAACCATTCTGAAAATTACATTCTCTGCAAGACAATACTTAGTCCATTGTGATTTCCCTCTTTAATTCTTACATTTCTGCACTATTGAAAAATCTTGTTCTGTATTTGCAAGTGGTTGTTTATTTGATGTTTGAGTTTTTCTATAAATTATATGTATTTTGGGAATTGTGTGTTTATTAGATTCAGTATGTATATACCTGACTTTGTTATTAGATGTGCACTTGCATTCAAATTTTTAAGCACCTGACAGGCTGCCAACTGACAACTTGCTCTCTAATAGACACTGTCTTTCCCCTCACAACTTGGAGGAGATGTAAAGTAATTGGGAGGAAATGGCTCCACATTACAATACCTGTCACAAAGATTGGGAGTTATCATAAAAGCAAAATACTGTGGATGCTGGAAATCTGAAACAAAAACAAAAATCGCTGGAAAAACTCAGCAGGTCTGACAGCATCTGTGGAGAGGAAGACAGAGTTAACGTTTCGAGTCTGTATGACTCTTCATCAGAACTAAGGAGAAATAGAAATGTGGTGAAACATAAGCTGTTTAAGGGGTGGGGGGGGAACAGGTGGAGCTGGATAAAGGGCCAGTGATAGGTGGAGGCAGAGGAGAGATTGCCAAAGATGTCATAAACAAAAATTCAGCTGTTTTAAAAAAAAATCTGGAATTGATTTTGCTTTGCCACTGAAAAAATGTCAGTTCTTGAAAATAGTCCTAATTATTTTCACAAGAGCATGAATGGCTGGGTGTCAGCCTTGCCTACCTGATTGTGTGTATCATCTTAAAAACTAGAACAGCTTCCTTGAAAAACAAAGTATTTTGGTACATTGGTTGGTTTCAGGAAGTAGCAACTTTTCCCTCTGCTGAATCACCTTTCAGCCTTTTATCTATGTAAACAGGTAATTGTGAATAAACCACTACAACATTGGCTGACAAGATAGGTACCTAAAGCTCGTTTATAATGGGTTATTCCCTGGAGGCTTTTAAACTGGCTGGCTGTTATTTTCAATGTTGAGTGAAACTATGTGAGGATGATGCGACAATCAGCCACTTAAGTGACTATTTTTCCTCTCCTAGCTCGTTTTCCTACAGCTTCTAGCAATCAGCTGTATCCTGCTGACTAGAGAACCTGACTCAGTATTTAGTTTGATTGATTCAAACTTGCTTCCAATTAGACGTTGAATTCGGACGGAAACTGAATAGGGCGATAAAAGTCAGTAAGGTACCTATTGTGTACATAATACAGTACAATGAATAGAACACTTAATAAACTGCTAATATGCTCTGTAAGTATTTAAACCAACCTGTGTCAATCCCAACAAAGGTACGCACTCTTATGTCGTGAAGGTACTACTTGCTAAGTTGAAGGTTTGACCAATGATCAATGAAAGCAATACATTGTCAAAAATGGGTGATGCAACAGTCAGTTAATAACTTGCTGATTTTTATACCTGTAAAATTTTTGTGTGGCTTCAGAGAGATTATGCAGTACACCCATCAAGAATTTAAACAAATACGTCACATGATTTTATCAAATAATTTAAAGAAGAAGAATTTTCCAAGGATAGGTATATTGAGTGACCAATAACAAAGGGCAAGTGATCCCTTGTAACCTGTCTGCTCCATGAGGTTGTTACTTATAATGTGGCTTATTTTTTTCAAAAGCTAGATTTCCATTCTATGTACAATATTGGCTGCCTGGCAGGGTGGAAGGGACTATAAATGGCTGATGAGACTTGCAGTCAATCAGTTTACACAGTGATATGTTGTAGAGCACTCCATGAAGTATCCCCATGCCCTGCATCATCTCGGTATGACTCCACCATTCATTGCTGATGAAATAGCTCAATGTCAGGCTATAAAGCAGAGCTTTGGAAATGTTTTTTTTCAAGAGTACATTATTTTAAATACTGACTGTATAGCAGGGATCATGGGATAAGTGCTGTCATTCCTAGTGATGAAATATGATGCTTTAACTATATAATTAGTACAGTAAACCTCCAAACTGATACAAAATAAAATAGTCTAAAGGAATTAAGATAGTATTAATTATTTAACAAATTTAGATTAATAAGAAGTTAGGCCATGAGAAGATGTGGCTAAGTTGATGAGAATGCATTATCAATGTGATAGTTCAGTGAGTGAATTAAATTCTAAAAATAGTTTTGCAAATTCTACTTGAAAGAAAAGATATTTTAATATTTCAATGTAGATGCCTCATCTGAACTGATCTGAATTCTGACAAAGAGTCTGCACTCCAAGCATGCTAGCTTTTATCTCTTTACAGTACAGGTGCTCTATTTAGGGCCTTCATTTCTGCTGTTAGTTCAAGGTTACAACTTTGGTAGTACTTTTTATCTGAAGTATTTTGAAAGAATGGTTATTTCCACTTACTCAGTAGAGTATCACATTAAAGGTCTCCAGAGACTACTGTATAGTGAAGGATTATTTTATATAGATCTTACTTAGCACTGTACAAGGGAGTCAAGATCACTTACAATCTTCAGGTGAAATAGACAGAGGCTGATGATAATTGCCTATTTTAAAGCCCTACATTTGGTCCCTATTTTAATATATTTCCTTTAATAAAGTCCTGTGTCCATATTTATAATAGAAACTATGTTTGTAAACTTTGTCATGCTATAATCGCACCCTCTATCAATGGTTGTGCCACAGCTCACCTCCATTGCCAGGGGGTTTAATTGTAGTGCGACAAGTTACCTAGGGAGTTTCCCTTTATGATTAGGGGCATATGTATAAAGTAAACAGGCGAAGCAAGTATGCACGTCACTTTCTATTGCTTGTTTTGAATCTGGAGTTGTGATTTGGCGGTTCTTGTAGAGATATTATGGGAAATACTGTAAAATCCTAATTACCGTATGGGTGAAGATTTGGTGTAAAAAAAAAATCCAACATATTTTGCAGCCTGTTCATGTTGCTAATTAAAATGTTACAAAAACTCATTAACTTTACTGTACATCTATGTAAATTGATTTCTTTCCCTGAAAAAATGGCAGCAGTATTTTTGCCTGTGGAAGAAAATCTTTTTAATTTATGGCGCTAATTGGATGCCCCCTGTTAGGCTCCCATTGGAGCTGTACCAGGCACGGCTGGGCGGAGACCTCGAGGGATTTCATTTCTCGGCTCGCCTGGGAATCCCCCAGGAGGAGCTGGAATCTGTTGCTGATGAAAAGGAAATCTGGCCAGCCCTGCTCAGCTTACTGCCACTGTGACCCTCACCAGGAAAAGCGGTGTGAAAATGGATGGACAGATGGTTCACTAATTTAAAATTACAGGATTGGAGATATGCAGGAGTCTGTGCCCACTATTCTCTGATTTGGCCAAAGCTGCAGTAGGTTGTTGTTAAGGTAAGGCCAGAACATAAAATTGTTACAGCACAGAAAGAGACTATTTGGCCTGTTATGTTTGTGCCAGTTCTCTGCAAGAGCAACTTCCTTGCCCCAGGCCCCCTCGCCTTTCCACCCTGCAAATTTTTTCTCTTCAAACTGGAAACATGCTGATCTGGAAAATCCTCATGGACACATTGTTGAAACTCTTGCCCCTCGCTACCCCTTACAGTATTACTATCCCAGTCTATATTAGGATAATTAAAGTTCTCTATTATAATTACTCTATAATTCTTGCACCTTTCTTTAATTTCTTTGCAAAATTGTTCCTCTATCTTTCCCACTAATTGCTGGGTGTATTCTGTAGGTCACCAATGTAAATTGCACGGGTTCAATCCCTCTAGCTGTCTCTGGTAGCACATGCAGGCCTACCTCCTTGCCTTGTCCTACGCTTGCGGAGTGTTGACCTTCAAGGTATATAAAAACAATTGCCTCTCTCCAATGGAGAGAGATGCCTACGGCCCTTTGTGAATTATGTTAACTTATTCCATCTATAGTTACTTAGATGTAATAGTGCCTCTATTGTTTCTTACTTGCCTTCAGGGAAGAAGGGGAAAATCAGTCATCCAATAAAGTATTCACACAACACAGTGGCTGGCTGAAGGGTATATTTTAGTGAGACCAGAGACAAGGAAACCAGAGAAGCAAATAAAATAAATGACCTCCACAAGCTAAACTGAAACTGGCACACTCCGTTACCATATTAATTTTTTCTCTTCTTAGAAGCTGACTAAAGGAAGAAAAGTACACCCCACCCCCCGAGACTTTTTCCAAAACATTGTAGTTGAGGGGATCCTATATATAGCCCAAAGAATAGACTTATTGATGTCATAAAATTCTCTTGATGCATGTTTCCTTATCATTCATTTTTATTGATTAATGATTGTTGAAAGACGCAGAGCACTTAGTTTGATTAATGAAAAAGGATCAAATTTATTTGTAATGCACCCCATCATGGATTGTTTCTTGGCTGCTGGGGGAGGTGGGCTGGCATAAAGGTTGAAAGATAGAAAAGGACAAGGCAGCAAAGCAATTTAAACACAAGGATGAGAATTTTAATTTCAAAACATTTGGGCGCCAGGAGCCAATGTAAGTCAGCAAGGACAGCGGTGATAGATAAGCAGGACATGGTGTGGGATAGGATACAGGCAGCCGAGTTTGGATCTGCTGAAATTTACAGAGGACAAGCTGGCATAGTTGAGAGTTTAGAGATAATAGGCATGTATCATGGAGGACAGTTTTAAAAGAAGCCGTTTACATTACTTGAAACTAATTTTGGATGATTTGAAATTTAGAGTTTGTGTTCCTATGGACTCCTGATGGTAGCATGTTAAGATGCCCTCTTAATTTAACACAGAAAAAGTTAGCAGATACACCAAAGTAGGGAGGAAAGTATGTGATTTGAGGTGGAAGTAAGCGGTGCCTGTGATAAAAAAAAAATATAGGAAGTGGGAAGCTCAGTTTGGAGTTAACCAGAATACAGAGGTTGCAAAAATTCTTGTTCAGCCTCAGGCAGCAGCCAGGAACTGAAATGGAATCAGTTGCTAGAGTACAGTGTTTATAGCGGGAGCCAAAGATGGTAGCTTCAATCTTTACAAGTTTTCTAACTAAGTCCTCATCCAAGATGGTATATTTTATAAGGGAGGGGCTGAGAGAGTTAATGCAGAGGAAAAGTTGGATCCCATTGGGATTCATGTGGCAACCGCCCTATGTCTGTGGATGTTGTCACCAAGCATCCAAGGCAGCATTGAAATGAAGTGGAGCAATGTTCCCCCTCAACAGTACAACAGTGAATGCATAGCAGCCACAAGATACTGTGCAGGCCTTGTTCTGTGTTAAATTCACACAAAAAACAATTAAAGCTACCACCATTGAAAGAAACTGCTGCGTTTGACAACAAAATTTTAAAGGGAACAATGAAGAGATTTAAATATTTTACTTAAAATGGTAAGACTGGCAATTTCTACATATTGCTTAGAGCTGTATTGATTGGTCATTTTATTATAAAATCTATTTCGTGTTCTAACTGTAAATGCCATGCAGTTTTTTTTAAATGAACATATTTTGCTCAATAGATTTTAAATTGGAATTCTTGCTGTATTGTTGTGATGAGGTTTCATCAGACCAAATTGTCATTTATTACAATGCAAAGTACTTTTTTAATTATCTGGTTTAAAATATCGAGTTATATAGCCATGAGCAGTCTTAATAAGTGATGTGAAAAGAAAAATGTTATTAGAAACATAGCCGTAGAAGCTGTTATTTCTTGCTGTGTTTAGGAGAGGGGAAATGTTAATGCCTTTAAGCGTGCTTCTCTTAATGCATCATCCCTTTGTCCGCCTTTCAAGACCCATACAGTGTTGTTAAAAAAAATTCCACATCCACATACCAAAGGGTAGTTGAGGTGGGGTTCTCTGTTCCAATGAGATTTAACCTCATTTGTGATTTCTCATCAAAGTTCATGGACAGTCTAAACATTACATGCAGATTGAAAATTATTTTTCAGCTAAATCAACCATTTTTAGTCCAAAATATTTTTTTCAAATAGTTTTTGTTACCTAACAAGTGCTTAAATTCTGCTATTTTGAACATGTGTAGTTCTGTTATTCTACTCCTGGTACCATTTAAGGTTAATCCTTTGACAGAAAATACATTGCACTAATAGGCTTGGTCCAAACATGGACAAAGGAGCTGAATACAAAAAATAAGTTCAGAGTGAATGCCCTTGACATCAAGGCAGTATTTGACTGAGTGTGGCATCAAGTAGCCCTTGTAAAATTGAAGTTAGTGGGAATCAGGAAAAACTCTCCACTGGCTAGAGTCGCACCTCAAACATTAGAAGATGATTGTTGAAGGTTAATCATTTCAACCGGAAGACATCACTACAGGAGTTGGGCCCAACCATCCTCTGCTGTTTTGTCAATGACCTTCCCTCCATCATGAGATCAGAAATGGGGATGGTGGGGGATGTTCACTGAAGATTACAATGTTCAGTTCCGTACATAACTCCACAGATAATGAATCAGTCCCATGCCTGCATGCAGCAAGACCTGGACAATGTTCAGACTTGGGCTGAAAAGTGGCAAGTAACATTCTTGACATTCAATTTCATTTTTATCGCCGAATCCCGCCACCATCAACATTCTGGGGATTACCATTAACCAGAAACTCAACTGGACTAGGCACATAAATATTATGGCTACAAAAGCAGGTCAGAGACTAGATATTCTGTGGTGAGTGACTCCCCAAAGGCTGTCCACAATCTACAAGGCACAAGTCAAGAGTGTGATAGAACACTCTCTTGCCTGGATGACTGCAACTCCAACAGTATTTGAGAAGCTTGACACCATCCAGGACAAAGCTGTCTGCTTGGCTGGCAATCCATCTACCACCTTAAGTATTCACTGCCTCCATCAAACGCATGGTGGCTGAAGTGTACCATCAAGTGTAGCAACTCGCCAAGGCTTCATCGACAACACCTCCCATAACCACAAACTCTACCACCTGTGGAAAAGGGCAGCAGGCGCATGGCAACATCACCACTTACAAGTTCCCCTCCAAGTCACACAACAACCTGTCTTGGAAAGATATCACCATTCCTTAATTGTTGTGATCCAAAATCCTGGAACTCACTGCTCAGCAGCACCTTGGGTAGTAACTTCACCATAAGACCGCAGTGGTTCTAGAAGGCAATCACCACCACCTTCTCAACACAGTTAAGATGGACAATAATGCTGGCCTGGTCAGCAATGCCCGCATCCCATGAACAAATAAAAAAAGTTGAAAGTTTAATTTGCTTACCTGTTAAAGGTGCAAGTTTAGTGCTTACACTGGTTTCTGTTTGTTTATGTATATTTTTACTTCTGTTAAGGAGGTTGGCAGAAAATGTAGGTGTAAATAGTAGCCACAAAATAGGCGCACAAAAGAGTGTAATGTCGGGTGTAACTTCCTGATTACGCCCACAGAAAATTCTACCCCATCGAGTTCTTAAATTATGCATGATTTGGAAGTGACACCAAAATCTTCCTGAACACCCTTCAAGCTCAGAACACAATTTGTGTTCTAAGCCTAACATCAATGGGTTGTGATGATTCACATTCTGTGAAGTGACTTATTATGACTTTCAGAGATTTACAATTAAGGTCCACTTAGTAGTATTGTGCAGTAAGGACATTAATAACCACAGATAAAGCTTTTGGCCCCTTAATGGCGAAGAATATTTCATCATACTTGTGATTCAAAGTCCAGCACATTTATTTTTGTACCTGACTTCAACTAAGACTCCTTAGTGCCTTGTCTGTCTGATCTATTCATTATATTTAGTTCTGATCCATCCTGACAAAAGGCTTAATGGATGTAACCAAGTTGATATATTTGAAGAAAGGCTGAACATTTCAAAAGCACATAATTAAATTTCTCCTTGCTGATGCTGTATTTGGAGGAGGTTGGGAAGCAATGCTTTGTCCAATGATAAATTTGTATCATACCAGGGAGAGGCAAATTATTTTGTGGACACATTAGGAATTGGGGAATCTGACGTAAATGCTGGAGTCAGATTGGTAGATTTTAATGAATTACAGCAATTTAATTGACATAATTTCAGATGGCAAGAGGCTGATATTTTAATTTTATCTTTAATGGAAGAACACTTGAAGGACAGGCTCAACTGATTAATGGGGATTCCCCAGGAATGTATTTTGAAAGACTGATTGTAGGTCTGAATCAATGCACACTCTACTGTGTGACAATTCTAAATATTAACATTTTGTGTTTTAACAGTTTATGTATTTTAGGGGTTTTTGCATTATACTGAAAAGATTGGTTGCACTGAATATTTGAAAGCATTTTAAGATTTTCTAATATTTCAATACACTTTAATTCAGAGGTCGTCCTTGGAGAGCAGAGAAAAAGGTCACTCCTCCCTTTTTTTGCTATTGTTACTGTTCACTTAACGGAGACATTTCTTTCCAGCTTGTCAGTTTGTCAGAATTTTAAACAGTAAAGAGCTGCTGATATTTGAAGTTCACTGCTTGCAGCAGTAAATAAACATGAAGCTGATATCAAGTTTTTCTGTCATGATTAAAATGCATTTTTTGTTCTGTCAACTAACAGGCACTGCCCTGAACAAATATCAGTCATATTGGATATTACGTGTGGGAAAACAACTAATATATTAGTATTATGTGGTTTAATAAAAAAAAAAGTGCAGTCGTTCAGTAAACAAAATTATTGCTCTGCACATTAAATTTAATCTTATTCATCAAACAATAGAATGAAGTCTCTGTCCCATTATTATGCTTCCCAGTTTAAAATATTTTTTTTTAAACAAAGATAGAGTTTCTTGCCACATTCATTGCATGTCCAACTTTTTGATCAGCCTTTTTTCTAAGGTGCATGAAAATCCATTGCCACGTTTAAGTCTCCACATCAAACTACTGAGTAAACTGCATACAAAATTTCTGTTTGTCTAATTTGAAGTATTCACTGCCTCTGGACATCCATCTAAAGACACAGCACACTTAGCTAAGTCCGGAGAGCTTAAACGCAGCTTGGAAGAGCCAAGGCCTAAAGATCTGAAATGTGCTTGGGGTGCTGGTGTACTATAACCAACTAGAACAGTGTAAATGGGCAAGCACAGAACACTGTTAGGTTCCCTGCTGCTTATCCAGCTAGGACCAACCTACAGTGGCAATTTGATCCCTTGAGATACCCCTATCGTTTGGCTGGTCAGTCAACAACAGTGCCCTGCAGTACTGTGGAATTGCTTGACTCTGCTATCAGATTAGGATCGGGTATGACCTGTCCACAAAAAAAAAATGAGGATAGAGCAGCCAACTTGATTGGCACCCCAGCCACCATCTTAAACATTCACTCCCTCCACCATTGGTGCACAGTAGCAGCAGTGTATACCATCTAAAACTTGCGCTGCAGCAACCTGACAAGCATCCTTCAAAAGTACCTTCCGAACCCAAGACTTCTATCACTTTGAAGGGCAAGGGCAGCAGATGCATGGCAGCACCACCACCTGCAAGTTGCCCTCCAACACACACCATCCTGAATTGGAAACATTATTGCCATTCCTTCATTGTCACTGGATTAAAATCCTGGAGCTCCCTTCCTAACAGCATTGCGGTGTGCTTATACCATGTGGACTGTGGTGCTTCAAGAAGGAGGCTCACTACAATCTTTTCAAGGGTAACTAGGGATGGACAACAAATGCCAACCTAGCCAGCAACACTAACATCCCATGAGTTTGACTGAGATGGCTGAATTAATTCAGAATTTCAATTCCTGGACATGTCTTAAAGCCAACTCAAACTTCAAGAGACCTTGCTTACTGTGACCTGTCCTCTCCCCATGAGGCAATGACCATTCACATTCAAACTTCTTAATGTTTAGCTATTAAAAAGGATTTATAGTAGAATACAGCCGTCTATAATGCCATTAAAATTCCTTTTCTTTGTAATTCCAGTCTCAAACTGAATAGTATAAGTCTTACAAATGTTCGCCTTGTACTCAAATTTTGTGATATCGTGCATTTAAAATGCTATTCTATGTATTACATTACCACTAGAAGGGGAAACGAGCGTAGGGACAAAACTGAAATTTGTCATAGTAAATACACAAGCTCAGAAATTTAGATTTCAGCCACTAACTTCGTTTTATAGTTACTTTAACTAATTTCTGAAGAGCATGCAGTTTCTAACCCTTTCTTGTGCAAGATAGAAATTTATGATTTCACTTGTACAGCTTTTTACCTGTAGTGTGACAGAATTGTTCTGTAAATTCTATGTGCTCCCCATCTTGTTCTCTACCCCAGCCAATGCATCTTGCCCTGCTGAATCTGAGAAAGGCAAGAAAAGTTGTAAGTGAAGGGAACAATATGCTTGCATTACCCAGTATTTTTTTGCTTGTGTACTACACTAGAGTATGTCTTTTAGGTGCATAATTGATAAACTGTTTTTGTACATAAACCAGGAGTGGATGTAAAATATGATGTAGTATGCAACATTATTTGGTGCTATTTTATATTCATAATGGGCAATTTCAAATTTATTAATTGGCGGTTTTTACAGTAGGCAGGCATATCAACTCCAAAAATGTATAACTGAACAACTTAATTACACAAAATGCAGGGTGTTATAAAAATGAATTATGAAAATTTGAGCCTGGAATTCCAAAAAAAATTATACCTAACATACTGTTATAGAATTCATTGTTCTGCTTCATGGTGTCACTGCACCTATGTAATTCTGAACATCGTGACTCAACAGCATTTGAAGCTTTTACATTATGGGCAGAATTTTACCGTCAGCGTGTGGCCTGACGCGCGCAATGATGTCGGGCTTGCGTCCCAACGTTGTCGCGCATCATTTCGATATTTCATTCGACGGGTGCGCACTGGCGGCAGCTGCACACCCGCCGAACTGTCAACAGCCTATTAAGGCCATTAAAAAAGCAATTAAGCTTGTTAAGAACACTGCCCGTCCAACCTTAAGGTTGGCGGGCAGGCGAAGAGCCCAGGCGGCCTTCGCCTTTTTAAGGAAACCTCATCCATGGGCAGGTTGAGGTTTCCTGAAGGTTTTATGAAATAATTAAATAAATTTTCCTAACTTCACAAACATGTCCCAGCTCATGTGACGCTGTCACATGAGGGGACATGTTTAAATAAATTTTTACTTTATCTATTAAAAACTTTTATAATCCATTCAATCTCCCTGAGGCAGCTCCGTGCCTCAGGAATATTGCTGCATTCTTTCATGCGCATGCGCAAAAGAGCGGAGGGCCTGTCCCTCCCTCCCTCCCCCTGCCTGCACAGGTAGCAATAAGCGCTACCGGCCCCGCTTGCGCTGGGCGGGCCTTATTTGGCCTGCTCGTGTAAAATGGCGGCGCACAACCGATTGCAGGCTGCGACCAACTCCACGCTTGCTCCCGCACAGCCCACCCGCCATAGGAAAAATTCTCCCCTATGTTTCCTTCCAAGTATGAAAACGTTCCATCAACCTCTTGCTTCTGAGTCAGGAAGGGTTGGGTTCCATTCCTGTCATGAAGCTATTAACGTATATAATATTTTGGAAAATATTTTTCTTTTAAAATAGAGGTTTAGTCTGCAGGTGTGTCTTAATTGAACTAAAGCCAGCTAGTCTGGGTGCTTTGATGGGTACTAGTTTTGATATGTAAGGGAGATAGCGTGCATTTGCATATTTTTGAATGGAGCATTGAAGAAGTGGGGTGAAAACTGACGCCTTTCTAGCAGCTACCAAGCAATATGTTTATATTACTAATAAAATTGGTACTATGAAAGGGGTTTCATTGTTAAAAGGTGAAGCTCAAAGAGACAATGAGAATTGAATTCAATCAGTGGTGGCAGGTATAACTTCAGCAGTGTTCAGGTGTGCACGGCAAAGGCAACGTGAGATCAAAAGGCAGCTGCAAGCCTCCAACTGGCTCCACAGCAACCAAAGTGAAAGAACCTCATTTTGAATTCATACGGTGAAATTGCCTTGCCTGGTGGCTGGTTAAGTCTATGGGTTGCTGTTGCCTTAATGGAGATTAGTTTGGGAATTTGTTAAAAGTTATGATAGTAATAATTTGAAGCCATGTGTATATATTTTACCCTATGTAAATTAATAAAATGTTTCAATTAGTTTAATATAAAGCCTCAAGAACTGCTGGCCTGATTCCTGAATTTAGAGTCTCATCTCAAACATAACACTTAAAATCACAGAATATGACAGATGTTTAAAGTTTCCCTCTGGGATTTTTAAATAACTCCGCTTTACCAACCTCATCGGTCATAACAATTGGGGGTTGTGCCAGGACAAATTGTATTTCCAATTCCTCGATTGATTAGGAATTGGTGAATCTTAAGCTTACGAGTACAAGAGGCACTTTTTTGAATTGGCTTTCGCAATTGCTAAGAATTGCCTGGGAGTAGAAGAGATAACTCTGATTGGGTTGGAGAGAATAACCAAAAGTAGGTTAACAGAGTTGGCGGATAAGTTAAAATTGGCGTTACCTGCGGAGGCTAGGAAATCAAATATAGTTAAAAGTACAGCACAGCACCTACAATTCGAAGCGAAACCTGACACTAGTGATTCACAGCTGGGGGTAGTGAGACTTCAGTTGCAAATGAAAAAGCTTGAATTGGAACAAGCAAGGGAATTAGAAATTGTGAAGATGGAGAACGAGGAAAGAGAAAGAGAATTCCAACTGAAAACGTTGGCAGTTAGAAAAGAGATGTCATTAGGTGAGGAAAGATTTATCTCTAGAGTAGAACCCAGTGGGGATATGTTTAAATTTGTACAAGCTGTTCCAAAGTTTTAGGAAAAAGATATTGAAGCATTCTTTATTTCATTTGAGCAGCTAGCTGAACACATGAAATGGCCATAGGAAAACTGGACATTATCATTACAGTGTAAGTTGTTAGGTAAGGCACATGAAATATATGCTCTGTTTCAGAAGAAATGTTGGTGAATTATGATGTGGTGAAAAAAGCTATTTTGAGTGCATGTGAGTTGGTTCCTGAAGCATACAGGCAGAAATTTAGGAATATGAGAAAACAGCCTGGGCAAACTTATATTGAGTTTGAAAGAGTAAAACAAAGTAATTTTGACCGGTGGATATGGGCGTTAAAAATAGAGACAACCTATGCAGCTCTTAGGGAAGTCATTCTTCTGGAAGAATTTAAAGATTCAATCCCTGTGGTAGTGAGAACTCGTGGAGGAGCAGAGGTTGACTCTAAGACAAGTAGCAGAGATAGCTAATGATTATGAGTTAGTTCATAGAGCTAAACATTTTTTCCATCATCCTTTCAAATTGGAAAAGCATAAAAAGTGGGAAGGTGAAAAGAAGGCAGGTAGTCAGGGAAGAGGAGTAGTAGCTAGAAGTTCCCAGGTAGTTTTTTCTCAGAACAAAAAGGAAGATGCTGAAAGTAGAAGTGCCATTCGAAAATTGAGGTGTTTTCATTGTAATAAAGTGGGGCACATGAAGTCAGTGTGTTGGAGATTGCAGGAAAAATCTGTAGGAATTATTGGGGTACAGAAAAGCTCTGGACGTAAAAGAACTGAGTTCCGAGGTTCAGGCATAAGAGAAACCAGTGGTTTGTGTACAGGTGAAACAGAGAGAATCCAGTGAAAGGTAAAGAAATGGGATTGTGTTCACAGTTTATTCAGGAAATTCCGAGGAGCAGGTTGTAGCAATGTTTAAAGATTTTCATATCTGAAGGGAAAGTCCATGTGTACAGGG
Source organism: Cetorhinus maximus (assembly GCF_964194155.1). NCBI lineage: Eukaryota > Metazoa > Chordata > Chondrichthyes > Lamniformes > Cetorhinidae > Cetorhinus > Cetorhinus maximus. The sequence goes on along the minus strand of NC_135905.1, from coordinate 19,142,435 downwards.
TGGAGTAGGTAAAGATGTTAAAATTTGAAGAGACACAGCGGGTAGTCAATCCTTAATGTTGTGGGATAGTGATATTTGTTGTTCAAAGGGAGTGTTGCAGGAGAAGGTAACAATATGTGGGGTTCATGGAGATGCTAAATCTATTCCATTGTGGAAGGTAAACTGAAAGAGCAGATGGAAGACAGGTGATGTTGGAGTGGTGGAAAAATTGCCCATTGCAGGGGTTCAGTTTATTCTGGGGCATGATATAGCTGGATCGCAAATGTGGATGCGTTGAGAAGCCTGTAGAAGTGTTTTCAACAGAAGTGCTACAGAAGGAACATCCTGGATTGTTTCCTGATTGTGTTATAATGAGATCAAAGGCCCATTGGGAAGTACAAATTAAACAAGATAAGCAGGCAGTTCAAAGGCAAGAAGAAGGTGTTGAAATCCAATTAGCTGGCACAGTATTTGATAACATTATTCAGGAGGAAGGAATGCAGGACAGTTCAGCTGAAATGTTTAACTCAAAGAGGTTAGTGGAGTTACAGAAAAATTAGTTGCAATTGAAACAGTTATATCAGAAAACTTATTCAGAAACTGAAGCAAAATGTATTGCAGTATGTTATTATCTTCGAGGGAATATATTAATGAGAAAGTGGCGGCCGGATCATGTCTCAGCAAATGAAAGCTGGAAGGAGGTGCATCAGCTTGTTATCCCTTTAGATTATAGAAATGAGATTCTGAGGACTGCTCATGAAATTCCAATGGGGGGACATTTAGGAATTAGGAAAGCACAGGAAAAGATACAAAGGTATTTTTTTCCGGCCAGGTTTGCATAGGGACGTAAGTCAAATTCTGTCATATATGTCAAGTAACAGGAAAATCACAAGCAGTGATTAAACCGGTGCCTTTAATCCCAATAACAGCATTTGAAGAACCTTTTACCAGGGTCATGATTGATTGTGTAGGGCCCCTCCCTAAGACTAAAAGTGGAAATCAGTATTTAATTACAATAATGGATGTGTCTACTGGGTTTCCTGAAGCGATACCTATAAGAAATATTACAACTAAGATTATTGTGGAGGAGTTAATTAAATTTTTCACAAGATATAGTTTACTGAAGGAAATATAATCAGATCAGGGGTCAAATTTCATGTCACAGATGTTTAAGGAAGTACAGTTTGGGGATAAAACAGTTTAAGTCAACAGCTTATCATCCAGAGTCACAAGGTGCTTTTGAAAGATGACATCAAACTTTAAAAACTATGCTAAGAGCATACTGTCAGAATTATGCACAGGATTGGGATACAGGAATTCCATTTTTGTTATTTGCTGTTAGAGACGCTCCTAATGAATCGACTGGTTTTAGCCCTTTTGAACTAGTTTATGGGCATGAGGTAAGGGGACCACTGAAATTGATTCATGAGAAATTGGTGGGTCAAAATTCAGAAACTACTCTCCTGGAAAATTTCAGGGAAAGATTGAACGGAGCATGTGAGTTGGCTAGGGAACATTTAAAGATCTCACAGCAAGTGATGAAAGTGGAAGCGGATAAGAAGGCTAAAATTCGCAGTTTTGTTTCTGGAGAGAAAGTACTAGTTTTGATACCAGTACTAGGGGATTCCTTAAATGGAAGATTTAGTGGGCCTTACAGAATTGAAAAGAAATTGAGTGAAGTAAATGATTTAATAAATACTCCAGATAGAAGAAAGAAGTAGAGGGTGTGTCATGTAAATATGCTTAAAAAGTACTTTGACAGAGAGGAACAAAAAGAGGTATTAGTGATGGTGGATGATGAGAAAGAGGTAGAAGTGTAGGGCTCTGAAATTGATTTTCCTCTAATCAAATTGGATAATGAGGGGGTGCTTGAAAATTTAAATGAAATTGAGTTACCTTCCAAGCAAGTGTCAAAGTGATTTGGAAAAGCTATTGCAGTCTCACAAACCTATTTGTGGAAATAAGTTGGGAAAGACACATTTAGCTTTACATGATGGATGTATAGAAATACCACGTTCAGTGAGGCAACAACCTTATAGATTAAATCTGACAAAGTTATCCACAAGTACAAAAAGAAATTGATTTCATGCTTCAAATTAATAATTGAGTCTAGTCGCAGTAATTGGAGTTCACCTGTTGTACTGGTACTGAAACCGGATGGAGAACACAGGCTGTGTGTGGACTATCGAAAAGTGAATGGGTGACAAAAGCAGATTCATATCCCATACCACGGTTGAAGGATTGCATTGAGAAAGTGGGACAATCGAAATTTATCACAAAGATTGACTTGCTAAAAGGATATTGGCAGGTACCGTTGTCAAAGAGAGCCAAAGAGATATCAGCTTTTGTAACGCTAAGTGGACTATATCAGCTTAAAGTCATGATATTTGGTATGAAGAATGCACCTGCGACATTTCAACTGACAAAGAAAGTAATTGGGGGCCTAAGCAATTGTGCAGTTTATATTGATGAACTAATTGTTTTCAGTCAGATGTGGGAGGAGCATTTATAGCATCTGGAAGAATTATTTACTTGACTGCAAGAAGCTATTTTGGTGATGAGCATGGCTAAAAGTGAATTTGCAAAAGCGCAAGTTACATATCTAGGCCATACCATTGGACATGGTAAAGTGGCTCCAAGAGATGCGAAAGTCAAGGCTATCGTGGATTTCCCAGTGCCTACAACAAACGAGAAGTTTTGAGATTTCTGGGCATGAGTGGGTTTTACTGGAAATTTGTACCAAATTTTAGCCAAGTGGTTGCTCCACTGACTGAACTACTAAAAAAGAACAAGAAGTTTCAATGGACACTGGAGTGTCAGAAGCCATTCAATAGTTTGAAAACTATTAACTATGACACCAGTTTTGGCAGTAGCCAATTATGCCAAGCGGTTAAAGTTGGCCGTTGACGCAAGCGATGTAGGCATTGGGGCTGTACTGTTACAAGAAGATGACAATGGAATTGAAAAACTGATCGGGTATTTTTCACGGAAGCTGAATGTACAACAGAGAAGATGTTCAACGATCAAAGAAGAGACTTTGAGTTTGGTGTTGGCATTGCAGCATTTTGAAATTTATGCTGCAAACAATTCATCAGAAGCAATTGTTTATACAGACCATAATCCTTTGAAGTTTTTGGAAAAATTTCGAGACATAAGTGCAAGGCTTTTCAGATGGAGTCTATTATTACAACCATTTAATCTACGTATGATACATATTGCTGGGAGAGAAATAGAATTATGACGGTTCATTTCTGATAAGTAGGGGGATGGCATGGAACTGTTAATGTATATAATATCTTGGAAAATATTTTTCTTTTAAAATAGAGGTTTAGCCTGTGGGTGTGTCTTAATTGGATTAAAACCAGCTAGTCTGGGTGCTTTGATGGGTACTAGTTTTGATATGTAAGGGAGATAGCGTTCATTTGCATTCTTTTGAATGGAGCATTGAAGAAGTGGGGTGAAAACTGACGCCTTTCTAGCAGCTACCAAGCAATATGTTTATATTACTAATAAAATTGGTACTATGAAAGGGGTTTCATTGTTCAAAGATGAAGTTCAAAGAGACAATGAGAATTTGAATTCAATCAGTGGTGGCAGGTATAACTTCAGCAGTGTTCAAGTGTGCACGGCAAAGGCAACGTGAGATCAAAAAGGAGCTGCAAGCCTCCAACTGGCTCCACAGCAACCAAAGTGAAAGAACTTCATTTTGAATTCGTACGGTGAAAATGTTTTGTCTGGTGCCTGGTTAAGTCTATGGGTTGCTGTTGCCTTAATGGAGATTAGTTTGGGAATTTGTTAAAAGCTATGATCGTAATAATTTGAAGCCATGTGTATATATTTTAACCTGTGTAAATTAATAAATTGTTTCAATTAGTTTAATGTAAAGCTTCGAGAACTGCTGGTCTGATTCCTGAATTTAGAGTCTCATCTCAAACATAACACTTAAAATTATAGGTTATGACATTTGTTTAAAGTTTCCCTCTGGGATTTTTAAATAACTCCGCTTTACCACTGCATCGGTCATAACAATACCCACTCAAGAGACTTGAGAACATAATCTAGGTGGATACTTCAGTACAGAACTGAATGAGTGTTCCACTGTTGGAGGTGATGCCTTGTGGTTGAATTGTTGAACCCTGTTCATCTGCCCTCTAGGATAAATTTAAAAGATCCTATGGCTTTATTGAAATTAGAACAGGGAAGTTATCCTGGTATTCTATCGATATCTAGCCCTCAATTAATATCATTAAAGCAGGTTATCTGGTCATTTGTGCCAGTGGTATTTGTGGGACCTTGTGGCTGTCTTGCTGGCTGCCAGACTTTCCTACATTATTGCAGTGACCACACTTAAGTGGTCCTCCATTGGCTGTGATGCACTTAGGAATGCATTAAGGTTATGAAAAGTTCAATTTAAATGCACATTCTTTCTTATTATTAAAGAAACTGAACTGGACTAGCCATATAAATACTATGTCTACAAGAGCAAGTCAGAGGTTAGGAATCCTGTGGCTAGTAACTCACCTCCTGGCTCCCCAAAGCCTGTCCACCATCTACAAGGCACAAGTCAAGAGTGTGATGGAATATGCTCCACTTGCCTTGATGAATGCAGCTCCAACATCATCAAGAAGCTTGACACCATCCAGGACAAAGCTTGATTGGCACCCAATCCGCAAACATTCACTCCCTCCACCACCGACACACAGTAGCAGCAGTGTGTGTACCATCTACAAGATGCACTGCAGGAACTCACCAAAGCTCCTTAGACAGCACCTTTCAAATCCATGGCCACTACCATCTAGAAGGACAAGGGCAGCAGACACATGGGATCACCATCGCCTGGAAGTTCCCCTCCAAGCCATTCACCATCCTGACTTGGATATATGTCGCTGTTCCTTTGCTATTGCTGGGTTAAAATCCTGGAACTCCCTCCCTAACAGCACTGTGGGTGTATCTACACCACAAGGAGTGTAGCGATTCAAGAAGGCAGCTCACCACTACCACCCCCAGGGCAATTAGGGATGGGCAATCAATGCTGGCCTAGCCAGGGACGCCACATCCCATGAATGAATAAAAAAACATAGCTCTAACATCTTTGCATCAGGTAATACCTGTATGCAGTTACCTTTTCTGGTACCTTGGCTTTGCCTCGCATTGTCTGTTGCCATCTGTTATCAACATCAGTCAATTGATAGCCTACCAAATAACATTGAAGAAACCATCGAAATGAAATTTGAATATGATTTTGATCTTCTCTGCTCATTTAGAAACTCTGGGACCTACAGGGAGTTAACTGAGAAAATAGATCAATTCTAATGAATGCACACCTCCATTTAAACTTGTTTTGTTTAAGTGACTAATGGGATCCAACAGAAATTGGCAGCTCTAGTGTAAGTGTAAACTGGAAAGGAATTTAAGTAAGTAGATTTCGATAGGGGAAGATAAAATTCTGAGCGTAGACAATAGAGGGAGCTATAGTTGGCTCTCTGCTAACAGCAGTGATCAGTCTTTTTGCCTTTCCCAACCTACCAATGTTTAAGGAATAAATATTAAATATTTAAATGTCTTTTGGTTATCAAATGTTTCCAGGCATTGTATCTAGACCATCGGGAATCAAACATTTGTGGATCCTAAAGGTCTTAACTGGTTGCAAGGTTGAAGAGTGCATTTTGTTTGTAGCAGTCAACAATTTGGTTTTTTTTGAAGAGTGACTGGGGAGGTACGGAGCATCATTTACCTTTTTTAAGTGATGTTATTTGCTAAATATCTTTCGGTTATAAGAGATTCATCATATATGCAATGCATGTGAGCATTTCAGCTATTTTTATTATTACTTTTTCGAGTTCGATTCAGACTGAATTTTTTCTGGTTTAGATTGGGTGGCTGAATTACTGAGTAACATCCTGCCAATAACACCATTATCAGTAAGTGCAATTTGATGTCAGCTGCTAAACCTAAAAGCTGCAGTGCTTATTATTAGAGGCAGATGCTATTTACTTTTATAATTGTGTTACTTTACATTGTTTTAACAATACTCAAACCTAATGGAGTTACAAAACTGTAAACTAATCTCAGAATTGGTACAACATGAATGGCAAGAGGAAAGCACCTAGAGTGTTGTGGTTATAAATCCCAGCATTAAGTTACAACAGTCCCAATGTCTATTATATCTTTGATTCATGCTGACATTCAGGCAGAATGATTAACTTTTGTACAACCTTACTTTTAGTATTATCAAAGGGCAAATTACTTGCAGACGAATACTTGGAAATTCTGTGTCCAGTTTGTATTATGAGCCATTGACCCACTGAGCTATGTATGCTAGGATATGTTTCTTTATTTCACATATCATTTAAATCTATAGTTTGTAGAGGACAGCTCTTGTGAAAAAATAGACAGTGAATTGTCATAGGTACTAGATGGAATATGTAAATTATTTTTTTTTCCACTTATGATACCATTTCTAGTAATGGACTTTAAATGATTGAACAAAAATGATTTGCTGTTTTTATTATGGTTTGGCATTTTTGAGTGATCGTATGTGATGCAAGTAAGAGAAATCAGGTTGAAGGGATTGGGACAAATGCTTTCAAATCCAATGCTTTATTAAGGAAAAATAGGCCAATGTTCCACCTCCTGATTATTAACCAGTTGCTCGACTTCTCAGATGTTGATGTCAGAAGTTCAGTGTTGGATTTGGCTTTGATCTTTCTTGCAGTGTGCTGATTCTTACTCGTAAGGTTCCCCCATAAATAATGACCAATATTCAGGGATGTTTCAGAGAGTCTCCAGTCCCTGTGGAACAGTATCACAGCAAGGAGTCAACACATTCAGAAGGGAGAAGAAAAAGATTAACAAGAGAAAAGCTGCTGAAATGAAACATGTTCTTTGAGTTCTTAAATTGTGCAGTCCATAACTCATAAAATATTCAATGCTGAATTAAGTTGCCAAGTCTCCAAATTCATAGAATTGTTCATACAATTAAAAGCTGTCAATTTATTGCTTTACATATTTATAATCTTAAAAGATTTTAATTTGAACTTCCACAATAATTTTGGCTCAAAGTTACTGAAATAAGAGTTCATATCACATTTGCAGAATGTTTGTGATGGTGGCTTGCAAACCTTTGCTCATTTATAATTTCTTTTTTAATGATTGTAACAGAGGTGTTACCTGATTGATTGATTGCCTGATGCCTTTGGTGGTTAAAATAGTAAGGAATAACTTGCATTTATGTAGCACGTACTATGCCCTCAGGATATCCCAAAGTGCTTCACAGCCAATTAATTACTTTTTTGAATCACTGTTATATAGATGTGACCGGTGAGTTCCTTTTGGTAGTGATTAGGCGATGAATGTTGGCTGGCAGAGCCGGAAAACATCGCTGCATTTCTTGGAACAATGCCATGTTATTGTTTATATTATTTATATCCACCCAAGTGGTCAAACAAAGTTATATGTGAAAGACATCAGCTCTGGCAAGGTGACTCCTCTCAATGCTGTACTAAAGTCCTACACTGAATCAAGTTAGCCCTTGTAATAGGCATTTCACTCATACAGCAATATCACAAATGTTTGTAGGCTATTGTTTTAACATTAAATCTGAAATTCTTCTTGGCTTTCATTGCTGCATCTAAAGAAAGGTTCTTGATAATGCAATGGAACTATTTAAATGAAGAAGAAGAATTTTCAAAGAAGCAATGCTAGAATAAAGGCACATTGTAGACACACAGAGGCACCAAGGGAGCCAATGTCATAGAGTTGATTCTGAGCTCAATACAGGAAGATGCCAGGTTTGATACTTGGTCTGTACTGAGACAGCCAGTGTGAGCCGGTGATGATAAGGCTGCTGTAGTTGGAGCTGGTGTCTTCGGGATGGGTGAGACAGAGAAAAAGTAGCTAGATTTCAGGATACTGCTTTCTATCCTTTGACCCCTTGTCATATAGCTTGCTAAGTAGCTAAATAGATATGAAATTGCCACCGTAGCATCTCACCACCATAACACTGATAGCTACTTGTAAGTATCTGCCCCTGCAACAGTGCCACCGGCCATTTTGAGATCTCGGTTAGTCTGTAAGACCAGGTGACTTTCCTTTGTCTTCTCACTGTTTGAAGCAAATAACATGGCTTCTGCTTGTCACTTCCGCATACTAGCCCACCTGTGATAATCATCTTTCTTCTGTACTGCACTGGTACACAAGGCAATAACCAATCGATGCCATCCAATTCCCTTGCAATTTTGTTTCCAGCTTTTGTAGTTCCAAGTGCACTGCACTTGTTGTAGAATCTTCCAGGCAGCCATTCAATTCATATTGTCTCTGCTAGCTCTTTGAAAGAGACATTCACTTTGCCCCACTCCCCTGCTTTTTTCCCATAAATCTGCATAGAGTTTTTCTTGCTCGATCTCTCATACTTTTCCCTCATGTCTTCCAATTTCTCGTCTGCTTAGAGTTTCTTGTGCCAGGCATTCTCAGAATACAGCCAATATAAGTCCATCTTCTTAATTGTGCTGTTAGTGCTAGCCTCTGTTCTCTGAGTTTTACTTACATTCCTCATTTGGTTAAGCCATTTTAAGCTGGAGTACTATGTGCAGTTCTAATCGCCACATTATAGGAAGGATGTGATTGCACTGGAGGGGGTGTAGAGGAGATTCACCAGGATGTTGCCTAGGATGAAACATTTAAGTTATGAAGAGAGGCTGAATAGACTTGGGTTGTTTTCGTTGGAGCAGAGAAGACTGAGGGGCGACCTGATCGAGGTATACAAGATTATGAGCGGCATGGACAGGATGGATAGGGAGTAGCTGTTCCCCTTAGTTGAAGGGTCAGTCACAAGGGGACACAAGTTCAAGGTGAGGGGCAGGAAATTTAGGGGGGATGTGAGGAAAAACTTTTTTACCCAGAGGGTGGTGACGGTCTGGAATGCACTGCCTGGGAGGGTGGTGGAGGCGGGTTGCCTCACATCCTTTAACAAGCACCTGGATGAGCACTTGGCACGTCATAACATTCAAGGCTATGGGCCAAGTGCTGGTAAATGGGGTTAGGTAGGTAGGTCAGGTGTTTCTCACGTGTCGGTGCAGACTCGATGGGCCTCTTCTGCACTGTGAAATTCTGTGATAAAGAGCTGTCAGAGGTGGAGGAAGTCAAAACGTATGGACTGAAAGCGCAAACTCTCAGTATCACCAATGTATAACAGCTAGCTTTATTGTGTCGCTGACTCTGAAAGGCTCTTTTATTTGCTTATGCATTCATTTTGTTAAAACCCCTGTTAAATTATTAAATCACATTATCCCCAAAATTATATGGCAAGCAGAGGTAGCATCAGAAACAAATATAAGATGATTAAAGAACACAAATTGTTGAAACTTAAGGATTTTCTGCTGAACATAGGACAAGAACCGCTTATCTGTATATCTCTTGTATTCTCAACTTTGTTTCTATGGTCAGTGTTCATATAGTAACATGTAATCATGCATAATTATTTCCAAAAGTGAAACCAACTGAAATTTATCCTGTACTCATTATTTTTTATAAATTTTTACTCAGTTAATTTGTTTGTTTTCTCTAAATTTGTCACAGGATCTTCATGATTTTAGTTGTTTTATTTAAGAGTGGTTATGGGTTTTTTTATACATTCATGAGATATAGGTGTCACTGGCAAGGCCATCATTTATTGCTCATCCCTAATTGCCCATCCCTAATTGCCCTTGCGAAGATAGTGGTGAGCCACTTTTTGAACCACTACAACCTGTATGGTGTAGTTAAACCCACAGGTATGCAGAGTAATTCTCTAATCATATTTGAATAAGTCAGATGGCTGAAGGTAACCAAGTGTTAGCATCACCCGACCACTGTTTCTTCATTTGCTTCATCTTCACGCCTGCTTTTCTTAACCTTCATAAACAGTGGACCATGGGCCTTAACCAGCTAATCTGTCCGAATGATTGTGGTGGGAGTGATTGGTTTATTTGTACTATGCGGGATACTCCCTAATGAGCCCAAATAAAGTGCACATAAAGCACTTTTGTTTCTTTGGGTGGAATTTTACAGCCCCCTCACAACAGGGCCATAAAATGCGGCAAGCCATTCAAAAGTCAATTAACTTCAGCGGGTGTAAAATCCACCCTTTACTTGCCCCATTACCGCTTTCTTAGGCCTTGCACCACCACCCTATTTTCATTTAATCTCTCCTGCCTTCCATCCTATTACAGGGCTTCCTTTTTGTTGTTCTTCCCATCCCCTGCCCTTTCACTTGCTTAAAACCTATTACAGTTCTAACTTTTCTCAGTTCTGGTGAAAGGTCATCAGCCTGAAAGCCAGATATTGCCTGACTTGCTAAATATTTCCAGAACTTTGTTTTTATTCCGCTTTTATATGGACATTTTTTTGTCCAGAAAGCTGCTCATCTGCCTTAATCCCTATGTTAATTTTTTTCTTAAGTGGCTATTTGAAAGAATCTCCAAGATACTGATAATTTGACTCATCTCAGTAGGAGATTAAATGATTATTCTCCACGCTATTGTTCAACATTCTGGCTAGGTAAAATTATAGGCAGTGTCTTAATAATAAAAGATGGGGGTGGAGGGTGTATTGGGGAGGGAAGTCTTTTGATTTGTAATACTGCAATTTACTACAAATTGCCTTCACGTTTTTAGGTACTGAGCAATACAGTGTCTATGAAGGCTACGCCGATACCTACAAATGGGTGAGGAGTTGCAGCGACAAGATTCCAAGGTATTGGCTTAAAAGTGCAGCTTAGATTGTATTTAGCAATTATGTCTAGTTCTTCAAAAATTACTTTCCTTTGTTTTTCCTTTTATGAAGCTGGTTAACAAGGCCCACGGGTGGCAAAATCAAAAAAAACTCTTGTGGATCCTGTTTTCTGTGAAATACAGGGAATAACATTAAATGACCTGTATCCTGTATTGTTTATCAGTGTAGTTATGCATGCCACAACGTTTCATTTCTGAACTCTGTTATAATTTATAAGTTAAATTTCCATTAACTTTTTGTGTAGAAAATCTTTTCAGAAAATCTCTAAGTTAAAATAAGCTGTTAAATATTTCCTTTTTTTATTCATTCTTGGGATGTGGATGTCACTGGCTGGGCCAGCATTTATTGCCCATCCCTAATTACCCTTGAGAAGACCATTTTTAATTGCCCTAGAGAAAAATGAACTATTTCTCACTACAATTTGAATATTTTAAAAAATACAACCGGATTCTGGCTCAGCATTTTGATGTGAAAGAGTGTTAAGACTTGTATTCGCATCTGTGATTTCTAATTAGACGGGTTATTTATTTTAACTTGTTACAAGGCAGAAAGCAATGAGTAGGCACCCTCTTCTCTGTCCTAGCGGAAGAATTTATTATAGAATTACTAGGGCAGATATCCCTGCTGCACCTTCTTTTCTGATGCTTGAGAGGAGCACCAAGACCTCCTAATCACAGACTGTTAACAACCAGGGACATCCACAGTATCGAGCCTAGAGCAGGTGGAATAAGTAGGAACGTTATTTGAAACTTCAAGCCTCAATCTTAGGCATGTAGCTTTATGTAGTCCCTTTGATCAGGCCCTGTGGCCCCTGATGGAGTTTGGGAATTTCTATTATCTCCTAAAATTCTAGGAGAGTGTTTCAAATCACATTGCTTCAAATCATTTGCATTCTTCAGGGCTCTCATAAACTCTGGAATCAATGAACATACGAATCAGGAGCAGGAGTAGGCCACTTGGCCACTCGAGCCTGCTTCACCATTCAATAAGGCTGATCTGAAAGTAACCTCAACCCCACATTCTTGCCTACTCCCGATAACCTTTCACCCCCTTGTTAATCAGGAACCTTTCTAGCTTTGCCTTAAAAATATTCAAAGACTCTACTTCCACTGCCTTTTGAGGAAGAGAGTTCCAGACTCTCTACCCTCTGGGAGAAAAAAATTCTCCTCATTTCTGTCTTAAATGAGCGACCCCTTATTTTTAAACAGTGACCTCTGGGGACCCATGTCTTCTGGCTATCCCTGCACTGAGGTGCAAACCTGCCTTCCTACCAGAAATTGAGGCAGCAGAATGAGCTGTCCATGGCCTGTTTTATTGCTCAGACTACCTGTGCCTATTATAGGTGCAGACCATGCTCCACCTGAGAGAGTCCATGTAGAAGGAGTGGAGGCCCAGCAAGAGGATCTTTCCACTGTCTTTTGCACTGAGGGAAAGGTGCATTCCCTGGAGGCAAGGGTCAGGAAGGTTGGGTTTATTGGGCAACATTGATAAATTACCTGAAGTAGCTCATCTGCCTGCCCTTTTCACTAGAGACAGTTGTAGAGACACCTTAGCGGGAAATAACCCAAAGTTTTATAACAATTGTGAGGTAAAGAAAATAATTACTAATTATCATGTTGTGATTCAATCTGCTCAAATCTGAATCTGTCAAAAATTATTGGTTGAGTTGCAGAATTATTTCAAATAGTGAAACTTGTTGCTAAGCTGTCTTTATCTGATGTAGCTCCTCTTTGTCTGACTGCTTTGATTATGGTAATATTGAAGCAAAAACCTTTCAGTATCCTGATGGTAAGGTTTAATTTATGCTGAAATTATGCTTTGTTGTTGCATTTTATGTTTTGACCAGGAGGAAATGGAAAATGATTGTCATATGTAAGAGTCCAAAATAGATGCCGACCTATGTAGCATAATCTGTCAAACTATCGCAGTCTATTTCTCATCCCTGCATGTTGCACAAAGACAGAATAATTAATTATTTGCTACTTACTACCTTACTCTGTAAAAAAAAATCTTGTTTGAAAAGCATAAGATTTTCTCATTCAGTAGCTTAATTCTTGCTGATCTCTAACCCAACTGAAATGTTAAGAGTATCACTGTTTTACAGAGAATATTCACAACTTTGAATTGTTGATTTGTGTGACATTCAGGATTTTTATCAATCATCATTGGATTTATCCTGTAAAATGAACATTAGATGTTCTTGTATTCTCCTGCATCCCTACAGCTGTCCAAGATATCTACACTCCTCCAATTCTGGCCTCTTGAACATCTCTGATTTTAATCCTTCCATCGTTGGCGGTTGTGCCTTCAACTGCCAAGCTCTTAAACTCTTGGGTTCCCTACCTAAACCTATCTCCACCTCACTTTCCTTTAAGACACCCCTTAAACCCAACATCTTTGACCAAGCTTTGGTCATCTGCCGTAATATCTTATTTTGTTTGATAGCACCAATGTGAAATGCCCTGGGATGTTTTAAAATGTTAAAGGTGGTATATAAATACAAGCTATTGTTTTTTTAAAAAAGATTTCCTGCTTAATTTTATCCAGGGATGCTTGGCAGAGGCGCAACACAGAAATAGTAGCTATCGATGCATTGCCTTTCAGAAATCGCTTAGATCAATATTCCCCAAATAATTTAAAGCGAGAAATTAATAAGGTGAGTGTTTTGATCTCATTACATTCTACATTCAACTATTCTGAGATAAGTAACTTCTGTTTAACCTTGTACAGTACACTCTTTTGAACAATGCCTTCTGGTGGTGTAATTAAAATTAGATTTTTTCCAACAAGAATACAGCTTTAGAAATGCTTTTTTGATTTCAACTTAAATGCATAATTTGTATGAAGCTTCAGTCTCGGGGTTTGAATTTATGAATTTAATGTGAAACTTTAATAAGTTTAATAAAGAACACAGCATAACTAGCCCAATGTAAATCACCAATCAAAATATTACTCTCAGAGATAAAAACAAAAAACTGCAGATGCTGGAAATCCAAAACAAAAAATAAAAAGTACCTGGAAAAACTCAGCAGGTCTGGCAGCATCGGCGGAGAAGAGTACAGTTGACGTTTCGAGTTCTGTTGAAGGGTCATGAGGACTCGAAACATCAACTGTACTCTTCTCCACCGATGCTGCCAGACCTGCTGAGTTTTTCCAGGTACTTTATATTTTTTGTTTTAAAATATTACTCTCCCTTTGCATTAAAGAAATGCATAAATGCCAATAAAGGAACACATTTTTAAATTATAACCCATTTAACACAAAGGAATTATATAAACGAGTAGAGAAAAATAACATGTCAGATAAACATGCACTTATAAATTACAGGTTTAGGGTGCTGTTGGTAGCAGTGTGAATCTAGCACTAAGTTTATTCTCGCAATATTTGAGCATTTCAGTCTGGCAAATGGAAATTCCCTTTATGACATGTTAGGATCCTCTTGCACATTTTATTGTCTGTCATACTGATACAGCAGATGGAATAAATAAACAATAAGTCTGTTTCTGTATTGAAATAAAGAAATAAGTTTGGAATCTGTCTTTGATTGTTCTCTAAGGTGATGTACACAATGCTATTTTTGACTCGAGCTTATGAAAATTTGATTTTGTTTATAAACTAAATGGGATTTTTTTTCTATCATAAATTCTACAAGATACAACTAGAATAGTGAAACTTTTAATGTTTTTATAAGGAGCAGGACTTAACAATATGTTATAAAAGACTAGTACACATTTGTTATCTTTACGAATCACCAGTGTCAATCTATCTGGGTATACTCTGTCAAAGATAGGAAAAGCCATTTGATAGCTTTTCCTAGATTGTGAATTTGAGCCCAAAGTCCCTTGTAGTTCAGAGATTAGATACAAAGCAAGATGTCTGGACTGACTAATGTTGTGTCTTTAAATCTCTCGCTTGCTGAAAAATGAGGTTGGCAATGAAAATAGTGACAGCTTGGAATACAAATTGCATGAAGAGAATAAATTCAGTCACTTGAAGGAAGTTTGCAGCATCATATGCAAGATTTAGATTGTCTGATTGCAGAATACATTGATGTAGCGTTTAGTGGCATGAGGTAGGAATATATAAACATGTAACATCCAAATGATCAGGCCTATTCAGGGGGGATAAACTACACAATAAGTTACTCCTCAAGAAGATGGGTAGAATTTTTTTTAATATTGTTTCTCTTCAGCATCTTGTACTGATTAGTCCCAGAGCAGCTTTGGCTCAAGCACAGTTTGCTTTTATGACCTAATAAAAGGTATATATTTTAGATTGGAGACAGTAAAATTCCATATCCCTCATTGTAAGAAATTACTTTATCTTGAAATTGTATTTTGGCAGGAGCTTGCAGTGGGGGAGGGGAGGGGGTGTTGAGGGAAATGTGAAAATTCATGCCTTTGGAATACTAGTCCAAGCAGCATTAGTTTGACTGCAACTATGCATGAAAGAATAACTAGCATTGTTTTATTAAAAAATCTGTTGTTCTGTGCTCTGAATCTTGTGCTCACTGACCACCATTAACCCATCCCCGTCCTCTAGCTCACTCCCTACACTTTCCAAAGCCATTCCCATCACTCTTCTCCGAATAGAAAAGAGAAGAACCTGCACTTATATCACACATTTCATAACCTCAGGATGTCCCAAAACAGTTCACATTTAGTGAAGTGTTTTGAATTGTGTACATTGTTGTAAGTATATAGAAATGCACTGCAAGGTCCCACAGACAGCAAATGACCAGATATTTTTTTCTCCGTGATGTTGGTTGAGGGATACATGTTGGCCAGGGCATCAGCAAAACTTCCCTGCGGTTCTTAGAAGTCCACCTTAGAAGACAGACAAGGCCTTACTAGTTCATCTGAAAGATGACACCTCTGATAGTGCAGCACTTACACTGTACTGCACATAAAGTGCGAATCTCTAGAATGGGGCTTAACATTGAGAGCTAACATTGAAGTAAGAATGACACCAAAAATATCTGCAACACCTCCGACCCTTCTAATCACTGCCCACAGCAGGAATGCTCTTTTTTGTTCTAAAGTCATAAAATGTGTCACAACCATCTAGCTACACTCTTGAACCTCCTTATTCAAAACCCTCCAATCAGGCTGAGACCATGATAGTCAAACTGACTCATGGTATCCTCTGTGACTGTAGCCACACTCGGTAAAATTACATTTGTCATATAATTTTTGTCGAAGACCAAAACTTTGTTAATGCATCAATGCCTGAGGAAAAATAAGGAGTTTTAGGCTTAGTATTAAGTCATTTGTTGTGCCTTACCACTCAGCTCCATGTATGCTGGCTTCAGTCAGATTCTTTTTTGGGGGAAGAAAGATCAATTTTCCACAAGTTAAGTTTTTTTTAAAGCAATTTTCTAACAAACATAAGGCTATTATAGGGCCCTGTCCTCGGTTATTGAGGATTTTGAGGTGATGGTGTCGCATCATTATATCAGCTTATGCAATTGTGTTTCTCTGTGTAATTTCCACTACCTAGAGCAAATAAAATGTATGTTACAATTTTAGTACAGTAGTTCAGACATCACTGAAAAGAAAGATTACGCTTATGAAGATAAAAGTGTTGCTATATTTTAAAACAACTCTAGTATATCCAGTCAAAGTTAGCCAACCTGGTTCGATTGATGCTGAAGTGATGGCTAAAAGTTACATCTTGCACACTGTCCAATTCAATTGCCAATGCCATAAAAATGGAAATTTGAAACTGCATCATTTTCATAAATATATTTCAGTTGTCCTAATAGTGTCAGGGAGATGTCACTAGAGTTTTACTGTGATAATTTTAACTGGAGTTGTACAGGTTATCCAGAAAATATAATTTATGATATCTATAGAGTATGGTTTAACTTCATTTTGCTGCTAAGTATGTTGTTGCTTTATTGTAAAATATTGTACCACTCCTATAAAAGAATCCCATTATATTTCTCCAAATGCAGTAATGTCTAGAACTAGAAAGAGTTCTAATGATTCGAGAGATAGAAAATTATGGACCAGATTAAAGTAGGTTAAAGAAGATTGGAGGGTGTATTTTCCTCCTATTTGTACCTGGGAAATGTGAAGAGAAAATGGGGTTAGAGATCCATTGCGTCAGCGCTCTGTGCCTGCAACACTGACTTGGGACTTAATAAAATGGATGGGACTAAGTGTGCCCCTGGAATATGCAGACCTAGCATAGACATAGATTAGGCAATAAAAGAAAAGAAGGAGCATGCATTTATAAAGCACCGTTTACAACCACATTTTGGCCCAAAGTGTTTTACAGCAGATTAAATTCTTTTGAAGTATAGATCATTGTAATGCAGGAAACATGGCAACCAATTTGTGCACAGCAAACTTTTACAAACTGCAATTAAATAGATGATCAAATGATCTGGTTTAAATGTTGGGAAGAGCTGTTCTGCTTATCTTCGAATAGTGCCATGGGAGGTTGTTCCTGACCATCCTGCTTCACTTTCCTCCAGTTATGCTCACGTGATATGGGAAGAAGCTTTTTTTGTGACCTTGTGTACAATTTCTAATATGTAGCAACAGCCAGGTGGCCCTGATGCCAGTGGCCAGGATAGCACCTGCAGCTCCTCAGGGCTGCAGCTGCATGCCTGTTTACTGCCACTTGTGCCCTATCCTCACCCTTCTCTCCACACATACACACACACTCACACCCACCTCTATATGTCTCATAGCTCAGGCTGAATTCAACTACATTTACTGCATCCTTTTCATTTTGGGGTATGAATTGATAACATGTTGGTTGATACAGCAATGTAATTTACCTCTAAACAACTGGTGCTTTGTCCAATACTGTGGCTGCCCGATGATCATAAGCTGCTCTAATGCAAATTTTAATTAACCTTTTTGAAATTGACCAAATAAAAATGTAGTGTAACTAGTGTATTTAAAATCTTTCAGATTTTGTTGCAACAGTTATCCCACTGATAGTGATACCATTGATTTCCATTCATTGTGAAATGGCATGGGAAAAGAGGATTGAGAACCAAACAGTGTGTGTGGGTTTTAATTTCAATGCGGAGGAGATAGCTCACAGTGTCTCTAAACATGGTGTTCAATTCCCATGCAAAGATCCAAACCCACTCTAAATCTCAGGACATTACAGTTGGCTCCTTTCAGCAAAGAAGTTTCTCCAGTTCTCAACCCAAAGAAATGTGTGGCAGACAGCCACATGTCCACCAACTTAATAAAAAATGAGCAGCAATTCTGAAGAAGCTGTCTTGAATAAGATCAAGGTAATTAAATGAATTTCACCTCTCTGGAAATAGTACTAAAGTACTGCATTTTACTTGGCTGACTTTCAGTATCTCTGGTCAATTCACTGTTCACTCCTTTCTCAAGATTTCATTGTTTTGATTAATATACTGAAGCATACAATAAGATGGCGATGAGGAAGACTGGAAATTTGTCTTTCAATAATTGAAGAATGTTTAATTGAACAGTTTATCATTTTTTACTTGCCAGCCACTCCATGCACGATAATTATGTGCTATAGCGCAGACTCCAATCAGCCAAGTTTCAAATTATCCAAACACGATGTTGTGAATTTAAAAAACACCCTGATTTCATGAGAGCAGTAGTCCCACTGATTATTAGTGACAGTTTGGATTGCTATTCATTATATATAACAGAGAGGGAAATACAAGGATGAAAATGCAATTAGACATCTAACTAGCTGTAACTCTGTAGCCAGGAATGCAGTTTGTGAACACAGTTCTATAAAGGGGCTCACTCAACCTATCAGGAAGGGGAATGCTGATGGCAGTGTTCAGGCTGGAAAACTATTTTCGGCACCACTGATGAAAATAATTTTGTGACACTGTAGAGCTGTTTCCACTGATAAAATACAACACTTCAAATCCACTGTTACCAACTGTGGCATCAGTGCAATGTTACAATAAACATTGGATCTCCCTGATTTTTTTTAATTGATGCCTTTACTCAGGAGGCTTAAGAACTGCAATTTGAAAGAATAAGAGGTGCTGTGCAATTATTCATGTGACGCAGTTCACAGTGGAATTATGGACTTTTAATTTCGATTTCCAAAATTTGATGATCGTCAACAAACTTACTAATTATAGCTAACATGGGTCTAATGGAAAATTATCATATTCCAAATAGGTATAGCTTTGATTTGTTGCTATCTATATCATATTTAAAACACAACAGGTTGGTCTTTTAAAAGAGATTCCTCTTGAAGCTGTGCAATTGACTGTCGTTAGGATAAGTGATTTGGTTTGGTGCTACATGCCGCAAATCTCCATGGTTCCTTTGTGTTTTGGGATTGCTGCTGAATGCCATAGTTATGCATTAAAAAGCCTCAAGGGTGGAAATGAGGTTTCTGAGCTGTTCCGAATAATGATTAGGCACTTGCCCTAACTATCATACTGTAGTTTTAAAAAGAAACCAAATGTGCATAATGGAATTTTAATTGTGTTCTCTGCTTCCTACTGCTGATGAAACGAGCTATTATTCTTCAGAGTAACTCTGCCTTCCAGATATTGTTTTCAGTCTAACTAATAATTTCACAAATTGGTTGAATTAGGAGTTTTAGCACGGGATAGCCACTGCAGCATCAATACAGAAGGAGGCTATTAAGGCTCGTTGTGTTTGTGCTGGCTCTTTTCGAGAGATGGCCAGAATTAATCTCACCAACCTGCTGTCTTCCCCAGCTAGCTATATCGCTCCCTGCTAAAAGCCATTACAGAATTCTGTTTTGGTTTCTGTCAATCACTAACATAATGAATTACATCCCTGCCCCATAAATGTAAATCCTTTTATTGTTTAAGGAGATTTAATTTTATTGGGTCACTTAATGCAATTGGTTATACTTTTTAAAAAAGTTTACCATGGAGCTGGATTTTACATCCCCTACCTCGTGTGTTTTCGTATAATATGTCAAGTGCCCAGCCCAGCACCTTCCCACCCATCCTGGACCTGTTCCCCATAATACGGAGATGGTGAGTATGGCACTCACTAGCCTGCCTGTCCTTAGGCCTATTGAGGCCTTTAACTGCTCAATTAAGTGGCAATTAAGAACCTCAAACTGCCTCCACTGCTATAAAGTGCTGGGCAGTGGCAGACGGGCCAAAATGTAATGGCTGTTTTTGAAATGGCTTCTTTGTAAAGGTGGGAAGAAGGGGGGCTCATCAATCAGGGAGTGCCTGGTGTGCATCGAGGGCACCCTCCCCCTCTCCCAATGTGTAACACTCCCCACTTTATCCTCCCTGCCTGCCCTCCAAAACCGCCTCTATCCGCCCCCCCCCCCCCCCGCCCCCAAAACCCCTTCTCCCCTGCCCTTGGCTCTCCAATCCCTCCCCGCCCTAAAAGCCAAGGATTTAGCTGTCTCCGGGTCACCAATCCAATCAGATTAGCCAGCAGCTCTCAAGGGTAGGATTTCCTGTCCACTGAGCGGTGGAAGTCTGACCCTCGGCCTGTTTAGCCCACTCCTGGCATGTTATTGCTGCGGGACAGGCTTACTTTCCCTCCGGTGAGGTGGGGGGGTGAACAAGCAGTCTGACCCCTTGTGAGATCCAGCCCACGGAGTCTTATTTAACAAAACTTAAGCTTTCAAGTAGCCAGTGCAGTTTCAGATTCCGACCCACTCTACAGTGGAGAATCAGTCCAGAAGCCACTAACTTGCAAACTCCTTTCAAAAAACACTTTCAAAAATCCACATTAAATCGAACCTTAAAGACGGTGGCAGATAGCAGAAAAGAAAGCAATAAAGCAAATAGGATGGAACAGTTTAATTCAGCTCTAACATACAGAGAAAGCAACTAAATTAGCCCCTAGTAATAGCTTGCAAATTGTTCGTATGCACAATTTGGTTGCACTCAAGTAACACAATATAATCAAAGTATACTGAGTTTTAATTTATACAGATCGTGCTTTAAATGTTTATTTCTGTGAAGTAGAAGTGCGTACAATTATAAATTCCGAATGCAGCAGAGTTACGTAGACAAAATATTGCACAAGGGGCTTTGCTGTCATCAGCCTTAAAAGTGAAGCTCAAGCGTGTGAGATCTGAAATACAAAGTTTTAATTTTCAGTTTATATTTGCTGGAGATTGTCACTTTGACAGTTGTCAGTGTGTAAAGAATCTGTAGAAATCTTGCGCTTTTTGTCAGTGAGAATTCCTGCACCCTAAATCCACAATAAATGAATCTTGTAAACTTTAGTGACAGTTTAATTGGAAAACTAAATCAACAGCCCAAACACATTTTGTAGTGACAAATTGTTCAATCATATAAAGAGCATTTGCATCTAAATTAGAATAGAATTATGAATCACTAAATTTCACTTGTGAACAGATAAACTCTCCTAGCTGAATTTGAGCATGACTCTGCAAAATGTTTGTCAATAATTCATTGAGTTAGTGAAAGTGCTGAGTCTGCAGATTTCACGTACCATGAACTAATGTAAACCTGAGTGTGGTAAATCATGAACCATTTTTCAAAACATTGAGAATTGGCAGTCTCAGTAGGATTGATCATTAATTCATTTCAATTGCTGCTGTTCCAAACAAAACGTCAATGCTGAGTTTTGTAGCTCCAGAGTAATGTTTCTGATTTTTTGTTATTGTGTGTTTGTCATTGGGCCATAATTTCCGAGCTCCAGGGCGGTGTAACAGGAGGGTATGCCAAAGTGCGCTAGGACCCAACCCCCACCCCCACCCAGTAAATTCCCAGGTAAGGTTTGCATGGCAAATGCCTGGGAAGTGCAAACTTCCTTTGGGCAATTGCCCTTGTACTGGGAACCATCTGAAAATGCGATTTAAATCCAAACTTTGGATGGTCCCGACTGTGTTACACCAATGATTACCCAGAAAAAGTTAGAAGAATTAAAACCACTTCTAGCTTCTGGGTAACTATTGTACAGACCCACACCAACATCCCATTGGACTCCTCCACTAAACAGGACTCTCTCCCCCACACAGCCTGACTATTCCCACCCCCAACCCTAGCTACCCTCACCCATGGGACTCCCCCCACCCCATAAGACACCACCCACCTAGAGGGAGGCCCCCCCCCCCAAACCTAGAGGGAGTTCCCCTCCACCCCACCCAAGGAACTCTTTCCACCCACCCCCCCCCTCCTCCCCAAAACAAGGCTTGCTGACTTTTCCACCCACCTCCCGAGGCCCGAGCTTCCACCCCACCCCGCCCTGGTAGGCCCAACCGACTCCCCCTCCCGAGGCTCGATCCAACACACACACACACACTCCCCCACCCCCACCCACCATAAAATCCCAATTCCACCCGCCCCTCCCCCCCAAAAAACCTGTAGAGAGACACCTTCTCCCCAGCCTGTCAAATACCTTTACACTTGGCTGAACCTTTAACTTACCTGGTTTGTGGCAGCTAGTGCAGCAAAGGGGTGCATGGCCTCCTTACATCCAACTCTACAGCTCTCAACGCGAGGCCCTGGGGACACACTGCACAAATCTCACCTAGCCTGAGAAAATATTTCAGGTATGAAAATAGGAGCGGAGTGGCAATCTGCTGATCACCACTGTGCAGAAGCTCAGACCCATTAAGTTATTTGCCCTATGTGCGAGTTATTAGTGAGATGACATTCAGATACCCAGATTAACAGTGCAGAATTTTTGTTGCTCATGGATCTTCATCAGTTGTCACTTTACACTGCGTTCTCCTCATGAAATGTACTTTGTCTGAAATACCTTACCCAATTTTATGCATCGGTTAATAGCTTAATTTGAATTAACAAGGAAATGTTGCATAAATACCCGCAACTGTCTCAGCAGTGAAATGTTGTAATGTTCAGATAATCAAAGAACTGTCAGTTAGCTCAACAAAACCCAGTTTAAATTAAACAAAATGGGTAGCTAGCTACTGCATAAATTAGTTCAATATTGTTACGAAAGATGAGCTCCTTTTGTTCAGATTTTCCCTGTTCTATTTTGACAGTGTTTTGGTCACAAAGGCTTTAGAGCAACCCCACATAGAAATATTTTGAGGTAATAAACTATCACATGTTACTTCTGAGAACAGATCTCATTTTATTCTTCTCCTTTGCAAGAAACATTAAATTGGGCTATATGTCTCTATTCTGGTGGTTCAGGTGTATTTTAAAGGTCCCACATCATTATTTGAACAAGATTGGGGATTCTTTGAATGTGTTAAGCAGCATTCATTCCTCAACCACCCTGCCAGAAACTAACTGGTTATTGCTGTAGTGGAAGCTTGCTTTGTTCAAAATGGCTACCACAAAACAGGCACTGGACTTCAAATAATTAATTGTGTATGAAACATTTTGAAACGTTTCAGAGAATTGCAAAAAAAGTGCTTCTATAAATGCAACTTTCTTTTATGCATTAATATTCTGGAACTGAAAACATCAAGCAGAACTTCAGTGCAAAAAGCTCAAAATAGAAACAAACATGGGTTGATGATTTAATGATTCTTTAAACAGAAAAAAAAAGAATATTTTCTTGGCAGATGAAAGACATATCTATTGGAAACCTAACTGCCAATTTTGCTCGAGCTTTAAAACTGGCAGCAATTAATATTGTTGTTTGGATTCATCGGTTGTCCCCTGTTTATTTTTTGTCAGTGAGACTTATTATGTTAGGAGAAGGAAAACGGAGCAGTAAAAATTTTCTTCCTATCTTTTTTTATTTTGCATTTAATGCTAGTAAGGACAAAGTGTTATCTATTCCCAAATAAGTAAACTAAAAACTCATTCTGTAAAATAAGCTAGCTCTTGGACCAACTGAATATGTAACACTAGTACACCACAATTTAAAAATTTAATAAGTGTCAAACCACTTTAAGTTGCAGTCATAAGGCATTAATAATTAAAATAAACTGTTGAGTGTGTATATGTTTGTATCATGTCAGGTAACCACAATGTTTATGTTCTTTATTCCTTCTTTATTCAGGAGGAATAGTAACCTTACTTAATTAAACTAGAGCTGCTTGGTTTGACATTTATACCAAATTTCCTTAGAAGGAATTGTTACTGTTTCTGAAGTCCGTCATGTTCGTACACAGGAAGTCCAGCAACAAATACAGGAGACTGCAGTACAACAAGATACACATGAGGATTTGTAAGGATTGGAAAAGACATTTAGGTTTAATAAGCTTGCTGCTCTTTAAGAGATAATATCCATATATGTGCCATATCATCAATCCCTTTACCATCCAGAAATGTCCCAAATTGGCTCTTGGACCTATTTGTCATCTGCTTCAATAGCCTTTCCTAGTTACCTGGTCCCCACAACTCTGTCACTTGGGTGGAGAAGTTTTGTCTGATTTCCCCTCTCACTCTTAAACCAATATTCAGCCCACCCTCAACACCACCACCAGCACCCCCCCACCCCCACCACCAACAACCCAAACAGGTTTTTGTATCTGTGTCAAATTTGTTGATTTTCTTTATAATCTTAAACTTTAATCACAGCACCTCAAAAGTCTCTTTTTCCAAAGAATATAAAAAGCATTTCATTTATGATACAGCTCCCCTAACACCCTTCCTTTTTGTTCCTTGCTCTTATACTAATTATTTTACCCTGATCCACATTGAATTACATTTGTCACCGCTTTGCCTGGTCAAGTTTAATTTTCAGTTTTATGTTTCTCTGAATCATTTATTATTGGTAATATTTTTTCCTGCCCACTTCTTTTGGTGTCATCCACAGACAAATCTGTCCCAGTCCATACTATATATTGATCCTTAGATAACCATTGAGAAAGATTGCCAGATCAGTTCTTAGGACACCTAGTTCAATGTATTTCTTTCCATCCTCTCCTGTTCCATGCTATGATTAATTTTCTATTGTGTGACTTACTTAAGAAAGAAAAAGACTTTTGTTTATGTAGTGCTTTTCAAGACCATCAGATATCTCAAAGCGCTTTACAGCCAATAAAGTACTTTTTTTGAAGCGTAGTCACTATTATAGGAATCGCAGCAGCTAATTTGCGCACAGCAAGCTCCCACAAACATCAATATGATAATGACCAGATAATCGTTTTTGTGATGTTGATTAAGGGATAAATATTAGCCAGGACACTGGGGCAACTCCTCTGCTGTTCTTCAAAATAGTGCCATTGGATCTTTTACATCCACCCAAACAGGCAGATGAGGCCTCAACTTAATGTCTCATCGAAAGACGGCTCGCCCAACAGTGCAATGCTCCCTCAGTGCTGCACTGGAGTGTCAATTGTGATTCAGAGGCAAGCGTGCTACCAACAGTGTCGTGGCTGACATTACAAACTATCGAACATGTTGATAATATCCTTGGATCCCTAAACTATGTGCTGTCATGGGTGAGTTAGAATTTCTTCCACCTGAACATTTGGGAGGGAGAAACCATAGTTTTCAGTCCTCACGTCAACGCCACTCTCTGTCATTGATCTCATCGCCTCACCCAATCATTCCCTTGATCTGAACCAGGCTATGTTAAACCTTAGTAGCTCTGAACTCAAGATTTGCTATTCTTGCAAATCTGTCCTGATGAGATCAAGTCGAAAAGCTTCAACAGCACGTCTCCTTTTTCAGAATAACCATTCTGACCATCCAACCTTCTAATAATCATATCCATCACTATCTTCATACTGTTGTGCTTCTCCTCTGCCTTTCTGGAAACCTACTCTCTAATTTGGGTGCCTTTCTATCCTCTTTCTCAGAAAAGATAGCTATGAAGTAACTGTTTAATGACTTGTATTGTGAATCTAGTCATTTGTTTTGCCCCTGCGTATATAATTTGGAAAACTTTGTTTGTTGTGAGATATTCTCAGCAATTCTGGATTTCATTTCGATTAGCGCCTCTAATTTTTTTTCACCTGATTTTGCTTGTTATGACTTAAACCCTCCTGTCAACCAGATTGCTTGTATACTTTAAAAACATTCTCATTATCCTGAATGTGCTAAACTTAAATAAGGGTAATTGCAAAGGAATGGGGGCAGAGTTGGCTGGAAAAGACTGTTGTAGGATTTTAGCAGAAAAAACAGTTGATGAACAATGGCACACGTTTAAGACGTTTATGACTCACAACAAAGATACATCCCAGTGAGGAAGAAGGATTCAAGGAAGGGGATAAACCAACCATAGTTAACCAAGTTAAGGATAGTATCAAATTAAAAGAAAAGAACATGGCAACATGGTAAGCTAGAGGTTATGGGCCAAGTGCTGGTAAATGGGATTAGGTAGGTCAGGTGTTTCTCACGTGTTGGTGCAGAGTCGATGGGCCAAAGGGCTCCTTCTGCGCTGTGATTCTGTGATTGGGAAAGCTTTAAAAACCAACAAAAAATGACCAAAAAAAAATAAAGAGGGAGAAAATAAACTTTTGAGGGTAAACTGGCAAGTAATATAAAAATGGCCAGTAAGAACTTCTTTAAATATATAAAAAGGAAGAGAGAGACCAAAGTGAGCATAGGGCCCTTACAGAATGAGGCTGGGGAAATAACAATGGAGAACCAGGAAAAGGCAGGGGAGTTGAATAAATACTTTGCTTCAGTCTTCAGTCTTCACGGTAGAAGATACTAATAGCATTCTAAAACTAAATAATCAAGGAGCAAAAGAGGGGGAAGAAATAAATACAATAACTATCACTAGAGGATAAGTACCAGGGAAACTAATGGGGCTAAAGGTCGATAAGTCCCCTGGACCTAATGGGTTGCATCCTAGGATATTAAAGGAAGTAGCTACAGAGATAGTGGATGCACTGGTAGTAATCTTCCAAGAATTCTTAGATTTTGGAAAAGTCCCAAAGGATTGGAAAACTGCCAATGTAACACCATTATTCGAAAAGGGAGGGGGACAAAAAACAGGTAACTATAGGCCAGTTAGCTTAGCATCCGTCATTGGGGAAATGTTAGAGTCTATTATAAAGGATATAATAGCAGAGCATTTAGAAATGCTTAATTAATCAAGCAGAGTCAGCATGGCTTCATGAAAGGGAAATCATGCCTGACAAATTTATTAGAATTCTTTGAGGAGGTAGCAAGCAAGATAGATAAAGGGGAACCAGTAGATGTAATATATTTGGATTTCCAAAAGGCGTTCAGTAAGGTACTGCACATAAGGCTACTTAATAAGATAAGTGCCCATGGTGTTGGGAGTAGTATATTAGCATGGATAGAGGATTGGCTAACTAAAAGAAGACAGAGTTGGGATAAGGGGGGCATTTTCAGGATGGCAACCTGTAACTAGTGGAGTGCCACAGGGATCAATACTGGGGCTTCAATTATTTACAATATATATTATTGATTTAGATGAGGGAAATTAATGTGCTATCGCCAAATTTGTGGAAGATACAAAAATAGGTGGGAAGGCAAGTGGTGAGGATGACACAAGGAGTCCACAGAGGGATATAAGCAGGTTAAGTGAGTGGACAAAAAAGTGGCAGATGAAATATAATGTGGGAAGATGTGAGGTTATGCATTTTGGCAGAAAGAATAGAGGAGCTGAATATTATTTAAATGGAGAAAGACTGCAGAAGGCTGCAACATAGAGAGATTTGGGAGTCCTTGTGCATGAATCCCAAAAAGCTAACATACAAGTTTAACAGGTAATAGGGAAGGCAAATGGAATGTTGACCTTTATTTCAAAGGGAGTATAAAAATAGGGAAGTATACAAGGCACTAGTTAGACCACACCTAGAATACTGTGAACAGTACACGCATTGGAGACAGTCCAGAGAAGGTTCACTAGGTTAATCCCGGGTATGGCGGGATTTCCTTATGAGGAGAGGTTGAGTAGATTGGGCCTGTATTCATTGCAGTTTAGAAGAATGAGAGGCGACCTTATTGAAACATATAAGATTCTTAGGGGCTTGACAGGGTAGATGCTGAGAGGTTGTTTCCCCTTGTGGGAGAGTCTCGGACCCGAGGGCATAATCTCAGAGTAATGGGTCGCCCATTTAAAACAGAGATGAGGAGGAATTTTTTCTCTGAGGGTTGTTAATCTGTGGAATTCTTTACCGCAGAGGGCTGTAGAAGCTGGGTCATTAAGTATATTCAAGGCTGAGATAGACAGGTTTTTAATCAGTAAGGGAATGAAGGGTTATGGGGGAAAGGCAGGAAAGAGGAATTGAGGATTATCAGATCAGCCATGATGTCATTGAATGGCAGAGCAGACTTGATGGGCTGAATGGCATACTTCTGCTCCTACGTCTTTATGGTCTTATGTTGCACTTTTTATCCCTGTGCAACTATATTGGCTTTAATTGCTCTTTAATTTTTATTGTTTAGAATTAATTTTGATTGTTGACTAACAATCCTATCTTTAAATGCTTTCCATATCTTATGGTACGACCTTCACTATTTTGTTTGTTTTTAATGCCTTTAACATCCTTTGTTTTATGTTGCCCCTGTGAAGTGCCTTGGAAGTTTTATTACTTTAATGATGTTATATAAATATAAGTTGTTGGTGTTTGTCGTTGAAAGCTACTCTTTTAAAAGTCCATGCAACTTGTTACTAATGCTAGGTTTAGTGCTAATATTAACTTTGAAACCTCTGAAAGGGTTTAAAATTCCATGTTATAAATTTGTGCCATTGAATTTATACGAGGCATTGAAGCTATTTCTCTTGTGATTTAATGACTGCTGCTGTTCTCGCCAAAGAGCAATTTATTTTACCTGGTTTGAGTTACTTCTGTGAGATAATGCATAAGCACACAACAAACCTGTCTCCATTCAGATGGCTATTAAGGTTACACGTATATCTTTGGTAATTGAGTCAGACTGGAGCATATACTGACACTAATCTATTACAACATTGTATATTTTCCATGGAACAAATATGACAACTAATTTTTGTGAGAGATAAGCCTGGCCAAAAATAAATTGTACTATACTTACATATGTCAACGAAGAAATATGTTCACAATGAGAGATGATCTATTATCCAGGCTTTGTAGCTCATTGGCTGGGATTTCTTTGCAGTTTTTCAGAAGCCTAGATTGATCTTTAAATGCACAATATTTAAATTGTGTAGAATGAATAAAATAAACATTTTACTTGACTGCACAAAATCTATTATTTTTAAAAGCTCTTGGTTCTGCTGAGTAAGTAAGGTAGTTTCTTTTTAAGTAAATGTAAGAATTTATAGTCTTGCTGGGATTTTAAAAGACTTCCTTTAATATTAGAAATTAAAAGCAGCTGAGTTAATTTTTTTAGAGTATTCATAAAGCTTGCACTCTGCAGCAAAAATCATATCAAGAGCTCGGGTATAGAGACAGTCTATCTTGCTGGCAAATGCAACTTTCTTGAGGTTCATTTTCTTTGTAAATAATGCCATCCAGTTTTAAATTGCATAATTTTTGAATCAAACTTTACACTCTGCAATCAAAAATTATTTGACAGAATCATCCCTACATAAATTGAAAATTAAGTTTATTTGAGATACTCTAATTGGATGGATGATCTTGAAATGTCTCTTGCACCCCCCAACAAAAACATCAAAGTTTCTCTCCATTTCCACCTCCTTTCACAAACTTTGCGAATATCGTTCAAACTCAGCAAGAAACAAAAATGTTTTATTAAAATAGCACTCTTTATATCTTCAGGATGCTCCAAAGTACTATATGGCAAACAAATTGCTTACACGCCATATCAAAAGTAAACACAGTAGCCAGCTTATGCATAGCAATATCTCATAAACAAAAAATAAGATAAATTATCAGTATAATCTCATTAAATATTAGCCAGGACTTGAGGCGAAGCATCAGTCCTTTTTAGAATAATGCCTTAGGTTTTTTATGTTCACCTGAGTAAGGAATTGGGACCTCACATAAATGCCTTATTACAGCACTTTCAACAATACATTACTTCCTCATGACACTACTGAATTCAGGAGCTTAATTGTCCCACAAAATTTCTGACAACTCAGTGACAGACTGCCAAGTTTCTGCCTCATTTACTGCCAAGTTTCTAAACCCCTCTGTACCTTCAACTGTGCTGCATTAGACAATAAGCCCATCTAACTGAACCATTGCAGGACATCTCAAGAAACAATATCATACTTGGTGCTGTATAAATGATAAGCTAACAATTAGGAGCCCCACTCATTGGTAGCACATACATCTGAATCAGAGGTAATAGTTTCAGGCTCCACTCCACAGATTTGACCATGTAATCTAGTTTGACACTTCAGTGCTGTGAAAAAGGAGCTGTCAAGGATGAGATGATAAACTGAGGTCTTCTGGTAATTGTAAACGATCCCATGGCATGCTTTAAAAAAGAGTGGAATGCTGCTGCTCTCCTGGCCAATATTCATCCTTCAACAAACATTAAAGCATGGATTATTTAGTTATTTATCACACTGCTGTTTATGGGACCTTGGTATGTGCAAATTAGCTGTAGTACAATCCTATGTTATATCAGTGTGGACACTTCAAAAGGACTCCATTGGCTTTAAAATGTTTTGAGTTGTCCTGAGTTAATCAAACTAGCTATATAGATGCAAGTTCTTGATCCAACCTTTCTGCATTAAAACCATGCTAATGGTGTTTTTTATGTTGTTATTTTTGATGCTAACAGTGCTGGCATTCTTATTTCTTGAGTCAGAGTTTTTGAATTCATGCCCCATTGCAGAAGTTGAGCACTGAAGCTGTGTTGATGCTTCAGTGTCGTATTGAGGGAGTTCTGCAATGTTGGAGTGACATATTTTAGGTAAGGCATTAAACTGTGTGCCTGCTGGACATAAAAGATCCATGACATTAGTTGAAGAAAAGCAGTGGAGTTTTCCCATTGTCCTGGCAAACATTTATTCCCCCATTTTTTAGCATATCTTCACACTTTTTCCCCTTTGGGGAATATTGGGAAAGTGGTGGAAAGATTCCTTGGCTGATTATCACCCAGTTGAATGCTGCTTCCATGGCCAACAAGTCCTGGCTTTGGACTTGCACCCAGAGCGTCTGACCCAGAGATAGGGATCCTATCACTGCCCCACAAAACCTCCTGCATTCCTCAGTTAGCACAGATCTCACTGCTATTTTAAAGCTTACTGTGCGTAAATTGCCTGTCATGGTTGCCTACATAACAGTAGTGATAATACTGAGGGAGTTCCTGGGACATGATATGCACTTTGTAAATTTAATTTTATATTGCCAAATTATTTCAATTTCTTGTGCATTGCTAATGATGCAAATAAAACAATGGAGCTGAAGTAAAATAATACGTTCAATCAGGCTTCTATTTTCAAAGATAAAGGCTCTAACAAGAAAAATCCTGTGTCCTTGTTTAAATATATAGGGCAGGTTTTTCCAGTCGGCAAGCGGGGGTAGGGCCCGCTCGCTGACGTGTAAAATGACACGGGGAAATGTCGCGACATCACCCCACGTCATTTAGATTTTCAGTTCGGCAGACGCATAGCAGAATCGGCGCCCCCGAACTGTCAACAGCCTATTAAGGCAATTAAAAAACTAATTAACATGATTGAGGTTGGATGGGCAGACCGGGAGCCCAGGCAGGCTTCAGAAAAAACATGAAACCTCATCCACGGGCGGAATGAGGTTTCATGAGGGTATTTAAATTTTTATCAAATGTTTAAATAAAAGTTATGGACATGTCCCAACTCATGTGACAGTGTCTTATGAGGGGACATGGCAGGGAAATTTTTTAATCACCTTTATTGAAAGTTTTAAATTGGAGCCGATCTCCCTGAGGCAGCCTCAAGGTGATCTGTGCGCTCTTTTGCGCACATACGTGAAAGAGCGCACTCCCAGCACCTGCTCAGGGAGCGCATAGCGCTTTCTAGCAGATGCCACATTGGGCAGGCCTTAATTGGCCTGCCCATGTAAAATGGTGGCGCGCCCCCGACTGGGGGCACCGATTGGAAGCCCGCCTGCCCGCTCCCACACTCCACCCCCCAACCCTCCCACCCCGGACAGGGGTAAAATGTTGCACATAATGAAAATATAAAGAAAAATGTGTGGAAGATTTTGTAACCTTCATAAAAACTGATAAACCTTTCAGTTTCTAATATATTAATTTAGTTGATTATTGAAAAAGAGCATTGCATTATCTAGCACATGAAATGGAATTGCCTCCTTCTATGCTATATCGTTCTATGAACCCGATTACCCTTTCATGCTACCTTCATCATGTCCAACTATTCATGTTAAATGTAACCTGAAATAGTGAAGCACAATGGAGCAGCTCACTCGAGCCCAATTGCAAAACACTCTTCAGTTGGGAAGCATAAGGTAATTTCCTCTATGGTACTGAGTTGCCAATCTTTTAGCCATGTTGCTATAGGGAAGCACCAAATTGAAATTTAAGAATAACAGCAAGAGGAGGATTTAATAATCCATAAGGGAAAAAAAGCATATTTCAAAAGTGTGACTTCTACAGAGCTGAACCCCGTTGAGACTGTTTAAGATCTGCAGATAAAGCCAGTGTGCATTCAAGTCTTGTAGCTGCAGCTGTGCTGCTGTGTAAATACTCGCCCTGTGATTGCTGTTAATCCCCAATACTCTCAACAGGCTTTCAGTAAATAGAATCCGAAAGTTGCTGTCTTTTCTTGAAAGTACAGTAAGCAAAGTTGAAAGGCTCTAGGGTGGGCAGTCGGAAGCTAAGCTTACTTTTTATCCTATGAAAGCATTAGACTATACAATCATCCAAAGAAAATAGGTACAATGATGCGAAATGCATCAAGTAGAAAGAGTGGTTGTCTTGATAATGCCCATAATGAAAAATGTATGTTAAAAGCCAAATTTTCCCTAAATAGCAGCTTGTGGAGCAAAACCATTGAATGAAGATGAATAGAATTCCTTCTTTTCACAATTACCTTATGTCATGGAATCGTTCAGTGACTAGATCAAACATACAGTATGGGGCAATAGCATTGTTTGCATCAGCAACTGTGTGAGGTTAAACAAAATTAGAGCTGTAAAATAGCATTTTTTTCCCCTTTGCCCTTTTATGCATTAAATATTTTCCTACCTCTTTGCCCTCTAATTATTTCCAGGCTTATTGTGGTTTTGTGCGACCTGGCGTTGATCCCAGGAATCTTTCAGCTGTAGCCACAGGGAACTGGGGATGCGGAGCTTTTCGTGGAGATGTCAGCTTAAAATGTAAGTAAACAAATGTTACCCAATTTTATTTAAATGTATCCCTGTGACAATATCATATGAGAAAGATTGTTTGGTCATTCATCTCATTGCGGTTTATGGGACCTTGCCAAAAAACAGCAGTAATTATACCTCAAAAGTGAATCTTTGGTTGTGACGTGCTTAGGGGCATCATGAGGATTCAAAAAGTGCTCTATTGATACAAGTTCTTTCTAAGTTCGTAAACAGTTAGCATTCCATTAGAATAGCAGAGAGAAATTCAATACTATAACACTTGAAGCACTAGTTTCTACCCTTGCATCTGTGTGTGTAATATAAGTTGATGCAATTTTATTTTAGTCATGTTGAATAACATGTTACAAATGTTCACCTATTTTGTTAATTTTATGTAATCAAGTGATTTTCATAAGAAAATAAATTATGAAGATCGCTTCAAAGTAAATAATTTGTGTGTTCCATCCATAAATCATTATAGTGAGTGTGTCACTGTTTAAATATCCAGACTTTGGATCTGTGCTTACTGAAGAGCTCAGCTCAGTCAAAGTGTTAGAAATGGCTCATAGCAAACCAGCCAGACTATTGCTGAAAATCTCTCAATTCTGCAAAGGAAGAGTATTTCATAAGATGTTGTTTGGAGATATTTGACATTCTTTGAAAATTAGTAGGAAATATCATATACATGCTGAATGTTTGGCTCAGATGCTTCTGGGCACATCTAGGTGACTATCCAGGTTCATCAGTTAACACTCTTTGATAATAAAATATAGTGTCAAAGGGCAAAATTACAGATTAGTGATGTGAGCCATATTCCTGATAATTAAGATATTGATCACTTCCAGTTTAGAAATTCATATGGAGGAAAGAACTGCCTTTCGTTCATTGACTTTCATTAAATAATTACAGTGCATGTTGCTTTGCAAGATATTTAGGTTTGGCATTTTTGGAACAGATGGTCAAGAAAAAGTCAACCCCACACTGAATAAGCGCCTACATAGAACAAGTGTTTAACATGGAAAAATGTATTCATTATATGAGGGGTTTGACTGTCGTAGTAATTTTGGAGTTCATCACTGGTCCCGAGGGACTCATTACTACCCCGGCTTTGCTTAATAATGAGTGCACCTTGGAGGATGTTTTTCTCATTGCTGATCCAAATAATAATATTGTTGTATTTAAGTGGCTCTTATATGTCAGTTGGTAGGCTGTTATAGTTTATAAAAACACTGAAGTGTTAAATGTTGCTTAGAAAATGGTTACTCGGAACACTGAAAAGCCAGGCTGAAGATGGCTTTAAAATTTAAAAAAACAATGTGTTACAAATCCACAATACTCACTCAGCATTTGAAGGAAATTGGCCAAATGTTTTGGGCAAGTTCCTTCATCAGAGTTTATATTTCTGATAGACTGACATACCGATGTGAATATGTTGCAGCCTTATTGCAGATGATGGCAGCGGCAGAAGCAGGGCGAGATGTGGTTTATTTCACCTTCGGAGACCGAGAATTAATGACTGAGATATATGATATGCACAAATTCCTAATTGAAAAAGAGCAGACTGTCGGTAAGCCAAGCTCATTTATAAAAGTTGCTTCCTACTGAATTGTCAACATTTACAATCTAAACATGCAGGAATTGATTGTGAATGACAGCAACATTTTCTTGTTTTATAGAAAAGGATCCTTTGCAAATGTTTAAACGCTGTAGATTGGTAGTAAAAATGCAAAATGTCTGTTAACTGCCTTGACACATCCACAGTCAATCCATTGCAGCTCTTCATTTGTGCCTGCATTGCTAAATGTTGCACTTAATTTGCTGGCACTTCAATGTTGAATGAATTCTGATAATCCATATACTTGCTCCCCAAATCTTGAACTGAAACCTTAGGCTGAATAGGAAGCATCTTTACTTCTGTCTTTTCCTTTTCAGGTCACATCTACAGACTTTTGGAGCGATACTTCAGTGAGGTGTGCCAACAGTGTTCCCTTCCAAGACCACCCATTAAACTCTACAACTTCATTTATGATTCTGTAGCCTTATACACAGATTCAACAGATGAGGATGATGAATGACAGCTTTTCATGCTCCTTATAAAGACCACCTTCAAACTCATGAGGCTGAGCTTTATTGCTCAGCATCACAATTATGCTTGCAAGACATCCTGATATTATAGCCCCATTCCTAATTAAAATTCATCTCAAAACCTTGTCCATTATTCTGACAATATTTTCTGAAATATTTTTGGTAGCGATGTTTATTAGTGCTAGAAGTCAAGCCTAAAGTGCTTCAAATTGAAATTTCAGGTATTGTAACCATGTGGAGCTGTTGGCCCAGGGACTAACAGGAGAAATATATATCTACTCTATATAATACATATCCTCGTCATACTTTATGCAATCATAATAGAGAAGCAGCTACCAATATAAATCCTGCCATATTTAAGAATAATTATTGCAATTAATCAGAGGGATTAAATTATTGCATTTAATCAGAGGGATTAAACCAATGTTATATTCTGATTTTTGAGTAATCTCTGGTTAATGGATTTTAATCAAAGTTGAAATCCCAGCATGCTCTGAGTATGGTTTTGTTAATGTGTTGTCAACAAAAATTAAAGACAAACTTTTAAATTAGAGCAGCAAGAAAATGATCCTCTTTGGTTCATATTGGGAGGGGAAGCAATGATGTGGTTGGTTTTTATTTTGATTTTAAAATAATTTAAGGACTTAAGTACCAGTTGTGTATTCTTTCAGACTATGGTACTTGATACCGAAAATATTAAGGAGCTGAAGCTGCTGGCTAAGTGGTTCCTATCAGTAACATATCTGGGGGGAATTCTGTGCCAATGTGTAAAGAAGTATTTTTTTTAATTGTCTAAATAAAGGTTTGATGTTGAGTACAAAGTTTTATGAAGTTCTTGACAACAATGTCAGGTTGCATTGTATGTTCTGGCTGACCATAAAGTCATATTGAATAGAATAAAAACTGCTGATTACCCGCAGACTGGAAACAACCAGACCTATGTTACAGAGCACTCAGCTATGACAAAAATGGGATTGGAAAGGGCTCATAGTCACAGTCTCAATTTTCCATCTCCAGTAATGTGAGGAATCAGGTGTATTGTGGATTCTGTAGCATTCAAAAAGTGAATGCTGAAGAGTTTTCAATATGTAGTCGACAGAAATCCTTCAGGGACTGCCTTACTAACTGAGTGGGGAACCTGGGAAACATGATTGATAGATGTTCCACTGATATGATCTGGTCAGTGAATGTGTTTCAACTATCCATAAGCAGTATAAGATATACATCATCCTACAATTATAAAGTGAAAGAAAGCAATCTTAGATAAATAAAGATCAGCTAAAATATTCCTGATGTGATTAGCGGCTTCAAATCTTCTGCAGTTGTAGAGTTGAGAATTGTGGCAACGTATTTCATGGGTTTTAGATTTTTTTTTACAGTAAGTGATATTTCTGATAATTTAGCATTCAAGTTATTATCAAATTTCAAACTTTCACAAAATAAGACTTTATATTCAGCCCAATGTGCAATCATTTTGATTCTCATTCATTCCTTGTGTATAGTATTGTGTTGGGATTGGGATTTCAGTTGATGCATTGCCCTGTAAGAAAATTGCACATTAAATGGTCACGTGAATTGTTGGCTGCCTGTTTCAGTTGTTAAAGTTAAATTTGTAGTTCTAGTTTAGAAAATTCTCACAGTTTTTCACCAATGCTACTTTGATACAGAGCTCCTTGATCAGACTGATCCTGGTCCATAGGACTTGCAGTATGTCATTGATACTTTCTAGCTATTACCTCCAATGAAACTTAATTTTATTGCCACACAATTTCTCTAAGTCTAAAGCCAGTTTCAATTAATAATGTATCAAATGTTATAACAACAGC
The DNA here is from genome assembly GCF_964194155.1 of Cetorhinus maximus. Lineage (NCBI taxonomy): Eukaryota > Metazoa > Chordata > Chondrichthyes > Lamniformes > Cetorhinidae > Cetorhinus > Cetorhinus maximus. The sequence goes on along the minus strand of NC_135905.1, from coordinate 19,105,716 downwards.
AAGCAAACCTGCCAGTTCTCATCCTGTGTTAAACCACTTGATAGACATTAGGATGCAAGTGGACAGAATCTTGTACTTCACTTTGCCTGAGGACAGAGTGGGGCAGCATTGCTCAGTGCAAAAGCCAAATACTGCGGATGCTGGAAATCTGAAATAAAACACAAAATGCTGGAAATACTCCGCAGGCCTAGCAGCATCATTGGAAAGAGAAACAGAGTTAACTTTCAAGTCGTGACCTTTCATTCATCAGAACAGAGTCACAACCTGAAACATTAACTCTATTTCTCTCTCTACAGATCCTGCCTCTCCTGAGGATTTCCAGCATTTTCTGTTTTCATTACAGCGGAGCTCGGTATTACTTCATATTACTCTAGAAACTGCCAACAACACAATTGCAACTTGTGAAGAATTGATAATGCCTGACTGGGAAAAATATTACCATTAACAAATTACCTGCAGAAACTAGGGTTTTCATGAAATTTCAGCTAAAAACTGTAATTTTCAACAATGTTAAACTGACAAACTGTCATGCCATTTATCATCCACTTTATGTTGAATGATCTGTTTCACTTGTCTGAACTTCAGATAACTTTGGACCAAAACACTTTTGCGAAAGGCACCCATCCCCACTTCTCAGCAACCCCCACCAACTACACCTGCTCCCACAAGATAACCAATGCCAAAGCTGTATTGTCATGAATCATGACATTTTAATCATGCACATTGACTTGGTCTTATCCAATAAACGACAGATGAGGCCATAGACTACTGTTTTTCTCCTTGACAATGTATTTATCCTGAAAATGAAGGTGTATATTGTCCTATCACCGCCTGAAAGAGAAGGATCTTTTCCCTAAGCAATCAAATATCCTGATGTGCCATAGCCAACCAACACAATGCTGTATGGCATTGTGGCCAAACACAAATAGGAGGCTGACCATAAGGTTTTGTATTCGTGTGTTTCGGAAATCTGGCAATGTTTCTAAGGCAATTGGTAAATAAGGGATAAAGAAAATGCTGAACCAAAGCCGTGGGCTCAACCTTGTATTCCAAAATGGAAGTCATCCTTTCAAAGACATTTGGGGTCACTATAGCTGTCATGACTCACTGGGGATAGTGCACTGCAATGTCGAGCCCCACTGCTTCCCGAGCCGTGACAAATGTGAAAAAAGTTTGATCGACTCACCTAATTTAGGTTAACAATACAAGCACCAGGTTGGTAAACTTAATACATAAATAACTTTATTGAACAAACTGTCGTGAACCAGTGGAAAAATAAAGAAATATGAACTGCTAATTTCTAACTCTATTACCTAAACTCTACCCCTTCTTAAATACACACACACAAACACACACAAGGCACACAAAAACATGATTTTAAGGGTGGGATAAAACAGTTCAAGAGCACCAATTCCAGAGTATAGGATTCAAATGGTTGATTTTGAGCGATGTCTTCCAAATTCCTTTCAGTTCTTTGTTGATGACACAAGGTGGTGTTCCAGCACTTTCAGTCTTTAGTTCAGTGGTTGAGCATTTGCCTTTCAATGTCTCTAACAGTGATTTTTCTTCTTTGCCTCTTGACAGGGATTTCAGAGAGACAGAGCAGGTCATAGAGAAATGAAGAGAAAAAACCAGCTAGGTATTATTTTAGAATTACTGGAATCTGACACACACACGAGCAAGAAGTTTTAGGTCTTTTCCTTTTCAGGCTATGAACTATTCTGCTGCACTGCTGTCACACAAGCCCTGGTCAAGAGCCAATTAAAACGTTGTTGCCAGGCAGTTCTCCATTAGACCAGACTCCTCGGCACCACCCTGTCTTTCATGGCACACTCTGTTCCAGGACAGCAACATTGTATATATCCCTCACAGTGTTCCAGTAGGCATGTCCTTCAAACTGCAGCCATTGTAATTTTAATCCACAGTCCAACAGAAATAAAAAGATATGTTCTTTACATAGCTAAGAAATCCTGATAGATCTATCAATTCTGTCAGCCCTGTATTATGGGGCAATGGAGTCTCCAGGTAGATGTGCATAGACTTTGCTTCAACACAGGTTGTACAACACAGATCCACAAAACATTTTCTCCTTAGCTCCCACCTATCCCTGACCTATTTTGCTCCACCTGCTCCACGCCCTCTTAAACAGTATAAAACCCATCATATTTCTACTTCTCTTTAGCTCTGAAGAGTCATACGGACTCGAAACATTAACTCTGTTTCTCTCTCCACAAATGCTGCCAGACCTGCTGAGTTTTTCCAGCATTTTCTGTTTATTTTCTCATGTTCCTTAATTGACACTCACAAAAAGATAGGCCTAATCTGCCAGATGTGAAGCCATGTTGGTACAGGGTAAACACCGATCTACGATTCAGTACTGTTGGTAGAACAATACAATAGAATACAAAAATGCAGTATTTATCATGAATTTTACTTTATTGATGTCAGAGTCATTAATTTCGGTATCTAAGTTGCATCAAAAAATAATTGGCACAGAGTTTTTAATTTTTGCCATTATAACATAACAGAGTTAGCAAATACAGACAACTTCACAACAGAGCTGTGGCAAGATATGAACATTTAGATATCAGTTAGCAAGTTAGCCTTAGTAATATGCTGGAACACTTACAAAAAGCACCTTTACCTACTTAAAATCTAAGTACAAAAACAAAAATTGCTGGAAAAACTCAGCAGGCCTGACAGCATCTGTGGAGAGAAAGACCGAGTTAACGGTCCGAGTCCGTATGACTCTTCTTCCTCTTCAGAAGAGTCTGAGACTCTTCTTCCTCTTCAGAAGAGTCTCAGACTCTTCTTCCTCTTCGGAAGAGCCTCAGACTCTTCTTCCTCTTCGGAAGAGCCTCAGAGAAGAGCCTCAGACTCTTCGGAAGAGCCTCAGACTCTTCTTCCTCTTTTGAAGAAGAGACACATGGACTCGAAACGGTAACTTTGTCTTTCTCCACAGATGCTGTCAGACCTGAGTTTTTCCAGCAATTTTTGTTTTTGTTTCAGGTTTCCAGCATCCGCAGTGTTTTGCTAAAATCTAAGTAGTTTGTGTTTAGCTCAGGGATCAAACAGAAGACCTGTATTATTGTATTTCAGCTACTGGTTTTATTACATGACCTTCTTCAATTGTTATGGCTAGAAACTAGCTCAAAAGTACGGACTTAATTATTCCTCCTATGAAGATAGGAAATTACAGACTTTGTGCTAAACTGTAATGTAAATTGAACTGCACATAGGTTCCTGATGAGCACTTCAAAATAAGGGGTACCACAGAGTCTCCAAACTGGAAGCCTTCCTAGCCGCTAATGTAACAGGATAGCCTGTCTGAAATTGCAGTTGGCAATTGAAGCAAATGTTGCCGGAAACTTTGAAGAAGGTAGGGGTGCAACAAGTTGTTTGGCTTAATAAAACAAACACTAAAACTAACGTCAAATTGGGGAAAAAAGTGAATTTTTAAAAAATGTTTAAGAATGGTCAGTAACAATCTGTAGATCAGAATACAAGAAAACATTTCACAACGGCCTTTGCCAAAAGTGCATTGAGGCTCCATTTATTTTCTTTTGTGCTCTGCGCTTTCTTTGCACCTCTTTTTTCCTTCCCATCTCTGACCACTTCCCTTATTTTTTCCATTTCCCATGTCAGCCATGGCTCAGATGGTAGCACTCTCACCTTTGGGTCACAAGTTCTGGATTCAAATCCCAGTCCATGGGCTTGAACACAAGTGTCTATGCTGACACTCCAGTGCAGCACTGAGAGAGTGCGACTCTGTTGGAGGCGCAGTCTTTCAGACAACATTAAACTTAAGGTCCCATCTACCTGCTCAGGTGGATGCATAAGATCCCAAGGCATTATTTCGAAGCAGAGCATTTGCTGATTTTCAAGCCAATATTTATTCCTCAATCAACATTGCAAAAAAATTATCTCGTCATTATCACAGTGCTGTTTGTGGGAATTTGATGTGTGCAAATTGGCTGTTACATTTCCTACACTAAAACAGTGACAATATTTCAAAAAGAACTTCTTGACTGTAGAGTGCCTTGAGACGTCCAGTGGTCATGCAAAGCACTATATAAATGCAAGTCTTTCCTCTTGCTATATTTTGTGCAGCTCTCTTCAGCTTTTCTCCTATCCCACCCCTCTTTTTTTCTGTTTTCGCACCAATTTATACCAGACTTTTACAACAATCGAACTGCTACACACTGAGACTGCTAGGAACAGATAATGGACTTGAAGAGGCAGTGTTAATTGTTCCATTTAATAACCCCTGTACCACTTATGAACACCAGAGCTCAACGGAGCAGCAAACACTGTGAAGGGGGCAAAGGCATAACTCTCCTAAAAACTTAAAACAAAAACAGAATTACCTGGAAAACCTCAGCAGGTCTGGCAGCATCGACGGAGAAGAAAAGAGTCGACGTTTCGAGTCCTCATGACCCTTCAACAGAACTGAGTATAGTTAGGAGAGGGGTGAAATATAAGCTGGTTTAAGGTGGGGGCGGGTGGTGGAGAGAAGTTGAGGGTGGGGTGGCTGTAGGGACAAGCAAGCAGTGATAGGAGCAGGTAATCAAAAGATGTCACAGACAAAAGGATCAAAGAGGTGTTGAAGGTGGTGATATCTAAGAAAATGTGCTAATTAAGAATGGATGGCAGGACACTCAAGGTACAGATCTAGTGGGGGTGGGGTGGAAAGACTGACAAGGTATTAGTTGTAGATTTAAAAATAATGGAAATAGGTGGGAAAAGAAAAATCTATATAAATTATTGAAAAAAACAAAAGGGAGGGAGAAGAAACAGGGTGGGGATGGGGAGAGGGAGTTTCAGTCTTTCCACCCCACCCCCACTAGAGCTGTACCTTGAGTGTCCTGCCATCCATTCTTAAATTGGCACATTTTCTTAGATAATATCACCACCTTCAGCACCTCTTTGATCCTTATGTCTGTGACATCTTTTGATTATCTGCTCCTATCACTGCTTGCTTATCCCTACAACCACCCCACCCTCAACTTCTCAACCCCCCCCCCGCCCCCCACCTTAAACCAGCTTATATTTCACCCCTCTCCTAACTATACTCAGTTCTGTTGAAGGGTCATGAGGACTCGAAACGTCGACTCTTTTCTTATCCGCCGATGCTGCCAGACCTGCTGAGTTTTTCCAGGTAATTCTGTTTTTGTTTTGGATTTCCAGCATCCGCAGTAGTTTTTTTGTTTTTATCTCCTAAAAACTTTCCTTCTTTTGCTCTACACCCATTTTGTTTGTTCTCTTTTGCTTCCCAGTTCTCCGTTCACCTCATCTTTAGTATCTTTGCCTTAGTCCCCTTCCTCTTCCTGCCTTTATTAATTTCTTTGGTTTCTATCTCTCCTTTTCTGTTGCTGCCCCTTTCTTGCCTGTCACTCTCATGAATAGAATTTCTGGTGTATGCTTCACATTTGCAGATGTGGAGTCTTTGCTGCTCTGCTCACATTTTCAACAATTGTACGCATGGTCTTATATTCACCTTAGTGAAGCTGATCCCCTTCTCCTTGCAAGATTTGTGGAGGTAATTTATCCTCTTTATTTTGAGTTTTATTCCAGTTGTGTGCGTGCGTGTTGGGTTTGAAGCTAAAATTACAACAAAGACACAAAATATAACTGATCATAAGCAGGCAGAATGAGAGCTCGACATATAATTCTAATTCCCCATATTTTGTGCGCTGTGATGCTGTTGAGCCTCTAATCATTAAAAATTTTGGCCTTGGAGTTGCCGCTAGATTGCGCCATTTGATGCAAGCTACTCGAAATTGGTATAACCAGCACAAAAAATCATGGAATTTTAAGAGCAAATTTTGTGTTCAGCCCAACTCGAATTTCCATTTTCTTTAGTGCTAATTTTTTTAAAACGTTGCACAGGAAGCAGGTCCTATACAAAAAAAAAACCGGCCAACCCCCATAGTAAATTGATCCAAAAAAATTAAAACGCTCCTGTGATAAACCTATTTTCAGCTGTATTAAACTTAAAGTTACTGAAGTGTATCCAGAAATATTTTTAAAGCAATTTTTAAAAACAAAGTTATATTTTAAAACATTGCACTGTTCATGGTAGATTTTGCTTTTGGTGAAATTCAACTGATTTGTGCGGAAACTCAGGGGGAAAGAAAACACTTTTCAAATCTGACGCAATTTATGCCTGTTTTGCCAATTGTGCCCAAAGTGGAAACTGCCTCTAAGGTATGATTGTACTGTAAAATAACCTTTTCTGTGAACTATATTAGTTAGAGGTTTTGAGTCCTGCATAAGTAGACAAAAGCTGTAGATCAAAAAATTGTTTCTTTCTCTAATTGCTTCATTTTGTATTCTTTCCCCGGTAACTCGAGAACAACACTTGAAGCCCTCGGTTATATAGATGCATTCGAATTTTCACACAGAGCTAAGTAAACACAACTCTTTAAAGTTAACTGACATCAAAGGAATAGTCCATAAATTATGTTCAGAGTGCGGCAGCGTGGGCTCAATAATGAAAGCTTTGTAGGGCAGCCCCATGCTTGCTTATGACCTTTTGAGAAGGCAACCTGCCATAGTAAATCTGGGAAATTACATGCCAAATCATGCTCCATTTCTTCATTCATATTTTATCAAAGTAATTATATGTTTGTCTCTCGGACATTGAAAATAATTGCTTTCTTAAAATAGAATGGGGCCTAGGTTGCCGACTCATTGATTCTTTGGCACTTTTCTCTGTGAAGTCCTCCAACACACCCTTTCCTGTCATACAGTGGGCACCATTCATCAGAGTGGTTTTGACCCACTAACCCCGTGATAGCCTTGTTACATTGTTAAGGTTTAATCTGTGACCTATATTAAATTGGTCGTGCATTGCATTTCTGGATCACGTCCTGCCTTAATCACTGTCTTCTGTCTCCAACCATAAGTCCAATTTTCTTCAGAGGGAAATCCACATGGCTTGGCCAGAAATCTCTCATCTCCCACCTCTTTAAAATATTAAGTAGGACAATTGAGTCACAATTTTTTGTCTCTGTATCATTAAATTCAGAAGCTGCTAAACTTGTGGCATTGTCATCAAATTTCTCAAGACTCTGAAGAATTTTGTGATTGTTAGCAATGAAGAATGCTTTCCTTACATCAGACAGAGATGAAGTTCCAACTATCTGTTCTCAGCTATCTGGAAGGATCCACTGTAACACTTAATATTGCACTGAAGTCTTCCTTCCCTTAACCTAGCGTGATAATCAGTTGAGGTAAACATTGCAAAAAATCTCAATAACAATATATCGGGAGGTTTCATAAGTATTTAGCTGTAGATGTTTTGTAGTCAGCCTGTTAACAAAACAGTGACACAGAAGTATATATGTTTTGTACTTATGTCAACCTACACCTGGTCAGCCAAATATTCCACTTCCCATATATATTGAAGAAGAGACTTTGGAATATCATGAGTGTTTCCCACACCTCAGCAGCCACCTCTCCAAAAGGCCACCATTCATGAAGAGATCCAACACTGGATCAACTGCATCGTTCAACCTTCTACAAACCACGAGAGTGTGTTTGACAATAAAGATCTCTGCAAGTCAACAAAAACCCTAGTGTACAAAACAACTGTCTTCGCCACACCCCTGTACTGCAGTGAGAACTGAACTGTGTATCAGTGACACTAAGGGTGCTAGAGAAATTTCATCAGCAAAGGGAGCACCGTTGGAACAAATGCTAGTGTCCTTCTTGAAGACAGCTCCACAAGCATTCAGGTAAAACTCCTGCAAAATCAACCAATAAACTGGGCACTGTCCGGTGGACTCAGATCCACCTCCCCAGCCAGGTCCTGTTTTCTCAACTCTCAAATGGCCAACTTTTCAAGGGTGGATAGAGAAAATGCTTCAGACACTCTGATGCTCTCACTGAAGTGTGGTGGCATTGACAATGAATGAGGGGGGGAGCTTGTTACCAATTGTTCAGAATGGTGACAAATTGTCCATCAAGCTGCATTACACTTTTGAGTCCCAAGGATGAGGCAAAGCGGTGCCAGAGAGGAAGGAAATCCTGCACCCCGGATCCCACTACCTCATGGGATGCCCTGCCCAATGTGGCCAAGATCTGCAGGTCAGGAATTGGCCTGTTCAGTCACATGAATATCCATGGCAGAAACTCTTGACCCTCTAATCAAGGGACAACAGAGGACGACGGCACAACAGTGAATCTGAAAAATAAGGGCCACTGATAAAGCACCACAAAAATACAAGCTTTTATTTATGTTTCAAAATTGCCTGAAAGGGCTTTAGGGCCTTTTTGAAGTCCATTAATGTCGTTGTTAGTGCCACCTATAAATTGCCAGTAGAGTCTCCAATAGGCACTTCAATCAAGACTTTCATTAACACAAGAGAGACCAGTGATTTATGAAAATGGACATTTGATAACAATCAGAGACTAGCCCCTTCTGCAAAAAAGTATTTTTGTTTGAAATGCATCAATTTTTAAGTTCTCCTTTTCACAACCTATACAGGCAAATTCTAACAAATAAGTTCTGCACTGTAAATGTCTGTTTATCTGCTGTGCACATACTTTCTCCAGGAAATTATCAATTTATGCGCAGTGCAGGAATAAAAGTACCAGACAAGGCACATCATGAATTAGCAGATTGCCTGTCAGCTTGATGCTGACTTGGAAACCATTTGGCAGTGCAGATACTGACTTCTGACTTGTGCATGTGAGAAACACATTTCAAAAGAGGCATCAAATAATAATCGACTAACTGGTGCATAAAAAAAAATACAGATAAAATCTCTTGGTCTCCCTGCCCAAGAGTTCTCTCGACTCTTGTGTTTAGAGAAAACAATATTTAAAAATTTTAACGATTTTAATAAGATCAGATATGATTTGGCCAGAGTGGGCTGGGAACAGCTACCTTTAGATAAATCTGCGTCAGAGCAGTGGGACTCATTCAAGAAGGAAATAAGGAGAGTTTAGGACCAATGTATTCCAGTAAAGACAAAGGGTGGGACAATCCAGGGGATCCTGGATGTCAAGGGATATGCAGGATTGGATAAAGAGAAAAAGGGAGGCTTATGGCAGATACCGAGGGCTCAAAACAGCGGAAGCCCTAGAGGAGTATAGAATATGTGGGGGGGAACTTAAAAAGGAAATTAGGAGAGCAAAAAGGGAGCATAAAAAATCATTGGCAGATAAAGGAAAATCCAAAGTATTTTACAAGTACATTAAGAGTAAGAGGGTAACTAGGGAAAGAGTAGGGCCTATTAAAGACCATTGTGGTAATTTGTGCGTGGAGCCGGAAGTACATAGGTTCTACATGAATACCTTGTGTCGGTGTTCACAAGCGAGAGGGATGACACGGGTGTGGAATCAGGCAGAAGGACAGTGATATCATTAAAGAAATTAGCTTAGAAAGGGAGGAGGTCCTAAGTGGTCTGGCAGGCTTAAAAGTAGATAAATCTCTGGGCCCGGATGAAATGCATCCCGGGCTGTTGAGTGAGGCAAGGGAGGAGATAGCAGGAGCACTGGCAATAATTTTTAATATCTCTCCGGCCACAAGAGAGGTGCCAGAGGACTGGAGGACAGCCAAAGTGTCCCCGTTATTCAAGAAGGGATGAAGGGATAAACCAGGGAACTACAGGTCAATCAGTCTAACCTCAGTGGTGGGGAAACTATTGGAAGCAATTCTGAGGGACAGAATTAATCTATACTTGGAGAGGCAGGGATTAATCAAGGACAGTCAGCATGGTTTTGTTAAGGGGAGGTCATGTCTGACCAATTTGATTCAATTTTTCGAAGAGGTGACCAGGTGTGTAGATGAGGGCAATGCATTTGACATTGTGTACTTGGACTTCAGCAAGGCTTTTGATAAGGTCCCGCATGGGAGACTGATAACAAAGGTAAGAGCCCATGGGATCCAAGACAATTTGGCAAATTGGATCCAGAATTGGCTGAGTGGCAGGAAGCAGAGGGTGATGGTCGAGGGGTGCTTTTGTGACTGGATGCCTGTGTCCAGTGGGGTTCCACAGAGATCGACGTTGGGTCCCTTGCTGTTTGTGGTACATATAAACGATTTAGATTTGAATCTAGGAGGGTTGATCAGTAAGTTTGCAGATGACACGAAAATTGGTGGGGTGGTAAATAGTGAGGAGGATAGCCTTAGATTATAAGAGGATATAGACGAGCTGGTCAGATGGGCTGATCAGTGGCAAATGGAATTTAATCTGGATAAGTGTGAGGTGATGCACTTGGGCAGGACAAACAAGGCACGGGAATACACGATGAATGGTAGGACCCTGGGAAGTAACGAGGATCAGCGGGACAGGTAGATAAGGTGGCTAAGAAGGCATATGGGATACTTGCCTTTATTAGCCGAGGCATAGAATGTAAGAGCAGGAAGGTTATGTTGGAAGTGTATAAAACACTGGTTAGACCACAGCTAGAGTATTGCGTGCAGTTCTGGAATCCGCATTATAGGAAGAATGTGATTGCACTAGAGAGAGTGCAGAGGAGATTTACCAGGATGTTGCCTGGGCTGGAGAGTTTTAGTTATGAGGAGAGATTGGATAGACTGGGGTTATTTTCCCTGCAGCAGAGAAGATTGAGGGGGGACATGATTGAGATGCATGAAATGATGAGGGGCATAGGTAAGGTAGACAGGAAGGAACTTTTCCCCTTGGTGGAGGGATTAATAACCAGGAGGCATAGATTTAAGGTAAGGGGCAGGAGGTTTAGAGGGGATTTGAGGAAGAATTTTTTCATCCAGAGAGTGGAGGGAATCTGGAACTCACTGCCTGAAAGGGTGGTCGAGGCAGAAACCCTCAACATTTAAGAAGTATTTGGATGTGTACTTGTGATGCCATGGCATACAAGGCTATGGGCCTAGTGCTGGAAAATGGGATTAGAATAGTTAGGTACTTGTTTGACCGGCGCAGACTCAATGGACTGAAGGGCCTTTTTCTGTGTTGTAGACCTCTATGACTCTATAACAAACTCATTTGACATATTCCATTCTATTGATGGAACTCAGATGTTTTCAGTATTGATTAGGTTATTGATTTCAGGTCCTTTGCATTTTACTTGTCAGTTTGGCTCCGCGGTAGTATACTCAACTCTTGAGTCAGAATGCCATGCATTGAAAACCTGATCCAGGGACATGAGTGAATTGGGCTGGATTTTGTAGTCAGCATCAAAACAATGACAATCGCTGCTGACCTCAAAAGAAAACTGCCCACAAAGATCCACTGATCACCCAAGCGTGGATTTTCCCCTTTCTTGAAGACAGTTTAAATCTGGCACCAAGTTGAGAGGATCCCAGCAGGAGCGATGTCAGCAAGCAGGGTAGACAGCCAATCACAGTGAAAGATTCTCACAGATAGCAAACCAGAAAGTTAAAAGCGCTGATTATCCTTCATTTTTAACTTAAATTTTCAAACATTAAAATAAATGGTTATGATTGGATTTAGATAGAAGCTAAAATATCATAAATAAGCTTTAAAAAGTATTTTTTTAAAATACATGGAGTTTTTTATTATAATAGAAAAAAATTTAAATTACATTAACATAAAATTAGCTTTTCGGGGCCAGTGCGGAGATTTAGCAGTAGTTATGAAGTTAATTTAAAACCCGCTGTTCAAAACCCAATTACATCTCATTCAACAAGGTACAACTTTTTCAGGGGATTTTTTATAGCCAAACTAACGGTGTAAAAGGGAAAGTTTTTGTAAATTCATTAACTGCTTAAACATCATGTGCTGGGGGACTTCAACAGCACATCTCTGGAGAAGCATGGAATCATGAATAGCAACTTCTGGATTTCCATGTTATTCTGCACCTGCATAGACTCCAGAGCTTGCTGTCAATCTCAGCGGAATAATGATGGCCTTCGTGACCACAGGAAAACCTGGGCCAGTATCTGGACTGTCAACCCAATGCAGCGCTGAGGGAATGCTGCACTGTCAGAAGTGTTCTGGCTTTTGGTTAGGTAGAAGATTGGTCATGTAGTGGTAATGTCACTGCATTAGTAATCCAGAAGCCCAGGCAAATGCCCTGGGTACACGGGTTCAAATCCCACCATGGCCGCCAGTAGAATTTAAATTCAATTAATTAATAAATCTGGATTTGAAAGGTAATCTCAACAATGGCAACCATGAAACTATCGGTGATTGAGATAAAAACCCATCTGGTTCACTGATGTCCTTTAGAGAAGAAAATCTATCGTCCTTACCTAGTCTGGCCTACAGGTGACTCCAGACCCTCAGCGATGTGGGTGTCTCTTAACTACCCTGTGAAATGGCCTAGCAAACTATTCCATTCAAGGGCAATTAGGGATGGGAAACAAATGCTGGCCTTGCCAGCGATGCCCATATCCCCTTGTAAGAATACATTTTGGTTGAAATATTTAACAGTACAGGGGGGACATAAAAGATCAGACACCGCTTGAAAAAGAGCAGGGGATTTCTATCAATATCCGGGCCAACATTTCACACAAATAATACCACCAAAGTGATTAACCGGCCATTTATTGTGTCAAGTAAGTTGTCTCATGTTTGCCTGCACAACATTAGTGGCTACATTTCAAAGCTAATTAATTGGTTGCAAAGCACTTTGAGACATTCAGAAGACGCGAAACATGTTTTATAAATACAGCTTCAGTCTAGAAACCTGCATTTAAATTTTTAATAAAAATATTCCATCCCTACACTTTTTCAGATAAAGTGCATGTTCTCATTTAAGTACCACATACACATTGCAATTACAGGAGTAGTAGAATGATTTAAGTAAATTCATCTTCAATCAAATAATTCACCTTATGCAATTAATAATTAAAGATTTAGCTCTATACTTCTTTACTTGTAGATTTGAATGAAAAGCCAGTCAGAGGGGTATTGATTTCTAGGAGAAAAATCACCTTCGAACATTGAACTGGAATTCCCCATTGTATCAGGCAAAATGACATGTCGAAAATGTAATGCTGGGGTTGTACAGGGCAGCAAATCAGTAAAGTGCGTAATATCGGAATGAGAGAAGGCAGGAACCATTAGGGAATAAGAGAATGCCAGGTGACAGGGCACTGTTTCAGATTGCTTCATCACTTTAGCTTGCTGGCGATTTCTAGTTAATTGAGCTGCCTGTTTGGTGTTCAGATATTACTTGAACTCTTGACATGTCCATGATAAATGGCATTAGGCTGCGGGTGAAATAAAATGGGATCCGCTAATGACGTGACAGATTGTTGCCAGAGGGCAGGTAAAATCATATTTCCGGGAATAAATTTTATCAACTAGATTTCTATTCACTTATTGTACCGTTGGCAAGTATTTTATTTTCTAACAAACCAGATGGCTTGGAATTTAATGTTTTACTCTAGAATGTCTTCTGTGCCATGTCATTTCTCTCCCCACAAGACTGATAATTAATTTGTGTGAAAGTCAAAGGTGGTGACAGGGATCGTAATCAGGGCAACCAGAGCCATGGCAGGGATTGTAATCAAGGCCTTGATAGGGACAGATATCAAAGCAGTCACAGGGACTGTAATCAGGGCAGAGACAAGGACTGTAATCAGGGCTGTCATCAAAGAAGAGACAAGGACTGTAATCAGGGCAGTCACAGGAACTGTAATCAGGGCCTTGACAGGGACTGTAATCAGGGCAGTGAATTGATTTGGAAAGAAAAGGCAGCAAAAGATGGATGACTGCAGTAGGAGGGATAATTTTGAAACCCCGACACAGGGCATTTTTAGACTCCATCCTCTTTCTTTCTCTGTGCAGAGTCATTTTGACTGTGCATTGCTTCTCAACATTGAGCAATCTTTCCTCCACTCACCTCTCCACGTCCGTAGTTGAGGCCAGGGAATCGAGGCAGATGGTGATTAGGTTGAAACCTAAACAAATTGTGGAATTCCAGAATATGATGGAAAGATATCCCAAAGAAACCCCCCCACCCAACACCTCCCCAACACCTAGGCAAGAGCTTCCCACCCAGCATGAACAGGATTCATGAACTGATTATCAACCTTCCCCGAACTCGTACAATATGAATTGGACATAATCTCCCCCCACAGCTCAAATTCCAATTTGATCACCACTAGCTAAAACTCTCTCAATGACCATCCCTCCCCGCCCCCCCCCCCCCACCACCACCACCACCTCTATTTCCCAATCCAAAGCACTGCCTGGATACCAAATCCTTTCCCACTCAAGTCCTTACTGGCTGCAAATCCCCATTATATCCTGCCTGTACCTCATTTCATTTCAACAAGCTGCCATCCCTGACTCAATGGTAACTCTTTTCCAGTGGGCATTGGCCAACACCTGAATAACAACAACTTGCATTTATTTAGTGCATTTAACATCGTAAAACACCCCAAGACACTTCACAGGATTGATTATCAAACAAAATTTAACACTGAACTACATGAAGAGATATTAGGATAGATAATATGATGTAGATTCAAAAAAAATGTCTTAAAGGTGGAAAGAAAGGTGGAGAGGTTTACGAAGGGGAGTCCAGAGCTTAGGGTCTTGGCAACTGAAGGTGCAGCTGCCAATGAGGGAAGAAAATCAGAAAAGAGAACAGAACTGGAGGATTGTAGGGCTGGAGTAGATTAAAGAGGTAGGAAAGGGTGAGGCCATGGAGTGGTTTTGTTTGAAAAGAAGGATGAGAATTGTAAATTTGAGGCAGGCCAGACCTTTTTTACCCCAAAATATACTTTATTCATAAAATTTATATAAGTACATTACATAACAGTTCAAAGTTGACATTACATAAAGCGCAAAACAGATCAAGTTTATTTCAATATAATACATGGCACTGAATTGTCTCAGTACCACTTGTAAAGAAAATATCAATTCTTTCCCAATATTACTGTGGGATACAGTGTAATCTTGTGTGTTTTAGTTTTCTTTTCTTTTTCTAATAAATGTTTTAATTTAATATTTAAAATCTCCAAAAGCGGTGGTGGAATCATTACTTCTGACTTCAGTGCACATACCATATCGTAATAAAATACAAACGGCAAATTGTTTTGATAGCTTGGCCAAGTTTCCCTTTGGGATTTGGTCAGCCTGGCAATTACCACTTGCCATATCATAACATTATAGTTACAGCTTATGTTTGCAATATTCATTTCATGTCAAACTTACAGCCTAAGGGGTTATACATTTTTTGAGCCCCTTGGCTATAATGGGAGGGCCTTAGACAGTGGCCTTTCCCCACTGAGCCTTTGCAGTGGCTGCCTCAAGCTTTAGTGCATCCTTCAGCATGTAGTCCTGGACTTTGGAATGTGCCAGTCTGTAACGCTCAGTCATCGACAGCTCTTTGCACTGGAAGATCCCCAAATTTCGGGCAGACCAAAAAGTGTCTTTCACTGAGTTGACGGCCCTTCAGTAGCAGATGATGCTTATTTTGGTGTGTGTCCCTGGGAACAGACCCTGGAGCACGGAGTCCAGTGCTATACAGCTGCTTAGGATGAATTTCGACAAAATTCTTTGCATCTCTTCCCAGACCTACATTGCCAAAGGAGGTGGGAGTTGTCTTCTTCCCTCCCACAGCTGCCTTGAGGGCAACATGAGATAATTGTCAGAGGGCACAGGGGTGATGGATGAATGGGACTTGTTAGGATGCAGGGTAGGTTTGCAGTACGCCTGCTAAGGATTGGCTGGCTAGACTGGCTCACTGGAGGGGTTGCACTTTAACTTGGCACCAGATGTCTTTCCATTTTGGTTTCAAATAGTTCAGCAAGTCAATGGCCCTAAGGTTGAGTGGTCCAAGCTGTATTAGGAGAAGAATGATGAACTACATGGCCTTTTATGGTTAAAATTCAGGAATACCCCAACGTGTATTTGAGAGTCCCTGTGGCTTGCTGTGTTTAAGCCCTCTGGACTTTAATAAGTGGGATATGTCCCTACAGGGGAAGGGTGTGGGCTCCCTATTCAGTGAAGAGAAACTCTGCAGATAGATGCAAATTTCTAATAAGTTGATTTTCACAACGTTAAGTATGGTTGTAGGTTTCCAGACAAGTCAATCAGCCAGTGAACCCAAAGCCAAATAAACCATAGTAACAGGGGACAACGCAGAGATTGCCAACTGAGACTGTGGCTCACCAAAAGAAAGAATAACCTTTTGTGTTCTTAGTAACTGCAGATTTACAGAATGGGACTCAAGGGAGCCTGATTCCCCTCGCCCAACCTATTGTCTATTATGATAAAAAAAAATGTTGGTTTTGTAACCGTGTAGAATTAGGTAAAAGCAGAAAGATAAATTTTAACATTGTGTCCTGCAAGATAGGAGAATGGGCAGAACTGTGATTAACCATTAGACTCCAGTGTGCCTGCAGAGCTCCTAGAAGGTGCATTTTGTCTTCAGCTTGCAAATAGCATGACTACAACTAAATTCCCATCCGTCAGCTCAGCGACAGCAATGGGACTGATACAAACAGCATTTATATGTTAATCATTCAAAGAAAACCTTGTTTGGATGACGTGGGCAACACCCATCTGTGGACGGTTCGACTAGAAAGGGGACCTTTGGAAGAAATATTAGGCTATGGGTATGCATTCCAGGCAGTTCAAAGGTTAATGGGTCACCTGTGCCTGAGGCTTGAGAGATTGAGAGAAGGGGGAAAGGTCACCAAAACTTGGCGAGTTGGCGAACTGAAATGGAAAGTGATTCCAGATGTGGTTGGCAGCTTGAGTTGCCAACTACGGTTGAATGGGTTTCTGGAGACTTCATCACATGATTGCCTGCCTCCAACTCCACTGCCCATTGCTCCCATCAGTGGCCACCCAACACGCCCATCGTGGACCACCTTCCCACACCAATCAGAAAGCGAGTAAACTCTTCATCAGCCAACTGGATGATTTTTGACAGCATTTTCTCCCCTTTCACAGTGTTTAAAGGGAACTTTAAAAACACTTTTTTTTAATGCTCCCTTGATTCTTTTTTCTCCCAATTATGCATACAGCAGCATCCTAGAGATTAATCTTCAATACCTGGAGACTCCAGGCCAGTCCTAGAGTGTTGGCAACCCATGTTGCACCCTGTTCATAAGGATATTATTGAGGACAAAATGTAGCTGCAAGGCTCTGACATTGACATGGCTGGGATTATTTTTAAAATTCATTCTTAGGATATGGGTGTTACTGGCTAGGCAAGCGCTGTCTATTCGCAGTTGCCCCTTGAAAAGCTGGTGCTGAACAGCTGCAAACCGTGAAGATACATTCACAATATTATTACAGAGGAAGTTCCAAGATTTTGACTTGGAGACAACGAAGGAATGCCGATATAGTTCCAAATCAGGATGATGTGTAACCTGAGCTGATGCTGTTCTGTATATTTCCTGCTTGTCTCCTTTCTGTAAATGAATCTGGCTATTTAGTTTTTTTTTAAATTCGTTTATGGGATGTGGGCTTCACTGGCTAGCTCAGCATTTATTGCCCATCCCTAATTACCTTTGAGAAGGTGGTGGTGAGCTGCCTTCTTGAACCGCTGCAGTCCCTGTGGTGTAGGTACACCCACAGTGCTGTTAGGAAGGGAGTTCCAGGATTTTGACCCAGTGACAGTGAAGGAATAGTGATATATTTCCAAGTCAGGATGGTGAGTGGCTAAGAGGGGAACTTCCTGGTGGTGGTGTTCCCACATAAGGTACCACACATAAGGCTACTTAATAAGACAAGAGCCCGTGGTATTGGGGGTAGTATATTAGCATGGATAGAGGATTGGCTAACTAATAGAAGACAGAGAGTTGGGATAAGGGGGGCATTTTCAGGATGGCAACCTGTAACTAGTGGAGTGCCACAGGGATCAATGCTGGGGCCACAATTATTTACAATATATATTAATGACGTGAATAAGGGAAGTGAATGAACTATCGCCAAGTTTGCGGATGACACAGAAATAGGTGGGAAGGCAAGTGCTGAGGATGACATAGAGTCTACAGAGGGATACAGACAAATTAAATGAGTGAGCAAAAACTTGGCAGATGGAATATAATGCGGAAAAATGTGAGGTTGTGCATTTTGGCATAAGAATAGAGGGGCTGAATATTATTTAAATGGAGAAAGACTGCAGAAAGCTGCAACACAGAGGAATTTGGGAGTCCTCATGCATGAACCACAGAAAGCTAACATACAAGTTCAGCAGGTATTAGGGAAGGCAGATGGAATGTTGGCCTTTATTTCAAAGGGAATGGAGTATAAAAATAAGGAAGTCTTGCTAAATTTATACAAAGCACTAGTTAGACCACACCTAGAATACTGTGAACAGTTTTGGCCCCCTTATCTAAGGAAAGACATACTGGCATTAGAGGCAGCCCAGAGAAGGTTTACTAGGCTGATCCTGGGGATGGAGGGATTTTCTTATGAGGAGAGGTTGAGTAGGTTGGGCCTGTACTCATTGGAGTTTAGAAGAATGAGATGTGGCCTTATTGAAACATATAAGATTCTTAGAGTGCCTGACAGGGTAGATGCTGAGAGGTTGTTTCCCCTTGTGGGAGAGTCTAGGACACGAGGACATAATCTCAGAGTAAGGGGTTACCTGTTTAAGACAGAGATGACGAGGAATTTCTTCCCTCAGAGGGTACAGAATCTGTGGAATTTTTTAGCGCAGAGGACTGAAGGGTTGGGTCGTTAAGTATATTAAGTCTGAGTTAGATTTTTAATCCGCCAGGCAATGGTGTTCAAGTTTCCTGGTGTGTCCTGTGACAAAGTGAAGCATCTTCTGATGAGGATCTCGAGAAAACCTTTGCTTGCTCAGCTAGTACGGTGATACACTGACATGATGGAAGAGAAATACTGACACCTGAAAGAGTTCACCTTAGAATTTTAATAAATCCTATCAGTGTGTGTCTGCAATGTTGGATGGCCCGAGGGTTAGCAAGAAATGGAACATTCATTAAAAGCACCTACATATATTCCAAAGGTTTCATTAACGCTGATCCAGTCTTGTAAATAATATGGGATTCCACTGACCACGTACCTGTGCTCATTGACCTACATTGGCTCCCGGTTAAGCAATGCCTTGACTTTAAAATTGGCACCCTTGTTTTCAAATCCATTCGTGAACTCGCTCCTCCCTACCTCTGTAATCTTCTCCAGTCCCACAACCTTCCGAGATCTCTGTGCTGCTCTAATTCTGGCCTCTTAGGCAATCCAATTTTAATCACACCACCATTGGTGGCATGCATTCAGCTGCCAAGGACCAAAGTTCTGGAATTCCCTCCCTAAATCTCTCTACCTCTTTGCTTCTCTTTCCTCCTTTAAGATGCTCCTTAAAGCTTACTTCTTTGGTTGACCAAGCTTTCGGTCATCTGACCTAATATCCCCTTATGTATCTCACTGTCAAATTTTGCTTTATAACGTTCCTGCGAAGTGTCTTGGAATGCTTTATAATATTAAAGATGTTATATCAATACGGGCTGCTGCATAAAGACTACAGGGATGATTTAAATAGTTAGATAAACAATTGGACAATCTCAACATGAACTCTCATATCTTTTATCTGCATTCGTCACTAGTTTCTTGTTTTCATCCTCATTTGCCTTTTCATTTGCTCTGTGTTCCCTTGTATGATTTATCTTTTCATTAGCATCAAATAGTAAGCAAAACTCAGTACTTGCATGTCAGGGTGGGGAAGAAAAGTCAGTCCATATTTTGGTTACGAGAGTATGACCGCACACTGCAATTTGTTTTCATTTTAGAATATGATGTAGGATATAACATAAAACAATTGCAATCTCCAAAGAAAGAACATGCATTTATATAGCACTTTTCACATCCACCTGAAAAACCATTGAAGTACATTTTTGAAGTGTAGTCACTCTTGTGATGTAGAAAACACGGCAGCCAATTTGCGTGCAGCAAACCCCCACCGTTAGCAAAGTGGTTTTTGTGCTGTTGATTGAGGGATAATATATTAGCCAGCACCACAGGGATAACTCCCCTGCTCTTCTTTGAAATAGTGCCATGGGATTTTTTTACAGCCACCTGACCAGGCAGATGGAGCCTCAGTTTAGTGTCGCATCCAAAAGACGACACCTCCAACAGTGCAGCACTCCCTCGGCACAGCACTGGAACATCAGTCATGATTTTTCTGCTCAAAACCTGGAGTGGAACTTGATCCCAGAACCTGGTGACTCTGAGGCAAGCATGCTACCAACTGAGCCACAGCTGACACTCACCATGTGCTGGTAAAACAAAAGTTGTGTATTAACTAATTACGACACCTTTTTCAATTGATAAATGCATTTGTGTCCTGTTCGTTTCATTCTAGATGAGGTCCTGAAGGTTTGGTTTCTCTACATTTAAAAAGACTGCAGGTTTAACCATCCCCCTTTTTGACTCTTGCCCACATAAATCAATTCCCCACACACATATTATGCATCGTGTCTGTCTAAAAGACAGCACATGGATAATTTTACCAAATCACAAGGGTCTTATCAGTTACTAGACCGAGACTCAGGTGAATTCCTGATGTGGCAACCTGCTGGTGTAGGGTTACCCAATGTGGATGGATGTATTCCTGGAGATTTCATCAGATGACACGTTTGCTGAATCACAAAAGGTTAGTATGCAAGTACAGCAGGTAATTAGGAAAGCTAATAGAATGTTATCATTTATTATGAGGGGAATTGATGGCAAAAGTACGGAGGTTATGCTTCAGTTGTACAAGGCATTTGTGAGACCACATCTGGAGTATTGTGTAAAGTGCTGGTCTCCTTATTTAAAGAAAGATGTAAATGTGTTGCAAACAGAGAAGGTTTACTAGACTAATACCAGGAATGGGTGGGTTGTCTTATGAGGAAAGGCTGGACAGGTTAGGCTTATATCCACTGGAATTTAGAAGAGTGTCATGAAGCTATTAATGTATATAATATTTTGGAAAATATTTTTCTTTTAAAATAGAAGTTTAGTCTGTGGGTGTGTCTTAATTGGATGAAAACCAGCTAGTCTGGGTGTTTTGATATGTATTAGTTTTTATATGTAAGAGAGATAGCGTGCATTTTTATTTTTTGTTCAAAGAGTGGAGTGAAAACTTGACGCCTTTCTAGCAGCTACCAAGCAATGTGTTTATATTACTAATAAAATTGGTACAATGAATGGGGTTTCATTGTTATAAAGTAAAATTCAAAGAGTCTGCTGAGACAATGAGAATTCAAATTCAATCAGTGGTGGTAGGTATAACTTCAGTAGTTTTTGGGTGTGCAGAGCAGAGGTAATGTAAGATCAAAAGGCAGCTGCCAGCCTCCGACTGTCTCCACAGTGAAAAGAATCTCATTTTGCATTCATAAGGTGAAAATGCCTTGCCTAGTGCCTGGTTAAGTCTATGGGTTGCTGTTGCCTTAAAGGAGATTAGTTTGGGAATTTGTTAAAAGTTGTGATAATAGTAATTTGAAGCCATGTGTATATATTTTAACCTCTGTAAATTAATAAAATGTTTTAATTAGTTTAATGTAAGCCTCGAGAACTGGTGGTCTGATTCCTGAATTTACAGTCGCATCTCAAACATAACACTTAAAATTATAGGTTATGACAGTCATTTAAAGTTTCCCTCTGGGATTTTTAAATAACTCCACTTTACCAACTGCATCGGTCATAACAAAGAGTAAGAGGTGCTTAATTGAAATCTTTAAGATCGTGAGGGGTCTTGATAGGATGGACTTGGAGAGGATGTTTGTGGGAGAATCTAGAACTAGGGGTCACTGTTTAAAAATAAGGGGTGACTCATTTAAGACAGAGATAACCAGAAATTTTTTCTCTCAAAGGACAGTGAGTCTTTAGAACTGTCTTCCTCAAAAGGCGGTGGAAGCAGAGTCTTTGAATATTTTTAAGGCAAAACTAGTTAGATTCTTTATTAACAAGGGGGTGAAAGGTTATAGTGGGTAGGCAGGAACGTGGGGTTGAGGTTACATTCAGATCAGTCATGACCTTATTGAATGGTGGAGCAGGCTCGAGGGGCTGAGTGGCCTATCCTGCTCCTAATTCGTATGTTTGTACATATGTTCGTATGAATTCTCGTCACTAACCTTCCTGCCCAAAATGTTTGCCCCCCACCTCCAACATTTTTATAAGTAAATGTTCAAAGCAATTGGTAAAATCATATACGATTTTAATGTCCCTATGATTTTTTTTCTCTTGGGTGTTGCTCACAGTGAAGAATAAGCTTTAATTCCTGGAGACTGCAGTGCAATTCCTGGAGGGTTGGCAACCTTATGCTAGTGATGTCAGGTGATGATTCCTTCAGATGGTTCCTGTTGGTGTTTCCTGTCAATAATTCTTGCCAGTGATATGCAAAAGCTGCATTACAAAGTCCATTTGGATGAATAGTCCTCCCAAACAAATTCACAACACCTTCCTGCTGCTGCCTCATTGTTTTTTTGTTAAAATTAACAAACAGAGGAAAGCACAGCACTTGTCACCTATTCATTTCAGGTTTGGAAATCACCTGAACAGTGATCCCTCACTTAGATTCCTCACTGAAAAGAAGCTTCAGTTGCTAAGCAGTAAGTGACTCAAGGTAGAGATTCGAATTCTCAAGTCACTGCTATAGAAGTGAATACTTAATCACTTGAGAAGCTGTGTCGCAAAAATTGCTCTATTTTAATAAACAAGCATATTTGTCACAAGCAGTGAATTGTATGATTTATCTTTTCATTAGCATCAAATAGTAATCAAAACTTTATCAGCAGTACTGCATGTCACGGTGGTGAAGAAAACTCAGTCCGTATTTTGGTTACGAGAGTATGATCGCACACTGCAGTTTGTTTTCATTTTAGAATATGATGTAGGATATAACATAAAACAATTGCAATCTACAAAGCCTTGTGATGATATGCAGATGTATTACAATGAGGTTCCCGATGTCCGATGGCAGGTAACGTGGCCTGCCATTGACGGGCTGAGTGGACAATCGCAAACTGGTTTCACAACATCGTGAAACCGATTTTTGGCCTTCTTGCCTTACTGTCCACTCACACCGCTGAGCACGCCTGACGCCAGCAGGCACGGACAATTCCACCCAATAAGTCTATTTAATCTCCAACTTTCAAATATTAGTTTCATGGGTAAGTTCTACACCAGCAATGTTCAACAAAATTGTAAACAGGAGGTTGTAGAAGGAAATTACATTTCTATAGCATCTTTCATGACCTCAGGACATCCCACTGAAGCACATTGAAGTGTCACTGTTGTATGTAGGAAGCACGGCAGCCAATTTTCAGACAGCATACTCTCAAGAGCAACAGTGAAATAGCAACCAGATAAACTGCTTTTTTTTTTCAGTGTTAGTTGAAGGGTCTAAATTGGCTAAGACACCAGGGAGAGTTTCCTGCTCTTCTTCAAACTAATGCTAAGGTTACACTGAATAGCGCCAATCAAGAATGACCATGTTCTCAGCTTATTTGGTTTTCTGAATTGCAATAGGTAAGATCTTTAACCTGAATTTTGAAGGAGTTTCAATGGGAGAAACAAAAGAATGAAAACTGATTGAAAGATATTAGCGCTGTAGGACATTGCACATGAAATGTTTTAATTGCACCATTTCATGGAGTGATTGCTGCCGAAGGGAAAACTATCTTCTGATTTTGTGTGAATGTAACATTTGCCAGAGACAGCTGTATTCCATAAGGTAGTCAGCCTAGAATGGACTTTTCCAGCATGAAGTGACTCCTCTGATGATATAAAGGTAGCATTTTGAGGGAGCCCAGCATCATTAAGAGAGAACCTGAGCTGATGGTGTCTGCTGACCCCAAGCCAGTTCATCAAATTTGTTGGATAGAATTGTTATTTGATCCTTGCTGCATCTGTTTGGTTCGGTGTGGATGGAATGACAGATCCCTATCCTTACTGTAGATATGTGCAAAACATCAAAATGGATTCTCAAGGAATTAACTGCACCACTGGAACCTGATTATGTCATTGACAGCTCTCGTTTCTCCTGTCATGAAATTAACCTGAAAGGTTTGTGTGCTGACAATTCCCTAAACAAAGAGTGTGTTTGAGATGAAATTGGTGACATTATAATACATTACAATTCCTGATTCTTCATACAAACCTAAAGAAAAAATGACATTAACAAATATTGGGCTAACTTTCACATCTAACATTGTAAGGTAATTACGCTGTGCAATGTGCAATTCTTTAAACCATTGCATTCAAGTTTGCTCCAGGGCATTTAAGATGAATAGTATTAATAAGATGCCAAAAATGAGAAGCTTTTACTTCATCTTTGTCACAAATAAGAATCTAACAAACAAAATAGCATTTTCATATAAAATTGTCTAACCCCCACATAATTCTGGGTCATTGCATAAACAGAAACTAACAGATATCGGGGCTGGAAGGCAGGACTGAAAGAAGCTTTTGCATAATACTGACCAGAAGATGTACATAGAAAATAGTTTGACCCACTCCCCACTCCAGCACTTTTTGAGCTAATTAATGGATGTTAGCATTGGGTATGGCAGCACCCTCATTTTTGACATACCCAATGTCAGCAGCAAGCACGCTCAAATCAGGAGAGCAACTGGGTTACTTTAACCAACGTACCACTTCCACTTCCTGTCACAGCAAGTCCTAAGCTGTTCTGAATGAATTTGCCAAATCGAGAGGTGATTTTGCATTGCATTTGCCCATCAGGAGCTGGAAAGTAACTGCCCCTAGCGCATTTCATCCAAAACTCTCAGCACTTTTTTTTGTTGCATTAACGTGTGTAGGCTCCTGATGGACATAACATTTCATGAAAATCCAATCGATCGCAGTTATAAAATGAAAGGGGTGGGGTGGGGGGTGTAACATACCGTGTGAGAAATTTGAAATATTTTAACCCGAAAATTATAAGATGGCAGATTAGGACTATCACTTTTTAGCAAAATATTATTAACTGATGCTAGTGGCGAACATACCATTTTTCATTAAATGCCACAGGGTTAGTTTCCTCACCCAGTCCTTTGCTGGGTCTCTGTTTGCAGGTAGCCGATTGTGCATTCCTATTTGAGCTTGCTACAGAGAAAGTGTGCATATATGTGTGCCCTCTACCTTCCATCGTTTATTTTGTTGAATATTGTTCTGGAAAATAATATGTGACTTTAATTTAATGTTTTGAAAAGCTCTGAGCATTCCCAGCCTCATTAAGGGCCGTGCTTATCCCCAGCCTGTGTGTTATAATAGGAGTAAATTCCAACATGAGAAATGTAATCGAATTTTCATTTTGTCGAGGATTTTAATTATTTATAGAAAATATAATTATCTGCCTGTACGACAACATAAATACTTTTCCGCAGAGAAACAGAATGTTTTATTATATTTTGTATTTCTGTTATGATTTAAAAGGATGCTCAGGAATATGAGTTAACAATTTCCCCAATCCTCACTGCCAATTTTGAATTTCAGGAAATTGTGGGAACCCTGCGTGTAATTTGCTTCCAGTGACTTCTGAGAAAAGGAAGGTCACAGGCAGCGCCCCATAATTTTCCAACATGCATGGGAGTGGGCAAAGCTATCTAGCAGCATTGTGTTCTCAGGAAATAAACCCTAGCATCTGCAAGGGCAGAACATTAGTGAGCATGCAATTAAAATTGGCAAGCTCACATTTCACCTTCTAATGCTTACAACTTGGAGCTGACCCATTGTTACTAATGTTGCGACATTACCATTGTTACTACAACATGTTACTAATTAAACCTAAGTGGCCGTGTCATCATTTAGGTTTCTGAAACGTCACTGAAACTGATTCCTATATATATATATTTATATACATAAAATGTCTGTTTGATCTCTCAATTCGAAAATACCTCTTTGCTCCTTTGAAAAGTAAAGCACCTTAAATCTAGACACGATTTTCAAATAATATCAGGCCATCAAGAAATTAACAGTTGTAAGGACACAATTCTTGCCAGTTAAACATGTACAATAAAACAAATACGAACATGTGAGCATGTGAATTAGGAGCAGGAGTAGGCCGTTCAGCCCCTCGAGTCTGCTCCGCCATTCAATAAGATCGTGGCTCATCTGATTTTAACCTCAGCTTCACATTACTGCCTACCCCCAATGACCTTTCACCAAGGACCCATAAAAGAAAGCCAGTGGGGTCCAGAGTAACTATAATTGAATTGGTCTATGCAGAATGCTCTCCTCCTGTCCTCTCAAATATAAAGCCAAATATGGACATAAGCAGAGCACACATAAGGTGGCTTTAGCACAATCACATTTCAGGCTGTCTGGGGACTTCTCTTTTGACATTTGCTTATAATTACAGCTGTAACCTACATCCCGCTTGAACACTTAAAGTGGGCATCCATTAATCTCCATTCTCAATTGCAGCCATCTGTTACTTTCAATTCCCCTCCCAAGGCCCACTCCATGCCATTGGTTACTTTTACATTTCATCCTTATTTAGGCATTCTTTAGTTTCTCTTTTTGATGAATTTGTAATATCTTTGCACACTGTCGGTGTACAAGACACTTGATCTGACCCCCAGTTAATCACTTACAGAGACAAGCAGCCAGGGTGATTCTGGGTTTCAGGTAATTAAGTCACAAGAAACAATTAAGTTGGGTTTGCATCTTTTGGAAAAGAACAGGCTTAGTTGAGTGTTTCAAGATTAGGAAGGGGATTGGTGAAATTGATGGAAGAAAATTGTTTACCAGGATAAGGGATCAAATATGAGAGTAGACTTTAAAAAAAAATGAGGAAATTACAATTAAGAGAAGCAGGTAGAAATGTTTTAAAGTTATAATTTAAGTTGCTAGGAAAGTCCATTGGAACAGTCAATATGAGAAAGTTCAAGAAGCAATTAGACACATTTCTGAGGAAGGAAAGATTTGAGGAATATAATCAGAACATGTATTACAAAATGACTAAACTTCAAAGTACTTAGTTGACAATAAAGCACTTTCAGGCATCCTTAAATCATGAGAAGCAGTATATGAATGCAAGTCCTTTTTTGGGTGCTTTTTAAAAAGAAGTAAAGACTTGTATTTGTATACTACCTTTTGTAACATTAAGATGTCCTAAAGCATTTTACAGCCAATGAAGTACTTTTGAAATGTAGTCACTGTTGTAATGTAGCAATTGCTTTAATGTGATGTTTTCAATGTTTTACAATATGATGTGTGATTGTTCAGAAACTTTCGAGTTGGTCTCTATCCTGGTAAATTGAAGAGATCAAGATTGCTGATTGCAGGTCTGGCCCCCAAAATTGGAATTTATTGAAATGTCATTATTCAACAATATTCCTTGAATAATGACCATTTTTCATGTTGGAGTCGAGAGATCGTTATATTTGAGACACAATGGATTATTGATTTGCGTGTGGCAAATCCTAATTGCAGCTGCTTCTGCTTGTGGCAATCACATACCATCAGCAAGAATTATACATTTTATCAGGAGCAGCCCAGTACTCAAATGTGGAGACACAAATCGTTTTACGAGTCCAATTACAATGATGAAAATGACTATCCTTCATTCTGAAGTAGAGAAGAACTTTATTCAGTGAGAATGACTTGGAGCAGTTGGAAAATTACAACATCCAGTGGCAGGACTGGAGATTTTGTATTGTCAAGGTCTATTTGCCAGTATTTACTGTGTAAAAATTTTCCCTACATTTCACTATTTTTTTCTATTTAACGTAGTTAAATGGGAGGTATTTATAACATTAACAAAATTTTTGAAAGGCATGTTTATTTTTGGGATTTCAAGTTGGTAATCCTGTCCCTAGTATTTATTTATCATTTCTTTCCTGCAAACCTCTTTTCTCCATGCATTATTCTAACCCCTTTTCAGTTTGAGGTAGGCGCCTGTCTCAACTCCTGTTTGAAGGATTGATCCCTCTCGTGGTCCAGTTCAGCTTTATTATCATTATTCCTGAAAATGAAGAACATTGGATAATTACCCTTGTCAATCACACAAAGAGATGGCACTGCTATAATCGGGATCGATTTTATGCACATAATTTATGTTAGGTCGCTATCCTCCACTGATCGAATTTTGCTGGTGAAATGTGCTTGCTTTTATCAGGAGACTGTGCTGTGGTTTTGGTCTTGAGTTCTGTTTCTGTGGTTCATTGAGACTCTGTTTAAATAGATTCTGTTTTATGTCGTGTGATGTTTAAGTAGACTCTGTTTGCTGTTTGCTGAATAAACAGGCTTTGTTTGCTGTAATATAGAGGTTTACTGTAAGTCCTGCCCCACTCAACTCATTGGCTGACATAGTGTTGTCAATTAACACTTTGGAACAAATGCTTTGTTTAGAGTTTTTAGATATTTATTTGCCACTTTAATCAGTGAGTAACCTTCTTCACAGGATATTCAGTCTTTGTAGTTTCACTGTTAGAATGACTGCTATACAATGGCATATTGTTCTTAGCACTTTTCAAAAAATAATTCCCTGTTCCTGAATTTTCTGTCCCTGGTAGATTATCACCTGGACCAGTTGAGAGGTTTACTAATTTCTTCATTGCCATCAGCAAGTCCATCTCTGTGTTAACAGGATTGGTTTGTTATAAATTATAAAAGACCGTTTATTGACTTAATATTGTTTTCAAATATTCTAATCGTTTGGAAAACACATGGCCAGGATTTTCCGGTCTTTGGGCAGGCTCAGCAGGCACGGTCGTGAAACGGACCACCGCCCACGATTGGGCCCCAACTGCGATTTCATGTTGGCTGACCAATTAATGGCCAGTCAGCGTGAAATGTGCACTTCAGTGCTCAGCGCTGCCGGGTTGGGGGCGGGAGGAGGGCTAGTGCTGGTGTTCGCACATGCACGCAGTTGTGAGCAGTAAAAGCTCCCTGAGGCACAGAGCTGCCTCAGGGACCTGAAGATTTTTATAAACAAAAATAAAGAATTTTAAAATAACGAAAACATGTCCACGCTTATGTAACTGTCACATGAGCAGGGACATGTGAAATATGAGTGCAAAATTTTTAAATTTTTTAAAATCACTGGACAAAACCCCATCCCGCCCATGGATGAGGTTTTGCCAAAAATGCAAAGGCCGTTTGGTTTTTTTCACCTGCCCGCCAGTCAAACGGTTGGACGGGCAGCGAAAAATTCCTATCAATTAGTTGATTAAGGGCCTTAATAGGTTGCTTGATTGTCGGCGGGCGCGCTGCCAACTCCGGTGTGCGCTTACCGACCGAAATATCGCACGAGTGTGCGATGATGTCAGGACATTCGCCCAACGTCATTGTGCGTCATTTTACGCTCGTTCAGGTCGGGCACATGCCCGCCCGATGAGCCAAAAATTCTGCCCCATATATCTGAGGCCCCAATTATCTATTCCAGTGAGTATGGATATTTCAGAAATATTGAAGTGCATTGCTGAAAAGAGAGACATGCTGTCAAAACTTTCCATCTTGCACTCATCAGGAAAGACACAAGAATGCCAAATTTCCAAGGGGGCAACAATTTATACTGCATGAGGAAAGGGTGCCGATTGGTTGGCAAGTTCACTCTGATTGTTTGAGGCATTGCCATGGAGAATGCACCAGGGAACTATTGTCTTCCACTCTTTTGTTTAATTCAAAAAAAGGCACAATGCCTCCAGGTGTAACACAATAGTTCCCTCCATCACTGAAGATTATAACCACTGTTAGTCTGTCAACAATGTATCTCAAAAACTAAAGGACGGATTTCAAAGAAACATGGTTCACAGTTAGGTATGGTCCTGGAAGAACTGATTAGTTTTTGATCCTGGAATGGTTTTAAAGCATCCGTTAACATTGGGAGATTGGGTGAATTGACTTTTTTTTAGAATGTTGTGGATTGTTTTATTTAGAGTGTTGTTGGTTGTTTTAGAATTGCTTCAGGGGTATTGTCGCTGGACTAGTAATCCAGAGGCTCAGGGTAATGCTCTGGGGACCCGGGTTTGAATCCCACCCACGACAGATGGTGGAATTTGAATTCAATGAAAATCTGGAATTAAAAGTCTATTGATGACCATGAAACCATTGTCGATTGTTGTAAAAAAACCCATCCGGTTCACTACTGTCCTTTAGGGAAGGAAAGCCCTACCATGTGACTCCAGACCCACAGCAACGTGGTTGACTCTTAAAATGGCCCAGCAAGCCACTCAGTTGTATCAAACTGCTACAAAGTCACAAAAAAGGAATGAAACCGGACAGACCACCCGGCATCAACCTGGGCACTGTGGGTGTACCCACACCTCATGGATTACAGTGGTTCAAGAAAGCAGCTCACCACTACCTTCTCAAGGCCAACTAAGGATGGGCAATACTGGCCCAGACAGTGAAGCCCATATCCCATGAATGAATAAAACAAAAAGAATATTGTGAATTGCCTCAACTGCTGTGGTGCAATTTGTAAGCTGTCAAAATGTGAGCAGAGTTTTCAGAGCAGGTTGTTGGATGTAGATTGACTTAAAGCCTCCTCAGTGAGATGGAAGCTCTTAATAAAAATATTTTTTTCTTCAGCTTTATATTTAGAGCATCAACTAGGCAGAAAAAAGCTGTGTAATCGTAATAATGTTGAATTAGCACAATGTGACAGAGCTATGAGACCTACTGAGTACCCTCATCACTTGTTATATTTGGAATAACATATATTTATAATTATAGTAACAATACAATTGTGGATAGTTGCAAAACAAAAACAGAAACAGAAATACCTGGAAAAACTCAGCAGGTCTGGCAGCATCGGCGGAGAAGAAAAGAGTTGACCTCTCGAGTCCTCGTGACCCTTCAACAGAACTAAATAAAATTAGGAAAGGGGTGAAATATAAGCTGGTTTAAGGGGGGGTTTGTTGGGACAAGCAGCCGGTGATAGGAGGAGAAAACCAAAAGCTGTCACAGACAAAAGAACAAAGAGGTGTTGAAGGTGGTGATATTATCTAAAGGAATGTGCTAATTAAGAGCATAAGACAGGACAGATAAGGTACAGATAGCTCTAGTGGGGGTGGGGGAATACTAAAAGGTAGAAATAAACAATGGTGGAAATACAATTAAAATTAGTGGAAATAGGTGGGAAAAGAAAAAATCTATATAAATTATTGGAAAAAACAAAAAGGAGGGGGAAGAAACGGGAAGGGGGTGGGGATGGAGGAGAGAGTTCAAGATCTAAAATTGTTGAACTCAATATTCAGTCCGGAAGGCTGTAAAGTGCCTAGTCGGAAGATGAGGTGCTGTTCCTCCAGTTTGTGTTGAGCTTCACTGGAACAATGCAGCAAGCCAAGGACAGACATGTGGGCAAGGGAGCAGGGTGGAATGTTGAAATGGCAAGCGACAGGGAGGTCTGGGTCATTCTTGCGGACAGACCGAAGGTGTTCTACAAAGCGGTCACCCAGTCTGCGTTTGGTCTCTCCAATGTAGAGGAAACCGCATTGGGAGCAACGAATGCAGTAAACTAAGTTGGGGGAAATGCAAGTGAAAAGCTGCTTCACTTGAAAGGAGTGTTTGGGCCCTTGGATGGTGAGGAGAAAGGAAGTGAAGGGGCAGGTGTTGCATCTTCTGCGTTTGCATGGGGAGGTGCCATGGGAGGAGGAGTAGGGGGTGATGGAGGAGTGGACCAGGGTGTCACGGAGGGAACGATCCCTACAGAATGCCACCAGGGGTGGTGAAGGGAAGATGTGTTTGGTGGTGGCATCATGCTGGAGTTGGCGGAAATGGTGGAGGATGATCCTTTGAATGCGGAGGCTGGTGGGGTGATAAGTGAGGATAAGGGGTACCCTATCATGTTTCTGGGAGGGAGGAGAAGGCGTGAGGGCGGATGCGCGGGAGATGGGCCGGACACGGTTGAGGGCCTTGTCAACTACCGTGGGTGGAAAACTTTGGTTAAGGAAGAAGGAGGACATGTCAGGGGAACTGTTTTTGAAAGTAGCATCATCAGAACAGATGCGACGGAGGCGAAGGAACTGAGAGAATGGGATGGAGTCCTTACAGGAAGTGGGGTGTGAGGAGCTGTAGTCAAGGTAGCTGTGGGAGTCAGTAGGCTTGTAATGGATATTGGTGGACAGTCTATCACCAGAAATAGTTGCAATATCATAAAGTATAATTTAATATTTTCCAATGTACAATCTGCCAAATTTACATCAAATAAGATCACAAGATTAGAAGGTAGATTCCAGAATACTAACCCTGCTTCCCTCAAGCTGTTTCTTAAATGAGGAGTGGAAGGATGAGGAACAGCATGTAGGAGGATGAATTCAGAGTTTAACAAACCAAGTTTAGGAAGTTTAGAGTCACACCAATTGCTATAGTATCATTCTAATAAAAAGATTCCAGTCTGCAGTTTGGAGAGAGGTTAGATCTGGGGATGAGAAAGTAATTGTCTTTAGAGGAGTAGCTTTTCTTGGACCCTGGTTACCAAGAGATAGCCCAGAAAATATGTACTCCAAATGGACACATGCACATAATGCATTATACTTAATTAAACTACGGACAATATTATTCCGTATTTATTAATGTATTTTTTTATTCATTCATGAGATGTGGGGTGTTGCTGGTTAGGCCAGCATTTATTGCCCATCCCTAATTGCTCTTGAGAAGGTGGTAGAGAGCTGCCTCCTTGAACCGCTGAAATCCATGTGGTGTAGGTACACCCACAGTGCTGTTAGGGAGGGAGTAAGAGGCGCACGATCACAGGCCTGAGTGAGGCAGAGACCGAGGGTATATTTGGGAATTTGGTTCAAAGTGGGAATCCGGTACATGGGGGGAAAAAGATGCTTTAGGTAAGTTTTACTGCAAAAAATAAAGTGCGCTGAGGGAGAGTTCGGTGAAGGGCAGGAGGAGATGCTTTTTTTCCACTCTTTATCAGCCTCCAGAATTTGGTGCAGCAGAGGGAGCAGGTAAATCAGTAACTGATGTTAGTTTTATCAGTATGTAAGTACTGTATTGTTTTATCAGTATTGTAAAGTTTACGGGCAGTGCCAAAACCTATTGGGAAGTGTAAGCTTTATTAATTCTATTTAATTAATTAGCAGTTAATTAATTGACACATATTGGAGATGGCAGGGCCGGTGATGTGCTGCGATTGCAGGATGTGGGAGCTTCTGAATACCGGGCAAACACGTGCAGTAAGTGCTTGCAGCTGCAAGAACTTTGGCTCTGAGTTATTGAGCTGGAGGCTGAGCTGCAGACACTGTGGCATATCAGGGAGGGGAAATTTACCGGGACACTTTGTTCCAGGAGGCAGTCACACACTTTAGGATGGAGTCTTCTGATTTGGTCAGTGGTCAGGGACAGGAGGGTGTGACTGTAAGTGAGGCAGGTAAGGGGACCCAGAGGGCAGGAGTGCAGGAGTCTTGGCCTTTGCAATTGTTCAACAGGTTTTAAGTCTTTTCAGCTTGTTTGGATGAGAGTGGGAGCTTCAGGGTAGATGAGCTAACTGGCCATGGCATCGTGGTATAGGAAGCCATTCAAGCGAGGGAGTTACAAGGAATTTAGTGGTAGTAGGGGACAGTACAGTCAGAGGAATCGACACCATTCTCTGCAGCAAAGAATGTGAGTCCAGACGGCTGTGTTGCCTGCCCGGTGCCAGGATTCAGGACATCTGCTCGGGGCTGGAGAGTAACTTGCAGTGGGAGGGGGAGGACATGGTCATCATGGTCCGTGTTGGTACCAACAACATAGGCAGAACAAAGAAGGAGGTTCTGCATGGTCAGTATGAGGAGCTTGCCACCAAATTAAGAGGCAGAACCTCAAAGGTCATAATCTCTGTATTATTACCTAAGCCACGTGCAAATTGGCATAGGACATAGGACAAATCGGATTAGGGAGATGAAAGCGTGACTCAAAGCCTGGTGTGGGAGAAGTGGGTTCCAGTTTGTGGGGCACTGGTACCAGTACTGGGGAAAGTGGGATCTATAT
Source organism: Cetorhinus maximus (assembly GCF_964194155.1). Taxonomy (NCBI): domain Eukaryota; kingdom Metazoa; phylum Chordata; class Chondrichthyes; order Lamniformes; family Cetorhinidae; genus Cetorhinus; species Cetorhinus maximus. The sequence continues at coordinate 19,071,919 of NC_135905.1, read as the reverse complement.
CGTTGTAATGATATACACCTGAACCATGCTGGGACCGGTGTTCTTGTGAGCCGCATAGCTAGGGAAGTAGAGAGGGTTTTAAACTAAGTAGTGGGGGGCGAGGGTATCAATTTGGGAAGATGTGGTAAATCAAAGAGTGGAGACAAGGCAAAAGGAAAAGCTAATATTACAGGAAATGAAAAACAGACTGTGACAGGAAGGGGTAGAGAGTACAAATCTAGCAGTAAATCAACAGAACAGACTAGAGGTTATAAAAAGAATAAAAGGATAAAACTAAAGGTTCTGAATCTGAATGCATGAAGTTTTCAAAACAAAACAGATGAACTGAGAGTGCACATAGAAATAAATAAGTACGATTTGATAGCCATTACAGAGACATGGCTGCAGGAGGGACCTGAATATTATATTATAGGGTATAGGACATTTAGGAAGAACAGGAAGCAAGGAAATGGTGGAGGGGTGGTCTTATTAGTTAATGATGGTATTAGCACAATAGAGAGGGATAACCTAAGTTCAGGGAGGATCTGGGTGTCTTATTGCATGAATAGCAAATGGCTAGTATGCAGGTACAGCAACTAATTAGGACAGTTAATAAAATATTACCACTTACTGCGAGGAGAACTGAGTAAAAAATTAGGGAGGTTATGCTTCAGTTATGCAGAGCACTAGTGAGACCACATCTGGAGTACTGAGTACAGCATTTAAGGAAATGCTGGAAATTTAAGGAATTTGAGTACCTTATTTAAGGAAAGATGTAAATGTGTTGGAAGCAGTTCAGAGAAAGTTTACCAAACTAATACCTGGAATGGACATGTTGTCTTATGAGGAAAGATTGTATCTTGTATCCACTGGAGTTTAGAAGAGTAAGAGGCAACTTGATTGAAACATATAAGACCCTGAGGGGTCTTGACAGGGTGGATGAGGAGACGATGATTGTACTTGTGGGAGAATCTAGAACTAGGGGTCATTGGTTAAAAATAAGGGGTTGCCCCATTTAATACAGAGAGGCAAAATTTTTTCTCTCAGAGGGTTGTGAGTCTTTGGAACTCTCTTCCTAAAAAGGCAGTGGAAGCAGCGTCTTTGAATAGTTTTAAGGCAGAGGTGGATAGATTCTTGGTAAAAAAAAGGGGGTGATAGGTTATTGGGGGTAGGTGGGATGCAGATTTGAGGTTACTATCAGATCAGCTATGATCTTATGAAATGATGGAGCAGGTTCAAAAGGCAGAATGATCTACTCTTAGTTCGTATGAGTTCCAAGATTTTGACCCAGCGGCAGTGAAGGAACAGCGATATATCACCAAGTCAGAACAGTGGCTCGGAAGAAAACTTCCAGGTGGTGGTGTTCCCATGTATCTGCTGCCCTTGTCCTTCTAGATGGTAGCGGTCTTGGGTTTGAAAGGTGCTGTCTAAGGAAGCGTGGTGAGTTCCTGATGGTAGACACTGCTGCTACTGTGCGTCGGTGGTGGAGGAAGTGAATGTTTATGGATGGGGTGCCAATCAAATGGGCTGCTTTGTCCTGGATGGTGTCAAGCTTCTTGAGTGTTGTTGGAGCTGCACTCATCCAGGCAAGTGGAGGGAGTTCTATCACAATCCTGAATTGCGCCTTATAGATGATGGACAGGCCTTGGGGAGTCAGGAGGTGAGTTACTCGCTGCAGGATACCTAGCCTCTGACCTGCTCTTGTAGCCACAGTATTTATATGGCTAGTCCAGGTTATTTCTGGTCAATGGTAACCCCCAGGATGCTAATAATGGGGGATTCAGCGACGGCAATGTCATTGAATGTCAAGGGCCGATGATTATATTCTCTCCTATTGGAGATGGTCATTGCCTGGCACTTGTGTGGCGCAAATGATACTTGCCACTTGTCAGCCCAAGGCTGGACATTGTCTGTATTTGAGCATGGACTGCTTCAGTATGTGAGCAGTTGCGAATGGTGTGGAACATCATACAATCCTCAGCGAACATCCCTACTCCTGACCTTACAATGAAAGGATAGTCATTGATGAAGTAGCTGAAGATGGTTGGGCCTAGGACACTACCCTGAGGTGGAACCCAAACTGATGGCATAGTAGCATTGTCGCTGGACTAGTAATCCAGAGACGCAGGGTAATGCTCTGGGGACCCAGGTTCACATATAGGAACATAGAAACTAGGAGCAGGAGTAGGCCATTCGGCCCTTTGAGCCTGCTCTGCCATTCAATATGATCATGGCTGATCCTCTATCTCAATGCCATATTCCTGCTTTCTCTCCATACCCCTTGATGCCCCTAATATCCAAAAAATTATCAATTTCTTTCTTGAATATACTCAGTGACCTGGCCTCCACAGCCTTCTGTGGTAGAGAATACCACAGTCTGGCCACCCTCTGAGTGAAGAAATTTTTCCTCATCTCAGTCCTAAATGGCCTGACCTGTATCCTGTGGCCCCTGGTTCTAGGCTCCCCAACCAGGGGAAACATCCTCCCTGCATCCAGTCTGTCCAGCCCTGTTGGAATTTTATACATTTCAATCAGATCCCCTTTCATTTTTCTAAACTCCAGTGAATACAGGCCCAGTCGAACCAATCTCTCCTCATACGACAGTCCTGCCATCCCCAGTATCAGCTTAATGAACCTTTACTGCACTCCCTCTATGGCAAGTATATCCTTTTTTAGGTAGGGAGACCAAAACTGCATGCAATACACCAGGTGTGGTCTCACCAAGGCCCTGTATAACTGCAGTAAGACACCCCTACTTCTGAACTCAAATCCTCTTGCAGTGAAGGCCAACATACCATTTACCTTCCTAATTGCTTACTGCACCTGCCCGTTTACTTTCATTGACTGGTGTACAAGGACACCAAGATCCCTTTGTACATCCACATTTCCCAATGTATTACCACTGAAATAATACTCTGCCTTTCTGTTTTTCACACCAAAGCATATAACTTCACATTTATCCACATGATGCTGCATCTACCATGTGTTTGCCCACACACAACTTGTCTAAATCGCCCTGAAGCCTCCTTGCATCCTCCTCACAACTCACAGCCCCGCCCAGTTTTGTGTCATCAGCAAACTTGGAAATATTGCATTTGGTTCCCCCATCCAAGTTATTTGTATATATCGTGAATATCTGGGGCCCAAACACTGATCCCTGCGGTACACCACTAGTCACTACCTGCCACCCGCTCTCTGTTTCTGGTCTGTCAACCAATTCTCAATCCATGCCAGTATATTACCCCCAATCCCATGTGCTTTAATTTTGCCCACTAGCCTCTTATGTGAGACCTTATCAAAAGCCTTCTTGAAATTCAAATACACCACATCAAATGGTTCTCCCTTATCTATTCTACTAGTTATTTCCTAAAAAAACTCCAGTAGATTAGTTAAGCATGATTTCCCTTTCATAAACTTATGCTGACTTTGTCTAATCCCATTTATGCTTTCCAAGTGTCCTGTTACCACTTCTTTTATAATAGACTCCAGCATTTTCCCCACTATTGATGTTAGGTTAAATGGTCTGTAATTCCCTGTTTTTTCTCTCCCTTTTCTAAATAGTGGAGTTACATTTGTCACCCTCCAATCTGTAGGAACTGCTCCAGAGTCTATAGAATTTTGGAAGATGACCACCAATGCGTCCAATATTTCCAGGGCCACTTCCTTTAGTACTCTGGAATGTAGATTATCAGGTCCTGGGGATTTTTCAGCCTTTAACCCCATTAATCTCTCTAGCACCATTTTTTCACTAATACTGATTTTCTACAATTCCTCCCTCTCACGAGACCCTTGGCTCCCTAACATTTCTGGGAAATTATTTGTGTCCTCTTTTATGAAGGCAGAACAAAAATATGTGTTCAATTCTGCGATTTCTTTGTTCCCCATTATAATTTCCCCCGTTTCTGGCTGTAAGGGACCTACATTTGTCTTTGCTAATCTTTTTCTCTTCATATATTTATAGAAGCTTTTACAGTCAGTTTTTATGTTCCTTCCTAAGTTTACTCTCATAGTCCATTTTCCCCTTCTTGATCAATCTTTTTATAAACTTTTGCTGAATTCTTAATTGTTCCCAATCCTCAGGCTTGCTGCTTTTTCTAGCAATTTTATATGTCTCCTCTTTGGATCTAATACTACCCCTAATTTCTTTGTAAGCCACGATTGAGCCACCTTTCCTGTTTTATATTTGTGCCAGACAGGAATGAATAATTGTTGTAATTCATGCAGACATTCCTTAAATATTAGCCATTGCCTATCCACTGTCAACCCTTTTAGTAAGGTACCCCAATCCATCACTGGCAACTCGAACCTCATACCCTCATAATTCCCTTTATTTAGATTCAGGACCCTAGTTTTGGATTCAACTTCTTCACTCTCCATCCTAATGAACAATTATATCATTTTATGGTCGCTCTTCCCCAAGGGATCCGACACAACAATATTGTTAATTAATCTTTTCTCATTGCACAATACCCAGTCTAGGATAGCCTGCTCTCTAGTTGGTTCCTCAACGTATTGATCTAAAACACTATCACGTACGCACTCCAGGAAATCCTCCTCCACAATGTTATTGCTAGTTTGGTTTGTCCAATCTATATGTAGATTAAAGTCTCCCATGATTACAGTTGTACCCTTAGTGCATGTGTCTCTAATTTCCTGCTTAATACCTTCCCTTACATCTCCATTACTGTTTGGGGGCCTATAGACAACCCCCACCAATGTTTTCTGCCCCTTGGTGTTTCTTATCTCCAACCAAACAGATTCTACATCATGATTTTCTGAGCCAATATCCTTCCTCATTATCGCATTGATTTCCTCCTTTACTAACAGTGCTACCCCACTTCCTTGCCTTATATGCCTGTCCTTCCTAAATATTGAATACCTTACAATGTTCAGTTCCCATCCTTGGTCACCCTGCAACCATGTCTCCATAATTGCAACTATATCATAACCGTTTATATCTATTTATATCTATCTGTTAATTCATCTACCTTATTGCGAATGCTCCATGCATGAAGATACAATGCCTTTAGACTTGTCTTTTTAACCTTGTTAGTCATCTTAGCTTTATTTTGCACTATGACCCCATTTGTTTTTTGCACTTGTTTCTTCCGCCTTCCACTTTTGCTTCTTTCTTTTCTATCTTTTGTTTCTATCCTTGTTTCCCCCTTCTCTGTCCCCCTGCCATTCTAGTTTAAACCCTTTCCGACCGCATTAGCAAACACCCCCCTGAGGACATTGGTCCCGGCCCTGCCCAGATGCAACCCGTCCTGTTTGTACCAGTCTCACCTTCCCCAGAACTGGTCCCAATGCCCCAGGAATCTGAACCCCTCCCCACTACACCATTTCTTCAGCCATATATTTATCTGATATATCCTGTTATTCCTACTCTCGCTAGCATGTGGCACTGGTAGTAATCCTGGAGGTCCTATTTTTAAATTTATGTCCTAACTCCCTGTATTCAGCTTTTAGGACCTAAACCCTTTTTTTAACCTATGTCGTTGGTACCAATATGTACCATGACCACTGGCTGTTCGCCCTCCCCCTTCAGAATGCCCTGCAGCCTCTCCAGAAATCCTTGACCCTGGCACCAGGGAGGCAACGTACCATCCTGGAGTCTCTTTTGTGGCCACAGAAACACCTGTCTGTTCCCCTTCCTATTGAATACCCTATCACTAAAGGCCCCCCAGCTCTTCTTCCTCCCCTCTTGTGCAGCAGAGCCACCCGTGGTGATATGGATTTGGCTCCTGCTGCTTTCCCCTGAGAAGTCGTTTCCCCCAACAGTATCCAAAACGGTATATCTGTCAGAGAGGGGGACGGCCACAGGGGACTCCTGTACTACCTGCCTTCCTCTACTCTGCCTGGTGGTCACCCATCCCCCTTTCTGCCTGTTCAGTCTTTACCTGCAGTGTGACCACCTCACCGAACGTGCTGTCCATAATAATCTCAGCATCGTAGGCGCTCCACAGTGAATCCACCCGCAGCTCCAGGTCTGAAATGTGGTTAGCCAGTAGCTGCAACTGGACACACTTCCTGCACACGTGGTCGCCAGGGACACTGGAAGTGTCCATGACTTCCCACATAGCGCAGGAGGAGCATATCACAGGTGCGAGCTCTGCTGCCATGACTTCCTTTTAGATTAAGCTCGTCAATTACTTTCTTTAAAGAATACTAATTACGCTAGGGGCCTTATTCCACTCCAAACACTCCCACTACAGTCCAAAGTCCTCACCTTATTTTGTTTAAGCTAATGCTCTGCAGCAGTTTAATTAGTAGCAATAAATAGAAGTAGAAGTACTCACCTGACCCTACTTACCAATTGGCTGCCTCCCCTGCATCGCGTCACTTTTTGAATCGCTGCTCTCAGCCCCGAGCCTCCCTGGAACTCTCGCTCTGTCCTCACGCCACTTTCAGCCCCGAGTCCAGCTCCCACTCTTTTTAAATCTCCGCTCTGACTCTCAGCTCCAGTTCTTTTTAAATCTCCGCTCTGACTCTCAGCTCCAGTTCTTTTTAAATCTCCGCTCTGACTCTCAGCTCCCGCTCTTTTCAAATCTTACCAAGGCCGCTGCTCCTCTTGCGCTGCCTCCCAGGTTTTCTCTGGGGGACCACCAGCTGTTTTTCATATATATAATATACATACACACACACACACACACAATATATGCACACACAAATATAAATATACACACACACATAAATAGATTATCTAAATACAGATCAGAAAAAGAACAAGTCAAATTAAACAGGTCAGTTAAAATGGTTTCAAGCTCCTCTTAATGATGTTACCTCATCAAAGAAATGTCGGTGCTATAGCCCGTAGAGACACAAACAGCAGCTGTGGCATGAAGAGATGAAAGGGCTGTGCGTATCATTCATGCTGTTTAAGAGCATTAGTAGCAGGATCTGGAATAAGCATCACCCCTGTGTAGAGAAGCTGGAGAGTCTGGGCTGGAGGAGGGGTGCAAACACTAGCTTTGAACTGAATTATCTGAACCTAGGCCAGATTAATCATTCTAGTTATAAATATTGTGCATGAATTTTCATATAAGAGTTTAATTGAGCTTGTGGCCATCCTTGTCTCCATCAGTTCGGTATCCATTCATTTCCCTGTGAAGCACTGGAAATGTCTTTCCATATTAAAGGGCATTCCATAAATGCACAATGTTGTTGATAGCCTGAATTCAGAGGATGAATCACTGATTGGTTTATTTATTAGTAGGAATATCAGCTATTAAGTTTTTCTAACTCAAAGGTAACCACACCACAATTCACCTAAGGTCTGGGAGCTATTATTTGGATAATGGAATATCTGTTTGTTTTGTCCATTTTAATAGATTACTTATTGTTTAGTCTGTTCTCCTGCAGTGGTCAACAAGGGCTACATTTATTGCCCATCCCCCATTAACTTGAGAAATAGATCAACAGTTTGCTAGGCCATTTTAGATGATATTAAAAGTCAGCAATGCAGCATGGGATTAGATTTGCTTGTAGGCCAAAAGAGTTAATGATGACTGGTTCCCTTTCCTGAAAGGGGTTTGTTGAACGCATTGTGTTTTGATGATAATTCTTTCTGGTGCCAACCCACAAATTACTAAATTTATTAAATTCAATTTCACAAGTTGCCATTCAGTTGGATTTGAATTTACAACTTCTGAGTTGCTTGGTCTCTCCTATAATTATTGTACAATGATTTTGCTCATCATGCTGCCTGGCTTTATCATAAACCAGTAACAGGCAATCAGGAAAAATGGCATTCTCAGGCAGGGTGTTGTCACAATGAGCCAAGATTGCAGTGTACAAAGATGGGATTACAGCCCTTAGGGTGTGCATTTTGAGTGAATGGGACCTTGCCGTTAAACTAATGTTGTTTTCCTGAATAACGTTCAGAGATAAGCACCAGTCATATTGAACAGGCACTGCAACATGTTTTCACCATGCTGAGCCAACAAAACATATGCATTTGATCTTGTTCCACTGAATGGTTAGTATCCAAGTGGGGAGTGCCAACATTACTGGCCAAGCTCACACCTGCAATAATGGCATTTGCAGATTGAACAACAGTTAATGAGCGCTCACAGTTTCTAGCTTGAAGAGCCTTGCTCATGAGCTGTCCATCATGCAAGCTCTTTCCTGTCACAAGCAGCGCCCCTGTGGAATCCCTCACTGCTTGACTGCCTCATGACTGACAATCCCCTGAAGGAAATATAAGCTTTCAAGACAGCAGTGCACAGACATAATATGAATGTAAAGGCTGCTTTGAATTTCTTGCACCAGTTTACTAAATCATAGCAGAGTTTTCAATGTTTTACATTTTCTATATTGCAATGGTAATAACTGGCAATCTGTCTGTGATTTTTTACTATACCATTGCATCTAATGCATGTTTCATACATCACACATCAGCTGTTACATTTTGGTATAAATACAAAAGAATCTTTAAAAAGAGGAAGTACGCCCATCATTTAATTTGGATTCTTCTTACCCAGAGCCTGAAACTTACAAGCAAATTTCAATCTGCACAGTTTCCCTACCAATACGTGACTAAACTTTGATTGATCTAGACAGTGGTTACTGAAGAATAAATGGATCTTATGGCTTTAAAAGGATGATTTCACAATAGAAAATACTCATGGTCATAACATACTTGTTTACAACCGTTGGGGACATATTCCTGGAAGTTTGATCAATGACTGATTGATTTACAAGTAAAATATTATCACATTTAACTTGTAAAAGTTAAAACTGCAGAATCATACCCAGCAAGAGTTGTGTTTACAAGGGACAGATAAAGAAAAGAATAGCAAAGAAAAATGCACATTTGAGCTCTGTGACCCTATTGGCACAATCAAAGTGAAATAGCTCTCTTATCGGAAACTGCTTACTTAGGGATAGGATTCTTGGACTACAGATTTAAAGACTTATATATATTTTTTAATTTGTTAAATGTTGATTATTTATACTAAGCATCAACAATGGAACTACATAAAGCTAGAATGCTGTCGATAGACAATTGTCAGAATTATTTCTGCAATAACATTTTATAAGACTGTTAATAAGAACATATGAATATAAAAATTGGAGCAGGAAAGCCCATTTGGCCCCTTGAGCCTTTAGCACCACGCACTAACGTCATGGCTGATCTGATTGTGGCCTTCACTCCACTATCCTGCTTGTCCCTTGACTCCCTTGTAGATCAAAAATCTGTCTAACTCAACATTGAATATATTCAATGACCAAGCCTCCTCTGCTCTCTGGGGTAGAGAATTCCAAAGACTATCTGACTTCCAAGAGAAGGAATTCCTCTTTGTTTCCATCTTAAATGAGAGGCCCCTTATTCTGAAACTGTATCCCCTATTTCTAGATTTCCCCACAAAGGGAAACACCCTCTCAGCTTCTAACCTGCCTGCTCAAACGTTCCTCATAAAAATTCAGCAATAATACTAATAATTCAAAGCAATCCATGTCCATATGCAATAAGACTTGGACAACATTCAGCTTTGGGCTGGTAAATAACATTCGTGCCACACAAGTACCAGGCAATGGCCATCTCCAACAAGACAGAATCTAACCATCTCCCCAGTAGCATTACCATCACTGAATCCCCCACTATTCAACATCCTGGGGGTTACCATTAACCAGAAACTGAACTGGACCAGCCACGTAAATACTGTGGCTGCAAGAGCAGGTCAGAGCCTGGGAATTCTGTGGTGAATAGCTCACCTCCTGACTCCCCAAAGCCTGTCCACCGACAAGGCACAAGTCAGGAGTGTGATGAAAAACTCTCCACTTGCCTGGATGAGTGCAGCTCCAACAACAGTCAGAAGCTCTACACCGTACAGGACAAAGCAGCCCGCTTGATTGGCACCCCATCCACCACCTTCAACATTCACTCCCTTCACCCCTGACACACAGTAGCTGCAGTGTGTACTATCTACAAGATGCAATGCAGCAACTCACCTAGGCTGCTTCGACAGCATCTTTCAAACACGTGACATCTACCATCTAGAAGGACAAGGGCAGCAGAAACATGGGAACACCACCACCTGCAAGTTCCCCTCCAAGCCACACACCACCCTGACTTGGAAATATATCGCCATTCCTTCACTGTCGCTGGGTCAAAATCCTGGAACTCTTTCCCTAACAGCACTATGGGTGTACTTATACCATATGGACTGCAGAGGTTCAAGAAGATGGCTCACCACCACGTTCTCAAGGGTAATTAGGGATGGGCAATAAATGCTGGCCTAGCCAACGATGTCTACATCCTATGAAAGACTTTTTTAAAAAACTGTTGTAATGTAGGAATAGGAACAATTTTGTAAGTCTCTAGAAAGAAACCATAATACCAAATGTTGCGGATGTACTCAATGCCATGGGGGAGTTTTATAGCCGCCTCGATGAGTGTGTCTTTGGTGGGCAGGGCATGTACCCTGGGTGGATAGCCTGTTGCCTTCCCGCCCACCCCTGACAAGTCTCCATAAAAGGGGTCTACTAGGCCACCTAAGCTTAGGCCTATTGAGGCCCTTAACTACCCAATTAAGTGGCAATTAAGAGCCTCAATCCACCTCCACTGCCATAATACCCTGGGCAGTGGAAGGTAGGAGAGATTGGGAAGGCTGTTTTTTCACCAAAGTTAGTGAAAGGGCAGGAAGGAAGAGAGGTTACCTCCTTCAAGGGCTGCCCTGTTCACATTAGGGGCAACCTCCCTTAAGATTATAACCACTTTTGTGCCTTATAACCATATTTGTGCCTCTCTGCCTGGCCTCCAAATCCGTCCTCGCTACCCCCTTCCCCCCACTCAGGTGCCTGATCGCTCCCCTCCCAAGAAAGCCCAGAAAGACCTTGTCCAGTGTCCATGAAACTTCCTTGTGGGCCTCCTTGCAGTCCCAGCAGCAGCCACTACCCTCTTCTGGTGCTAATGAGACTGCAAGAACTGCCAAGCCGATCAGATTGGCCAAAGCCAATGAGGAGCAGGAGTCCGACACTCAGCTTGTTAAGGCCTCCTGCAGCGGATTATCACTGTGGGCTGGCCTATTTTAAAGCCAGTCAGTTTGCGACTGACTCTTCTTTCAGGCGGAGAAATTCAGCCCCATTTAGCAGGGGTGGATTTGCCAGTAACATTCATATCCAATAAATAAACGACAGCCTGAGAGACGAGAAAATGACATCACACAACCCATCACTCCAGCAGTGGCTGCATCTCTGCTCTTACATAAAGCCCTGAATTAGTGGTTTACCTAAAATATGGCACCTCAAAGGCCTGACTTCAGTTTCACACTGAAATACTTTATCAACTTCACCATTATCTTTTATTATTATGTTTTTACATATTCAAAACTAAATTGTAGTTTTGACTTTAATGAATGTGCTGTGTAAAACTCGATAATCCTCTAGATGCGTTAGACTGTGTCTATGAATGATGTGAAAGTTCTCATGAATTGGATTGAATGCAGATTATATATGGTGTTATATCTAGAAGCTATTTGAAGGATTGATTTACTCTGTACATTTATGAAACTGATCATTTTTGTTGATTACACTTTTTTTTCATTTATTCTTTCACAGTATGTGGGTGTCGCTGGCTGGGCCAGCATTTATTGCCCATCCCTAATTGTCCTTGAGAAAGGTGGTGGTGAGCTGCCTTCTTGAACCGCTGCAGTCCATGTGGTGTAGGTACACCCACAGTGCTGTTAGGGAAGGAGTTTCAGGATTCTTTGCAAATGTTTTTTGCTATACTGTTTTTCTCCATTCAGTGGAGATCAGCAAATATAGTTTAGCTCTTACCTGTTCTTTTCCCAGTCTCCTGTATAAACCATGGTCTGGGAACAGTACCATCCATAAGCTGAAACCTTGCCACCTGAGTTAATCACAGGGCCTGATTTTAACTCTTTCCCCTTGGGAGAAATCAGGCCCAAGGTGGGGCAGCGCAAATAACAACTTACCGACCCAAATCCTGTGGTATTCCAACATGTACCAACTAACCCTTGAGCAGATCACAGGAGCCCTATTTAAATTTGGAGATCTGTGTTCAATTGCATCATCAGAACATGGCCTGCAATTTTAACTGGCAGTCTGAGCAGGAGGAGCAGGGATGGCTTCCCCATGAGGCCAAATCTGTCATTGTAGGTCAGATGAGGCGCAGGCACTATTAGCGTTTTATTTTAGGTTTCCCCCATGGTCTAGGAGGAGCAGGAATAGTTTATGGGGACTGATCAAGTTCTTATTTTCAACAGGCCCCTGAAATACAGATACAGAGCAGCTACTTTAGGCATGGGCAATGATGCCTCTTGTTTCCCTTACCCCGTATGGTAGGTGATGCTCCTCTAGTCAGAAGTGTGTACATGCTTCCTGTGGGCCTTGGAAGGCAGCATAACAACCCTGTAAAATGGACAGAGCCAAATTTAACATCTGTAATTTTCTGAGAGTGTTGAAAACAATAGTGAAATAGTGCTTCATTGATTTGATGCTTAAAAATAGTCTATTCTATGACCGCAATGAGTTCAGGTATGCCAAATTTACTAGGTTCCTACTTCTAGTTTAATTCAGCAACTGCCTGCGAACAGGGGTTGTATCTGTCACTTAGAAATCCTGTAGCTCTGGCATGTCCATTTAATGTAGAATGTGAGTATTTATTTCATGTCTCCAAATAGAATGGGCTCAATAAACAGAATGATGTAGCGTTTATGCACCAATTCAGAATACTCTTCATTCCTATACAAAAATAAAAATAAAAATACCTGGAAAAACTCAGCAGGTCTGACAGCATCTGCGGAGAGGAACACAGTTAACTTCATTCCTATCTCTCCAATTGGCAAAATGTAATTGTGTTATGATTGTGCATTTGAGTTTGACATGACACATTAGGAAATTACCACCCCAGAAGGACCTTGATGATTTAAATGTGTACTGAGAAAAAAGTTTGAGGGGAATCGCCCCAGATTTGCACAAAGTGTGATAGCAGGTGGGAAAAAAGTTGTTTTACCCACTGTCCACAATGGCCATTCACGCTGTATCATCCTATTCCCGCCTCATTAATTATGCAGCCACAGGAAACACATTGGCTCGTTGGTAGGCAGCTTCTGATTTGCCCGGCACACCATTACCTCACCACTTTCCCAGGTGGGGGTGGGGGGCGCCATGTTTAAACTGCAGCCACACACACTTCTCAATGCTTGCAGCCCAGGACTGCTCCGGTGAAGATATGGTTTCAAAAGGCAAGAAGAGTGCAGCCCCCCCCGATTCAGTGACGCTTCCCTGGGACGCCTTCTGGATGCCGTGGAGGCCAGCCGCAATGACCTGTACCCCGGCTCTGGCCGCAGGAGGCCCATCAGTCTCACCACTCCAGCTTGGGAGGCAGTGGCAGAGGTGGTCAGGGCCAACACTGCAAACAAGAGGTTCACTACCCAGAAAGAGGGTGAATGATCTCATCTGTGCCGCCAGGGTAAGGCAACCATCCCATCACTCTAAACTCACACACGCACACACACACAATCCCATCACACATTCACTGGTATCTCACTCACTGCCAGTTTAAGAGGCATCACCACTCACTCTCTCACACACAGCCTCACATCTCCACCTGGCCTCATCTCCTCTGGAGGCTGCCTCCTCAGCCCTCACCATCTTGAGGCCACTTGCACAGGTCAACATGTGCCCCCATGCAGACCCTGGGTTACCCTCCTTCCCCAGTACAGCCCTCGTCCTGCAGCCTCTTCCCTTGCCTGAGGCCACTTCTCCCCCTTCCCCAAGCAAGCTTCAGCCCTGCAGCTGTTGAAAAGCCACCCAGCCCTTATGGCTGGTCTGGCAGAAGAGACCTGCCCATGAGCCCCCCTAACAGTGATTTTTTTAAAATTCGTTTATGGGATGTGGGCTTCACTGGCTGGGCCAGCATTTATTGCCCATCCCTAATTGCCCTTGAGAAGGTGGTGGTGAGCTGCCTTCTTGAACCGATGCAAACCTTGTGATGTTGTGCTGCCTACGAAGCCTGGTGTTGATGATCGGGAGCGCTGCCCAAAGCAAGGTGGGTAAACAAACCTCAAGGTCCCGAACAAAGTCCAGCTAACCAGGCACACGTCGCTTATGTACAGTTGTGAAACACATCAGCGTGATTGCCCAGGTGACCCAGGGTGGGTGGATGATTCCGAAGAGCAGGGCTTATAATGAGGAGTTAAAGTATTGAAATGAGGTTCCCGATGCGTGCTGGTGGGAAACGTGGTCCGCCATTGGAGCGGTGATCGCAAACTGGTTTCACGACGGTGCGAAACTGGCCTTCTCGCCTTATTGACCCTCCCCCGCCCGCCATGAGACCCAACCCCAACAGGGCCAGAAAATTCCAGCCTGAGAGTGAGTCACATTTCTAAAGTGCAAGCTTCATTGAAAGGCTTTGGCAAAATTTTTTCTCTATAAATGCGTGACACAGTGACTTTAATTGCATTGAAACACATCATTGCACTAGTGACATGTGACAACATGAAAATAGAAATGAAGCATAATTCTTTTGTCTCTTGTCGCTTCTGAAACGGAAAATATTTTTTTACAATTGTTTTGAATGAAGGTGGCATCCTTTAAAGGAACTTAAAGGCATGGCTGGTATTTGTTAAAATAATTGAAGATTCCAGGATCAGACAAAGATAAAAAATACAATGTGGCTTCCTTTCTATACAGCAAATCATCTTCTCAAGCCAGTCTCCCTTGCCTCCTCCACCAATAAATGCGAGGAACTCATAGCTTTCTTTGTCGCTAAGATTGAGACCATCTGAGCAGCTGTCCCTGCCACTTCCCTCCCTTCTACCAGCCCAATGGGTTACGTTTCCTCTAAAGTTTTCGCATGCCCTAGCCTGAATTAGTTTCTCTCCTAGCTTACCTTGTCCATGAGCTCCATCTCCTGCTCCCTCGACCCTATTCCCACGAAACAACTGACCACCCAACTTTTCCTCCTGGGCTCCTGGTAGCTGATATTGTTAACAGCTCTTTCTCCTATCAGACTGCTCATTCCAGTACAGGATAAGCAGAAATTTCCTCAAATTAAATATTGGGAAGACTGAAATCATTGTCTTCTGTCTCTGCTCCAAACTTTGTTCCTAGGCTCTATCTGCCCACATTCAAACCTGGGGCTGAATTTTGCCGTCGGCAAGCAGGGGGCGGGGCCCACTCACCGACGCATAAAATGATGCGGGTTGACATCAGGGGAAACCCCCGACGTCTTCCCGCCCCGTTTTAAATTTTCAGGAAGGCGGGGGCGCAGCAAAATCAGCTGCGGGCCCCCTAATCTGTCAATGGCCAATTGAGGCCATTGACAGGATCATTTAACCAATTAAAGGACCTGCCCGTCCAACCTTAAGGTTAGCGGGCAGGCCAGGAGCCCTGGCGGGGAATAGAAAAAACATGAAACCTCATCCACCGGCGGGATGAGGTTTCATGTAGGGATTTAAAAAGTTTAATAAAGTTTTAGTGTAAATTATGAACATGTCCCATCTCATGTGACATTGTCACATGAGGGGGACATGTTAAGGATTTTTTTTTCTATTTTTAATGTTTTTAGAACTGTCAGCGATCTTCCTGAGGCAGCACTTAGCCTCAGGGAGATGTGCGCTCTTTCATGTGCACGCGCGAAAGAGCGCACTCTCGCTTTTGGGGAATCCACCCCCCTGCCCGCACAGGAAGTGCATAGCAGTTCCCGGCGGACGTCACGCTGGGCGGGCCTTAATTGGCCCGCCCAGGTAAAATGGCGGCGGGACCCGCTTCTCCGGTGGGGATCTGCTCCCCGCCCGCCAGAGATTGGGTCGGGCCCACCCGCCCACCCGACAGGCAGAAAATTCTGCCCCTGGACTCTTGAACATCCTCGATTTTAAGTTCTCCAGCACTGGTGGCCGTGCCCACAGCTGCCTGGACCCTAAGCTCTGGAATTCTCTGCCTAATCCTCTGTGACTCTTCCTATAAGATGTTCCTTTAAACCTACCTCTTTGACCAAACTTCTGGCCATCTGCCTCAATAGTGTCTTATGTGGCTCTGTATCTAATTTTGCCCTTGTGAAGTGCCTTGTTGCACTAAAGGCTCTTTATAAATATAATTTGTTGTTGGTGTTTATAAATTTCCAGCACCAAATTGCATCATGTTTGAGCCTTTATAAATTCTGATTTAGCCTCTCTGATAAAGCTATAGGTTTCTCTGTTACTGAACTAAAACCAACATCTTTGACCAAGCATTTGGTTACCTGCCCTAACAGCCCCTTCTTTGGCCAATTTTTTCAGATTGTGCTCCTGTGAGGCACCTTGGGATGTTTTACTGCATTAAAGGTTCTATATAGATTCAAGTTGTTGTTGGGTCTCATTTGTATGATGCGGCAACATGATTAAAAAATGGTAGTCTTGGCAATTTCCTGGCCCGGTCAAGTTAATAAAAAGCATTGATCCCAATTACTAAGATAGGCTGGGAACTCAAATGATTGAGGTTTACTAGTGATTTTAATTGTATGTAGCCTTCAGTGAATTGAGAGCAAAACAGTAACCTAAAGTGAAGTAATAACTCAATTTCTATTGACCCGAGCATGTTTACTTATATGTGGTTTAAGATATGTGTTTTGTTTTGTTTTTATCTTCATTAAATTATATCCAGTTGCAATTTATAGTTTCAGCCAAATATTAATTGAACTCCAAATATTTTGGTATGTCTATCGGCAACATGTCAAAGGTTTAATGAAAGTGGTGCTTGCTATACACTGCGCAACATGTTAAAGCATCAGATGATAAGTTATGTAATTATAATGTCAACATTACTTATTGTGACCTTAAGGTAATTCACCAGCGGTTTGGAAGCTGCTATTGGTTGAATGTAATTTACTCAAGTAATTTTATCCATCATAGCTTATCAGATCGACTATTATAATGTTCCAGAAAGCAAGAAATGATCTAGTATTTCAGGACATTGGAGCTATTTAAATATCAAAGAGCTGAAATGTTATGTTTTGAAAGGGTGTATAAATGTCACTGCCACACATGTATTGTGAATATATTTAAATTCAAGACTGCATTCTCCTCACTTTTCCTATTTGTGGTTAAAAGGAAACAGTTTTGCCCCCACGTTTGCGCAGTTAAACAGCCATGTGTCTGTTTTAAGACATAGATTAGTAAGGTATATGAATTTGTTGATGAGAATAGAAAATTGGTGCATTGCAAAGATTCACCAATACTGCAGGGTAGATTTTCGACTTGGCATCCAAGTGTTATGATCAGGTGAGGAGGGGGTGGAATGGACCCCCTCTTTCCCCTCTCCTCATTTGACTGCGACCGTTTCTCTTTGTTTTGAAGTGGATATATGAACCTATACCCATTGGAGTTTAGACGAATCAGAGGTGATCTTATTGAAACACATAAGATCGTGAGGGGATTTGGTAGATACCGGGAGGATGTTTCCACTTGCGGGAGTGACTAAAACAAAGGGGCACAGTTTAACAATAAGAGGCCTACTGTTAAAGACAGAGATGAGGAGAATTTTTTTCTCTCAAAGCGTCGTTGGTCTGTGGAATTCTATTCCCCAGAAAGCAGTGGAGGCTGGGTCATTGAATTTATTCGAGGCAGAGTTACGTAGATTTTTGACAGACAAACGAGTCAAGGGTTATGGGGGGGAAGATGGGAAAGCGGAGTTGAGACACAACCAGATCAGCCATGATCTTATTGAATAGCAGAGCAGGCTCGAAGGGCTGAATGGCCTAATCCTACTCTTAAGTCCTATGTTCCTATGATACACTTGCCAATTTTGTGAGTACTTAACTGTTTACATGCTATGATCATAAAAGAACCAATAGGACAAGTTTTTTTTGAGTTTAACAAAGAACGAGGTTAGCTTTATTATACTTAAACCGATCTAAGTAAAATAATAAAATACGCTTCGACTTTCACACACACACACACACACACGAATATACACACACCCGTGCACACACACAAATATGAACACACACACACACGCACGCTCACACTCAAAGGCCACACACACACAAATCGATTACAGAATGGGGAAGTGTTGGTTGGTCAAATTAGAATCCATAAAAATAAAAGGAATGTACAGTCTGTCGTTTGGTAACTGGGCTGGCCTCAGGCTGAATTCAGTGGCCCTGTGACCAATGGTGTAGTGGAAAGTTTTGAGGTGCAGGAGCTCTAAGAAAATGTGTTTGACATATTGGGCAGAATTTTACGTTCCCGCTGAAGTCAATGGGGTTTAGAATGTCTCTCCGCATTTTACAGCCCCCTCCCTGCCGAAACAGGGCCATAAAATTCTGCCCATTATTTCTAAATCTATTATTGCGTTGTTTCTTATGTTTTAATCATTTGACTCCCCAAAAATCAGCAAACTATGATTTTAAGTGAAACATTTTAATACCAGTAGGCAGTAGGGATTTTATTTTTGAATTGTGTATTATTTTGAATCATTAGTCTTTAGAGTAGCTATAATTTCATTCTGCAACATTTTACAGGTCAAGTATCCACTACCCAAAATCCTCGGGGCCGATCACGTTTTGGATTTCAGATCATTTCGGTTTTCGGATATGGCATATAGGACTAGGCCTATTTGCATTACAATAGCCGAAGCCTATAGGCTAGCCAAAGTCTGGCCGGGGTTTGGGCCCTTTAAGGCCTTTTCTTCAGCGCTTGCATGCAGGGCCATTCCCCAAATGAGGGAACAATGGAAGACAAACTGCGCATGTGTCAGCCAGTTCCTGGTTAACGCATGCGCAAAATACCCCAGGGAGGCTGTAGCCTGCTGGGAACTGTAGTTCCACGGCACTGGAGGCAAGTTCCTCCGGCCCGGAGTCTGCTGGGGCTGTTGGTGGGGAGTTGGAGCTGTTCGGGGAGAGTCAATCCTGCTTTGGGGGAGGAGTCAGGGCTTCGGGGAGCGTTGTGGGACTGCTCGGGGGAAGCCAGGGCTTCAGGGGGAATGGGGGCTTCAGGGGGGGGTCGGGACAGTTCAGGGGGAGCTGCGGCTGTACAGGGGGAACCATGGGGCTTTCGGGAGAAGCTGGGGGAGGAGGGGGATGGTGGCTGTTCAGGGGGAGCCCCAGCCAAACGGCATGAAGCTACAGATCAGGTCACCTGAACAGGAGTGCCATTATGGAGGAGGTGGCCAACTGAGCAAGGGGGACAGGAGAAAGGTCCCAGAACTTCCAGAAGAAAAGTTAAAGTTAAAGAAAGCTCCAAGTTAAAGAAAGAGCTGCAAAGAGAGCAGACTTAAAGTAAAGTGGGCTTGAAGGAAGCCGTGAAGACCTGAGGAGGCAGCCGGAGGTTGGTGACTCCTTACAGCGGGCCTTTGGAACAGTTGTGTTTTGGCTTGACATGGCCGAAGATCTGAAAGTGTGCTTGGAAGGTAAAACTTGAGTGTGCGAGCAGATGAGGAGCGTGCACCTACATGTGTTAAGGATCCTAATGATAGGGGGGATCCAGGGCTTTAAGGGGGGACACAGGGCAGCCCTGCCATTGAATATAATGCACAAGCATTCAGGGTGGGGGTTAGGGTGCGCAAGGCTACTGATCACACATTAGGGAAACCTGTATAGAGCGACCATTCCTCTGCGACTGAGACAGTTCAGGCACAGCCACATGATATGATTGGGGTCGGGCTTTTAGCTTATATGCCCACTCAAGCAGCGCAGATTCGTCAAAATGCCACCAAATGCTCCAAAGCTTTCCGCCCCCCCCCCCCCCCCCCCCCCCCACCCCCCTCACCCCCCTCCCCGGCAAAGATTACAAATTCACGAGCATTTTAGTGGACTGCAGTACAGTTGGACGACTGCACACGTTGTACAATTTCCTTGCTAAAGCTGGCCATGGGGCAGTCACTGCTGGAGGCACTCATAGCCCCTTGCAATGTTAGCATCCTGATTTGGACCAGTATCCCCCATGGTTCAAGCTAACAGGGCAGACATGCAGTGCACTAATCTCTGGCCACCCAAGTGGTGGCCAGCGCTCTCCAGGAAGCGTTAAGCAGTCGTCACACTTAACCAGGACAGGTCCTTAATACGCCCATGCTAACCATCTGTCTCTCTTTTCCACCCTGTAGGAGGAGTATGTCAGGATCATGGGGCCTGGTGATCTAGCTGTATGCTGATGGCCTACAGAACTCAAAGACAATGGAGGAGAGGACGACTAGGCTCCTGGCTTCACAGAGGCAGGAGCAGCAACCTCAGGAATTTTGTTCTACTCTCCATCAGGATTTTCAAATCTCTCTTTTGATATTTCACCCCTTTCCTATTTTTACTTAGTTCTGTTGAAGGGTCATGAGGACTCGAAACGTCAACTGTGCTCTTCTCCGCCGATGCTGCCAGACCTGCTGAGTTTTTTCAGGTATTTCTGTTTCTGTTTTTGTTTTGGATTTCCAGCATCCGCAGTTTTTTGTTTTTATCTCAGGAAGAAGGGGTGGCTGGAGCTCCTGCTCATGACACCCAAGAGCCACAGCGAGCCATCACAGGCCAGCGCCTAGCAACACCGAGGGCCTATAGATGCCGCCTTTCATTCCTGCAGATGACCGAGAACCAGTGTTGCCAAAGACTGTGCATGTCTTAGGGAATTGGTTGGTCACATCTGCCAGCTACTGCAAGATTTGGCGCCACGGAGACACGGAGGGCATCCACTGCCAGTAGCTGTGAAAGTGACCACGGTGCTCAATTTCTATGCCAGTGGCTCCTTTCAGGGCTTCACAGGTGACCTCTGTGGGATCTTGCAAGCATCCACCCACAAATGCATCCATGAGGCCACGGAAGCCATCTTTGCCAGGGCACAAAACTTTGCGCATTTCGCCCAGGAACAGGACAGCCAGGATGCAAGGGTGATTGGATTCGGCCAGATCTTGTTTCAGGGTGCGATCGACTGCACTCATGTGGCACTCAGATCTCCATAGCAACACACGGTGGATTACATCAACTGCAAGGGGTTCCATTTGCTGAATGTGCAGCTGGTGTGCGACCACCAGAAACACATCCAGCAGGTGTGCACACAGCTTCCAGGGAGTGTGCATGACACCTACATTCTCAGTCGGTCACAGATCCTGGAGTCTTCCAGGGTCCACAGAAGCTGCAGGGTTGGCTCCTTGGGGACAAGGGCTACCCACAGAGGCCATGGCTGATGATACCCGTGCAGCAGCCACAGACTGCAGCAGAGCGACGTTATAATGAAGCTCATGCTGCAGCTCGCAACTTGGTGGAGCAGACCATCAGGATGCTGGAGATGAGGTTCAGGTGCCTGGGCCGGTCTGGTGCAGCCCTGCAATACAGTCCGCAGAGGGTATCATGCATCGATGTTTTCTGCTGCACCCTTTACAACCTGGTACTCAAACTGGGGGATGAGCTGGCTGAGGAGGAGATGGAGGAGCTGCACATCTCCTCCAATGAGGAGGACGCTGACGGGGCTGAGGGTGAGGCGGTCCTCAGAGGTGACAATGACGGGGATGAGGTCCTTGCTCTGGCTAGATGAGGCAGGCGCTCTTGGGAGGCCCTCATAGCTGCTAAATTTGAGGAGGATGATGACGACATGCAGTGAGGTGACCCCATAGACGCTCACATCACACTTGTGAACGTTGACTCCAGTCTGCCTTATGGATTGCAGGAGGATGATGACAACTTGCAGTGAGAACACTATAAATCTTCACATAGCATCTGAGAATGTCTGACTCCTGTCTGGCCAAGGGCAACTCGCTTGCGCACTGCGATCAGGATCATATCATAGAGACGCAGCCATGAAACTTAAGAAGCATCTAATGCTTTGTCCGCCTTCAGCACCTGAGCCCTTCAGGAGCACAGCATCAGTTGCTGAAGGGATGGGGGCCAGCCCCCACCTTAAAGGTGCTCAGAGCACACACACAGAATGAGAGAACTCTGTGGTGCCTGCCCATTACATTCTGACAGCAATGACCAGCACCGCCGAGGTGCAGGCATCAGTAATGTTTCCAGGGAGTTTGAAGCTGGACCATCACTTTAGTCTGAAGGCTGCACAGAGCACAGGGAAGAGGCCCTGGGCTGATACACCTGCCTTTATCTTGTGCAGAAAGGTTTCACATCTGAGTAACAAGAACTCTGCTCATCAGAATAAGGGGCCGTAGGCAGGGAGACATTCTTGGGAGTTATTGACAATAGTGAACAGTATGTACAAGTGATCAACACCCGTGCCCAGGCTGTGTAACTAATTCTTCTTAACTTTCCTAACCCTGCCGCTACGTCTTGGTTCTCCCTGGACATCCACAGTGGAGGTAGAGGCAGCCTGCTGACTGTGACGCCCTGTCTGTGATAACTTTGGTGGGCATCCTCTGGAGGGCCGAGACTTGGAGGGCCCCGGCCTGCTTTCAGGATCCTGCTGTGTGGCAGTGGCACCTTCCTTGGCCTGTGGAGCTGGAGCTGCTGAGGTCACAGGAAGAGGGGAGTCAGATGGGCCGGACACTCTTGGAGTCACCTGGGTGGATGGCCCCAGAACGTCCACTTGCTATACCTCCTCCCTATGGGTGCCTGAGGGCCCCAGGCTGACTCCTTAAGGAGAAAGGGTATCTGGAGTGAGATCAGTCTGCCCAGCACCCCTCTCTCACACACACTGTTGGAGCCAACTATGGCATCAGTGATGGAGTTGAGCCTGCGCAGCAGTGCAGGAGTGACGCCCTGGACCAAGGACTCCATGGCGGCCGCCATCCTACCAGTGTCGACCTCGGTGTGTTGGCATGCCGGCGCTATCACCTCAACCTGAAGGCAGATGGATTCCTCCATCGTGCCTTGCAATTTGAGGAGTGCAGCGGACATCCCTTCCTGTTGTTCCCGAGCTTGGCCTTTGGAGATCCAGCAACTGTGACGTTACCAAGTCCAGAGGTTCATCTTTCAAAGTTGGTGAGGATCTAGATCTCAGGCATTCCTCCCCTGGTCTGCGACCTCTCCCAGTTGTTGTGTGCCAGCTTGTCCTGCATGAATAGAGATGGAGAAAGTGTAAGCAGGACGCCTGCCAGGCCAGATGATAAGTATGCCTGGCCTGTGTGGGTTTTGAGTGGTCCCATGGATGGGGTGAGGACAATGACGGTGTGTGTGAAAGAGCGAATGGTGATGTCCCTTGAACTGACAGCGAGTGAGGGCCCTGTGGGTGTGTGATGGGTTTGTGAGTGTGTGAGTTGAGAGTGATGAAAATAGTGACTTAACCTGGTGGAACGGAGGAGATCATTCAACCTCTCGCGGCACTGGGTGGCTGTCCTCTTTTGAAGGGCATTGGCGCTGACCACCGCTGCCACCATCTCCCAAGCCTGACTGGTGACTTTGCTGCCCATCCTGAGGCCAGAGTGGGGGGTGGGGTATAGGACATCCCGGTGGGACTCCACTGCATCCAAAAGGTGTTCCAGAGACGCATCGCTGCGCGGAGGGCTGCAGCCTTTTTGCCTTTCGGGGCCATCCAGTCTTCCATGTAGCAGTCGTGGTCTGGAAGCACTGAGACGTGTGCTTGGGGCTGGACTTTAAATATGATGCCCGGCGTGATGAAGCAGGGAGGTGACGGTGTGGCGGGTGAATGAGAGCCCGCCCGCCATGGAAACGCTGTGTTTCCCTGGAGTGCATAAATATTGCGGTGGGTTGGGACCATGCGGCGATGTGCCATCGCGCCAGGCAGGTAAAACATCCTCTTACCCACCTGCTACCGCACTCAGTACAAATCTGGGTCGATTCCGACCAATACATTCAGGAAGTTTCAAATATAATTGCAATACAACCGAAGATGCCAAGCTACAATCAAAAAAGGAAGGAAACACAATTGCTAACAACAATTGTTAGTTTGCCTCTATTGATTACAAGTTGGATTTATGGTCTTTCCATGTTATTTTAAAAACTGGTCTGCCCTTCATACTTGGATAAATGTACTGACCTAAATGTGTATTTAACTACTGTCCTCTCTAGTAGGATCCTAGTAATTTGCAGAAAAGTAATTATTTCTCCCAGCAAAAATGATTGTGATGACAATCATTTCTTGCCCAAGAATGGAGTGCATTATCTATGTCCAAATAGGAAACAAAAAGCAGTTCTGTGAGTCAGTCGAATTCATTTGATGCCTTAATTTCATGTTCCGCCATTAGCATTCTAATATGAGCTTTGTTTGTGTCTTAAAGCATGTTTATTTAAAATATACCCAAAGATTAAGGAGTTAAACTGGCGGCCTGAGTTCTAAAGCACTGTACAAAAATATAAACAAGAGATCTGGTTAAATCTGTAAAATAATCTTGGGACTTCCCCAATTAGATTGCAGACTTTTAACACACTCCAACGTATCAACTTCACAAGTATATTAGATTGAATGACATTGGCTTCCTCTTATTGAATTTTTTTAAAAAGCAGCCTTTTAGGGCCTGATAATGGAGACCTATAGCTATGTAACCCAAGTACTAATTTAACATAACTGTCCTAACATAATTTCATAGATCTCACTCAGCCTACCTTTTCCAGTTTCCAGCTATAACCCTAATTGGAGCTCTCTGACTGTGGTTTAGTGAATATAAGTGAAGAACTGCATTAGCTCAGGGACTGAAGGAATCACCTGTTTAATAATATTACTTTCCTTGCTGGAAAGAGGACAGCTACCACTCTTAGTACGCCACTCTGATTGTCTGGTGCTGATTACTCCACTGAGAATGCACCAGATCTGAATTTCACTGCCTTTCACCAGGAGATCAAATACTTTTCAAGAACACAAAAAATAAGAGCAGGAGTGGACCACACGGCCCATCGTGTCTGCTCTGCCGTTCAATACAATCATGGCTGATCTTGGACTTCAACTCCATTTTCCCACCCACTCCCCATTTCCCTTGATTCCTTGAGAGACCAAGAACCTTTCCAACCCAGCCTTAAATGTATTCAACGATTGAGCATCCAGAACTCTCCGGAATGGAGACTTCCAAAGATTCACAACTATTTGAGTGAAGTAATTTTTCCTCATCTCAGTCCTAAATGATTGGTCCCTTATCCTGAGACTATACCCCCATGTTTTAAGCTCACCAACCGGCCGAAACTATCTCTCAGCGTTTACCCTATCAAACCCCCTCAGAATTTTGTAGGTTTCAATGAGATCGCTTCTCATTCTTCTAAACTCTAGAAACCAATTTAATTAACTTCTGATCATAGAACAATCCCCTCATCTCAGGGACAAATCTAGTGAACCTTCACTGTACCTCCTCCAATGCAAATATCTCTTTTCTTAAATGTGGACACCAAAACTGCACACAGTATTCCAGATGTGGTCTCACCCTGTACAACTTCTTTACTCTTGTGCTCCAAACCCTTTGCAATAAAGGCCAACATGCCATTTGCCTTCCTAATTGCTTGCTGCACCTGCATGCTAACTTTCTGAGTTCCTTGCACAAGCACACCCAAGTCTCTTTGAACATCAACACTTACAAGTTTCTCACCTTTTTAAAAATATTCTGTTTTTCTATTCTTACGACCAAAGTGAATAACTTTACTACATTATACTCCATTTGCCATCTCGTTGCCCACGCACCTAACCTGTCTATTTCTCTTTGCACCTTCTCAACTAGCTTGGTATCATCAGCAAAATATGATACATTACTCTCTGTCTCTTCATCTAAGTCATAAGTCGCTTTTGGAAGAGCGATTAAGATAGTACAAAGTGGAAGGAATTGTTTTGATAGAATTTTTGGCGCTCCATACATTCCTATGATCATTAGGTAATTGGGATAAATTACTGATGGGTATTTACAGTTTGTTTTGGCTAATACAATCCCAAATAATATTGGCACCAGACATTTTCTTTTCTTTGGCTCCCCAACTCATTAAGACATCAGAGGGGAAATTACATTTGACAGCCTGGTTAAAAAAAATTATCTTCATTCTAAAATCTTTCACAATAATTAAGCTTCCATTAGATTTGATAGGAATTAATTCCATCAACTACAGCAGAAGAAATAGATGGGCCTGGAGGTAGAAAGCTCTTACTGGAGATCACATTTGCATATTTTCAGGATTAATTGTGAATTTAATCAGGATTCGGGATCTTTTCCAATCAAATGGTTTGACAGCAATATTGCAAAGTAAGGTCTAAGTGGCTTGAAGTAGCTTGAAGTGCTGAGAAAAAACAATTGATCTTCAGCTGATATAGGCTGTGGCTTTTCCTGAATACTTGTCTGCCCAGTCAGTAGATGGCAGTTATCAATCTATATAATAGGCCAAAGCAATTATCTTACAGGATAACTGATGTAAATAAATTATCAAGTGGAATTGTCTGAATTATTCCTATCTGATATCAAACCACTATGATTGACCGTGACTGAGTCCTTTTTATGAGATAATTTGCCATGTGCCCTGTAATTTGTATGGTCTCGACTACTGGTTCAAAGCACTTTTTTTTTCTAAATTATCTCCAGCATGCTCAATTTCAAGGGAATTATGAATACAGTGACACAGGCTACCAATTGCATGACCAAATCCCATTCCCAAGTTGTTCAAGGTTGATGCTTACATTGGGATTTTATTGCAAATAAGAGAATTAAAGTATTCAAGCAAAAAAAATATAGCAATTTGTAAGGCTTCCAATTTGATCTATTGTCCATTAAAAATGAATGTATATGAAGACATAACTTGTGCATTCAGATATGATGTTGTAATCTAGCAATCAAATTTACTTCTGGTTGACACCAGTCTCCCTGTTGATGTCAAAATATGGAAAAATCCATCAACAATTTAATGAATTAACAATCTTGTTATAAGTACACAATCTCATTTAGGTAACAAGTATGCAACAGAAATCTTTTAACTGGGTATTTGAACATATTTAAAATTATGAAATTTGTAGCAACCAATCTGAAAAATGAGTTGCAGTTCTTGTTTAATTTTAATTCTAATAACAAATTCACGACACAGTGTATTACACATTAAGCTGTGATCGGGATGTTAGTTGAAACTTAATGTGAGGTTGAATTTTAGCCACAAAGGCTAATGGGGCTATATAAATTCATGTTCTTCAATAACTAGCTATATGCGACATAAATATTTTTGCAAATGAACTGATGTTGCAGGTATATTAAATCGGTTCACGAGTGAAATTATTGCGCACCCATCGCCAATACTGTTTCGACTAGTATTTGTGAGCTAATGTTTAAAATGTATTTTCTAATTACTTTCAACGGGAACTGTTTTGCAGGTAGAAGCCACCTGGGCAGGATTTTCCCCTCGTCGGGCAGGGGTGGCAGGCGGGCCTGGGAACGGCCGCGAGACAGACCGCCGCCCGCGATCAGGCTCCGACCGTGATTTCACGCTGGCTGGCCAGTTAACGGGCAGCCAGTGTGAAACGTGGGCTAACAGCCTCAGCGCTGCCAGGGTGGGAGGAGCCCGAGCGCTGAAGCCTGTGCGCGGGTGAGGGAGCGCACACTGAAAGCTCCCTGAGGGCGCAGAGCTGCCTCATGGGGCTGAAGAATTTTAAAATGAAAAATAAACATATTACAAATGATATAAACATGTCGCCACATGTGGTTCAGTCACACGAAGAGGGACATGTTAAAAATGATGTTAAAAATTTTTATTTTTTTTTTATTAACCGTTGGAAACCTCACCTGTCCGTGGATTACAAATGCAAAGGCTGCTTGGCCTATTTGCCCGCCCGCCAACCAAACAGTTGAACAGGCAGCAAAAAATACAAATTAATTACTTGTTTAAGGGCCTTAATAGGCCTCTTAATTGTCAGCGGGCGTGCTGCAGCATCTCGCACGTGCCCGCTGGCTGAAAGATCACGAGAGTGCGCGATGACACCGGGACGCTCGCCTGACTTCATCCCGCACTATTTCAGTCCCATTCAGGATGGGCACGCGCCCGCCCACGGGACAAAAAAATTCTGCCCCATGTGTCTTCTCTCTGTAATATATTTTTATGTAATGACTGGTTTGTAATTCCCACTGTGTCAAGTAAATGGGCACACTTCATAAAACAGAAAGCAATTTAGCTGTTTGTTGTATTAATGCCCTTACTCTGTAGGATTCATTATATTAATTATTACTTGTGGTAATATTTAAACTGAAATATTCCTTTCTTGCAATTCGGACAATCATGAGAATCGATTTGTGTGTATTTGCCATAAACAAGAAGGTACGTTTGTTGACATGGTAAACAAGCAGTTTTTTCCCTGTAACCCTGCACATTAGTCCTTTTCAAGTACATGCTCAGTTGCTGTCTGAATGTTACTATTGCATTTGATTCACTTCCAGGTGGTGTGTTCAAAATCTTAACAACCCTCTGCATGAAGAAATTTTTCCTTACTTTTCCTCTAGTTATTTTGCCAAGCTTTTTAAATATATGGCCTCTGCTAAATGATCCACTTTCCAGTGGTGATAGTTTATCCCTATTTACTCCGTTAAATCCTTCATAGTTTTGAATATCTCTGAGAGCTTTCCCTTTAACCTTACCTGCTCCAATGAGAACAACCAATCTCTCCATATAACTGAAATCGCTCATCCCTAGAGTTATCCTGGTAAACCCTGATACTCTTCCTAAAGTGCAGAGTCCAGGATTGTGCATAATGCTCCAGCGGAGGCTGAGCCAGTGATTTGTAAAAGTTTAGCATGACTTCTTTGTTTTTGTATTGCAAAGCCAAGCATCCCATATCCTTTCTTATCTACCTTCTCAACTTGCCCTGCCACATTCAATGATTTGTGTATATGTACCCCAGGTATCTCTATTCTTGCACTCTTGCTCAAAATGGTACTATTTAGATTGTGCTGCCTCTCCATGATTTTTCTGCTTCACACTTCTCTATATTTAATTGCATCTGCCATATGCCTGCCATTTCACAGGTCTGCCTATGTCCTCCTGCAGTCCTTGACTATCATGCTCACCACCTGCTACGTTGGTAAGTTTTAATTGTCCACAAATTTCGAAATTGAACTCCCTATACCCAAGTCTAGATCATATTGTTAGGAAACAGAGATAGTTTAATTAAGTTATATTTGTATTTGTGGGCGTTAGGAATGAGTTTTAGTTCTAATGTTTACATTTGATTTGTATTTCTGTATCTGCGTGTTAAGAAAATGTCAAGTTGAGTTTTAGTTTCCCTTTAAAAGGTGCCTGCATTTCTAATGGGAGTTTACAACTGTAAGCTAGGCTAAACAAACAAGAGTAGAAAAACTGGGCTGTGAGGCAGGTCTCCCCTACAGACACACACACACACACACAGACACACACAGACAGACAGACACACAGACAGACAACTAGAAACAGCAGTTTGATTTGGAAGCTGTTTGAGTTCAGTCGGTTTTTGAAGACAGCTACCAGGCAGAAGCAGCCTAGAAGAGGCAGATAGCCATTCCCAAGCTAAAATTGGTTGAAAGTAGCTGTCGGAGAGAGACTGGAGAAAAAGGGGCAGATAGCAAGTCCCAAGCTAAAGAAAAGTCCCAGAATTCAGGGGATTGGAACAGGAGAAAGTCCCAAGAAGACCTTCCAGTCAAAGGAAAGACAGATCCTGTTAAGTGAAGTTAAGGGTGAGGGGCAGAGAAAGGTTCCAGTCTTCAAGTTTAAAGCTTCAAGCTGCAGGAAGCAGAGTCAAAGCGATATAAAGGCTTGCAAGAAATCAGAAAGTCCAGAGACAACAGAAGGCCTGTAACTCTTTTTTGTGAGCATGTGAAGCAGTGGTGTACTGTTGATGGCTGAGCCAGTGAGAGAGAGTGTGTGGAAGAAAGCTTCAAGGTATGTGGTGACCCAGGGGAGAGTAACCTCGGAAGGAAAGTTCGAAACCCTGGAGGTGAACCCTTGTGGAAGGCGTCTGAGAGAAGGCTTCAGTTTGGGAGAAGATTTCAAGGCGAGTTCTTAGAAATTGGAGATTGGGAACTCTCGTGTGAAACATAGAAACATAGAAAAGATAGAAAATAGGAGCAGGAGTAGGCCATTCGGCCCTTCGAGCCTGCTCCGCCATTCATTATGATCATAGCTGATCATCCAACTCAACAGCCTGCTCCCGCTTTCTCCCCATATTCTTTGATCCCTTTTGCCCCAAGGGCTATATCTAACTCCTTCTTGAAAACATACAATGTTTTGGCCTCAGCTACTTTCTGTGGTAGCGAATTCCACAGGCTCACCACTCTCTGGGTGAAGAAATTTCTCCTCATCTCAGTCCTAAATGGTCTACGCCGTATCCTCAGAAAAAGAGTATTGTAATATCGTTCATCTTTTCTTGTTTAATAAATATTTTATGCTTTTGTTAGAAGTTCATCAGCTGACTCCTGTGACTCTGTTCAGTAGCCACTCTCCACGTATCTAAACAAACAAATAAAAGTTAGGATCTGTCAAGCTGGGTTCCACCCTGGGATTAGGCTTGTCCAGTGGTAACCTCAGCTGGGATCAGAACAGTATTAAAAGAAAAGCAATTGTCATAATACTGACCCCCGGACTCCTGCATATTTCTATATATAACATATCGAACACCAAACAGACAGACAAACATATGGAAAAATTTACAAACGTCTTACGCTAAAATTCTATCAACTCTGATCACAATGATTGGAGTGAGGAAGTTAGAATAGTAATTTTGTCAGTGGAATGTTCCTGTTTACACTGCGATCATTTAATTCTTAAGCATTCCTAATTTTAAATACTTCACCATTGGTGCATACCTTCAACTGTCAAGGCCCTAGATTCTGGAATTCCCTCTTTAAACGTTTCTGCCTCTCTATGGGCTGAATAATGCGATGTGAAAAAGGGAGTGTTATGCATCGGCACCAACATATTATCACGTGTGATTACATCAGATAGCGTTCCCGGCGTCATCGAGCCCTATCAGGAAAATACAACAGGCGGATGGGCTAGAAATCAGGACCCTGTCAACTTTAGTTAAATTGGATATTTAAGCTCATTAAGGTTGACTTGTGTTATCCTTACAAATCTGTATATATCTGTAAAGGTATCGTTGTGCGTGAATATGCGGTAAGAACAATAAAATGCTTGGAGAGTGTATTTCATGCCAGGTGGATTTCTCGAATCTTTAACGTTAGCTTGTCAGAGCGAGTTTAAAGTCTTCTGCTGAGTCCTGAATTTGAACTCAGCAGTTCAGGATGCTGTGACTGCTGGCAGTGCTTTATATATTAAGCAAAGTTTCCAATTCATACTTCTCTTATTTCGAGGCCTTATTCCTCCTGCTGAGAGGTGAATTTTGACCCTCACCAGCACCTCAGCCTTCTTGCGAGGGAAAACATAGCAATAGTTGACTCTGTGGGAGACACATCCTCCAGTGAGGATGAGAGGAGGAGGAGATTGAGAGTGGGAGGAAGAAGGGTGGATCAAGAGGTCCAGAATGCACTGGTGGTGCATAAGGGTGACAGAGCCGTGCCAGACCAAGAACGTGATGAAGCCAACACGAACCTTCATCAGAGAAGAATGCAGAAGGACTTATGTGGCCCTTCAAGTATATAGGCAGAGGCTGAGCTACCTCAAATGACCAAGACACAATGCCAGAGGCTCAGGCTCTCAAGGGCCATAGTCACCTCTCTTTGTGACATGCTGGCAGTGGAGATCTCTTCCAACTGTGTTGGTGGTCACCCAATGTCTGTAGCTGTAAAGGCATCTGCTGCACTAAACTTTCAGCAGCATGTGGGGGCCTCAGTGGCATTATGCAGCCTGCTGCTCACCATCCTATCAAGGTCTTTTGATCTCAATGATTGGAGTGAAGAAGTTAGAATATTAATTTTGTCAGAGGAATGTTCCTGTTTACATTGTGATCATTTAGTTTTGACGTCTTAAGCGTCTCCAATTTTAAACGCTCCACCATTAGTGACCATGCTATGCAATGTCCAGAAGAGCAGGTAATTACATTTTTTTCTCAATGGACCACCAGAGTCAACTCGAAAGAGCCAGAGGGTTTGCAGCAATCGCAGGTTTCCCCAGGATCCAGGGAGCGACTGACTGTACCATAAAGACTCCAGCTGGCCAGCCCTGCACATTTATTAGCAGGAAGGGATTTCACTCATTGAACATCCAGCTGGTCTGTGACAGATTATGCAGGTATGCATGAGGTACCTGAGCAGCAGCTACGACTCATTCATTCTATGTAACTCTCAGTTCCAGACCTGTTCAGCAGCCCTGATGCCCTGGATGGTTGGCTTCTAGGTGACAAGGATTGCCCTTTGAAGAGATGGCTCATGACTCCAATGAGGGCCCCAGAAGTGGAGTAGAACTACAACAACAGCCATGGAAGCACCAGGACCATCGTAGAGCAGACAATTGGCTATTAAAGTTGAGGTTCAGCGGCCTTGAGGTTCAGGTCAGGAGGGGCATTGAGTTATGCTCCATTACGTGTGTCACTTATGCTTGTAGGATGCTGCATAAATTCACCATTCAGAGAGTGGGTGCTCTCGAGGAAGAGGGGCACCAGAAAGCAGGCATTTATCGGAGGATGAGGGGGTGATGAGGTGAGGGAACACCCAGGCATAGAGGTGCAAGGCCCTGGACATGATTACATAGATGTTCATGACACAAGGGCTTCCTTGCTAAGGCATAAAGTCCAATAAGCTAAGAAGTCCCAGCCTCATTGATGCGTGCACTGCATGTGTCACAATGGCATTCCATGTGGCATGTGAGATCCATGTCACCGCCCTGTCAGTACACTCACCTTGTCGAGTCCTTGCCATTCGATTTATCCTGCCCTGCCTCCAATTATTAAAGCTCATGTTTATCTCCCGAAAGAAGTTCAATGACAACAATATTGAAATAATCTATGCATGAGGGATAGTAAAACTAAGCTTTATTCACATAGGCAAGATGAGACATACCATGTACAAGCAGACTAAATGTTTCCATGTGATCCACTTGGTGCCCATTGTGGAGTTTTGTTAAAGCGTTTCCTAGTGCTCCAGTGCAATGCTCTCCCCTCACTTGCAGCTGCACTGGTGCGAGGCTCCTGATCTGCTACTCCCCTTGCCCTGGATGACTTTGGCGGGCGTTCTCTAGACGATTCAGGCCTTGATGGCCCCACCTCGTTAGAAGACTCGTGCAGAGTGGCAGAAAGACCTTCTATCGCCACGGCACTAGACAAGGAAAGTGTCAATGGATGGACAGAGGAGAGGCTGCCCCCACCAGAACGCCTTGAGAGATGCTTCCAGATGGCAGCAACAGCTGCTCATCCTCTCCCACTAAGAACCTTCGGTCCTCCCTGCCTTCCTGTGAGGACTCAAGAGCTGGCTTAGGATTCTGGCTCCCAGTCCCCCTGACGTCCTGACTCTGTGTCCCTGAGCTAAGAGCCAGGGTGATGGTGTGCAGCTCAGAGCGCAAACCCACGATTGCATCTGGAACACATTCGGTTTGCCCCCCACCAGGACAGTTGTCAGTCTGTCCATGGAGGAAACTGTAGAGTGGGAGATTGCAGTGCATATGGCCTGGATGGACACGTCCACAGTCTGGGCCAGAGCACAGAACCCCTCTGGTATACCTGCCAAATCTCCATGCACCTCACGCTGGATCTCCAGCACCTGTTGCATTATGGATGACTCCAGAATCTCATCATCTGACTCGAAATCAGTCTCTAGATCACCTTGGACACTCCTCCAACTGCCCAAGGCTTTCTCCATCTCACTCGCTGGCAGCTGCATGTGCGATTGTGAAGTGCCCTCACCAGTTTGTGGCTGCCCTTGTCCTAACAGGCTAATCCTGCTGAGGTGCCAGTACCTACTCTGGTGCTTGGGGCAGAGAGAGGACGTGACGGTGCTTCCTCCAAGAGTACTTCTTCATCCTTGGAGGGAATTGTTGGGTTGGAATCTCTATCGTGGTCCATGGAAGAGGCTTCACCTGTGCAAGAGACACAGAAAAAAGGGCGTTAGTTGGCATTGGAACCTATTCCATGGCTGTGCAAGATCACAATGCTCAGCACCATTACAGTCATGTGTAATATGAGATATGAGCCATTGTAATCATTGTAACATACTTGCAGCAACACCACAAATTTTCAACTTGGAAGTTTCCCTGCCTTTGAGTACTGAGACAACAATTTTTACATTCGTCGAATCACGCCAAGCATCAGTCCCCCTCCCATTTGCCCTCTCCCCCTGTGTCCTTGTTTCAGCCACTTGCTATCTCACCAGATCCATGCCTTCCTCCAATCTCACCTGTGCCAATGGACCTTAAAGATTCAACTGAGAAGAGCAGGAGAACCTCCTCGTACGGCATTAGGATTGCCAGCTCCGGAACACCACCTCCAGTTCTGCCTCTCTCCCTGGCATTGTGGGCACGCTTTTCCTGAAAGTAGGTGTAACATTGCAATGACTAACACTGTTAGGTTAATGGATGTCATCCTGCCTCCAAGGTGACAGAGAAATGCATGATCAGCACAATGCTTGGCAGCCAAGATGCTGCGCACCTTCCTCATGCGTACAGGCTCCACCTCCACCCCCACCCCCACCCACAGAACCACAATGACAAGTTCACAGAGGCATTGGCACTAAGACCAATGCCATTGCTGCAGAGTGCTGCCTCGGACCTCAAAACTTCTCACAAGCCTCCAGCATTCTTGAACCTGACATCCTGGCACAAGAATACACATAATGAGGATTTACTCACTCTGGACGACCTCAAGAGGTCATTGAGCTTCTTCTGGCATTGCGTCCATGTGCAAGGCACTAAGCCTAAGCTGCTGACCTCTGCTGCAAGCTCCTCCCAGGCTGCATGTCTCACTGAGGGAGCTCTCTTCTTCCCGTCAGCTGGCATTGGTTACTCCCACCTGGTGGACACAGCCCAGAGGGGGGCATGGAGAGATTCGTCATCGCACCTTGGGGTTGCTTTTGCCCTCCTTCCCTGCCTCTCCTCTAGCTCCCTTGTCTTGGCCACCTATAGAGGAAAACATGCTAGAACTAGACAGCTCCTATATGTTAAGATCTTGAAAATATGCTCTTGTTCAAATTGAATGCTATCTGTGGTCAGTGGCAAGAAACAACTTAGACTATACACATTTCAGGGAAATATTAAAAACATTCGCACCTACCTGAAACCAAGCCTGATACTATATCCTCGAGATAAATTCTCCGGATCTATGTAGAAGGCACACATTTGCTGGGTCACCTGATATTGCCCCATGCCAGGTGGCCCTTTAAATGAGTGGCCATGACCTCCTTCTGGGTCACAGCCAACAACTTTGGACACCGAACCTCCCGCCCTCTAGCACCGATTGGGTCTTGAGGACTGGAAACCCGCCCTCCGGCCTAAATCTGCATAATTACAGTTTTATATGGCGCACTTTGACAGCGGCAGTGGCAGCCGGAGAGCCGCTCACTTCCGGGTGTGAATCCCGCCCACCCGTGACTGCATGAATTATTCAGCGCTACACCTTTTGTTTTCGCTTTTAAGATGTTCCTGAAAAAAAGCCTACCTTTTAGCCAAGCTTTTTGGTCACTTCCCTAATTTCTCCTGACATTGACTTGGTGTCAAATTTTTCTTTGTAACTTCCTTGTGAAATGTCTTGGGATGTTTGATTATGTAAACACTGGTATATAAATACAAACTGTTGTTGTATTTGCTGTCATCTAGAGTTTGAAATTAGTATTTGGGGAATTGGAGCTCCATGCATTCATCAAAACAGTTGCTGAACTTAATCAATGCTTAGTGCCCATCAGATTAATATTAGTCTGGTTTATATCAAGGCTCTGCTGATTCCATTGCAGTTAGCAGATACCAATCTCAAACTGCTACCTTCAGTATAACTACAACCTCAAACTAGCCCTAAATCCGATCCAATTTCATGACAGTTTTTTCCCCACCCCCATTGCTACTGGCATGATGTTCCCTGAGCAATTATATAGTCAATTTGTGACAGAACTCCCAAAATATAACCCCACAGGACAGCCAAGGTGAAGAACAGCTTCAGACTCCGTGTTTGAATCAATTAGCAAAGCAACTGCAAAGTATTGGTCAGGTTAGAACAGTCCTCATTTCAGTTGCAATGTGGCCAGTTATTTTTTTGACCCTAATTAGAAATGATCTTGGGAAATGAACAGAACGCAGTCCTTCATAATGTCCTAAAGCTTGAAAAATTGCATACTAAAATTAAAAACTGGAAAGAGTCCAAATACAAATGCTACAATTAACTAATGAGACTCAAGTTAATAGAGAAATGCTGTATATAAATAGATGAAGAGGATATATAACTCATAGTTAGTGAGGTACAGTCTAAACTGTCAGAAGGAAATCCAATAAAGTCACTAATAGGCATGTTTTTTTTGCCAATAACCAAATTACAAAACGATAGAGCTATATTTCCAAAGATTAATTCTAGATCATTGTTGTATTTTCTAAAAAAAAGTATGGTGACAGGTTACCAATTATCTATTAATAAGAGATTATACCATGGATTTAAAACTCTAAGGGCATACTTGTTCTCTGACCAGGAAAAATGGATTGGGATATATGCTTGTTTTTGGTAGTTTATTTGGAATGTTAGTTTTTATTTGATTCTATGTTCTCTTGCATAAATAGACTCAAATTTAAAGATCCAGCCACAGTTCAGCCATTGGCAAGGATGCAATAGAACATTGATTGAAGGTCCAATTGATTCTTATGTTCACCTGAATGATGTCAAGGCATATGAAGGGCAATATCAGCTGAACCCTTCACCTGTATGAGATACTGTACCATGTAGGTTGGGATATTAGACAGATACTTACAGCTGTTTTTAGGAAGAACCCAGGGGAGTGCAACCTAAAGGCAACTGTTAAGCATGAGAGCTACTGGCAGAGATGTCTGTGAACTCGAATTTCTTGACGGCCAGAAATTTGAACTGAGTGGGCGGAGGCGTGGCCAACCCGCTTGAGCATAAAATGATGCGCGATGATGTTAGGCGAGCGTCCCGACATTATCGTGCACACGCGTGATATTTTGGTCAGTGGGCACACGTAGGAGTTGGCAGTGCACCCGCCGACAATTACCAGGCCTATTAAGGCCATTAAAGTAATAATTGAATGAAATTTTTCATTGCCTGTCCAACCTTATGGTTGGCGGGCAGGTGAAAAGGTTTTTTAGGAAATCTCATACATGGGCGGGATGAGGTTTCCAGCAGCAATTAAAAATTAAATAAAATTTTTAAAATTACATTTATAACATTTATAATGTTTTTAATATTGCTAAGTTTTTAATTTCTGAGTTTTGAAATCTTCAGCTCCTTGAGGCAGCTCTGTGCCTCAGGGAGCTTTCATTGCGCGCACCCGCAAATCCCCGCGCTTGCACCCTCCCTCCCCCACCCCAGCAGCGCTGAGCGCTGCAGCATGTGTTTCAGGCTGGCTGGCCGTTAATTGGCCAGCGGGAAATCGATGTAGGGCCCAATCGCGAGTGGTGGTTGGCTTTCCCACCGCTGCCAGGCCTGCCTGCCACGCCAGCCCAACAAGGTCAAAATCCTGGCCAAGTTTGTTCACAGGAATGTGCCCTTCAGTAAGCTCTTCAAGCAAATACTTTTGGATATGTCTATGTATGATTATCTGGCCCTATCCAAAAATATGTTGGTACATGGGCATCTTTTTTTTATTCTTTCATGTGATGTGGACGTCAATGGCTAGGCCAGCATTTATTGCTCATCCCTAATTGCCCTTGAGAAGGTGGTGATGAATCGCCTTCTTGAACCGCTGCAGTCCAGGTAGTGTATGTACACCCACAGTGCTGTTAGGAAGGGAGTGCCAGGATTTTGAGCTAGCAACAGTGAAGGAATGGTAATATACTTCCACGTCAGGATGGTGTGTGGCTTGGAGGGGAACTTGCAGGTAGTGATGTTGCCATGCATCTTCTGTCCTTGTCCTTCTATGTGATAGCGGTCATGGGTTTGGAAGGTGCTATCGAAGGAGCCTTGGTGAGTTGCTATAGTGCAACGTGTAGATGGTACACACTGCTGCCACTGTGTGTCGGTGGTGTAGGGTGTGGATGTTGAAGGTGATAGATGAGGTGCCAATTGGGCTTCTTTGTCCTGGATGATGTTGAACTTCTTGAGTGCCGTTGGAGCTGGACTTATCCAGGCAAGTGGAGAGTATTCCATCACACTCCTGACTTGTGCCTTGTAGATGGTGGACAGGCTTTGGGAGTCAGGAGATGAGTTACTCTCCACAGAATTCCCAGCCTCTGACCTCTTTTAGCCACAGTATATGCATGGCTAGTCCAGTTCAGCACCTGGTCCATGGTAACCTCCGGGCTGTTGATAGTAGGGGATTCAGCAATGGAAATGCCATTGAATGTCAAAGGGAGATAGTTGGATTATCTCTTGTTGGAGATGGTCATTGCCTGGCACTTGTGTGGCACAAATGTTACTTTCTATTTATCAGCCCAAGCCTGAATGTCATCCAGTTCTTGCTGCATATGGACACGGACTGCTTCAGTATCTGAGGAGTCGTGAATGGTGCTGAACATTGTGCAGTCATCTGCAAACATCCCCACTTCTGATCTTATGATCGAAGGAAGGTCATTGATGAAGCAGCTAAAGATGGTTGGGCCTAGGACACTACCCTGAGGAACTGCTCCAGTGATGTCCTGAGTCTGGGATGATTAACCCCCAACAACCACAACCATCTTCCTTTGTGCTAGGTATGACTAAAACCAGAGGAGAGTTTTCCCTCTGATTCCCATTGTCTCCAGTTTGGCTAGGGCTCCTTGATTCCACACTGTCAAATGCTGCCTTGATGTCAAGGACAGTCACACTCACCTCACCACTTGAGATCACCTCTTTCGTCCATGTTTGGACCAAGACTGTAATGAGGTCAGGAGCTGAGTGGCCCTGGCGGAGCCCAAACTGAGGATCAGTGAGCAGGTTATTGCTAAGCAAATGCTGTTTGATAGAACTATTCACAACACTTTCCATCACTTCACTGATGATCGAGAGTAGACTGATGGGGCACTAACTGGCTGGGTTGGATTTGTCCTGCTTTTTGTGGACAGGACATATCTGGGCAATTTTTCACATTGCTGGGTAGATGCCAGTATTGTAGCTGTACTTGAACAACTTGGCTAGGGGTGCTGCTAGTTCTGGAGCACAAGTCTTCAGTACTATTTCTGGAATATTGTCAGGGCCCATAGCCTTTGCAGTTTCCAATGCCTTCAGCTGTTTCTTCATATCACATAGAGCAAATCGAATTGGCTGAAGACTGGCATCTGTGATGCTGGGGACCTCAGGAGGAGGCTGGGATGGATCATACGCTTGTCAATTCAGGCTGAAGATGACTGCATATTCTTCAGCCCTTTCTTTTGCACTGATGTCCTGGGTTCCCCCATCATTGAAGA
Source organism: Cetorhinus maximus (assembly GCF_964194155.1). Lineage (NCBI taxonomy): Eukaryota > Metazoa > Chordata > Chondrichthyes > Lamniformes > Cetorhinidae > Cetorhinus > Cetorhinus maximus. The sequence continues at coordinate 19,032,717 of NC_135905.1, read as the reverse complement.
TGGGGATATTTGTGGAGTCTCCTCCTCCAGTGAGTTGTTTAAGTGTCCATCACCATTCACAACTGGATGTGGCAGGACTGCAGAGCTAAGACCTGATCTGTTTGGTGTGGGATATCTTAGCCCTGTCTATCACATGTTGTTTTTGCTGTTTGGTATGCAAGTAGTCCTGTGTTATAGCTTCACCAGGATGACACCTCATTTTTAGGTATGCCTGGTGCTGCTCCTGGCATGTCCTCCTGAACTCTTCATTGAACCGGGGTTGATCCCCCAGCTTGATGGTAATGGTAGAGTTGGGGATATGTTGGGCCATGAGATTACAGGTTGTGGTTAGATACAATTCTGCTGCTGCTGATGGCCCATAGTGCCTCACGGAGGCCCAGTTTTGAGTTGCTGGACCTGTTTAAAATCTATCCCATTTAGCATGGTGGTAGTGCCACACAACATGATGGAGGCTGTCCTCGATGTGAAGATAGAACTTTGTCTCCACAAGGACTGTGCGGTAGTCACTCCTACCAATACTGTCAAGGACAGATGCATCTGTGACAGTTAGGTTGGTGAGTATGAGGTCAAGTAGGTTTTTCCCCCTTATTTGTTCCCTCACCACCTGCTGCAGACCCAGTCTAGCAGCTATGTCTTTTAGGACTCGGCCAGCTTGGTCAGTAGTGGTGCTACTAATCCACTCTTGGTAATGGACATTGAAGTCCCCCACCCAGAGTACTTTCTGTGCCCTTGCCAACCTCAGTTCTTCCTCTAAGTGATGTTCAACAAGGAGTACTGATTCATCAGTTGAGTTTGGGGGTGGGGTGGTGGGTAGGGGGGTTGGTGGTGGTAACCAGCAGGAGGTTTCTTTGCCCATGTTTGATCTGATGCCATGAGATTTCATGTGCTCCAGAGTCGATGTTGAGAACTCCAAGGGAAACTCCCTTCCGATTGTACATCACTGTGCAACCACCTCTGTCCTGCTAGTGAGACAGGACAAACCCAGGGATCATGATGGTGGCGCCTGGCACATTGCCTGTAAGGTATGATTCCATGAGTATGACTATGTCAGGCTATTGCTTGACTAGTTTGTGAGACAGTGCTCCCACCTTTGGTACAAGCCCCTTGATATTAGTAAAGAAAGACTTTACAACAGTGGTGGGCAACCTGTACCCTCCAGGCCGCATATGGCCCATCAGGTTTCGGAGTGCATTTTGTTGAATGTTGCCTGTGCGCAGGGTTGCCAGATTCCGCTGGTTTTTGTCTGTGTGGTTTTTTTCCTCCTGGTATTACTGAAGTGATACACATGCAAAGCAAGGGCACGTGAAGTGAGGTGCGTGCTGATTGCACACAACATTGCCTGTGAAAGCCGTGCGCTTCCTCTGCGTCCAATCGAAGCACTGCTACAGTTCAATCAGCACGTCCCGCAAACTCGTATTCATAGGTTCATGGTTAGTGCACATGCCTGATTTCAGTCTTGCAACCACTGAGATGAAGGAGATGCACACTGCGTCCCACTCACTAGCCTAGGTTGTCCATCACCGCTTTACAAGGTCAACAGGGCTGGGTTTGCCTTTGCCGTTTCTAGTGCCTCAGATGCCGGGTGATACGTTCAGTTTCATTCTTTTTTGTAAGCTTTGTAGGGGTTTAATACAACAGAGTGGCTTGCTAGGCCACTTCAGAGGGCATTTAAGAGTCAATCACATTGCTGTGGGTGCGGAGTCACATGTAGGCCAAACCTACATGTGTAAAGACGGCAGATTTCCTTCCCTAAAGGGCTTAGGGAACCGGATAATTTTTTTATAACAATAGACAATGATTTCATGGTCACTATTAACAAGAGTAGCTTTATATTCCAGATTTATTATTTGAATTTAAATTCAACTAACTACCATGGTGGGATACACACCTGTGTGCCCAGAGCATTAGCCTGGATCTCTGCATTACTAGCCCAGTGACATTACCACTACTCCATTGCATCCCTCTGTTGCACATGTCCTTCTCTGTAATGGATGTTGTGGCTTTAGAAGGTGCTGTTGAAGGAAGGCTTACCGAGTTGCTGCTGTGCATCTCATATATGGTACATCTAAACCACAAGGACCTCTGTATGATATATTACCTTTAGACAGCCATCTCTTGTTCCAAGTCCTGCAAATACAGAAGGATACCTACCTCAGCAGCCCAGCATAGAATCTCATTCAGAAAACAAGCAGCTGTAACTGATGGGCTGCACCTTTAAGAAGCTGAGTACGTTCAGTTCATTTGTGCCAAATATTAACTTGGCAAAATTAGTTTCCTTTTGGGTGCAAAAAATGCAGCAGGGACTATCATTAACATTCTCCTTTAAGAGGCAACAAGCAGGATAAGGGAATGAGCTTCCCTTCCAACACCCATTTCATTTGGGCACTCAATATCTAGAGCGTTCATTGGGTGCTCCAGGTGCATCATAAGGTATTGTCCACATTTGCTTGATTTGGGACATCAACAAGCCTTGTTGCCAGCATTTTGCACACGGTCTAATGTTGCAAATGTTTTGGGCTGTATTAACATACACTGTGCATTGGATGCTGAATATGCCACTCCTTAATAATCAGACACGCTGTGTGAATTTCTTCCTGTTTTATGGCATCTATGTTTGCAAGCTGAAACATCAAAATAATTTTATGCCTCTTTCAGTAGAAGGACAAATTTCTGTGAGAATGAGGCTCTGAATGCCAATTGATTTGCCGAAGACATCATAAATAAGGTCATTATTTCACTTATCTGCTCTGTCCTTCAATCTTTTAGCATATTTATGATAGCCCAAGCAGGATTAGAAAATATTTTTGAGCATTTTTAGAACATGAATTTTGAATGAGGTCCAGGTGGTGAACAAAATTAAATCAGTGCCTTACATTTTTTTGATGCTGAAGAGGGTCTGCAGAAAACTGGATAGCAAATCTTTAATCTACATGAAACATCATTTGAGAATAACGTTACAACATGTCCAGCAGGAGTATAGCCAGTCTTATTTCCTAAAGGTGGCACAGGAACACTAGGGCCCTTGAGTCTGTACTGCCAATAAACTACATCATGACTGATATGTACTTGAATTCCACTTGCCTTATCCAAGGGATCCTTATCCCTTGTGACCCTTACCTAATAAAAACCTGTCAATGTCAATCATGAAATTTTCGGTTCACCCAGCATCAAGTCTTTTGGGAAGAGGGAATTCCAGGTTTCCAGATGACCATTTGTATTTGAAAATTCTTCCTAATTTCACTCCTGAAATGCCTAGCCCTAATTCTAAAGTTGTGTTCGCTTGTTCTGGACTCACCGTCAGAGGAATTTGCTTCCCTGTTATCTACTCTATGGATCATTTTAAACCCATCAGTTAGATAACACGACTCTTACATACAAACAAAAGTAAGAACATGCAAATTAGGTGCAGGAGTAGGTCATTCAGCCCCAGGAGCTTGCTCCTCCATTCAATAAGATCATGACTGATCTGATTGTGGCCTCAACACTACTATCCTGCTTACACCCGATAACCTTTGATTCCCTTGTTAGTCAAGAATCTATCTACTTCCGCCTTAAAAATATTCAACAATCCTGCCTCTACTATTCTCTGGGAAAAGTTCCACATATTCACAGGGAAAAATTTCTCCTCATCTCTATCTTAAATGGGAGACCACTTATTTTTAAACTGTGTCCCTAACTCTTAGAGGCATTGGTGAGTTCTGTAAGGGCTTCCCTTTTCCCTCAGAGACCCTCCCCACACTCAAGTTAGTGACACCAGATTCACAAGTGTATGGCTTAAACAGAATGACCAGCGAGCCAAGTTTCCTCTGATAATTCACAATTGCTTTATTGAATCACCCACAACTGCATAGTGCAAAACCCAAAATTTAAAACAACCTATTCCCAGTACCCGACACAAAGTCACCACAAGTCGGTTAAAACTTACAAAAACACAGGAAAAACACCCCGTCCTGTCCTGAAACCTTAAGAAAAAACCCTCAGACCAATATCATCAAGATATGGCAGAAACAAGTGACAAGGTACCGGCAAAAAAATAAAAGTTTTCGCCCCAAACCTTCACAAAACCCTAGACCAATACCACTACGATTTGGCTGAAACTTACAATCCTCCACACAGTTGACCCTTCCGGTGAGAACTGCAGGTCCGCGAACCAGATTGACCCTTCCTGACCCTCCTTCTTGATTGCAGCCCAAAACATTCAGGCTAGTATCAGCATGATATGGCTAAAAACACTTACAATCCCCAACACGACTGGTCTGTCCGGTGTTGACTGTAGGCCTGAGTCAAGGTGACCAAACTCAACCTTTCTTCCAACTGCAGCCCAGATGCTCAGATCTGCCCTGCTTTTATAATAATTTAACTCCGGCATGTCAAAACATAGTTCCTGTTATTCCAATGTCCATTTAGTTGATACCACGCAAAATCCAGACAAACGTATTCAGCTCCTGTTGGTTGAAACAATATCAGTTCTCATTGTATGAGCAATTCTCCTGCAGTCTAAAGTGGCAAAGTAACAGCATCTGGCTCCAAAGTTAATGAGGGTTTAAATGACCCTGTTCCAGTACTATTGTCTGTGGTGGTTGAATAATTCCTTGAGTATATTATATTGATGGTACGTCCTTTGTGCTACTGTATTGGGTAATCAGACTTCTTGATTGCATTAGTTGATGGCAGGTAATGGCATTCCCCTGGTACCATTGTTCCCTGATAGCAGTCAGGCAATGTCCAAACCCTTATGATGAGTCACTGTGTTTTCACTAAATGTCCAAATTAATCCCTTGCTGCCCAGCCTTGTACTACTGACTGCAGCTTATCTTTTTGAAATTTATAATTCCAATCATGTGGTCAAAACATGTCTGTGGGTTTGAAATTATCTTCCATAAATTTCCCAGTTGGAGGGGGTTCTGATCCTACAGTTCACAGTGCTACAGTTGTGTGGTTGCCCTAAAGGATTAGCTGGGAAATTGCTACACGCCCAAGCTGCTGCTTGTACCTGATACTGTTGCTTTGCTCCAGTGGCAGTGAGATTTATATAGGAATTCTTGGTCTCAGAACTGATTAGGAATTTCTGCTCTTAGAGCAAAAAAGCAACAAGAGAAGTTGCTAGAGTTTGCAGAGAGATCACCTTGAGACAACAGTGCTTCTGTGAAAGGATGGAATGTTGAGAGTTGGCAGAGCTTCTTTGTGAATTAGAGGGATTAGAATGAAAATAGTATCTTTCTGAACTCAGAGGTAAAGAATGTAGAGTCTCTCTCAGTTTAGGGATTTGAGGATTTGAGGGAATGATAGGATGCCTATTTAAACTCGTGGATAGAAGGAACAGAGGAGGACGAATGCCTTTGTGAACTAGAGCACAGCAGGGAATATAGATTGTCTTTATGGTGTCTTGGAGTCAATTGAGTGCCTCTCTGAATTGACAGGTTGAAGTTAGGGGAGCTTGTCTCTTTGTGCTGAGGAATAAAGAGAGACAAATGTCTCTGAACTCAGGGGACAGACTACCTCTTTGACCTGGGGGAGAATTCTGCTCTGAGCTGCTTGCTCTGAGCTGAAGAGAATTGAAGGGTAAAGGTACCTTTATCTATTTGAGCAGTTAGAGGGCCCATGTATCACTGGACTGATAGCTAGGTAATGGAGGGAAAAAGCCTTCTTGAACTGGGTGAAATTAGAAGTGAGAGTTCCACTTTGAACCTGGGAAATATTAGAGGGGGCAAGTGTGAATTGGAGGGGTAAAGGGAGGTGAGAAGGCTTTTCCAACAAGGGGTTGTCAGTAAATCCCCACACTGGGAAGTTGAAGCAGGTGAATAAGAGCAGGTAATTTTGGCACAATGTGGGGGATGGGGAGTTTGGGATTTGGGTGGGTGGGGCTAGGGAATTGGGGGTGGGTCGGATTAGGGGTGGGCGGGGTGAGGGGATGAGGGGGTGGACTGTGTTTGTGATTGAGGATGGGCAGAGTTTGGGGTGGGTGGGTGGGATGAGGGGATGGACTGTGTTTGTGATTGAGGATGGGCAGAGTTTGGGATTGGGTGGTTGGGTGGGCGGAGTGAGGGGATGAGGGGCTGGACTGTGTTTGTGATTGAGGATGGGCGGAGTTTGGGATGGGGATGGGGATGGGTGGGCGGGGCGAGGGGATGAGGGGCTGGACTGTGCGTGATTGAGGGTGGGCGGAGCTTGGGGTAGGGCGGGTGGGCGGGGCGAGGGGGATGAGGGGGTGGGCGGGGCGAGGGGGATGAGGGGGTGGACTGTGCTTGTGATTGAGGGTGGGCGGAGCTTGGGATTGGGGGTGTGGGCGGAGCTTGGGATTGGGCGAGGCTAGGAATTTGGGGGGGGGGGGGGGGGGGCGGAGCATCACGTGAACAAGCTGAGCGGGTGGGGCGAACCAGGTGAGCAACCGGCGGGGCGTGTGCAGGCAACGTGCATTGTGACGTCTGGCCTCTCGTGCGACCAGCTCGAGCGAATTTTCCCCCACCAGGCAGGCGACAAGCGGCGTGGGGTCCGCCCGCTCCTCATTGCATCGGCTCGGGCGACCTGACTTCAGCCGCGGGTCTGGATTACCGTTTGTGTTTGAGGGGAAAAAAAGAGGGGGGGGCGGCGGCTGGTGATTTGTTTATTTCTTTGATTTGATTTTTTTTATTCTTCTCATGATTTATGTCACTTCGAGTTTCCTGACCGGGGGGGGGGGGGGGGGCAGAAAAAAAATAAACCCCCGAGGCCCGAAGCTACGGTCGGGCTGGTGCAGCCGCCGCCGCCGCCGCCACCGAGTTTCAGCACCTCCCGGGCGGTCAGTGCACCCTGGGCAGCCCCGAGCACCTGTCAGTGATTTTGGGTGTGGTGTGGGGTGGGGGTGGTTTATTCTCAGCTCTTTATTCGGCTTCGCGTTAACCGGCTGCTCCCAGTTTAAAAGTCTGTTTTTATTTTTTTTTTCCTCTTTCAGGCCCAAGTGGGCGGTGCCTTCGTTATAAAATCCCTCATTCCTGCAGAGGTTTAACCCAATTGGTTTCTGAATGTCCAGAAGTCCGTCCCCCATTGTGGGGGAGGTTGGGTTGGGGAGGTTGGGTTGGGGGGGGTTTGTTTTGAGAAATTTGGCAGTCATGTTCCTAGGCAGCGCTCATTAATTGTAACTTCCCTAAATGAGCATCTGGCAGATTGCTGCCCTCCCTGGCCTGCTGAGCGTTTCCAGCATTTTCTGCGTTTTAGTTAACGCGGTGCTGTTTGTATGTGTTTTTTTTTTAAAAAAAACTTGAATGAACATCTATTAGCCACAGAATCACCCGCCAAGGCTTCTCCTCCCCGGTCCCCCCCCCTCTCCCCCCCCCCCCCCCGTTTCCCCTGGTGCCCCCCCCATCCTTGGAGCCCTCCTGTTTGTCCATATCCACAGCTCTAACCTCGACCCCCCCACCACCACTGTCTCTAAATTGTCAGGTCACTTTTCCAACATCCAGCACTGGGATGAGTGAAAATTTAATCCGACTAAATAGATACCGTGTAGACCGAAGCCATTGCTTTTTGTCCCTGTCACAGACTCCCTTTCGCTGGCCACTGATTCCATTCCTTTCCCCTGCTAACTGTCCTAGCCTGAACCAGGCTATTTGCAACCCTGGGTCTCATTATTGACCCCCGAGGTGAGCTTCTGACCCCACGTTTGTGCCGCCGTTAAGACCGCTTTTTTTCCCCGCTGTTGGCAGCTTTGCCCTGCCTCAGCTCATCTGCTGCTGAAACACACATTCATGCCGCCTTAACTCTAGACTTGACTATTCCAATGCATCCCTGGTTAGTCTCCCCCATTCCACTCTCTGCAGACGGGAGGTAACTTAAAACTTTGCTGTCTGTGCCCTAACTCGCGCCAAGGGAAGAATTTTCGGGTCGGCGCTTGGGGGCGGGGCCCACTCGCCGATGAGTAAAATGACGCGTGGTGACGTTGGGCGGGTGTCCCGATGTCACCGTGTGTCATTTAGATTTTTCAGTTTAGCGGGCGCGCAGCTGACTCAGCTGCATGCCCTCTGAACTGCCAAAGGCCCATTAAGGCCATTAAGAAAGCAATTAAAGTAGTTGAGAATGCTGACCGTCCAACCTTAAGGTTGGCAGGCAGGCGAAGAGCCCAGGCGGCCTTCACATTTTTCATGAAATCCAATCCACAGGCAGGATGAGGTTTCATGAAGGGTTTATAAATTAAATAAAAACTTTTCAAACATTTGATAAACATGTCCCAGCTCACATGACACTGTCACATGAGGGGACATGTCTAAATAATTTTTCTCTGTCTTCATTAAAAACTTTCATTCCGGACTTAATCTCACTGAGGCAGCTCCGTGCCTCAGGGAGATTCCTGCACTCTTTCGCCCGCATGCACGAAAGAGTGCAGGCCCTGACTCTCGGAATCCCCCCCTGCCTGCACAGGGAGTGTTCAGTGCTTCCGGACGTGCATCATGCTGGACGGGCCTTAATTGGCCCTCCCATGTAAAATGGCGGCATGGCCCCGATCGGGTTTGCGCCCACCCCCGCGCAACCCCCCCAACAGGGGGAAATTTCTGCCCCAAGTCTCATTCACCCATTACCTGTATACTTCCTGACCTCCATTGGCTTCTGGTTAAGTATAGCCTCAATTTTAAAATTCTCATCCTTGTTTTCAAATTTATCTATGGCCTCACCTCTTCCCTATCACATGTAAACTTCTCCTGCCCTACAGTCCTCCAATATACCAACAATGCTCCAATTCTGGCTCCTTGAGCATTCTGACTTTAATAGCTCCACCATTGGTGTGCCTCAGCTACCAAGACCCTAAATTATTATTGTTTTACATGTATTTATTTTGTTTTCATTATTTCCTTTGTTGTAGGGGTTTTTGAACTGTTATTGTGAAATTAACTTATTTATAATACACTAAGCAAATATTTGTGAAATACTAATGAGTTTAATTTTGTCTACAGTATTTCGTAATATATCAGATATTTTGTTCTCATAAAATATTGGCTTTAAATTACTCCATAAACATACAAGTTTGTATCAACTAATACAGAAGCACAGAAGATAGAGACCATACACATTCTTTTTGTGTCTCAGTTTTAATGATTTGTCTCAGCTGTGCTATATTCGAATCAAAATGGGGAATAACATATTTCTGAAATGAAGCCAGTTATTGCAGAACACAGGTTGATGTTTGACCTTCAAAATGTTAACAGTGACCTGCCTTATTTTTAAGTTTCATCACTACTGATGATACAGTACCTCTGACTCATACATGCTCTTATTTCTTCTGCTTATTTCGATTCTGTGTTGAGTTCACCATTGGTTATCTTTCAAAGAAATACTTACATTTATATAGTGCCTTTCATGATTTCAGAATGTCCCAAAATTTACAGTCAATTAAGTACTTTTGACGTGTTGTCACTGTTGTAATATAGGAAATGCAATGACCAATTTGCACACAGCAAGTTCCTACAAACAATAATGTGATAATGACCAGTTAAACTGTTTTTGTGTTGTTGATTGAGAGATAAAGACTGGCCAGATGCCAGGGATTATTCCCCTGCTCTTCTTCAAAATGGTGCCATGGGATCTTTTGCATTCACCTGAAAAAGCAGGCAGAGCCTCTGTTTACAGTCTCATCACAAGGACAGCACTTCTGACCATGCAGCACTCCCCCAGTTCTGCATTAGAGTGTCAGTTTGCAATTTTGTGGTCAAGTCTTGGAGTGGGATATGAGCCCACAGCCTTCTAACTCAGAGTGGGAGTGCTACAAAGCTGTTCATAGTTCAGCTTGTTGCCACCAACCCTGTTTTAAAACAGTTTATGTTATTGTAGCTGGGAAAAAATAAGAAACAGGATCTATCCAATTTGGATTTTGCTTGTGGCAGACCTCATCTCTCACTCAGCCTTCATAACAAAAATGGGCCCTAAGACTAATCTTTCAGTGGGTATTAAGGTCACTGCCAAAGTAATTTGTAGCGCTACAGCTACCAATATGTGGAGTGAAGCTAGCTAAGCAAAGTCCGTTGATAAATGAGTGAGAACTACAATTTGTTATTTTTATAATTTTAAAATTCTGCTTCCTCTGTTTTTATAGGATTGTACATAGCAGGAAAAACAGCCATGAATCACCTGAGGACATTGACTGCAAAATTTAAACCACAGACTGTCAAGAGGTTAACTCAGCACAATGTAGCCATGAGGCCAGTGTTACTGAGTAGGCTTTACAGTATACCTGGAGCTTCAGAACATTTCCTCAATGGAAGTAATTCAAATTATCTTGAAGAAATGTATTATGCCTGGCTTGCAAATCCAAAAAGTGTTCATAAGGTAAGAATTGTTGTTTAGTTCTCGAGTAAAATCTTTTAATTTCTGAGTATATATTTCATTGCAAAGTTACAGTTTACTCTAGAGCAAAGGGGTGCAACTTGTAAGCTAAACTCGAACCCTACATTAATTGATGTATATTTTAGTTATATTCAGAAGCTAAGTGCAAAGAAACAACTTGTAGTATCTACTATTGCTTTGAAGGTATTATGTGAACATTTCTGTAGTCTGGAGTGATGATCAAATGTTGGTTGCTAATTTGGATTTTATGGTGCACATTGTTACCTACAACTTTAAAAAATATCTTAAAGATAATACTTTTCGTATTTATATTGCAAACTGGTTTAGATTAACATAAGCAGTGCCGATTAGTGTGATGTGTAATACCATAAGCGGTGAAATACAGACTGGCATTGTGTGACCTCAAGAGTATATTTCAGAGAGAACCTCTACAGGTCACTTCCAGACATGACAATTCCAATGCTCCCACACTCAAGCTCATCCAAAACTCTGCTGTCCATATCCTATTCCACACCAAGCCCTCCTCACCAATTACTCCTGTGTTTTCTTTCCTATCTTAACTCTCATTTTCCTAAAGCCTTCAATTAATTTGTATCTTTGTTTATAAATTCCTTCATGGTTCCACCACTTTGTGTATCTATACTCTCCTCCAACCCTCCAGCCACTTATATCCTCTGCATTTATTCCACAATTGCCGCCTGAACTCCACAGTCTGGAATTCTTGATCTAAAACATTCTGCTTCCAGCTATTTCTCCTCTTAAGAACCATTTTAAAACCTAACTGTTTGGCTGAGCTTTTAGGTATTGCCCCTCCCTTGTCCCTGGCATCCCCCCATCCTTTGATATCTCTTTCTTTATGTTGGCAACAGTTCTTGGCTGATCATAGCTCAGTGAAGGACCTTGGAATGTTTGCCTGCTTTAAAGTTGCTATATAAATTTTACACTGGTACAAATCCAGGTGAGTGATGAGTATTCCATCTCACACATAATTGAACCTTTATATATAGTGAATAGGACTTGAGGAAGTGAGCCAATCGTCACAAAATATCAAGCTTGTGCCTTGCTCTTGCAGCTGCATTGTTGATATGGCTAGCGCAGTTAATTTCTTGATCAACCATTACTTCTCAAGGTGCTACAGAAAATCATTGATGGTCATCCATTGAAGGCTAAGGGCATATGGTTGAGCTTTCTCTTGTTTGAAATAATCAATACTTGGCTCTTGGGAAGTACGAATGGGACCCTGCCGTCCAAGAAGCTACACTGCAATGGCTTAGTTACTTTGGCACAGAGAATGTATGAGTTGTTGTTTCTAGAATTTTATTTCTGATTTCCACTAGCTGCAATATTTTGTTGTATTGTTTAATTGCTGTCATTTATCCACTTTTGTAAATTGTGCTGCTGATGGGAAGGAGCAGTGGATGTGTTTTTCACTTTTAAAATATTATGCAACTGTGGTTTACTTTATTAGATTTGCTGCATTTGATATTTGCCCTCAAACCATTTCACACTTTTAACGGTGTTTGAATATGTAACATAGCTTAGTAGGCTGATAAGAGTGTGTGCTGAGAACAAATAGTACAAAGATTAGGATCAGTCTTCAGACAAGGAGCTCTGTGTTACAGTAACTGGAATACAGTAGCTTATATAATATAATTTGTTGTACCAATATAAGCTTTACTTTGATAATTTTTTAAACAATATTTAGTACTAAAACACTGCTATGGATGTTGTGGGAGTCAGGGGAAGGGGTTAGTACAGATAGTATGGCATATTACAAATGCTTTATTGAATATTTGATCTTGGAAAATTAAGAGTTAGATCTTCCTGCTTTGGAAAGCTGTCTATAATTTGCACTAAATCAGGCAGCTTATTTTTGCATCAAACTACCTATAACTTTTGGCTTGCTTTCTAACATACCTTACTTAGAGGAGTTATTACATAGAATTATATAGAGTATATAGCTCAGAGACAGGTCTTTCAGTCCAACAAGTCCATGCTGGTATTTATCCTCCACTTGATGATACTCCTATCCTTCCTTATCTAACCCTATCGATATAATCCTCTATTCCCTCCTCTCTCATTTGCTTATCTAGCCTGCCCGTGTACGCATTTATACTAATAACCTCAGCCACTCCCTGTGGTAGTGAGTTCCACATTTTCTCAGGGTGTAAAAGTTTCTTTTAAATCCCCTAATTGATTTCTTGGTGATTATCTGACATTTATTGTGCTTTTTCCCACAAGTGAAAGCTCTATCTCTGTCTACTCTATCCAAAATCTTTCATAATTTAAAAAAAGGCTTCTACCAGGTTACTCCTTAGTCTTCTCCTTTCAATAGGAAAGAGACCCATGTTGCTCATCTATTCCTGGTAGGTATAACTTTGCGGCTCTGGTATCATTTTTATAAAGTTTTTGTTTGCACTCTCCCCGATGCTTCTATCCTTTTTGTAATATGGTGACCAGAACAGAAGACAGTGCTCCATATTGCAGCAACTTCTGAGAAATGTCATGGTGCAATTCTGTTCTGCTTGTGTAATTTTAATTACATTAGGATAACTATTTTAACAAACTGTGTAATATTACTCAGTTGCTTTTGCGACAGAAATTTAACCTGTTGATTGCCATTATCTTAGTATGACATCTTGGTGGAATCTTTGATTTATTTTAAAACTTTATTTCAGTAAGTTAAACCCTTCTTTGACCCTTTCTTCCAAAAATGTATCTTTTGCATAAGATATTAATTGTCTTAATCTTCCACTTATGCACTTTACACAAAGCTTTCTTGCCAAAATAGCAGTGACAGTCAACACAACACAACAGTAAAAAAAAATACTTACTTGACTGTGAAGAACTTTGGGATGTCTTGATGATATGAAAGGATCTGTGCAAATGCAGGCGCTTCCTTTCTTCTGTAAAACAATCTCAGAGTTCTGTTGTTGGTGGCAGTGGAGCAGAGTTGGCAAAACTTTTGGAATAAGAGGCCGGATCCTTGTGCCACAACCAATGAATGCCCTATATTTAATTCAGCAATTAAGAGTTATTTTTTAACACATCTGAATGGGGAAACAATGTAAACATTTGCCAACACAGTCAAATCCTGTAATTTTTGGAAGTAGTTTGTTTAAATATTTGAGTTAAATGGAACATATGAAACTTATTTATTTAAGTTTCTCATGTGAACCATGAATATTAATGAAATAGAATTCAACATTCACAAATATGCATGTTCACACATTTTCACATATGAATTGTAAATGCTGGAAGTACTGAGTCATCAGTGGTATTGTGCATTTAAGATTCAAGCCACACACAAAATAGTAAACACATTCCTCCTTACCCCCAGAACATCACAAAAACCTCTGTGCCTGTACTTGACTCAGCTTTTTGATTTGCATTTACCAGTCTGGCTTGGGCTGGCAAACAGCTGTTTTTCACTACTATTTGTTCTCTGTTGTGATCTTCATTGCTGCTGCTGTTGCTCATTTTGCCTCTTCCTCCACTGCTGCTGCGCTCCTCAGTTCTCATGTTAACAATGGAAAGCTTTTGATCACCCCCCAACCGACCCCCCCACCCCCGATGTATGACAGTAGCAGCTGGTGACCTTTTTGAAAGGTGCAGCACATATGTCAATGTTTTTCTGTGTTGAGGCGCTATACATAGTTGAGTTCTAGACTTAGCCATTTTGAAAACTTCATCAGAGAAGTTCAATGCATTACTATCATTCTACAGCCTGACTGCATCAAAATTCTACTTAGTGCTTCTTCATTAGTTGTACAGGTGATGTAACTAAACACAGCTGTTATTTTATTCTCACTCAGGATTTCTCACTATCTCTCCTAAAGGCATTGGTAAATTTTTGGGTTACAGTTAATATCCCACAGAATTGTAATGGAAGAACTCCAGAACTGGGCCCGTTGTATAGTCCCACTTGGCAGTGTTCACTGCATCAAATTAAATATTCCAGACAGATGAATATTCTCCCACTGCTTACAACCCAGCTACACGTCTTGTTAATTAAACCAGGTGATATCAGAAAATGCAACCTATTTTAATATATAATAGATATATTCAATATTAGCTCAGCTAAGTTTATTGTTGATCAAGGATTTAACAAACTGCAACAGATATATTTCTTGGTATAAAATCAGCTCTTCATTTTGCAAAATGTCTTCTGTTTTTTCCTTGCAGTCCTGGGATAAGTTTTTCCGAACTTCCAATGTGATTGTACCTTCAGACTCGTTATTGGACAGCCTGTCTCCATCAGGAAGCCTTCCAGCTGTAGCTCACAGTAAAAGCAGAACAGTAACACCTGCTAAAGTTGAGAAGATCGTTGAAGATCATCTAGCTGTACAGTCATTGATTAGAGCATATCAGGTAAGCTTTCTCTATGGGGTGACTGCCTATGCTAGCTAGTTGAATTCCTCTGTGAGTCAGAAATTTTTAAGAAACAGGAACAAAATTGATGTACTTGGGTAGCTCTTCCTGCTTTGTATACCAGTGATAAAATTCGCTTTTCATCATGAAGCAATTATATATACTTAATATGATCTTATTATTCCCAGGCTACCATTATGATATAAAGAAGATGGTTTTGAGCAACAGTAACTAGAAATGACAATTTCTTAAACATACCTGTTACCATTTAACTTGAATGTTTGTGTAACAAAAGTGAAGGAAGGGATCTCCCTTCTGGCAGATGGAACATTTTTCCTCTTTGGCTTATGGTTTCAGCATCAACAACAACTTACACTTGTATACTGCTTTTAACATAGAAAAAATGTCTCAATGCACTCCACAGAAGCATAATCAGACAAAACTGGACTCTGAGCCAAAGAATGAGATATTAAGATGGGTGACCAAAAGCTTTGTTGAAGAGCTGAATTTTATGAATGATCTTGAAGGAGCAGAAGAAGGTGGAGAGATGGGACAAGGTTAACGAGGGCACACCAGTTGAAAGTATGGACACCAATAGTGGGGTGAAGGGAAGGGTAGCACAACATGCAAGATGTGGAGGATCATGAAACTTTCGAGATGGGGTATTTTAGGACTGTCGGAGGCAAGAGATGGGGAAGGGTATAGCAATATATAGGTATATTGGATGAATATTACTGGGAGTCAATATAGGTCAGTGACAGCCAGAGCCAATGTGGGATGGGTTTCGGACAGCAGTGTTTTTGCAGAGGAAGGGAGAGCATTAGGCTAGTCATGTCTGGAGATAGAAAGAACATAGATGAGGTTTCCAGCAGCAGTTATTCCCAGGTCAGATATAGCATGTTTAAATGCATGATAAAACTCCTGCTGTAAACCAATAATTTGTTTAAATTTGGACCATTGAAGAGAATGTTTTCCATTGTAGAATTATGAGCCATAGCCAATTCTTGTGTCTGAATCTATTTTGTGCAGTTGGACCTTGCTCTCTCTCCAACTCAGTTGAAGAAGTTTAACATTAAGATCCCCTATACTTTAAAAACATGGCAGTCCAAATTTGAAATAAGCACAGTCATTCCTCAAAAGAGAGAGCTTCATTTTGCATGGAGAATATCATACGTAATCACAAGCCAAATTCATTTCAGAAGCATCAGCCAAAACTGCCATGGCTTTATATTACAAAAGTAAAATATTGCCGTGCTGGAAATCTGAAATAAAAACAGAAAATGCTGGAAATACTTAGCAGATTTGGTGGCATCTGTGGAGAGAGAAACAGAGTTAGTCTGCAACCTTTCATCACTACTCACGACTTTATATTGTTTTGTATAGACAGAGAAAAACCATCAGGCTCTTCCATAACTCTAGCTTCCAACCTAAAATTTCAATGTTGACAGACACAAAGGAGGTTCTAAAAGCATCGGGCCCAGATTAGCAAACTCCTCGTTGAAAAGGGTGTATGGGTTGATGTTCCAATTAAATTTTGTATTTGTAAACATAATGCTTTGCCCATCTAACTGTCGACGCATGAAGCTACCCTAAATGAATGTTGCGAATTTCTGAGCTGTCAGAAGCAATGGCATTCGCTTCCTGCAGACATCAAATTTGTGCAGCTAAGCAGACATTCTTTTCTGTGTTAAATAAATAGTCTAATTGAAAGTCAGATGGAGTTGTTTGAAGTATGGGGGAGCTTAGCAGTTCAGCCTCCAGTTCAAAATCAAATAGTTATGCCAAGAACAATTTAAGCCTTTTCATTTATTACTTTAATGAAACCATTTTTAGTTCCTCATTATGACATTCTGCCAAGTTCCCTATATCAGCTCTTCGTGATGTTAAGCTTAAATTTGGGGAACTCACCACACACACACATTGTTAGTGCTATTCTGAGTATCAAACTGAAAATGTGGTCCTGCTATTGTAATCAATTAAAAAGTTCAAGAAATATTTGTAAATTGTTCAAGCCTTGTTCTTTCACATGATCTCGTCTTAATCCGTCACTTGGATTACAGTCACGCAACTACGGAATTGAATAATTGGTTAAAATTTAAATTGATTCAATATAGACAAAAGTGAGTGTTTATGGCATCTGTCTTAATTTTCAAGTAATCCTCATTTTGAGTACTTGTGTGGGACTATAGCTATAAATACAACTAATTGTCTATTCAGAATGGTCAACCATCATGTGTGCTGAAAACTGTAATACCACATGGAAGTTAGTAAAACAACTGTACAATTGTGACCCATATATTGTCATTAAAAAATTGGTGTGTGTGTGTGTGTGTGTGTGTATATATATATAGGTCCCTAAAGTGCATCACTAAATATACAAAAACAGTAATGTGTTCTGAAATTGATTATATTGAAAACAAACATTGTTTCAGATTACTGAGCAGTACAGTGAATGCCTTGATTTGCATGGCAGTTTTTAATTTACTGTAGATCTGGGGTGTTCAAACTACAGCTCATAAGTCATGCCACCAGTAAACCCTGACAATCCAGTCCATTTACCGTGATGACTCTGTTAAGTTTGTGCTTAGATTTCTTACTCACTGGTTTATCATGTTTGAAAGTTTTAGACATGGGAGTTTGAAATGGATAGTTCTTTCTGCTGTTGCTCATTGATGGATGAGTCCTTAATCAGAACATCAATACCTATTGGTATATACTATTTGTGATATATGTAATTTAATGGAAATATAAGGCTGAATTTTATGTCCCCCCACCCCTGTGCTGGGCAGGTTTTTGGCAGGGGGTGGTGGGGGCATGTAAAATGCTAGGGTGCCCAGCCCAGACTTCTCTCACACCCCCAAGTTGTCCTCCGTAATACAGTAAGTGGACAGGTGCCAAAATTGGGAGCCTACCTGCCATTTTTAAATAAATAAATAATGGTCAATTGAGCTTGTTACCAAACCAGTTGACCAGAGTATTACGCTGTCCAGGCCATAATATAGTTGGCATGGGCAGGTGGGTGGGAGTGGTTTTTCTAAACACAGGTTGTTAAAAGGAAGGAAGGGGGAGGGGGGGGGGTGCCTTGGGGGCAACCCCCCCCCCCCCCCCCCCCTTTTTTGTTCCTTCCTGCTTGGTCTCCAAACCCAGTCTCCCTAGGCTGCCTGACCCCCCCCCACCCCCACCCCCACCCCCACCCCCCACAATCCTAAAAGCCCAGGACCTACCACTCCTCGGGATCGATCGAAGTTCTACATGGGCCGACATGTGGCCCCAGCAGCGCCCACTACTCAGTTCTGGTGCTGTTGGGACTGCTAGAGCTGCTGGCCATTCAGATTGGCTGGCAACTCTTGAGGGTGGGACTTCCTCCCACTGAGGGGCAGAAGTACCACTCTGCCCGTTTCGCCTACCAGCAGCGTGTTATGTCTGTGTGGGGGTGAGCAGCCCATCTCTCTAAAAGATCCAGCCTGTTGTTTCAAACTTTATATGTTGTGTGCAAGCCTCTACAATATGTAGCTCAGCAATCTATGAAGGCAGGAAACTTGGATACTGCAGCATTAGATGATTTAATGTATGATTTGGTCTAGATTTGGATGTATTCAGATGACTTTAATCTGCCGAAATGGGAAAACTGCATTTTGCTAAAAAAAGTTGCTCTCTCCCACCCTCCCCATTTTCTTCATCCTTTTCCTCCCCCACCCCTTTACTTTACAGACCCGAGGACATCATGTGGCTCAGCTGGATCCATTGGGAATTCTGCATGCAGACTTGGACTCGGGTATTCCATTTGATTTAGTCACTTCAATGGATAAACTTGGTGAGGGTTATCTGCTGACACTTCTGCTTTTTTTAGTAGTGCTGCCTATTACTTATGTAATTTTCACGTTTTGTAAGTTTCTTTATCAACCACTTGTTGGATGAAAAACCCAGGCAACTTACTTTTAACTAGGAAGATTTAATATTTGAACTTCCTGCCATGCCTTAAGTATTCAGTGCTATTTCCTTCCTCTTCCCCCTATACTTCCTTTGAGTTGAAATTAATTTTCTTGTAATGTACTGATCGTCTAAAAGGTTTTTTTTCCTGTTTGCAATGAGTTCTGTACACAAAAGACATTTCAGTTGCTGTAAAATTGTTTTACTCAAGGTTGAATACAATCCTCACTTTTTCCTACGATAAAAGCAGGTACTGATTAAGAGTTAATTAGGTTTAAACATTAGAGTTGCCAACCCTCCAGGAATGGTCTGGAGTCTCCAAGAATTGAAGCTCAATCTCCAGGACACTGCTGTGTGCAACCATGGTGAAATATCATGGGGACATTAAAACAGATTGTTCTTTCTCCTTCATTTTTCTTTGAACATTTCTATTTACCAGGTATAAAAATATTGAAAATAAAAAAAGGCTGTTTGGCTGACAGTCAAGCATCATCCAATTGGGTAGTGAGTCTTTTGTAGTGAGTCTTTTTGCATTCCAATTGGTGTAGGGAGGCAATGAGTCACAAGGATGGTTGGGTTGGCTGACAAATGGCTGGAGCGTGGGGCAAGTCATGTGATGAAACCTCCAGGAATACATTTAATTGCAGTTGGCAACCCTATTAAAAATGTACATAACTGTTTCGGCACTGATACGCTTTCATTTGATCATTTTGCTGGAATAGATAATGATGGTGTATCTATTCTGTAAAATCAGAAAGAACTATTGGTATATACTATTGGTGATATGTGCAATTTAATGGAAACATGGATTCAAATTTTATATATGGTGTGTAAACCTCTGATATTTAGCTAAGCAGTCTATGAATGGTACACCTGTAAAAACAAATGCTTGATTTATATGAACAAAACATCACAAAAGGCATCCAAAAAAAGATGATATGCAATTCTGTGCACATGAGTTTCTCTAAAATTTGGCATTTTGAGAGCCTTATGTAGTGTATTTTTTTAAGGATTCCATACCGCAATGCTACACAAGAGGTGTCTACATTAGATATTTTTATCCATTGTAATACCTGGGAGTTTCATTAGCATAAAATTAGTCAATTTCAAAAAAAGGCCTGACTTCTGAAAATAGCAACGTGCAAACTTAAAGTTGTATGTATGCAGTTAAGTTGAAGGCCCTGTCATTATCTCAGTAGTCATTTGAGCCTCGTAAAACTTATCCAGTTTGTTTCACCTCATTTGCTCTCTTGCCACTTTGTGAATCATTGTCATCTGTTGAATGACTGCAAGGCTGCAAGGTTATACTTTTCTTTATTGTGTAGCATGAATTTTATTAGCCAGTTGGGATTATAGCAGCCATTTTTGAGTCCTCACTTTGTGCAGGCTCCATTTGTACCTATTTTCTGATGCTTATATAAATTATGTTTGAAGGCATTTTTATTGAGTGTGTAATCATCAGTTATATCTCCTATGATCTTGCACCAGAACAGCCTATCTGGCATACAGTCTAATTTTATACATAACATGTGGATTTAATTGTGATAAAATAAATAGATTGAGATGTACATCTGTAACCAAGGCTTTAAATATTTGTTAATTCTGACTCAAGTCTTGTATAAACCAACTCCAATGTTGTACAGCCATCAGCAGTAACGCACCCATCGTTGGTTGAAGTACCTATTTAGCTTAGTTCACTTGGAGTTACCAAACATTAATGATATACAAATGGAAACTATGTTGAAGAAATGTTTTATTTTATTGTTTCTCTGAAGACAAGGATAACACCATATAGCATCTAATGATCATGGGCAATATAATTTACAGAATTACCGTTCCACTGCTATAGCTGGGTTCAATTTAACATGATACAACCATAAACTTTGGCGTTGCCATAATATTGTCTTAGTTTGAGTTTGGATTAATAAATTATAATTGAAAAGTTCAGCTTTGCACAATATGGTATATTTGATATACAAAGTTGATCATTTTCAGTTTGTTTATCAGTGCAGCAGCAACAAAAACAATTGTGTGTTCCCTGTTTAAGTCTATTAGATTGATTTTAGAATAAGGTCATACATCACCTGCTTTAGTCTGCTGCATTGAAACAGTTCCAACTCCAGAGTTGTCTTTGGCAACTGATCCGCCAGTATCTTTCATGGTTTGTTAGTCACCTTCTCCCTTAGTTTTTTTCTAGGTAACACCTAGCACCGCAAACTTAAAAGCTAGAACATTATACTTCTGATACATACATAAAGTTATTTTACAGAGTTGACTGTTGGATTGCAATTTTAATCTAACCATCCTTCACACTTCTGCTCAGACTTTTTTTTACGACATTTTCACAAAAGGTTGTCAGTTTATTGTAACATCCACCTTCTACCAAAAGAAACTGGTCTGGTTTTAAAAATATTCTAATTCGATCAATCTCAAAACTTAGCTCAAAAACTTTTCTTATGAGGACTTTCTTCAAGTTGGAAATGAAAACCGGACCATTTGAATATGGAATAGCTGATTTGAGTTGCCAGTTTTAATCTTAGATGCAAGTTGAAGATCAACCCCATTGTGTGGCATTAATTGCGTAGTTCATGCATGCTTCTACGTTGCCAGAACTGTGTTGTAAATGGCTGATCTCGGGTTAATTATTATAAAATTGATGTGATCTGTTTATTTCACACAATTAATATGACGAGCCTTTTTCTTGCCCCCTTTAAGATTTTACATTTACTTTTACTTAGCTTTTTGCCAAGTTTAGGTGTATTTGGTTCAGATTTAATGAGAGGTCAACTTAACGTCTGCCAGTTTCATCTTGGGTTGTATCTTACTTTATTTCCACATTGCAGTTACTCTCTAATCACTAATTTGTCACAGAAAATAGTGGGCCTAGACATTAACTTTACATTAATATATATATATTAGCTTAACTGTCTTACATTTTCTTGCATCATTAGATTTTTTTTGTTCATGTGATAAAATTAGGGTATTGTGAAAATACAGCAATTAAAGTCCCAAGTTAAAATTCTCCCAAGGGATGATCTGTGTTTTAAGTTTTGAGAATTTGAACTGAATTAGTGAATTTAATTACATGCAGTGCAACTCTGCATGAAATAAAATGCGGATGCACGCATCACAAATGCCAGAATTACTCTTTGGATTTTAAATTGCAATTCTTGGATCTTTGACCCTCTTTTCCACAATGAATACCCTATTCAGTCCTCTTTGAGCAGTGTCATTATAATTATTACAAAGGGAAAAAATAAAATGAAATTACCAGCTGCTCATCCTGTCAGATTAGATGAAAACCTAATGATAACAAGACTTCTTTGACACACTGTTTGTAAAGGTTACCTTTTAACTAAACTAGCCTATTCAAAGATTCTGTCAATCTTTGTCCTATAGCGTTTGTTTTCATGACCCATAATTGGCAATGATTTTCAAGTGTATATTTTTTATATTTTCCAAATAATCCAGCTGCTCCAAAGTTCCGGAATAATTTTAGCCTCTGCTGCAAGCTACAGTATGTAATCTGAAGTATTTTATGATTTTTCCTAACAAAGGTGATAATAATTGCTCAAACTAACATGTTGGCTGAAATCCCACATTCAATTTTAAATAGTGAGGTCAAGATATATATAGTTTTGGTTTGATTGTGAGCAGATTTGAAACTTTTTTTCCCTTTTTGATTGACAACGTTAATTGGCCCAGAAGTTACAAAACAAAACTATTTCCTGAGTTGTATCATCCTGTTGCTAAAAATACAATTTCTCATTAGCTCATATGGGAGCTGGAGGGTTGCTAGGAAATCATAGAATCATTCTATTATCATTCAGACCATCTTGTCTGTGCTGACTGTCTGAAAGAGCTGCCCAATTAATTCAACTGCCCCACTCGTTCTCCATTGCCCTGAAAATTTCGCCTTTCCAAGTACACATTCAATTTAAGAAAAAAATTTCTTCATTCAATATGTTTCTATGGAAATTGGTTTAAAGGGTAAAAATTCATAAGAGCATTAAATAGTTGTATTAAGTTACCCATTTACTTCTAATCACTTAATCAGAACTTTTCTTTTAATTTTACTGCTAATAGAACAGTACAACAGCTAATTAGCACCCTCATTTCCATGCACCCCACATGTCTTTCTTTTTTAAAATGTTTTAAGCCCAATTGTAATTAGGTATTTTTATGTTTAAGGGATTGGTCCAAGGAGAGCAGCAGTTAAATAGAGTTGTTTGTAAAGCGCCGCTCCCATCTATTTACCTTTCTCCTCAATCTGAATCAAGGTTTGTTTGAGGAAGAAGGTGAATTGTTGATTGATAGGTGGCAGTAAAAGTGTATCTTGGCGCATTTAGTCTTAAGCGGACACCAGAAAATGTGAGCCTCCAATAACAACATCAGAATTGGTGGAATCACCTACTTTATTTTGGAATTCTATTGATAATGGTAATACCATGCACCTGTAATTAATGGGACTCTTTTCACATGTATAATGTTTAATATTTAATGACAATGGTCTTTTAAAATATTTTCTTAACAGCCCAATAATTGGGTGTCATGACCATTTTAACCTTAAATATGCTTGGAATAATGAACATGCCCAATTTAATAGGTAGTGGTACCTGAAATGTCTGATTATTAAATGCATGTGTGTTTAATATCTGCAAACCAGAGGAGTTTGAGAATTGTTTGTTTTTAATATTTATTCAGCCAGTAAACCATCTTTGAGAAAAGTTACAACAAATTGCCTTCCAGATTATTAGAGTAATCAGTTGTGATTTATTGTTATGTTAGTTACTTTAACATTGGGATGCTGGTCCCACTGGTTCTTGAAGCACAGGTTTTGCTATTCTAGCAATGACTCCAAAGCACTTTTGACCTGTTTGATAATGCTAGCTGCTGGGAGAACGTAGAAAATGTTTTTTTCCTGATAGTTGGCCTTTGTAAATCCTAGGGTTGCCACCCCTCCAGGATTGGCTTGGAGTCACCAGGAATTGAAGAACAACCTCCAGGACACAGCTCTGTGCAACCCTGGAGAAAAATCATTGGGACTTTAAAAAAGATTGGCCAGAAACTTACCTGTATCAGGCGGGCTGGGTGGGCACAGAGCTGATTGCCGCCCGCGATTGGCTGCGTGCCGCCATTTTACGTAGGCAGGCCAATTAAGGCCACCCAGCGTGATGCATGGCTAGTAGAGTGCTACCTGTGCATGTGGTGGGGTGGGGGGTGGGGGGGGTGGGAGGGGGAGCCGGGGCCTGTGCGAAAGTGCGCTGAAATCTCCCTGAGGCACGGAGCTCCCTCAGGGAGATTAAGTACATTATAAAAGTTTATAAATAATAAAGTTAAAAATTATTTAGACATGTCCCCTTATGTGATAGTGTCACATGAGCTGGGACATGTTTATGAATTGTGCAAAAATTAATCAATAATTTTATAAAACCTTCAGGAAACCTCATCCCGCCTGTGGATGAGGTTTCCTGAAAAATGCGAAGGCTGCTTGGGCTCTTCGCCTGCCCGACAACCTTAAGGTTGGATGGGCAGAGCTGTTAATTATCTAAATTACTTCCCTAATAGCCTTAATATACCTTTGACAGTTCGGCGAAGGTGTAGCTGCCTCTGGCATGTGCCCGCCGAATGAAAGATCTAAAAGACGCGCAATGATGTCGGGACGCACGCCCAGCGTCATCTCGCGTCATTTTGCGTGTCAGTGTGTTGGGCCCGCCCCTGCACGCCGACGGCAATATTCAGGCCATTGTTTCTTTTGTTATTTTCCTGGAACATTTCTCTTTACCAGAGATGAAAATATTGAAAATGGGGGGAAGAAGGGTGGCTTGGCTCACAGTAAAGCGTCATCCAGTTGGGTAATAAGTTTTTTTGCTTTCCAATTAGCGCAGTGCATCACAAGGATGGAAGTGTTGGCTGACAAACGGCAGGAGTATGGGGACAAGTCATGTGATGAAACTTCCAGGAATACATTTAATCACAGTTGGCAACCCTAGTAAATCACAAAAGTTGATGGTGTGTGCCTGAGACCTCTCTGTTGGAAATCAGCAGCATAAGCATTCCTTTTAAAACCAGTATAAAAGCAGCTATCGTTATTTATCAAATTGCCGAATTGGACAATTAGCAAGTATATAATTACACAATGTAGCATTTAGCCATATGGGTTTCTTCTGGTTGTTATTTATCAGCATTAGAATTGTTGGTATTGTGCCCAAAGTTGAAATACTGAGGCATGCTGCTTAATTGATATGTTTTGGAAGGTGCATTTGGTTTTCTAAGTGACGAGTATTATATGTTGCTGGGTGCATGATAATTTGGTGAGGCTTAACAACTTATTCAGATGTATCTTAAAAAGGCGTGCATTTAAAGCTGTTCCACATTTCTTTTAGGATGCATTGACATCCTTAGCACATTACAAGTTTTGGGGGAAGGAATGACTTGCTCCTTCACCTCTTTGCTTGCTTGACCTATACTGGCTCCCAAACGCCTCAATTTTAAAATTTTCACCCACGTTTTCAAATCCTGTCTTGGCTTCACCCCTACCTATCTCTGTAATCTCCTCCAACCCCACTAGCCCACAAGATTTCTTCGCTCCTCTAATTCTGGCCTCTTGAGCAACCCTGATTTCAATTGCTTGACCATTGGTGGCCATGTTTCAGCTGCCAAGGTCCTAAGCTCTGGAATTCTCTCACAACCTCCCCATTACTCTACCTCTCTTTCCTCCTTCAAGGGTCCTTAAAACCTACCTCTTTTTGTTTTTGTTAATCTGCTTTAATATCTCCATGGTTTGTCATGGAGTTTAGTTGAGGCAGAAACTATTGCATTTTTTTAAGGCATGAGTAGATAAACATTTATTACAGAGGAACATATAGGATTATGGTGGGACTTGTTTTGGATTACTCTAGCAAAGAAATAGCCCAAACACAATAGGCTGACTGGCTGTCTCTTGTGCTGTAAGCCTCTATGGTTCTAATGTATAGTGCTGAGGATGGAGATGGTGGTGAGAACCTTGGGAGAACAGTGGGAAAGGGGTGAGGGAAGAAGTGGCAAAGAGGAGGAGAGCAAGGGAAACACAGGAATAGCAAGGAAACAGAACCAGGGTAAGCTGAGAAGGGTGGATGGGAGGACGGTGCAAGAAGAGGAGGGGAGTGAGGAATGGGGAAGGGAAGAGGAACAAACGAAGATGCTGCCCACCAACTCGCTTCCCATTTGAAAGGAAAGAAGAGCAGGAGAAAG
Source organism: Cetorhinus maximus (assembly GCF_964194155.1). Lineage (NCBI taxonomy): Eukaryota > Metazoa > Chordata > Chondrichthyes > Lamniformes > Cetorhinidae > Cetorhinus > Cetorhinus maximus. The sequence continues at coordinate 19,006,872 of NC_135905.1, read as the reverse complement.
AAAAACAGAACAGGATAAGGAGAAACTGAAGAATGAAGCTGGAGAGAATGAGAGCAACACAAAGCTAAGTCAGTAAGAGAGACAGTGTATTCTCCATCTTATGTGCAACCCCAAAGGAGACCAGAACATTTCTATATATTTTCCTCAAATGTCCAGGTTATGCATTTGTTTATTTTCTAATCGTTAAGAAGGAACAGTGTGTTCTAATAATTAAATTGATCTGTGTACAGGTGAAATATGATGACCACATAACTAGTGTAGCAACAAATTTCATGAGCAGGATTTTTACCTTGTCGCTGGGTGGGCCTGGAAGTGGCCACAAAACCGACTACTCCCCGCGATCAGGCCCCGACCATGTTTTCACGCTGGCTGGCTAATTATTGGCCAGCCAGCATGAAAGGCACGCTCAAAGCCTCAGCGCTGCCGGGGTGGGGGCTGGAAGGAGCGCGAGAACTGAAGTGTGCGCATGCATGGGGGTGAGCTCAACGAAAGCTCCCTGAAGGTACAGAGCTGCCTTGGGGAACTGAAGATTTTTAACATTACAAATGAGTTGAAAAATAAGGAAAACGTGCCCCCTCATGTGACTCTGTCACTTGAGCAGGGACATGTTAAGAATGAGTTTTGAAAGTCTTTTTTTAATCACTGGTTGAAACTTCATCCTGCCTGTGGATGAGGTTTCGCAAAAAAGGCAAAGGCAGCTTGGCCTATTTGCTCGCCTGCCAACCGAACAGTTGGAAGGGCAGTGAAAAATTTGATTTAATCAGTTGATTAAAGGCCTTTAATAGGACTCTTAATTGTTGACATGCGCGCTGCCGACTTGTGCACGCCCACCCGCCGAGGGAAGAATTCTGCCCCATGTTTCTGACACACCTATCAAAGGGTAGTTGGTGAATTATTAAAATTTTGTGTACTTTCTACCAGATTAAGATACTCTACACTTTGTGTAACATCTTGTTGCTACTGTTCCCTTTTATGATGAAAGCAAAGAGAAATGAAATAGTCTTAATCTCTATACAGTGTTCCTGTTTTAACCCTTCCTTACAGGTACTGATGGCTACCAGCTGGGAAACCTGGAAGCTGAACTTTACCTGTCTCACGCAGTATCGTCATACAGTTTTGCAATTCAGCTCATATGCAATATAGATGCTATTTTGATAACTTGGGTGAAAGAGGGTATTCACTTTATTTGAAAAGTGCGCTGTAGAGACTTAGTAAATAATTTACTACCACAGCAGGCATCTCTGCAACTTGTCTTCTGTTAGAATATATATTATTGAAGGGCAAACCATGGGCTGCTGTGCTAAGAAGTGCAGTTAAGGGTGGGTTTTTTTTTGATGATATGTTCTTGAAAAGGTTGATAATAGCACAGAGATTAAAAATACTTTTTAAAGGCACATCATGGTTATTGGATCCACTAAAAACCCATCATGCCAGGGCTGACTTGCTTATCCAGAAAGGTTTGTATGAATATGCTGATGTTTCCGAGTTGCCAGATAGATTTAATTTCTTTAAATCATCAGAGGCTATAAAATGTTGAATTCAATTGCGACATATCATAGATTTTGGTAACATAGCAAAAGAATGATCCTTATTTTATTTGTTACATTATGGTAATAAGCAAGCTTTTGAAGGGAGTACAGAGTTGCCCTTTGTAACCTTTAGTGTAGTTGTGAGATCCAGAATAAGCTGAAGCAGAATGCAGTGTCTTGTCTGTTTGCTTTGTTAATGAGATGAAGGTAATATTCGAGGGTAAAGAGCTGTCTTTGGAGTCTTGTTATGATACAATATTTTATTAGCTGTTGGAGAAGGCAGTGTTGAGTTTCTTCTTTTTGTTTCTTTCTCACCAGTTTTAAAGATGCTTTGGAAATCCACTTCAAATCACCTTTTCTCTGTTTGCTTTGTTCCAAGAAAGGGCCTCCTGTTATATTATCTTTATGCCTAAAACCCATATCCTTGCACAAAGTGGTTCTTAAACTCTGTTCCTTGATCTGAATCTTTCACATTTCTCCTACCAAACATCTGACACTCTTACCTGAACCTTTTGAAAAAAAATACCACTGGACGAACAGTTCCCTGATGCCTTTCAGTTACACCAGTTAAATAGCCTTCACTCAAATTATGCTAGCTCACAGTCACACAAACCACCACCGCACTTTCATCAGTTCAGTGCTCAAGACTTGTAGCGTCTTATCCTTTGACCTTACACATGTTAATATCGCTTCTGATATGTGCCAGATGTGGACAAATTGCAATGTACACATACACAAATCCTAAAGAGTTGCATTTTTATTTGCTTTAACTTTGTCAAACATGTCTCTCATTGTCCCTGGTTGTATTTTAACCCACCCTACATCTCAATTCTACTTTGTGCTGCCTGGCTGTGTTATGGACCATTACTGTACTTGCCACATTGCCAAAATGTGACCTATATAACTGCATTTCTCAAAACAAAGAATTCTTCTTAACTGATCAGTATGTCACTTGTTGGAGGGAGGCGTTTGTGATTGAAGTAGCTATCCTTTCGAAGGGTAGATTGGTTTGCATTCCATGGATAATTTTGAAGAACTGAGACTTCAGTTAAAATAACACCAGAGAAAAAGGGAAAGAATTTTCATACCTGTGTATTTGAACAGGTATAAGCAGACAGAGATAATGCAACGGCCATGGTACATTTTCAATAGTTCGGAGTTGAAGAGAAAGAAATAGCTTGCATTTAAGTAGTGACTTTCATGATTTTGACTTTGGAGCGAATCCAAGAGCTTCATAGCAATTAGGTACTTCTGAGGTAGAGTCACTGTTATAATGTTGCAAATATAACAGCCAATTTGTGCAAAGCAAGGTTCCAAAAACAAAAAGCGATAAATGACAAAGTAACCTGATTTCGGTGGTGGTTGGGAGACAGATGTTGGCCAGGATGTCAGGAGAACTCACCTTTTTTATGCATCGTGCAATGTGACCTTTTGCACCCAGTTGAGGAGCTAGATAGGGCCTCGGTTTAACATATCACAAAAGACAGCACCTCCAACATGGCAACACTCCCTCATTTGTGCACAGATATATCACTCGATTAAGTGTTCAAGTCTCTGGAGTGGGGCTTGAACCCACAAGTTTTCTGACTTAAAGGCGAGAGCATAACCACTAAGCCCAAGACTGCACATTGAAGAGCAGAAAGCATAGAGAAATCAGAAATCAACGATATTCCGGGAAGTTAAAACTGAGGAAAATAAAAGAAGCAAAATAATGATGGAAAATGAGATAATTGAAACAGCAAAAAGTATATTGAAACAAAAAAGAAGTGGGAAACAAAGTAGTTATATTGTGCTTCCAACCTCATAGTCGCCCAACCTTGGACAGCCCGCTTCTACCTCCTACCCAAAATCCACAAACAGGACTGTCCCAGCAGACCGATCGTGTCAGCCTGTTCCTGCCCCACGGAACTCATTTCTCGCTATCTTGACTCCCTTCTCTCTCCCCTTGTCCAGTCCCTTCCCACCTACATCCGTGATTCCTCTGACACCTTACGTCACATCAACAATTTCCACTTCCCTGGCCCCAACCGCCTCCTCTTCACCATGGACGTCCAATCCCTCTACACCTCCATCCCCAACTGGGATGGTCTGAGGGCTCTCAGCTTCTTCCTCGAACAGAGGCCTGAACAATCCCCATCCACCACTACTCTCCTCCGTCTGGCTGAACTTGTTCTCACACTGAACAATTTCTCCTTTAACTCCTCTCACTTCCTCCAAATAAAAGTTGTGGCTATGGATACCCGCATGGGCCCCAGCTATGCCTGTCTCTTTATGGGGTATGTGGAACATTCCTTGTTCCAGTCCTACTCCGGCCCCCTCCCACAACTCTTTCTCCGGTACATCGATGATTACTTCGGTGCTGCTTCGTGCTCTCGTCTGGACCTGGAAAAATTTATTAATTTTGCTTCCAATCTCCACCCCTCCATCATTTTCACATGGTCCATCTCTGATACTTCCCTTCCCTTCCATGACCTCTGTCTCAATTTCTGGTGATAGACTGTCCACCAATATCCAATACAAGCCTACCAACTCCCACAGCTACCTCGACTACAGCTCCTCACACCCCACTTCCTGTAAGGACTCCATCCCATTCTCTCAGTTCCGTCGCATCTGTTCTGATGATGCTACCTTCAAAAACAGTTCCTCTGACATGTCCTCCTTCTTCCTTAACCGAGGTTTCCCTCCCACAGTAGTTGACAGGGCCCTCAACCGTGTCCGGCCCATCTCCCGCGCATCCGCCCTCACGCCTTCTCCTCTCTCCCAGAAACATGATAGGGTCCCCCTTGTCCTCACTTATCACCCCACCAGCCTCCACATTCAAAGGATCATCCTCCGCCATTTCCGCCAACTCCAGCATGATGCCACTACCAAACACATCTTCCTTTCACCCGCCCTGGTGGCATTCCGTAGGGATCGTTCCCTCCGTGACACCCTGGTCCACTCCTCCATCACCCCCTACTCCTCAACCCCCTCCTATGGCACCTCCCCATGCAAACGCAGAATATGCAACACCTGCCCCTTCACTTCCTCTCTCCTCACCGTCCAAGGGCCCAAACACTCCTTTCGAGTGAAGCAGCATTTCACTTGCATTTCCCCCAACATAGTCTACTGCATTTGTTGCTCCCAATGTGGTTTCCTCTATATTGAAGAGACCAAACGCAGACTGGGTGATCACTTTGCAGAACACTTCGGTCTGTCCGCAAGCATTACCCAGACCTCCCTGTCGCTTGCCATTTTAACACTCCACCCTGCTCTCTTGCCCACATGTCTGTCCTTGACTTGCTGCATTGTTCCAGTGAAGCTCAACGCAAACTGGAGAAACAACACCTCCTTCCGACTAGGCACTTTACAGCCTTCTGGACTGAATATTGAGTTCAACAACTTTAGATCTTGAACTCCCTCCTCCATCCCCACCCCCTTTCCGTTTCTTCCCCCTCCTTTTTGTTTTTTCCAATAATTTATATAGATTTTTCTTTTCCCACCTATTTCCATTATTTTTAAATGTATTCCACCCATCGTTTATTTCACCCTACCCCCACTAGAGCTACCGTGCTTGTCCTGCTCTCCACTCTTAATTAGCACATTCTTTTAGATAATTTCACCACCTTCAACACCTCTTTGTTCTTTTGTCTGTGACAGCTTTTGGTTATCTCCTCCTTTCACTGCTTGCTTGTCCCAACAACAACCCCCCCCCCCCCACTTAAACCAGCTTATATTTCACCCCCTTCCCTATTTTTACTTAGTTCTGTTGAAGGGTCATGAGGACTCGAAACATCAACTTTGCTCTTCTCCGCCGATGCTGCCAGACCTGCTGAGTTTTTCCAGGTATTTCTGTTTTTGTTTTAGTTATATTGTGTATGAGTGAGTGGCAATGGGATTGGTTAGGTAAGTACACAGCTCAGTAAGAAAGTAAAGAAATGTGCTGAGGTTTATCTCAAGATACGATTTATTGTGATTTTTTTTTTCATGCAACCAATAGCCCTGAATCATTTTTGTCTAATTTTTCAAAAGATTTCCCATTTTTAAAAATATGTAAAATGATGCATTTTTTGGTTGAATCTTACACTGACGCATTTGGCATTCTCCTTTCATTATGTAGCGCTGTTTTAAAACCTTGATTTTGCACCTGATTTTTCCATTAACAGTATCATGTTTACTGCAACTCACTAAATTGATGTCGTTACTATTATTATTTCTTCATAATATTTTGTATTGTTAATGGGTTTTTCACATTAGCCATGTTATGCAGCTGAGTATTGATCCTATGTCATGTGTTTTTCTTATTGCTTCCTCTTGTTCATAATCATACAGGTTTTTATGGACTGCATGAGTCCGATTTGGATAAAGTTTTTCGACTGCCTACCACAACCTTCATTGGTGGAAATGAGCCTGCAATCTCATTGCGTGAAATCCTAAAACGTTTGGAGGTCAGGACATGATTGTGAATGTATAGAATGTTTTGCGCTCCAAACCAAAATTGATTTTCCTTTAATTAAAGAAGAATTTTGAAGGTTCAGAATGAGTCTGGTGGTCACCTGTAAAATTGGATATGTATCACCTCCAGCATGTGCCCTCAATGTAATTCCCCAGAGATTTTTTTTGTTGGCTAAGTAATAAATAGTTTTTGTGCTGAAACCTTTTTTTTTTAAAAAAAAAAGCGACTGTACTCGGAGCATCCCAACTAATAATAAGTGGAACCATTAGCCATTGCAAGTTTGAAGCATCAGTGGGATAGTTAGCTGTTCCGGGTCTGCAACTAGAACAGAGCAGTCATCCAAGATACAGTTCAATCTTCTACACTGGAAGTCTAGTTGAGGCAGTGTCCCACCTGCCTTGCCTGGAGCTGCCCCTGTCTTACTCTTGCAACTTTCAGTAGAGAAATGGAGAAAATGGAAACAGAGGGAAGTGAGACTGCAGAAAAACATTGAATTGTCTAAATGTTTGAATCCTAATGTTCTTGTCAAACTAAAAAATGCAAAAACACAATGGTTGGAACTAAATACCCCCCCACCCCAGAGGCGTGCTTGGAAGCAGGGTATGTGGGGGGAGGCATTTAATCAGGGCAGAGGGTGGGGATCTCACCTTGCCGCCTTCGCCCAATTAAGTCCAGAGTGGCAAGGCTCCGAGACCATCTTCTCACCCAACACTAATGGAGGCCCTAAAGTGAGTGATAAATGCCCACTTAAGGGCCTCATCAGGGCAGTGGAGTCGCCATACAGAGCCCAAAAAGCAAACTTTGTTGTGTTTGCTTGTGGGCTCTTGGGGTGGGGAAGGGGGTCGCGGGGCTGGTGGTGGGAAAGGGAGGTTCCTTGCTGAAACTCACTCGATGCCCGATCGAAGGACCTGGCATGAAGAAGGTAGCGGGAGGTGCTGCTAAAAACGAATCCCTGTCCTTGCCTTCGACCTCCTCCTGTGACCCTCACCCCATGACCTCCATTCTGCTCTCACACGCCAACAGGCCCAATGGATGCATTGTAGAGCTCCCACCGGTTCTCTAGCTGGCAGGCGGGACCCCCCCCGCCCCCCGGGAATACATTAAATTCCACCTAATGTTTTGATTGAAGACTTATTTTAGATGGCTTTGGGATTAGAATGATTGTGCTGCAATTTCCATGCCTACATTTTCTTGCGTATGGGTTATCAACTTCTATTGGAAACGACCTTTTGTCATTGAATTCTGTACATTTAAATGACTGATAATGAAGCTGTCACCTTGGTGCAAACTCTTCCATTAACCTCACTCCCATTTCGTTTATCAACTTTGGATGCAAGCCATTCGGACCAGGTGACTTATCCCATCTGTTACATCTGTCATCTCCGCTTCTATTGATATTCTGTTGGCATTGCTTCCTTGGTAAATACTGATACAGAGTACTCATTAAGTGTTCTAGCCTTGCCGTGCACCTCTTTATGTCTAATAGGTCCCATTCTACCTCTTACTACCCACTTACTATTTATACACAGGTGAACGATTTTTAGGTTCACTGCCATTCTTTTCTAGCAAAAATTTATTGATAAATTTAAAATTTGTAATTTAGGGTGTAAATGTTTGTTACACATGGTTTAATTTTCTTATTTGAATCAGAAAACTTACTGCAGGCATATTGGCTTAGAGTTCATGTTTATAAATGATGTGGATCAATGCCAATGGATCAGACAGAGATTTGAAACTCCAGGATTATTGAAGTTTACCAACAAAGAAAAAAGAAAGTTGTTGGCTCGGTTGGTCCGTTCAACAAGGTACAAAACAAATATATTTTATTAATAAAAAATATTGTAGTGTTACAAATACAAATCTCTAACACACAGCTTGTTAACTTTATTGTGTCACTTCTTGCTTAAGATAGCTTTAGTTGAAGTAGGTTGACCTTGGTCACAAATAAACTTATAGGGGAGAATTTTCTCCCCGTTGGGGGGACTGAGCGGGAGCGGGCGCGCAGCTGATCGCAGCCCACGATCGGCTGCACGGCGCCGTTTTACGTGGGCGGAAGCACTGAGCACTCCCTGTGCAGACGGGGGGGAGGAGGCTGAGTTGGGGCCTGAGCTCTTTCGCACATGCGCATGAAAGAGTACAAAAATCTCCCTGAGGCACAGAGCTGCCTCAGAGATAAGTTTGATTATGAAAAATTTAAATAGAAAAAAGTAATTATTCAGACATGTTCCCGCATGTGACAGTGTCACATGAGCTGGGACATGTAAATGAATTTTAATAAAAATTTTTTATTCAATTTATAAACACTTCATGAAACCTCATCCCGCCCGTAGATGAGGTTTTATAATAAATGAGAAGGCCGCCTGGGCTCTTCGCCTGCCCACCAACCTTAACGTTAGACGGGCAGCCCAGACAACCAGCTTAATTAGATTATTAACGGCCTTAATAGGCCTTTGACAGTTTGACAACCGACTCTGGTGCGTGCCCACCGAACTGAAGATCTGAATGACGCGCGGTGACGTCGGGACGCACACCTGACGTCACCGCGCACCATTTTACATGTCAGCGAGCGGGGCACGCCAACCAGAATATTCAGGCCATAATTTATGACTTTTGATTTTTTGGAAGTAACAGTCTTAATTCAAGAGTGCGTCAGCAAATACCTTCTATATAATATTTATATCACTGCTTTTTAAACTTAATCAGTAAATTTCTTGTGGTGTTCATAGGTAAGTTTGCTATATTACAGCAATGGATGAACCACTGTTGCAGTTAGGCTGCTGTGGGACCTGCATTGGTCTTTAGTACTTATAGTGTTCTTTCTTTGGCTTGAACGTGACCACTGTTTCCCTTTTGCTATAAGGTAGCAACTTCTTTGTGTCACAATATGTACCAGGTATCCCTTCTGTCACTTCCCTCTCCCAATCTTCTTTCTGTGTCCCCTTTTTCTCCCCTAGAGAGGAAACTCTCTTCCAATTCACTTACAACTACACTATTAAAGTCCTAACCGTCCTGGGACTCCAGGGACTCTGTTCACCACAAGATTTTGCAGCTATTGATTTGGTCTACCGTCCCCTCACCACCTTTTGATGCTTTATTCCCTATTAAAACTACTTCATTTTCTCACCCTGGCCATTCCCCCGGTGCAGCCCTTGTCTCCACTCTTTAAGTCCCAGTGATGCAGACGTGAATGGATTGGTGGACATCTGGCTTAGCTATTCACTGCCAGACCTGGGTGAACTATATAAAGCACTAACCAGTCCTGCCCTTGTCTACCAAAGCTCACAAGTATTCCAGGGTAATCCTGGATGATAACAATAACCCCAGCTGCTTCTCGGAGCTGCAAACTGCCGTCTTAGATCTCTCTCCCCTGTCTCCTCCACTATCCCCTCCAACAAGAAGTGTAAGGTGCTCATGGACTCCTTTGTCAAAGATATTGAGACCGATTAGCTCCTTCTGCTGGGTCCTTCCCTTCCCCTAGTGCACCAGGCTGAACTTCCTCTAAAGTCCCCCCCCCACCTGTAAATGCAAACCAGACAATAGTTAATTGCTAGCTGGTTTTGCGCTCTGTCCGATTTTTCTTTTGCATAGACTGCAACGGATTCCTGTTGTCAAGTAGGAAATCTGTTGCTCAGTTTAAGAAGTGTAGAAGATGAAAGTAATTCAGCTGAGCTTTCCAAGTTGGTACATGTAAGAAGGATAGATAAATAAATAAACATGTAAAGAAGGAATATGGAATGCTTTCCTTTATTGAACAAGGTATAGAATACAAAAGCAGGGATGTAATGCTGAAACTGTATAAAATTCTGGTTAGGCCACAGCTAGAATTTTGTATACAGTTCTGGTCACCACATTGCAGGAAGGACATAATTGCTCTGGAGAGAGTACAGAGGAGATTTACAAGAATGTTGCCAGGGCCGGAAAATTGCAGCTATGAGGAATGATTGGATAGGCTAGGGTTGTTTTCTTTCGAACAGAGGAGGCTGAGGGATGACCTAATTGAGGTGTACAAAATTATGAGGAGCTTAGATGGAAAGATCTGTTTCCCCTAGTTGAGGGGTCAATTACCAGTGAGCATAGATTTAAAGTGATTGGTAGAAGGATTAGAGGGGACATTAGAAAAACTTTTTCACCCAGAGGGTGGTGGGCATCTGGAATTCACTGCCTAAATTGGTGGTTGAGGCTGCAACGCTCAACTCATTTAAAAGGTACCTGGATCTGCCTCTGAAGTGCAGTAACCTGCAAGGCTACAGACCAGGTGTTGGAAAGTGGGATTAAAAATAAGCAGCTAGTGTCTTTTATCCTTTTTTTTTGGCTGGCGCAGACACGAAGAGGCTGAATAACCTCTTTCTGCACTTTAGCTTTATGGTTCTATAGTTCTATGGATAGTCCTGTAGGGGCATTCACTGTAGGAATGGTACCCTGGAGACCCCTCTGCACCCTGAACTTACCTTTCTGCAGACTAGACAGGATAACACACAATGGATTAACACAGGTTAATGCATTCATTTATTTTCTTGCCACTACTATTCCTGAGAAGTTTTAACTAAGGCCTGGATTTTTGCAACAGCGGAGAGCTTTTCTCTCGTTGTGGAAATGGTGGAAGAGACTGAAATCCAGAAGTCCCGCCCCCAAATGCAGCACCTACCATTTTCACGGAGGCAGAATGGGCACCAGTCAAATTGCACTTGCGAGTTTCACGGAGGCAGTTGCCCACAGAAATCAGCAGCCATCTTGACTCGTGTCTAAATTTGGTGACCTAGACATGTGAAGCATGACGTGTGCGGGTTAGGCCTCGTAGGAGTAGCTCTGAACTTCGCAGAGTCCTTTGGAGATGCAGGGTATGCTTTTGGAAAGGCAGGATACCCTTTGGACATGGTCCCGGGACCCCTTTTGGGACAGGTCAGGTGCCCCTTGGAGGAGAGGCAAGTTGCCACTTGGGGATTTTAAAAATAGGCATGAATGTGTGTAATAAGTGCATAAAATACAACTGTCAAGCTCATTGGAACTGTTTAAGGTATCAAAATGAACTATCAGAAGCATGTGTCAAAATGAACTGTCAAAGACAACTGTCAAGCTGCCAAGGCATTTAAAACTCCCCTTTAAATCTTTGAAAAAAAAATATCTGGCGTGTTTAAAAAGATCATTGCTTGCTATTTCACTTTATTGACACAAGCCTGAGGGTTACCATCACTGCGTTAGTGCTGAATGACTGACTGATTTCACAACCTTTCATTGTCACAGTTTAATTGACAGCTCCGAGTGGTTTAGACTATTTGAAGTGTGACTATGAATTCCAATATTTGTATTTATAAGGGATTAACACTTGAATGAAATGTTTGATGTAGTTGAAGGAATGTAAACATAGTGAATGTGTTTTTTTTTTGAATGAGTGTTTTTTTTTAAAGTCTACAAGACACTTAGAACTTCATTTTATTTAATCTCTCAGCATGGGTCCTGAGGTTTGCTCATGGTGGAGTAAGTTGGCATGATGGGTGTAAGGGCAAACCATGGGTAGGAGGCATGAGTTGGCACTAAGTTGGCAGAGGGGCTCTGAAGTGCCATGGGGATGGGTAGAAGGCCTGAGGTGGCATGGTTGGCATAGATGAGGCATGAGAAGTGTGTGGAAGGGTGAGGGCTGGAGAGCTATTTTTTGTTTTATTGCTTTTTAAAAAAGCCTTGGAGCACAGAAGCAGGCCATCTGCCCAGCTCACTACCTCATCCGGCAGCCTCTGCACTCATTCTGGGGTCACCTGGCCCAACTCCCATAGAACCTCGTCAGCCCAGAACAGACATCCCAACTTCTCCCAGGTCGGGTTACAGAGCTGGGAAATATCCCAACTCTGGGCTCCCAGTCCGGGAGCAAAAATACAGTCGTATGTTTCTGATTTGGTCTATGGTCTATATTCAATAAGCAGTTTGGTAAGGAAGGATGTGGAATGTTATTTCCTTCTGCTCAATTTTGATATTTGAATCTAACTTTCTAGAGTTGGGTCATTGAATTGAAGTATTAAAATTAAATGGGTTTGCATTAAAAAGCAGTTGATGTAATAAACAATTTTATTTTCGTGTAGACTTACATGATATAGAAAGTTGTATTTAGAATTGATACAGTATAGAACATTCTTTGTGACATCTGTAGGGGCAATCTTCAATTCTGCTTGATGGAAATAGGGCAATAGTAGCATCAAAATCAAGGGGTTGACTTCTACTATTTTAATTCGGACCTCCTGCTAGGTGGCCAGGCACCTGCCAAAATGAGGTACGGTCTCATTAATTCATGAAATAGGACCCTGTTATAATTTTAAAAGCCTACTGAATGGAATGTTCACTGTGGATGTTCAAGTCAGTGAAACCTGGTGATCAAGAGGAAGAGGCCTCAGAAGGTCCATCTACAAATAACTTTAGAGCCCAGGATGAGCAGGAGTGCTCCGTCAGAATAATTTGGATCTCTGTCTTAGCTCTCCAACCCACCACCATTCCCTCACCCATCACTACCACCAGCCCAAGGATCCACCTTCCTTCCTGCCAGTCAAGTTGGCCTTTGAGGCAGAGAATCATCCACTTGGGGTGTACAGCTCACTGCCAATTAAGTCTCACCCTCAAAATGGGCCAGGCCTTCTGCCAGAGGGATTGGGTGACTGACTGGCATGTTCCGCAGGCTTGCTGCTTGATAGTTAAGATCGCCCCTTCTGTGTTTTTAAGGTTTGAAGAATTTCTTGCAAGAAAATGGTCGTCTGAGAAGCGGTTTGGTGTGGAAGGATGTGAGGTGTTAATTCCAGCTTTGAAGACCATCATTGATGTATCTATTTCCGAGGGTGTGGACAATGTGATCATGGGAATGCCACACAGGTAAGATGCTTAGTTTCCATCTTCAGAAAAATCTGATTCTGCAGCTAGTGCTGATTTAGTTTAAAAAAAATACAGATTTGCATAAAGTCAAGGATGTATGATGGAGGGCAGGCAAGTAACCTGATTTTTACCTCTCATTCGATGCTTATACCAATTGTAGTGCTTCGTATGCTGCCCTAGATAAGATGGACAAACGCAGCATAGACCTGGAATTGAACTGCCTGATCTATGCAGCTCACAGCTACCCATTTTTACCAAATGATCTCTGGGGGCAATTTTTTCTCCTGAATAATAGTGCAATACTCGCACCACCAACTGTTGTTTAATGTGGGTATATGAACTTAAATTATAATACAGTTTAGATCACACAATGTTTCATCCACTGTAGTTTACCTTGTTCATGTTAAGGTAGCCTGGCCAAGATGCGATAATGGACATTTCTCACTTCAGAGTCAGCTGAAAACTATCCCTTTGTATAAAATTGTACGTTGCTTGAAGCAAAACTTTTTCAATAGTGTTTTAATTCTGTAGAAATGTAATTAAGTTGGAACATGATTTGTGTTTCTCGGATATTGGACTTGTAATGTGAAGTTGAATACTTTGAGGGTGGCAAGGTTACACAGCAGTTCTATTTCCAGAAATAACAATGGATTGGTTGTACTGTTTTATTCAAACTTGATTGCTTTTGTAGATATTTTGTTACAATTTTATTGTTGATATATGTTTTTGCATTTTGCCTTGGGGAGATGATCCCTGTCTTTTTTGAATTAAATGTACAATTTCAGTAGTTTTGATAAACGAAATACAGAAATTACAAAGATAGCTACAGTAAAAGATGAGTATGTTCCTTGATTTTAAAAAAAAAAACAATTTTGGAGTTTTCTTTTTGCAACTTCCTTCATACCAGGTAAATTTATTGAAATAGAATCGATTTTTTTTATTATGTTCTGTAAAAACAAAATTTGGAGGATGCCCCACTTTAAAAACCTAATGCATCTTTTTTAACACTTGAGTTTTATTTCAGAAAAGTACAAATTTGGTGACACTGCATGTGTATAATTAAACAGGTAGAATGGCTTCTATGGTCCTTTTTTTAAAAAAAAGTAAAGCTCTTAAGTGGTATGAAAAATTCATGGCAAATGACATTTTTGCTCTCCTTTCCTCCAGCTTTGTAAGGATAGGAATAAGCCACTCAACCCAAGAGTGCACTCTGCATGTTGGGAACCATTGTCACTTTATCTTTTTAATCCCAATTCCCTGTCGTTTCTCCTTACCACTTATTAACATTACTTCACAAGTGGATTTTTTATCTCCCTATTAAATTTGCTTTGCATCTGTGGCTTTCTTGGGATATGTGCTAGTCATTCTTCTAATCTGTTTTTTTTTTTATAATCAATTTAGCGCAATTTCTCACTATGTTCCCTTATTCTATGTTTCCTGCTGGAGGGAAACATCCTCCCCATCCACCCTGTCAATTCCCTTCATCATTTTAAATACCTCAATCATATTATCTCAACCTCCTCCTAGAAATGTAACCTGATTTACCAAGTTTCTCATCATAATTCAATCCCTTCATCCTTCATATCACCATGTTAAATCACAGCTCAACTTTCTTTCTCCAAGGTCAATATATCCTTCCTGTGTTAGGCTGCCCAAAACTGAACACTGTATCCCAAATGTGGTCTAATGAACCCTATATGTAACTGAAATGTTGCTGAGATTGAGATTAAATTTAGATCATGGGATGAGCTGCAGAGTGATTCCCTTCCCTTCAGAAGGAGCTGGAATTTTGGACAGGCCTCGGGGAAGGATGACCCTGAAGCTACCTGATCTCAGTGACTGGATTTTAAATGCTATTACAGTTAGTTCTATGATTTATGACTTGTTAATTTTGGCACCTTTAAAAACGCTGGTAAAACATCGCTTAAATATTCAAAGAATGCATTTCCATATTTGTTTTAAAAAATTTGAAAACTTTCCAGAGGCCGGTTGAATGTGTTGGCCAATGTAATCCGGAAGGATTTGGAGCAAATTTTCTGCCAGTTTGATCCAAAGTTGGAAGCTTCGGAGGAGGTGAGCATTGGTCTGTTTTCAACACATTGTAATTCAGTGGGTTTCGTTTAGAATTCTCAAAGTAAACTTTTGCAATGTTATTTTTATGATAACAGTTGAGAAATTTGCTCGTACTGTGATATACTGATAATCGGAATGAGATAAGGATGTCTATAAAAAAAAAGGATGTTTTGTTGTATTTTTATTTAGATTTGTAAATTTTCTTGTTTTTAAAATTTATCTGTGGGACTGTGTGCTTAATTGGCTACCGTTCATTTAAAATATTAATTAAACAATGTTTTATTTTAAGTTTCATTTTTTTAAAAAGATATTTAATTTCACTTATGGTGATAAACTATCCAAGTGCTAAAGATGCCCAGAGCTGCTTCCGGTTGTCAGTGAGCTCTGGTTGATGTTGTTACCATAACTAGCTACACAGAGAAAGTATTTTTGCCTGTTCTTCGAAATCAAACTAATATCAAGCAAAATGGTACATAATAAAGTGGAGGGCACACAAACTCCAGTTTTATTTAAAAAGCACCAAACTTGTGACAGCAGACTTTAACACTCCATGGGCAGGATTTTACGTGTCGGCGAGTGGGGGCGGGGCCTGATCGCCGACGTGTAAAATGACGCGCGGTGACGTCGGGGGGCGGGGGGGACTCCCGACATCACCGCACCCCATTTAAATTTTCAGGAAGGCGGGGATGCAGCGAAATCAGCTGTGCACCCGCTGACCTGTCAATGGCCATGTAATGAAAGGACCTGCCCGTCCAACCTTAAAGTTGATGGGCAGGCCAGGAGCCCCAGCGCGAACTAGAAAAAGCACGAAACCACATCCATGGGCAAGATGAGGTTTCATGTAAGGTTTAAAAAATTTTAATAAAGTTTTTGTGACAGTTATGGACGTGTCCCAACTCGTGTGACATTGTCACATGAGAGGACATGTTAGGGAAATTTTATTTTTCTATTTTTAGGTTTTGTACATTTTGAGCTGACCCCGCCTGAGGCTAAGTGCAGCCTCGGAGATGAGTGCGCTCTTTCGTGTGCATGAGCGAAAGAGCACACTCTCGATTTTGGGATTTCCCCCCCCCCCTCCGTCCGCCTGCACAGGGAGCACATAGCACTGCTGTGCGGACGTCATGCTGGGCGGGCCTTAATTGGCCCGCCCACGTAATATGGCACCGCGCCTCCGATCGGGAGCACCGACCGGAAACACACCTGTGCAGGCCTGCCCTTCAACTCTCTTCACCCCCCCCCCCCCCCCCGATGGAAGAAAATTCAGCCCCATATTACATTTGCATCGTATGCAATATGGATCAATAGGTGAGATTTCTACTTGGCTTGTTATGAAGTTGCAGGTGATGTGTGCCAGGCAGACCAAATCCTCAAGGAAAACTTGGCCATGCTATTACAATAGTTTTACAATTTGTATTTATTACGAGAAGGTTTGGGCACTGAATTCAGAAGTAATGAGTCCGCTAACACCTTTAGAGATTTTTAAAAATTAAATGAAAACATTTATTAACAAAGGAAAAGATTTCAAGCACATACATAAGATTACAGTTACTTAATATTATAACAAATCCCAAAATTCCTAATCAACATGACTCCCAAATACACACTCCCTTTAAGGCAACAGTCCAAAATAGATTTTTAATTTAAATAGCAAGCCAGCACATTTACCACAGCACCCACTCAACAGTGGAATTCCAATGGCTTTTCTCCAACTTAAGTTGCTGAACACAGCAGACTTTTGCAAAAATGTTTGGAAGCTTCCCCCAAGGCTGTTTCACACACTCCTCTCAGATCTTAAGTGGCCCCCCAACATAGCCTTTAATTCCTCTTTGTATATGTTTATCTCTCTTTAATTTGTAAATTCCATTATTCCATGTTTTTGTAAATGTACTTTTCCCATAATATAAAAATCTTTCATGTTGCCAATATGGTCAGTACCTTTTAGGAAAAATAAACAAAATAACCTTGCCCCATTTATCTTGTTAGTTGTAAACATTCTACAATCCCTTTGAAACCCAAACAATCCCTTCACTTATCTAAAAATGCAAATTTCCTTCAAGCCCTACATGCTAAGACCTCATCCATGTTTACTGGTTAGCATTTCAAATGCCTTTTACCCCTAACTACTTTTGATAATTTCAAGCTTGCAGCCTATCTGACTTTAATTAAATCACACAGACAGAAGCACCTACGCTCACATCCATAAACCTACTTTACAATAAACTACAATAATAATATGAAATTTATTATAGTTTCGTGACGGCTTCATGCCAGGAAATGCAAAGATAAAGTGTATTCTTCTAAGTTAGGAATTTCCGTCTATTCATTTGAATAGACAGAAAACCGAAGGCTGGGGTTAATAATTTCTAGATATGCATTCCCCTTATGCACTGCTGTTGTCTGTTGGCAGCGCCAAATGGAAAATACCTCCTGATATTCTTGTCTAAGATAGTAGATTTCCATTAGTGAATAAGGACATGGGTCACATCAGTGAATATGGTATTCATTTTTAGATTAATTACAGGAAACCGATGAAGCCATTTTACCTTCCTCCAGTTTGAAAAAAACACAAAACATTCAAAGTCCCGTGCGTCAGAAAAATATAATAATTTTCATAATATCGTTGGAATTTATTGTAAAGTAGGAATAGTGGGGTCTATGTGTAGGGGATTTAATTGAATTAAAGACAGCTAGTCTGAAGGTTTTGATGTATCAGAAGATAAGCTAGGTTTGAAATGTTAAATAGGTAAACATGGCTGAAGTTTTAGAATGTGAGGTGTAAAGAGAAAATTTGCATTTTCAGATAAACCAGAGTAATTTGAATTTCAAAAGAGGTGGTGAAATGTTACACTTAGCCAGAAGAAGCCAAACAGTGTGTTTATTTTTCCCAAAGCTTACTGATAAAATTGGTCCTGTGAAAGAGTTTTATTATTGGAAAATTGGAGTTGAAAAGACATATCGGGACAATGGGGCTTACATTAAAAAGGAAGAAACCTGTATAAAGGAGATGACATTGTGTAAGAAGAAGGAATTCTAAGATCGAACAAGTGTGAAATGCCTCCAACCTCTAAGCCTCAAGTTACTGTCTACATGAACTGAAGTGAAGAAAACTCACTTTGAATTCGACTGTTCGGGGTATCATGTTACTTTGCCTGAGTCTTTTAAAATCTATGGCCAGGATGTTCCGGCCCCGCCGCGGGCGGGATCTGCTGCGGGCGAGGCGGCCCCCCAGCCAGAACTCCATTGACTTGCGGTGGGACAGGAAGATCACGGTGGCGGGTGGGTGAGGAAAATCCCGCCATTTGTGTTTTACTGTTGCCTTAATGGAGGTGTAACTGGGAGTTAGATTAACTAGAGGTGCTAGGAGTTACCATAGTAGTAATTTGTAAACCTATGTATGTGCCTAAAATCACTTTTTATTAATGAATGTTTAATTTAGTTTCTTAAGCCTATAAGACTCGGTGGTCTCATTACTACAGAATTCAAGGCATGCATCCTGAAATAAATACAAATTGTAAAATAGTTGTGGCAATTGTTTCAAGTTTCCTTCTGGGATTTGAACAGCTCAGCATTTACCATCCGCTGTGCCATAACAAATTTGGGGGCTCTTTGTGGGATATATTTGAAATTCCTGGATTGGCTTGGAGTTGGTGAATCTTAAGGTTATGAGTACGAGAAGCACTTTGAATTCAAGGGTTGGTGTGAGGTTTTTTTTAAGTGATGAGATTGCAATATGGCTTTGGCAGTTGCTAAGACTTGTTTGGGAGCTGAAGTTATAACTTTGGTTGGTTTACAAAGGCAAATAAAGCTCAGTTAATGGAATTGGCAGATAAGTTACAATTAGGGTTACCTGAAGGGGTAAGGAAATCAGACATAAATGAAGGAATAGCACAGCATTTGAAATTGGAAGGAATGCCTAAAAGATCGAGTCCTCCAGGGGGTGGTTCATTGGAATGGGCTCAAATTCAGTTGCAAATGAAGAAACTTGAGATAGAGACAACAAAAAAAAAGGAAAATGAAAGGGAATTTCAAAGGGGAAAGGCAGGAAAGAGAAAAAGAGAGAGACAGAGAATTCCAGCTTAAAATGTTGGCAGTTAAAAAAGACACCAGGAGGTGAGGAAGGACTTATTTCCAGATCAGAACCCAGTGGGGAGATGTTTAAATTTGTATAATCTCTTCCAAAGCTTGAGGAAAGAGATGTTGAAGCATTCTTTATTTCATTTGAGAAGATAGCTAAACAGATGAAATGGCCACATTTCATGGATATTGTTGGTACAATTCAGGTTGGTGGGTAGAGCACATGAGGTTTATGCTTCATTGTCAGAAGAAATGTTGGTGAACTATGATGTGGTTAAAAAAAAGGCTATTTTGAGTGCATGTGTGAGTTGGTTCCTGAGGCATACAGGCAGAAATTTAGGAATATGAGAAAACAGCCCTGGCAAACTTATATTGAGTTTGAAAGAGTAAAACAAAGTAGTTTTGCCCGCCAGATACGGGCATTAAAGATAGAGATGACATATGCAGCTCTTAGGGAGGTAATTCTTTGGAAGAATTTAAAGATTCAATTCCTTTGGTAGTGAGAACTCCATGTGGAGGAACAGAGGGTTGAAACAGTAAAACAAGCAGCACAGATAGCTGATGATTGAGTTAGTTTCATAGAGCCAAACTTCCTTTTCGTTACCCTTTTAAATCAGAGAAAGATAGAAAGTGGGAAGGTGAAAGGAAGGTGGGTAGTCAGGGAGGAGAAGGAGTAGGTGGAAATTCGCAGGAATTTTTTTTCAGAAAAGAAAGGAAGGTGCTGAGGGTAGAAGTGACATTAGAACATTGAGATGCTTTCATTATAATAAAGTCAGACACATGGGGCAGGATTTTTCTGTTGGCGTGCGGGGGTGGGCCCGACATGCCCACTGAAATGTAAAAGGCCTATTAAGGCCATTAAGAAAGCAAGTATTGTCAATAGTAACGCTGCCGTCCAACCTTAAGGTTGCTGGACGGGAAAAACCCAAGCTGCCTTCGTGTTTTTCAGGAAACCTCATCTGCGAGCAGGATGAGGTTTCCGGAAGTTTTTATTAAATGAATACATTTTCGCAAATATAAAATCATGCCCCAACTCATGAGGGGACATGGTTAAATACATTTTAAATCATTTATTCAATTATTTTAACATTATTCAGCACCGTGCCTCAGGGAGATTGCTGTGCTCTTTTGTGCGCATACGCGGAAGAGCGCTGGCCCCGACTCTCCCTCCTCCCACTGCCCACACAGGTAGTGCTGAGTGCCACTGACTGCGTATTACGCTGGGCGGGCCTTAATTGGCCCGCCCGCATAAAAAGGCGGCGCAGAGCCAATCGCGGGCGGTGATCAGCTCAGCGCCCGCCCACTCCCACCCAGCCCACCCGCCATAGGAAAAATCCTGGCCATGAAGTCAGTGTGTTGGAAATTGCAGGAAAAATCTGTTGGGGCTATTGAGTGCAGAAAAGTTCTAGAAGTAAAAGTACTGTGGGTTCTGAGGTTCGGGCATAAGAAAAACCAGTGGTTTGTGTACAGGTAAAACAGAAAGAACCAGTGATAGGTAAAGAAATGGGAATATGTTCACAATTTACCCAAGAGAATTCAGAGGAACAGGTTGCAGAAATGTTTAAAGATTTTGTATGTGAAGGGGAAGTCTTTTCATGTGTACAGGGTGGGATAGGTAAAGATGTTAAAATTTTAAGAGACACAGGGGCGAGTCAATCCTTAATGTTGTGGGGTAGTGACATTTGGTGTGCAGAGGGAGTATTGCAGGAGTAGGTGATAAGTGGGGCTCATGGAGATGCTAAACCTATTCCATTGTGGAAGGTAAATTTAAGGGGTAAGTGGAAAACAGGTGAAGTGATTGTAGGAGTAGTGGAAAAATTGCCTATTGCAGGGGTTCCATTTATTCTGGGTAATGATATAGCTGGGTCACAGATGTAGGTATTGCCTATGGTAGTTGGCAGCCTGTAGAAGTGTTTTAAACAGAGGTGTTGCAGAGAGAGCATCCTGGATTGTTTCCAGATTGTGTGATAACAATATTACAGCCTCATAGGCTGAAAAAGAAGAACAGGAAGTTCAAAGGCAGGGAGAACGTGTGGAAGTCCAATTAGCTGGCACTGTGTTTGATAGCATTGTTCAGGAGGAAGGAACCGAGGACAATGCAGCTGAGGTATTTAACTCAAGGCAGTTAGTGGAGTTACAGAGAAAGGATTCTCAAATAAAACAGTTAAATCAGACAGCTTACTCAGAAACAGAGGCAGAATGTATTCCAGAATGCTAATACCTTAAGGGTAATGTTTTAATGAGAAAATGGCAGCCTTATCATGCTTCAGCAAATGAAAGCTGGAGGGAGGTGCATCAGATTGTAATACCATTTAGATATAGAAATGAGATTCTGAGGATAGCTCATAAAATTCCAATGGGGGTCATTTAGGAATTAGAAATGTGCAGCCGAAAGTACAAGACGTTTTAATTGGCCTGGATTGCATAGGGATGTTGTCAAATTCCGTAGAACATGTCACACATGTCAGGTGATAGGGAAACCACAAGCAGTGATTAAGCTGGCACCCTTAATTCCAATTCCAGCATTTGAAGAACTGTTTACTAGGATCACGATTGATTTTGTAGGGCTCCTCCTAAAGACTAAAAGTGGAAATCAGTCTTTGCTGACAATAATGAATGTGTCTGCAGCAATACCTTTGAAAAATATTACAACAAAGAAAATTGTGGAACAGTTAACATTTTTTATAAGATATGTTTACCAAAAGAAATACAATCAGATCAGGGTTCAAATTTCATGTCACAGCTGTTTAAGGAAGTAATAAACAGTTTGAGTATAAAACAGTTTAAGTCAACTGCTTATCATCCTGAGTCACAAGGGACTTTGGAAAGATGGCATCAAACTTTTAAAAACTATGATGAGGGTATATAGTCAGGATTATCCACAGGATTGGGATGGGGTAATTCCATTCTTGTTGTTTACTATTAGGGATGTTCCTAATGCATCGACTGGTTTTAGCCTTTTTGAACTAGTTTCTGGGGACCACTGAAATTGATTCATGAGAAATTAGTGGGTCAGAATTCAGAAGCTGCTCTCCTGGATTATGTATCAAACTTCAGAGGAAGATTGGACAGAGCATGAGAGTTGGCTAGGGAACATTTAAAGATATCACAGTAAATGATGAAAATGAGGGCAGACAGGAAAGCTACAGCTCGTAGTTTTGTTGCTGGGGAGAAAGCGCTAGTTCTGTAACCAGTACTGGGTGACTCGTTAAAGGCAAGGTTTAGTGGGCCTTACAGGATTGAAAAGAAACTGTGTGAAGTAAATTATTTAATAAATACTCCAGATAGAAGAAAGAAGCAGAGGGTATGTCATGTAAATATGCTTAAAAGGTACTTTGACAGGGAAGAGGATCATAAGATATTAGCGGTGGTAGATAATGAGAAAGAGGTAGGAATACAGGATTCTGAAATTGATTTTCCTCTAATCAAATTGGATAATGAGGGAGTACTTGAAATTTTAAATGTAATATTGAGTTACCTTCCAGGCAAGCGTCAGTGATTTGGGGAAGCTGTTGCAGTCACATGAAGCTATTTGTGGGAATAATCTGAGGAGGACAAATTTAGCTATTCATGATGTATGTGTTGGAGTTTCATCTTTGATAAGGCAACATCCTTATAGATTAAATCTGGCAAAATTATAACAAGTATAGAAAGAAGTGGAATTCATGCTTCAAAATGATATCATTGAGCCTAGTTGCAATAACTGGAGTTCGACTATTGTGCTGGCACCGAAGCCGGATGGGGAACACAGACTGTGAGTGGATTATTGAAAGGCGAATGCAGTGACAAAAGCGGATTTGTATCCTATAGCACGGATACAATAGAAGATTGCATTGAGAAAGTGGGACAATCAAAATTTATCACAAAGATTGACTTGCTGAAAGAATTTTGGCAGGTACTGTTATTGGAGAGAGCAAAGGAGATATTGGCTTTGGTATCAGTTTACTTTGGTATGAAAAATGTACCTACAACATTTCAAAGACTGACAGACAAAGTAATTGCACGTCTGAGCAAATGTGCCATTTATATTGATGACTTGATAGTTTTCAGTCAGACATGGGAGGAGCGTTTACCGCATCTGGAAGAATTGTTTTGTCGATTGCAAGAAGCTAATTTGGTGATGAAATGAGCTAAAGGTGAATTTGCAAAAGCACAAGTTACATATCTAGGCCATACCATTGGACATGGTAAAGTGGCTCCCCAAGAGATGCAAAAATCAAGGCTATTGTGGTTTTCCTCATGCCTATAACATAACGAGAAGTTTTGAGATTTCTAGGCATGAGTGGGTTTTACTGGAAATTTGTACCAAATTTTAGCAGTGTGGTTACTCCATTAACTGAACTATTAAAAAAGAACAAGAAGTTTCAATGGATACTGGAGTATCAGAATGTATTTGACAGTTTGAAAACTATATTAACTACAACACCAGTTTTGGCAGTACCCAATTATGCCAAGCAATTTAAGTTGGCCATTGATGCAAGCGATATAGGCATTGGGGCCATATTGTTACAAGAAGATGAAAATGGAATTGAAAAACCGATAGGGTATTTTTCACGAAAGTTGAATGTACAACAGAGAAGATATTCAACGATCGAAAAGGAAACTTTGGGTCTGGTATTAGCATTGCAGCATTTTGAAATTTACGTTGCAAACAATTCATCAGACACAATTGCTTATACAGACCACAATCCTTTAAAGTTTCTGGACAAATTTTGAGACAGAAGTGCAAGGCTATTCAGATGGAGTTTATTACTGCAACCATTTAATCTACAGATTATACATGTGACTGGACGAGAAAACCTGATTGCAGATGCATTGTCAAGAGTTTGAAGTTTAAAATTGAACATTTAAAACCTGGACACTGGATTGGAAAGATACCTGTTGATATCAAGGATTTGTAAATATATTAAAAGCAAAAAACTGCGGATGCTGGAAATCCGAAACAAAAACAAAAATACCTGGAAAAACTCAGTGGGTCTGACAGCATCTGTGGAGAGGAATACGGTTAACGTTTCGAGTCCGTATAACTCTTACGGACTCAAAACATTAACTGTATTCCTCTCCGCAGATGCTGTCAGACCTGCTGAGTTTTTCCAGGTATTTTTGTTTTTGTTTGTAAATATATTGTGCTATGTTAATGCATGCATCCGGTAATGTAATAGTATAATAAGTATAGGAGGTAATGTAAGATGGGGTAGGAAAATGAAGCTGTCGTTTTAAATTATGACAGTTCATTTTTTAGTAAGGGGGAGTTGTCAGGAAAATATAATTTTCAAAATGTTATTGGAATTTATTGTAAGGTAGGGATAGTGGGGTCTGTGTGTGTGTGTGGGATTTAATTGAATTGAAGACAGCTGGTCTGTAGGCTTTGATGTATCAGAAGATAAGCTAGGTTTGAAATGTTAAATAGCTTAAGTTTTAGAATGTGGAGTGTAAAGGGAAAATTTGCATTTTTAGATAAATTAGTGTAATTTGAATTTCAAAAGAGGTGGTGAAATGTTACGCTTAGTCAGAAGAAGCTAAACAGTGGGTAGAATCTTCTGGCTGGCGTGCGGGTGGTGGAGCCCGCAGGCCAGCGCTTAAAATGTCCAGCGAGCTTCAGCGCGCGGCATCACAATATTTCGGTCGGCGGGCGCGCTATGCAGCGGGACGTGCGCCCGCCATTAATTAAAGGCCCCATTAAGGCCCTTAACTTGCCAATCGTCGATGATTTTGAGGGGCCGGTGCGAACATCAGCTCGGCGCACGGGCCCAACGGGCAGGCGGTAGGTGATGTTTTTTACAAACCTCATCCAGTGGTGGGATGAGGTTTGATAGCAGTTTTAAGAATGTTTAATAAAGTTTTTGTTTATTTCATTAACATGTCCCATCTCGTGTGACATTTTCACATGAGGGGGACATGTTAATGAATTTTTTATTGTTCTATTTTTATATTTGCCAGCCTTTCAGCGATCTCCCTGAGGCAGCCCAAAATTCTGCCCAGTGTGTTTATTTTTCCCAAAGCTTATTGATAAAATTGGTACTGTGAAAGATTTTTATTATTAGAAAAGTGGAGTTGAAAAGACATATTGGGACAATGTGGTTTACATTAGAAAGGGAGAAACCTGTATAAAGGAGATGACGTTGTGTAAGAAGAAGGAATTACAAGACCTAACAAGTGTGAAAAGCCTCCAGCCTCTAAGCCTCAAGTTGCTGTCTACATGAACTGAAGTGAAGAAAACTCACTTTGAATTCGACTATTCAGGGTATCATGTTACTTTGCCTGGGTCTTTTAAAATCTATATGTTTTGCTACTGCCTTAACGGAGGTGTAACTGGGCGTTAAATTAACTAGGGGAGCTAGGAGTTATAATAATTTGCAAACCTATGTGTGTGCTTAAAATATTTTTTTTATTAATTAATGTTTAATTTAGTTTTTAAGAAACCTATAAGGGCAGAATTCTTACCTTGATGGGCGGGCGGGCCCCACTGGCTCGGCGGCGGGCAGGCATCTGGGGCCCGCCGCCATTTTGAGTGGGCGAGCCAATTAAGGCCCGCCCAGCGGTCTGCCCGACCGGAAGCGCTATGCCCTTTCTGTGCAGGGGGGTGGAGGGCATCCCCATCTGTCAAAGTGCGCTCTTTCGCACATGCGCGCGAAAGAGCACACTGCTCCCTGAGGCAAAGTCCTGTCTCAGGGAGATTCGTGAGAGGTAAGTGAATTCTAAAAATAGATAAATATTAAAATTATTAACATGTCCCCCTCATGTGACAATGTCACACGAGATGGGACATGTTAATAATAAACACATAAAACTTATTAAAATTTTTAAAAACGGACATGAAACTTCATCCTGCCAGTGGATGAAGTTTCATTAATAATCTGCAGCCCGCTGGGGCTCCTGGCCTGCCCGCCAGCCTTAAGGTTGGCTGGGCAGGGTGTTTAATAACGTTAATTAGCCAGTCAATGGCCTTAATTGGCCATTGACAGGTCAGTGGGCGGACAGCTGATTTTGCTGACTGCCCACCTTCGTGAATATTTAAAAGGACCGGGATGACGTCGGGGGTTCCTCCTGATGTCATCCCGCGTCACTTTCCCCTCGGCGAGCAGGCCCCGCCCCCAAATCACCGAGGGGAAAATCCTGGCCTAAGACTCTGCTACTGAATTCAAGGCATGCATCTCAAAATAAATACAAATTGTAAAATAGTTGTGGCAGTTGTTTCAGGTTTCCCTCTGGGATTTGAACAGCTCAGCATTTACCATCCACTGTGCCATAACACCTTGTAAACTTGTTTTAAACATTTTTTTCCAAAATCAGCTGTAAAGTGGAAACCACTATGGGAGCCATTTGGTATCAGTGAATTTAATATGCTGTAAATATCTTTGAAGTTAATACTTTTGCATTTCATATTTGATTTAAATCTGACAGTGGGGCAGGTTATTTAGTGATTCTCATATTTCAAAATATGAGTAACTGATCAACTTTCTGGTAAACTGCCTCAATTCTTGAGTGATTGCCGGTAGTTTGAGAAGTTGTTGCTTTGAAGCTATAATTTTGTAACATATCTCCAGTACTTCGATGTCGCAGTTCAGCAGAACATGAATATTTTTCCTTGCCTCTATTTTGTTGTCATAAAATTACTATCCAAAAATCTAAAAATGAATTATGTTCTAATATAGTTTTGATTTGAAAATCTAGGCTTAGCAACAAGCTTTAAAACAAACATCTGAGGGGAAAAGAATGAAGTCTAGCTTCATGTTGCCTTCCAAGATATCATCTTTTATAAAACCAAAGATAGTCATTCGATAGTACAGAACTTGAGTATTGCTGAAAAAAGAGACATTTTGTCGAAGCTTTTCATCTTGTACTCATCAGGGCAATTCGCAAGAATACAATGTAAGGGACGTACGGCCTACATACCTAGCATCACACAGGCACTGAAATTCATATACCATGTTACTCATTTGTGTCATAAAAGCTTGGTGGGTCGTATCAAACAGCATGTCCCTTCCGTTGTTTGCAACGGGCAAGTTACAGACCATACTCAACCAGCCCGTGCTTTCAAAACTCAAAACAAGTGTCCAACATTAGATGTGATTCTGCGATTGGACAACATTTACTAACTAATCGTCAGTGTGCTAAGAGTTATGCTGACAACCAATTTAAGATTGTCAGTCGAGCTCACAATGTGGCTCATTTGCCTGTACTGCAAACAGAAAGTGCATGTGTACACATTGCATCTGTTTCAGCTAAACAAAATAAGTGACAGCCATTTGCTGGTTCAATCCCCTAGGGCAATGCCTTCACCAATCAATGTCAAGCTACCTGGTTTAAATTTCAAACGATGCTTGGCAGTTAACTGTCAGTCACCAACTGGTGCATTCTTCATGGCAATGCCTTTTCCAATCGGAGTCCACTTGCCAACCAATCACCATTCTCATCTCATACAGTATAAATTTGTTGTTTTCCTTCATTGTCCTGATGCGTACAAGAATACAATTTGTAAGACGAAACATCTCTTTTTCAGCTATAAAAAAACATAATTAATGCTAAATAATTGTACACCAGCTATGTTAAACATCTAAGTTATTAATAAATCATAACATTCAGAATATGACAGCACAGTAAATTAAAGGTGCTTAAGATATCAATTTTAGCATAATTCCACCAATCGTTGCTTTGCTTTGCTTTCGCAGCTTCTGTTGAATCTTGTAATTTTTCTGTATTTGTTCTTTTGTTGGATACAGTGTTTTTGGTTCTGACTGCCTCAACTGCCTACAGTTTTATGACACAGTTTATTTAAGAACTAACAGTGGATTAAGAGTAGTTATATCAATATGAGCAATCATGTGCAACTTCCATAATGCATCATTTAGGGATCAGGAGATGTTAAGTACCATCTGGGTGTTTACCAAGAAAGGATCAACCGAACGACTAACAAACACATTACCATGTCACTTATGGCAAATCCCTCGCATCTTGAAGCAGTGAACCCAGTGGTACAGGGAAAAACCAAAGCAGTACAGTTCTACTGTGGAGACACCACAGGCCAAAAGGTAAGGGGGAGAGAATTTTTTGTTTTAAATTGGAAACAATTTTTGTTTCATATCAACTTTTGTTGTTATTTAAGCTACTTAATTGTATTTAATATTTTTTTATTTGATAAAAAAGGTTATCATAATGCCTTGAAGTGAACGGTTAAGTCAAAGTTGAAGTGCAGAAATTCAACAACTTGCATTTGTAAAGGGTCAGCCATGTCTAAGAACTTGATTGAATTTTTTGAAGAGGTGATTTAAGTAGTAGCAACATCTACGGGCACAGTTTATATGGACTTACACAAGGCATTAAACAAGATTCCACATAAGAGACTCTCCTTCCTGAATTACTAAAATATTTAATTCCCTTTGCAATATTGTAGTGTAATTTTCATTGTATTGGGGCTGCCAACCAGTGCATAGCTGTATAAATGAAATTTAGACATTTATATTTGAAATGTGGCCTACTCGGAATACCAATGATGGATATTTTGATGAGCAGATAGAGAAGAACACAGCAGCTTCCAGCAAGAGAGCTCCAGTCAGTTAACCTTGGTTCTTGATGCTACTTTTAATGGATGTAGATAAAATAATTGGGCATAGCAGCTGGTTTTTTATTACGTTTTTCAGATGATCACTGAAGGAAGGTATTTTTGAAATCTGTACGCATGCAATTAGAAAGAACAATAGAGATGAAAAAAGATGTATTGCCATCATCACAGCTGATGTTACTATTGGGCAAGTCAGATCCCAGGGTGGAACCCAGCTTGATAGATCCTAACTTTTATTTTTTGTTTAGAAACCTGGAGGGTGGCTACTGAACAGAGTCACAGGAGCCAGCTGATGAACTTTTAATGAAAGAATAAAACATTTAATAAACAAGAAAAGATGAACTATATTACAATACTCCTTCACCCACAACCATATCTTTACAGATGTGTTATCTTTAGGAATCTGAATATAAGTTACAAAAGCTATCTTATAGCCTGATGTTCACAGTAAGTACACAGTCCATGTTAACTGATTGGCGACCTGTGGTTAGGCACGCCACACACTGAAACCAAGTCACCCCAACAGATGTTATGGATCTCCCATCAGCTTCCCCCAGACACTTGTCACACCGTGAGCCAACCAGTCTCAATGAACTCCATCTTTCACATGAGAGTTTCTGCTCCCCACTCCCGAAGAACTCACTTTGGAATCTTCTCCAGAACAATGCTTTCTCTCTGATTCCTTCCACAAGGGTCCACTTTCAGGATTTTAATCTCTCCTTCCGATGTTCCTCTCCCCTGGATCGCCACATGTATTTAAGCTTTGCCTTCCACGCACTCTGTCAGATGCTCAGCCGTGTCTACAGAGCACCACTGCTTCACACACCCATAGTAAAGAGTTAGAGACCTTCGGCAGTCTCCTTGGATCTTCTGGCTTCTCGCAAGCCTATTTTGCTTTTCGTCTGCTTCTTGAAGCTTTCTCTCTTTAACTTGGAGCCTTCTCCTCTGCTCTTTACTTCTTTTCTTCACTGAACCGGACCTGTTTTCGATCCCTGTCCTTGTTCCTTGACTTAGCTGTCGTCTTGGGAATTTTCTTGTCCATACTCCTTGGTTTTTGGGCTTCTTCTTTAGTCTGGGATTTGCTCTCTGTTCCTTATCATGTCCTGCCTGCTCTGACACTTCCTTCCAACTGAACTCGAATCTGCTTCTTCAGTCTTTGTGGACCTCCCTTGTTGCCAGGCAACAGCATTGTTTTTTTTCTACTTCGAGCCATAAAACCTCATTAGAATGCAAGTATATAAACAAACCCCCCCCCCTCCCCCCCAGAGTTGCAGCTATCAGTTTAAAATTAAACTAAAACTCAGGTTCTCTTAACACACAAATACAGAAATAGAAATTAAAGCTAAAACTTAAAGTTAAAGCTATAGCTTATTCCTAACACCCACAAATACAAATGCAACTTACTTAAACTATATCTAGTTCCTGACAGTATTCATGTGTTTTGATTATAGTAGGGCATTTGATAAGGTGAAACATGAAGAACTGATGAACATGTTAAGAGTCTTTTGACCTTGATAGCTAAGATCTTAGAGTGATGAGAAATCTTTATTGGGAACAAACTTCGGCCATAAAAGACAGGGTGTGCTTTTTCCCCATATTTATTCAACTTGTATAATGAAAATATTCTCAGAGATTGAAGACCTTCCTAGATTATTAATTGGAGGTTGCAACTTTAATAAGACGAGATGGCTGATGATACCATTCTTATTGCTGACTCTGAAGAAAAACTGAAAAAGATTTTGTATAGAGTAGTGAGTGAAAGTGAGAAGAAAGAGCTGAGCATAAATTTTAAGGAAACAAAATGTCTGGTAGTATCCTAAAAGAAAGCCATACCAGAATGTAAGATCAAAAGGTGATACACTTAGACAAATTTTGTTCCCTAGGAAGTATGTTAACATTGGACGGAAAATGTGACCAAGAAATAAGACGAAGGATTGCAATAGCCAAAGATGCATTTCAAAAAATGAATAAGATTATGATCAACTCAAAATTAGCCATGAAAACAAAGCTGAGAATCCGGGAATGCTAATTTTGACATATGGAAGTGCGTGTTGGACGATCAGTGAAGCATTGCAGAGAAGAGCTGAGGCTGCAGAGTTGTGGTTTTTGAGGCGAATAATGAAGATGTCTTGGGCAAGTCACACTACCAATGAAGAGGCGCTAGTAAAATCTGAGACCAAAAGAACTCTGTAGACCAAGATCAGGAAGAGACAGCTGGAATTTCTTGGGCACGTAATAAGAAATCATGATTTAGAAAGTCTGATGCTAATGGGAAAGATTGAAGGTAAAAGAGATCGAGATAGACAAAGAACGATCTTTCTAAAGACCCTCGCAAACTTGATGAATTTACCACCAATGAAGATCATCCATGCCTCCAGAGCTAGAATAACATGGAGGGCCATGGTCGCCAGCACCTTTTTAGGGCATGGTACCTGAAGACAGAGATCCATTAAATGGAGCTTAAGAGCAAATTATCCGGATGAAGTCTGAGTGTCTCTAGAGGAGGAGGCAAAATAACATTTGCTTTCAAAGTTGTACCAGTCAAAAGTATAGATAGGAATAGTTAACTGAATTCTATTGATTCATAGTCAACAGGAAGGTGATTTTTTAAAAAAAAGTGTATTATGGCTTGGACTGCATGGGGCTTATCCATTTAAAAATGATGTACAAGAAGCTACTGTATCAGGATTGGACTTAGTTCTTCACCAAGGTTTTACAGCTTTAAAAAGTATGAATTCAACTGTGTAATTTAGTACCTTTAACAACACGGATAGAAGAGTGCAATGACTAATACAGAAAATAATTTATTTTTAAATTTAAAGGTTATGTCAATCCTTGTACATGGGGATGCTGCTTTTGCTGGCCAGGGTATTGTGTATGAGACATTTCATCTCAGTGACCTCCCATCCTATACTACACATGGTACTATCCACGTAGTTGTGAATAACCAGGTAAGAAAAGGCACATCCCAGTTAATACGCAATAAAATATGGCTGTGGAACATGTGTATCAGTGAGTTGCTGAATTGTTTCTGATCAGTGAAATGCATTTGATATTAATATTGGAAGTCACATGCTGTTGCAGATTGGGTTTACTACAGATCCTCGTATGGCCCGTTCATCTCCATATCCTACTGATGTTGCACGTGTTGTGAATGCACCCATCTTTCATGTGAATAGTGATGATCCGGAAGCAGTGACCTATGTGTGTAAAGTGGCTGCAGAGTGGAGGAGCACGTACAATAAGGATGTTATAATCGATCTGGTAATTACAAGATATTATACTGCAGAATTTGAAATGTTACAGACATCATTTCACGTATATTAGGAAAACTATGTGCAGAATCTTCAGCTCGGGCGGGGGGGGGGAGATAGTGCTCGCTGAGGCGTAAAATGACGCGCGGTGATGTTGGGCGGGTGTCCCAACATCACCACACATCATTCAGATTTTCAGTTCAGCGGGCACGCAGCCAACGTGGGTGCGCACCCGCTGAACTGTCAAAGGCCTATTAAGGCCAGTTAACTATCAATTAAAACAAGAAACTGAGCTGCCCATCCAACCTTAAGGTCGGCAGGGGGCAGGCGAAGAGCCCAGACGGCCTTCACATTTTTCATGGAACCTCATCCACAGGCGGGATGGGGTTTCATGAAGGTTTTTAAAGGTTTGAAAAAGTTTTTAATAATATTCATAGACATGTCCCAGTTCATGTGACAGTTTCACATGAGGGGACATGCCCTAAAAACGTTTTTTTTTCCTTTATTAAAAATTTTAAATTAGCCTTTTTTCTTTTATCTACTGAAATTATATGTTTCAGTGTATTTTGTTCTTTAAAATTTAGTAATTTTGTATAACTGAAAGGGCAGGCAGTAATATTATTTAATGCCTGGAGGACTGCATCTTTAGGACACTGATGTAGTTATTTTCTGGCTGCCAAATTGCTTTAGAAACATGAGAGGAAAAGATGTGGAACTGGGGAGCTCAGTAGTTTAATAGGCTATCCTCGTATCTCTGGTGCCTGCGGTTTAAATACAGCCCAGAATGAAAGACATACCGGTTTGCTGGCAGTAAAGGTTATTTGCAAAATCGGGTTCCTAGTATCTGAACCACAACATTAAACCACTTGCAGTTTGGTCATCCTCCTTTAGAAGGAAAGGAAGCTTATGGCCAGGATTTTACAGTTGGCGTGTGGGGGCGGGCCCGACACACTGGCACATAAAATGACACACGATGACGGGCTTGCGTCCCTACGTCATCACGCTGTCTCGCAACGTTTCGTTTGGCGGGCAAGCACCAGAGTCGGCTGTGCGCCCGCCGATAATTGATAGGCCTATTAACGCCATTAACGAAGTAATTAATGTCAAGTTTACGCTGCCCGTCCAACCTTACGTTGGCGGGCAGGCGAAAAGGCCTTTAAGTTTTTTAGGAAAACTGATCCACAAGCGGGATGAGGTTTCCTAAAGCTTTTATGAATTAAATAATAAGTTTTCCTGAAAAATAAAAACATGTCCCATCTCATCTCACGGTGGGGACATGTTTCATTAAATTTTTATTGATTTCATTTACTGTTTTCGAAAGCACTTCAATCCCCCTGGGGCAGCTCTGTGCCTCAGGGAGATCCGCGTGAAAGAGTGGTGGCCCCGACTCTCCCTCCTCCCACCGAGACCACACAGCTAGCGCTGAGTGCTACCACTCGCGTATTATACTGGGTGGGCCTTTGTTGGCCCGCCTGCGGAAAATGGCGGTGCAGAGTTGGTCCGTCCTCTCCCCCCGATCCTGCCCGATGCGGGAAATATTCAGGCGGATCTGTTGTGAGAAATGGAAAATTTTGCACTCGTGTCCTCGATTGGAAGTTAATGCATAGATTTGGGCAGAATGGAGAGAGCTTCAGCTGGCATCTGGATGTGCTACATCTCACCTCAGAACAGACAATGAACATGAAAAAAATAATCAAAAATACATGGTCAGCTCTTTTTAAATAGCTCACTAAATGGTGTTTAGAGTGCTCATGAAGGTGTTTGAATGTTTTGATCAAGGCAGGGCAGTGAAAATAGACATGTTTGATTTTTTCTTTTCAATTAAGCTTCTTAAACAAATTCTAGCATAAATGCTGAACAATTTATTTGTTTTTAATTATTGTTGACAACTCATCTGAGGTGATAATTTTATTAGGCAGTGAATGTGTACATAGGTATAATACAATAATAGCTTTGCTTTCAGATAATTATATCTTTCATTTTGGTGTCAACTGGTAGGTTTGCTACCGTAAAAGGGGACACAATGAAATGGATGAGCCAATGTTCACACAGCCTCTGATGTACAAGCAAATCCAGCAGCAGGTGCCTGTTCTGAAGAAGTATGCAGATAAATTAATATCTGAAGGAGTTCTGACACTACAGGAGTATGAGGTCTGTATTGTATACCAATTACCAGTTGTATCTTAAATTAGCAGTCTTTATGCAGTAATATAGTTTGCTTGGGTGAAATTTAATGCAGGCCCCTGTGGCAAGTTTGGTGGTGGGGGGCATTTAATCGGACGGAAGGTGAGGACCCCGCCCCTTCCTGCATCTGCCATGATTAAGTTTGTAGCAGGAAGGCCTGTGGATGACCTTCCTACCCTGCTGCCAATTGAGAACCAAAGCTCACTTAACAGCCTCATCCTGCTGTTGCTGGTGTTCACCCAACAGAGGGCGGGGCACTTGCCATGCAGGAGGCCCGAAAAGTAAACCCTGCTGGGGTTACTTTTGGGCTTCCAGGGAGGATCCATTATTAAAAAGCATTTGGTGCCTGATTTGAGGGATCTGGCATCGAGAAGGGGGTGCTCGCAGAGAGCCAAACCTTAGCCCTTATTGCTAAGCCCCCCCTTCCTCCCCCTCATTCGAATGACCCCTCCCTCCCACCATCACTCGCCTGTGCCTGGGTCCATTGGCGAACTTGGGCCTTGGATGGGTATAGTACCAACAGCAGCAACCACCTTCGCTGTGGCGTTGCCGAACAATGAAGAGCTGCCAACCTCTGATTGGCCGAAAGCTCTCAGCATATAGGACTCCGCCTCTAGAGTCCTTGATCCCGGGGAAGGCCAGCTGCTGCCCAGTTTAAGTGTCTGATTGGCAATTAATGTGGCATGACTTCCCAAATAGAAGCAACATGGGGGTTTTCAGTTGGAGAGCAAGACCCCTGTTGCTTCCATTAAAGACAGCCCCTTATGTGGGCCCCTTGATGCTATAAAGATTGCTCTTAGAATTCTTTGTTTTTGAATTTAGAGTATTAATCCATGTTTGCAATTCCATATTAATACTCCCTATGTTTCTTATTCTCCAGTAATGTACATAACGATTTGGGAGCGGGCCCTGCCCCCAAATCGCCGAGGGGAAAATCCTGGCCAGTGACCATGAAACTATCATTGATTGTTGTTAAAAAGCCATCTGGTTCATTAGTGTCCTTTAGAGAAGGAAATCTGCTATCCTTACCTGGTCTGGCCTATAATTGATTCCAGATCCACAGCAATGTGGTTGACTCTCAACTTCCCTCTGAAATGGCCTAGAAAGCTACTCAGTTCAAGGGCAATTAGAGATGCACAACAATTGCTGGCCTTGCCAGCGACACACACATCCCATGAAAGAATAAAACCTGTCCAAACTTTTGATATTCTCCAGTAATTTTGATATGTTATGTACATTACTGGAGAATGATGTCATCCCGGGCCATTTAAATCTTAAGGAAGGCGGGTGGACAGCGAAATCAGCCTTAATTGGCCATTGACAGGCTCATTAAGGTAGTTAAATGCCCTGCCCAGCCAACCTTGAGGCAGGCGGGCAGGCCAGGAGCCCCAGCGGCCTATAGATTATTAATGAAACTTCATTACATGGCGGGATGAAGTTTCATTACCGTTTTGTAAAAATTTTTAATAAATTTTATGAGTTTGTTATCAACATGTCCCATCTCGTGTGACATTGTCACATGAGGAGGACATGTTAATAATTTTAAAATGTCTCTATTTTTTGACTTTACTTAACTTTCACTAAACTCCATGAGACAAGACTTTGCCTCAGGGAGCAGTGTGCACTTTGACAGTTGGGGATTCCCTCTACCCCCCCCCCCCCGCCACCCCCGGGAACAGGAAGCGCATAGTGCTTCCGGTCGGGCAGGCCGAATTGGCCCGCCCACTCAAAATGGCGGCGGGCCCCGTTTCGGCGGCAGGGTTCAGCTGCCCGCCAGCTGCTGAGCCGGTGGGCCCCGCCTGCCAGCCAGCCAAGGGCTAAATTCTGCCCGCTATTACAGAGTCAAGCTTTATATTCCAGATTTTATTAACTGAATTCAAATTTCGCTAGCTGCTGTGGTGGGATTTGAACCCATGTCCCTAGAGTTTTAGCCTGGGTCCTCTGGATTACTAGTTCAGTGACATTATCACCATGCCACCATCTTGTCACGTGCAGCCAGAACTCTTGTCAGTGCTGCCAGGAAGTTCAAAAGTGACTTTTTTTTCCCCTTTCCCCCTTCCCCCCACCACATCTCTTTTGGGGAACACCCAGGACAGAATTTTACATCTGAGAGATTTTATGGTCTCATCGAAGTCAATGGACTTTTGAACGGCTTGTCGCATTTTATGGCCCCACCCCCACCATGACAGGGCCGTAAAATTCCACCACTGGTCTTCAGGTAGCTCCTCTTTGTCGGACAGTTAAGCTCTGTAAATTGCAGGAATGAACCCACATCTACCCCAACGTGCTGTACCATTAGACAATCAGAAACTGAAAATATTTTAAGAATTTTACACTGATAAAATTGCCAGTAAATAACTTGTGGCTTAAGATAGTGATTTAAATGAATAAGTATGAAGTTGTAATTTGGTTAACAGGTTGTAAACTTTTCAAGACATGTAACCTGCAGATCTTGTTGCTGGGTTAACATAAATTGATGTATGCATTTAATGAATCTGTCTGTTTTTAGGAGGAGATAGCAGTCTATGACAGGATTTGTGAGGAAGCCTACACCAGAGCGAAAGATGAGAAAATTCATCAAATTAAAGAATGGCTAGATTCCCCTTGGCTAGGTGAGCAAAATTTGATAACCTTACTGGAGGATATTGTTCTAAGACTTGTTCTAAACATACATAGTGATAAACTATGATTTTACACAAATGTGTAAAAATAAGCAAGTAGAACCTGATAGCGCACAATAGAACACAGTAGTTGAAGAGTTTATTTTTAAAAATAGAAAATAAACAAAAATAAGTTATTAAACTGGCTTCCATTCTTACGGTTTAGAATGTCAAGTCCTTGCTAGAATGTATTTAACCTGCATCTCAAAATAAGCATTGATCTTGTCTTGATTAATATTAGCAGTGTTAAATGATACCTCAAAGTACTGAAAATTAGCAGTTAATTTTTTAGTGAAATCCATCATTTTTTCATTGTACCATCAAGTTAATGAAGATGAAAACACTTTTTACCTTAGGTTTCTTTACTCAGAGCGGAGAGCCAAAGAGTATGACTTGTGCTCCAACTGGCCTTTCTGTAGAAATCCTGCAGCATATTGGGAATGTAGCCAGCTCAGTGCCTATAGAAGGTTTTACCATTCATGGAGGTATGTATATATGTTAACAAATCCCATTTATTAAGTGACAACATGGTAAATGAAATTATTTTATGCAATGATGGTTTTGATAATTTGGAGATTAATAATATTTGGTATGTGCTGCTGTATTTTTTAATTCAGGTTTACACATGAATGTTCTCTGTTTTTGTTTATCAATATTACATTGTATCAGAAACTTCATGGTATTAGCTCTCGGCTGGCTAAACTGCCTGTGGAGTAGGACGTGGACTGAAAAGGTGCAGTGGGTCAAAGCAAACACCATCTGCTGTTCAAAGGAGCACAAATGAGCTGCTCCCCTAATTTGGCACGAATGTTGAGTTGCTTTAATTGTGAACTTACCAGAGT
The DNA here is from genome assembly GCF_964194155.1 of Cetorhinus maximus. Classification (NCBI taxonomy): domain Eukaryota; kingdom Metazoa; phylum Chordata; class Chondrichthyes; order Lamniformes; family Cetorhinidae; genus Cetorhinus; species Cetorhinus maximus. The sequence continues at coordinate 18,969,410 of NC_135905.1, read as the reverse complement.
CAGCCAGCCAAATACAAGCGCTTATGTATAATATTCAAATAAAATACATTTTGAGTAGAGTAGGATTCATATTACCCCATCGGTCTTTTTTATGCATGAGACTACAGCTGTATGTTATTGGCCATCTGCAGTTTGTGCCCTTTCCCTACCCCCAATCCGTGCTGTGCTTGGTACAGTGACAAATCTGTCACTGGATGAAACAGAGCAGAGTTGGAGAAAGGTGGTCGCAGGTGGGTTTAATTATTTTAATGTAAAAGAAGGAAATATAAAATATGATTCATGTTGTACCTTTGAAATGACCTGCCAGCCTGAGAGTGTTTCTTGTGCACCAATATAATTGGTCTTTTACTGTGTATTACAGAAGTACTATTTGCAACTTTTAAACTGATGCAACCAATAAATAGATTTTTCAGAAGCTTATAAAAAAAAATTGGATGAAATAGGAGCACAATAAAACAAAGTAAGAGCAAGAAACCCAACTGCCAGCTTTGTAATGAGTCAGGAAGATCACAGGTTCAATTTGTGCTCTGCGCTGTTATCAGATTTCAGCGAGAGTGATTGTAAGAACCCTGTAATCAATCTCCCTACTCCTGAGCTTTCATATATATTACAGAACCATGATTTTCACATTGGTGTAGCCTTCCACCTGAACCAGGAAGCCTGCCATCTTTGGACCCTACCCAAGATGGTGGCCAGGGTGCCAGTGTATATGGGGCAGTAAATGACCTAACACCATTTTTCAGGCTGCCACTGATCATTTATGCTTGACAGAGTGAATTAGACTCAGTCCTTTGTCCAGAATCTTGTGTTTGGCTTGCGGGGGCAGGCCCCGCACGCCAACGTGTAAAATGATGCACGGTGACGTCAGGCATACACCCCGACGTTACCGCGCATCATTCTGATCTTCCGTTCGGTGGGCGCGCACTGCAGTCAGCTGCGCACCCGCCTGCCTGTTAAAGCCATTATTAAACTAATTAACCCTATTGAGAAAGCTGCCTGCCCAACCTTAAGGTTGGCGGGCAGGCGAAGAGCCCATCGCATTTTTCATGAAACCTCATCCACAGGCAGGATGAGGTTTCATGAAGGTTTCATCAATTAAATAAAAATTTTAATGAAAATTCATGAATACGTCCCAGCTCATGTGACACTGTCACATGAGGGGACATGTCTGAATAATTTTTTTTTTCAAGTTTAAAACTGCACAGACCCCGTCTCTCCCTCCTCTCCCTGCCTGCACAGGTAGCGCTGAGCACTTCTAGGTGCATGCCACGCTGGGCAGGCCTTAATTGGCCCACCCACGTAAAATGACAGCGCGCAGCCGATTGGGCTCTGCGCCTGTCCGCGCCCGCTCTCGACCGGCCCGCCCGACAGGGAGAAAATTCTCCCCTCGGTCTTTGATAGGCTAACAGTGGCTCAGGAGAGGACCAGGCAGATTTCATAAGCAACTGTTAGGGCACCAGTGGTTGTTTCCTCTTGTCTCTTTCCAGTTGAATTGTATTGCAAAAAATGGTGCAAGCAATGGCACAGTACAGAACATAGTCTCCATCCTTAAATATGAGGATCTAATGGCTTTCTGCAACAAATCCTGAAGTTGCAACACCATTTTTGACACAAATGGTAAAGAACCTTTTCTAGATATGTAGTAGCCAAATGGCAGCGTTGGGACTTGCATTGAAGACTGCACTGATCTACACCTGATGCTATTATAGGAACTGTATGCAAAACTGCCTGGTATTCATTTGCATATAATTTACTTTGTCTTGTGCAGCTTTCAGAAAATAACGGAGAATATTAGAGTGCATTATATATAGGGCAGGGCAAAGGATCAACACACATTTTGTGTGTTGCGCTTGTTTTTCAAGGATTCTTTGGTGCTGAATCTAGCTGCCACAAAAGCAACACTCCTCATTTTAGTGACAAGCATTTTCTTTTCCCAATCCAAATTAAGTTGTCAATTACAGCAGCATGCAGATACTGTTGTAATTTTATGTGCCAATCAATAAATTCATTTACAAATGGCATTCTTTTCCACTTGCAGAAATGTTATTGATCTGTGGCAACCATGTGACTGCTAAGTTTCTTGCCATTTGTCAGTGGCAAGACTGGCACTGGTATGGTAGCATAGTAGTTATGCTGCTAGACTAGTAATCCAGAGACCAGGACTAATGGTGTGTTCAAATCTGATCATGGTAGCTTCGGAATTTAAATTCAGTTAATTAAATAAATCTGGACTTAAAAAGCTAGTATCATTAATAGTGACCATAGAACTACTAGATTGTCTTATAAATGCAACTGGTTCACTAATGTCTTTTGGGAAAGGAAATCTGCCATCCTTACCTGGACTGATATGTGACTACAGCAATATGGTTGACTCTTAACTGCCCTCAAATGGCCCAGCAAGCCACTCAGTTGAATTCAAGAAGGCTGCTCACCACCACCTCTCGAGCAATTAGGAACAAGCAATAAATACAAGCCTTGCCAGGGATCCCCACATCCTGTGAATGAATTTTAAAAAAGAATATTCCTGCTTTTAATTTATATGGTTAAATGAAATGGAAGAGTAGTTTCTGCCAGAAAGTGAGCAGCTGATAATCGCTGCTCCATGTCTTATACTGAGGAATCTCTGCATTGGTATTAGTTGGCTGCCATATTGTATTTCCTTTTTTAAAAAAACAGTTAAAAGATAGACAGAAGAGTGGGGAGAGATTTTGAGAAACAGCAAAAGGAAGATGAGGAAAACAGCTGGAGAAAGTAAATATGGAGACAATGATTGAAAGAGCACTACAGAGAAGGAGAAAATGAATATCAGACAAAAACATAAGAGAGTTAGAAATAACTACATTGACCAACTAACAAAGGGGCAATTATGTAAAGACTTGGGCCCAGATTTTCACTCCCGGGTCAGGTGTGCAGAGATGGGAGAATTTCTGGCTCCGCAGACCTGACCTTTAAAAAATGTCTGCCCGGAGCTTAGATCTTCAGTCCGGGGGAGCGGGCTAGAATAGGAGTCAAGGCGGGTGACCTGGAAAGAAATGAAGAGGCTGCCAGATGCAGAGGTGGGCTTTGTGGAAGGCCTGCCTCAGGGTTCTGGCACTGTGTCCAAAATTTTTTAAAAATGAAAACATAAAAAAATCTCTCCAACCCTCCCCTCCCCACCCCCCCACACACACTACATGCCCCAATCATGCCTATCCATGCCATCTCATGCCACCCTCTACCCCCCATGCTCCTCATATCCCCTGTGCCAACCCATGTCCCTACTCATCCCCATGGCCTTTAATAGCCCTATGACAGCTTAGTGCCAACCCATGCACCCCACTCACTGTCCTTTCCCCTTACCCCCTCTATGCCAATTCATCTAGTATCCACCATGGGCAGACCTCGGGAGCTATGCTGACATATAATTAAGTTGCGTGTATTGATGACATTATTATTTTAAAAAACTCTCATTGAGAAAATATTCAATATTGCTGAAAAAAGAGACATGTCGAAGCTTTTAGTCTTGTACTTTTAATTCACATGGTTTACATGCCAGCTTTATACTAGGTACATAGATCATACGTCCCAAAGACTGGCGGATCGTATCAAACAGCATGTCCCAGCCGCTGTCCGCAACAGGCAAGGTACAGACCGTACCCCAGCTGCCTGTGCTTGAAGAACTCAAAACACAGTGGTCAGAATTGTCCCAGATTTGCACGAAGTGTGGTAGCAGGCGGGTAAAACGACATTTTACTCGCCAGCCGCAATGGCGGATTTTCATGCTGTATCATCCCAAACTCACCACGTTAGTTATGCATTCCCACGGAACACGCCTTTTCGATGGAGGGCGGGCTCTCATTCGCACGCCACGCCATCACCTCACTGCTTCAGGCCGGGCGCCATATTTAAAGTCCAGCCGTGCGTGCACATCTCAGTGCTTCCAGCCCATGACTACTGCAGGGAAGATGTCCACAAAAGGCCAAAAGACTGCAGCCCCCAGGTTTAGTGATGCATCATGATGCACCTTTTGGATGCCGTGGAGACCCATTGTGATGTCCTCTAACCCCACTCTGGCCGCAGGATGGGCAGTGGCATGACCAACCAGGCTTGGGAGGCGATCAGTACAAATACTGCACAGAAGAGGTTGGCCATCCAATGTAGATAGAGGATGAATGATCTCATCCATGCAGCCAGGGTATGGCAGCCATCTCATCACTCTAAACTCAGACATGCAATGCATCACACATTCACTGGCATGTCACTCGCTGCCAACTCAAGGAACATCAGCAGCCATTCTCTCACACACACCCTCACATGTCCATCTGGCCTCATCTCCTCTGGAGAGTGCCTGCTCAGCCCTCACCACCTTGAGGCCACTTGCACAGATCAACATGTGCACCCCCCCCACACTGCAGTACTCTGCAGCCTCTTCCCTTCCCTGAGGCCACTTTCCCCCCCCCCCACCCCCCACTTCCACTCCCCTCTTAGCCAAGCAAATACTAGCCCTACAGCCATTGAAAAGCAACCCATATTTGGCTGATCTGGTAGGTAGAGACTTGCCGTGAGTCCCCCTAAAAATGATGTGGTGCTGCCTGTGAAGCCTGGCCCTGGTGACTGCGAGTGCTGCCCAAAGTAAGGTAGGCAAACAAACCTCAAAGTTCCGAGTGAAGTGCAGCCCGCCAGGTGCACGTCGCTTATGTGCTGTTGTGAAACACGTCAGTGTGTTTTCCTGCCGACGTGGGTGGACGATCCGGGGTGCGGTGGGGATGATTCCGGCAGGGACAATTCCAGCAGGCACGATTCCAGCAGGCAGGCCTAATAATGATATGCTGATGTATTACAGTGAGGTTCCAGAAGTCCGATAGTCTGGAGAACGTGGCCCACACTGGTGGGCTGAGCGGACAATCGTGAACTGGTTTCACACCGTCGTAAAACCAATCTCGTCATCGTGTCCGCTCGTGCCACCAAAAATGCCTAATGCTGTTAGGCACAGAAAATCCCAGCCAGTGTCCAACGTTAAATGAGATTCCGCGATTGGACAACTTTTTCTAAATAATCCTCAATGTGCTAAGAATTACGGTGACAACCCATTTAAGATTGTCAGTTGAGCTCACAGTGTGGCGCATTTGCATGTACTGGAGACTACATATTAATACACATAGCCGTGTTCTTTGCAGACAGAAAGAACATTGCGCTTGATTTAGCTAAACAAAATAAGTGACAGCCATTGGCTGACTCATTCCTCAGGGCAATGCCATGACCAATCAGGGTCAAGCTGCCTGGTTTAAATTTCAAACAGTGCTTGGCAGTTAACTGTCAGTCACCATCAGTGGTGCATTTTCCATAACAGCACCCCTACCAATCTGAGTCCACTTGCCAACCAGTCCCGCACTCTGTTCACATACAGTATAAATTGTTGTTTTTCCTTTATAATGGTATTTTTTCAGTGCCCCGATAAGTGCAACATGAAAAGCTTCGACGTCTGTTTTTTCAGCAATTCTCAAGTTCTGTGCTACTAAATGAACATTTAATATATTGAAATCCCTTCAACTAATCTCTTATGAAAACAAACATTTCTATTCTATAACCACTTAAAACTGTCAATCAAACTGTTCACTTAACAGGCACCCCACTATGATAATGTAAAGTCAGCCGTTGCAGCACAAATCCTATAATTATTCCCTCAGGCTTATGTCAATAGACAGAATGGGCTGGATTTTGCTGTCGGCGAGCAGGGGGCGGGGCCCACTCACCGACGCGCAAAATGACGCGGGATAACGTCGAGGGGAACCCCCGACGTCATTCCGCCCCATTTAAATCTTCAGGAAGGCGGGGGCACAGCGAAATCAGCTGTGCGCCCGCCGACCTGTCAATGGCCAAGTGAGGCCATTGACAGGATAATTAAAACAATTAAAGGACCTGCCCGCCCAACCTTAAGGTTGGTGGGCAGGACAGGAGCCCTGGTGGGCTTCTGAAAAAAACATGGAACCTCATCCACTGGCGGGATGAGGTTTCATGTAGGGTTTAAAAAACTTTAATAAAGTTTCAGTGAAATTTATTAACATGTCCCATCTCATAGTCACATGAGGGGGACATGTTAAGGATTTTTTTTATTTTTCTATTTTTAATGTTTGTACAAGTGTAAGCGATCTCCCTGAGGCAGCACTTAGCCTCAGGGAGATGTGCACTCCTTAGTGCGCATGCGAGAAAGAGCGCACTCTTGCATTTGGGGAATCCCCCCCCCCAACCCCCGCCCGCACAGGAAGCGCATAGCGCTTCCCGCCAGGCGTCACGCTGGCGGCAGGGCCCGCTTCTCCGGCGTGGATTGGGTCGGGCCTGCCCGCCCGGTAGGCAGAAAATTCTGCCCTATGAAATATCAAACACTGATTTCTTTCTTTGAACTCCAACCTTTTTTTTAAATTTAAAGCTCAGCAGAGTTAAATCCTTTGACAGTTTTGACAGTTACAATGAGTTTTGGCAGTTCTTCGATGGGTATAACAGCTTTGACAGTTCCACTGAGTTTATGCACTTTTATGCACAATCACGTCTAACTTTAACAATCCCACAGGGTTCCTTAATTCTCCCAAAGGGTGCCTTCCCTTCCCAGAGGTGTCCTGGGACCGTATCCAAAGGTGTACGTTACTTTTCATAGGGTGCCCTGGCTATCCACCAAGTTCAGACCAGCTCTAATCTGGTCTAATCTGCACACGTCAGGTTTCACACTCCTGGCCAACAAAAATCCCACTTCAGTGGAGGGAGCTGAAGATAAATGACCAGCTGCCTCCGTAAACGGTGCGTGTGCGGATTCCAGCCCGACTCCGTTCCCAGCCCTGCGAGAACAGGAGACACTCTGCCGTGGCAAAAATTTGGGCCCTAGATTTTGACACCTTTGTAAGCAAGTGCTGGCACATGAGATCACTGTAGCTTTTAAATAATTTCAAATTGTGAAGTTTTATCTGAAAAGATTATACATCTGTACTGTAACTGAGCTAATGAAATTGAGGCAATGGCAATAAACATTCTGTTTTTCAAAGCAGGGTTTTATCGGGTTAATCCAACACGCTGAGATCCATCAAGTTCCATGAAACTAAGAAATTACTCTTCCATTTCATTGTGCACATATTTTTCCAGGTGGAGACATAAACAGCTACACATCCTTGGTGATAATGGTCTCTGTAATTATGCTTATCACATATTTATTTAAAGGAAACCATTATAGCTTGATAGCTTAAGAAATTCTCCAGGGTAACATTTCACTAAAGTCTTGATTCCATTTCTGTTAATTCTGAATCTACAGTACGGAAATGAAATTTACTCTGTATTGGAGTGTGTGAAATAGAGCAATGATATACTTGGTGAAAGACTATAGCATACAGCACTGTCAATCTATTATGTTCAGGTGAAAAACCTAGATTTTTGTTCATTTTGAACCAGCAAGATTGAATAGTTAGACACTCTGAATACAGGCGAACAGTTTTCATTCATAGCCTGAGAAGGCTGTAAAAACGCAAAGAACAGCGAGTGCTATTATGCTATTTATTATCTGTGTGGCAGATGTGCATGAAGGATTTTAGCGATGATGTATAACAGCTAATGGCTGTTTATTAATTGTGTTTATCTTCATGCACATAATATGTATTCTTAAGCATCATATATTCTTAAGAGAAAACCTTAAGTAATAAAGGCAATTGAGGAACACTTGCACACCAGCTTTTTGATATATTTTTAAGTATATGCTACTAATAAGGTTTGACAGGCTAATTTTATCATTTGAATGCAAATGATGTTGAAAACAGTTTGTCGTGCAGCAACACTAGCTATTAATCCCCTAATTCAAAATGATTCACTGCATATTTACACACAACATGGTGACTGGCATACTTTCTTGGAAAAAATAGGCAGGCTGATAACCATCCACATACCTATTATGCATAGCCTATTGAACATTAAATTCTCTGCTCCATATTCTAACAACATTTCTAGGAAATGGATTTTTGTCCTGCCCCATATTTCACTACACGAGAATATTTTCTTGCACCCTCAGTGGATTTTGATTTTTGTTTGTCGACTTGTAACCCAATTTAATTTTTTTTAATCCTGAATTTCCAATTACATTTGAAAATGAATTTGTAGCAGAGACGCTAATGGCTCAGTGAGTAAATACTCTGGTTGACATGGTACTGGACCATTCAGATTGGGAAGGACTTGCATACAACTGAATGAGCTGGTGTCCGCTAGTTGGTGTTTGGGGAAGGAGTATTGCAGTTGACCTGGGTGTCCTCTGGCAAGAGAAGAGAAAAAACAGGTGTGGATCTGGTTGTTATCCAGTGATCTGCGATGGAAGAGTATATGTGGACATCAGGTGAGGATAAGATTGAGCTCCATTGCAACATTCCCCAAAGTCGGCTACTAAATGAAAAGGTTAAATTCCGAAAGAGCTGATAATGTTCGTGAGACTGAGTTCTCAAGCAAGTCGCAATTTCAGAAGAAGAGCAAAGAGAGAGACATTTATGTACAAATTTGTGAAAGTTATCGGTTTGTCTCATATTACATTGTAAACATTGACTACAACCCTCAATATATTGATAGGAAAAATAAGCGTTCTGAAATTTTGTGAAACTTAATGGGCTGAATTTTACGCTCCTCTGCCAGCAGCTTTGAAGGCGGGAGGGCATGTAAAAGCCAGGGGGTGGCCTCCCCACCACCGGCCCACCTGCCCTTCGGCCTATTGAGGCCCTTAAGTGACCAATTGATGGCCACTTAAGGGCCTCATTCCACCCCTGCTGATATTTTACCCATGGCGGGAGAGGCCCACATCATGTGGAAAGCCCAGCAGCTTTAGCTGTGTCAGGTAAGGGGAAGTCTTCCTTTGCTGATGCCTTGGGCCTAGTAAAGGCAACCCACCGCCCCCCTCCCCCCGCCATCCAAGGTCATTCTCCCTTTTTAACCCTCCTCCAGCCTGTTGAACCCAGCTCCCTGCCCTCCCCCTCACTGAGACCCCAACCACAGACTTACTTGGGCTCCTTGCCATGGTGGAACTGCTTGTAGCCCCAGCAATGGCCAGCACTCCTGGCTGGTGCTGCTGGGACGATGGACCTGCAAGCCATCTGATTGACTGGGAGCTTTGTATGGTGGGATATCCTCTCGAGACGGGGCAGGTGCCTTGCCTTAAAGCAACTAATGCTACTCCAAGTGGCTGCAGGGCAGACGTCAGGATTGTGGGCAGGCTCCCACCCCTCCCCCCCCCCCTCCAAACTTTTAACCAAGCGGGGACAGGGACCGTGGCATCCCATAAAATCCAGCCCTATTAAATTGTTTTTGAAAATAGAACTGTCAAAAATTGTTTTGCTGTATATCCACAATTATCATCGCCTGGTTATCATCTGATTATTATTATATTGCTGTTTATGGGAGCAAATTGGCTGCCATTTTTCCTATATTGCAACAGTAACTACACTTCACAAAATACTCCATTGATTGGAAAGTGCTTTGAAATGACCAGTGGTTATGAAAAATGCTATCAAATGCAAGCGTGTCTGTCTTTCTTTCTTTCATCACACGTCAAATATTTTGCACAGGTTCCGACCAAACACTCTATCCTGTCTTGTAAATGAGTGCTGGGAACTGTCTCCTTGACCATACATCTGGGGAAGTTAACATTTCAGCTCTCAACTCAAAATCTCTTAATTGGATTCTCGCCACTCTGGGATCCTTAAGGATATTAATATGTAGGAGCATTACTTTCCATCTGTTCATGAATACTAAGTAATTGCACTAGTTATTCAGGGGAAAAAGAATTTTACTCTATTGTATCAAACCACACCCTTTTAGAGTTTATCTATTTCATATACTATTTGAAGAATAAAATTGAATTGTGATGTGCAGAGAAGAAACAAATTGAATTTATCTAAGGCTTAAATTTATCTTTAGGTCATTCAGTTAGTTGCAGATAGGATTGTTCTAGAGGGAAATGTGATTGCCAGCCTGCGCACCAAGGACTCACAAGCAGAAAAAGAATAAATGATTAGTTAGTGTTTTTTGTGGTGTTGGCTAAAAGGAGAATATTATCCATGTTACTGGCACTGTACCCTGCTCTTCTTTGAATAATGCCTTGAGATCTTTTACATCTCCCTGAATGGAGATGGTTTTTCTAACAATGTACCACTTTCTCAGTACTGAACTCCATTGTTAGCCGATATATATTATGCCTCGAAGTTCTAGACTTAAACCTCTAACTTATCTTCGAGGTTACTGCCTCAGGCAAGCTGACACAAGCTGTAAGAAAGGTGAATCATGCACATTCAGAATAAAATAGAAAATTATATTTTATGAGGGAATAATTAGAACATTATTACAATCTAAAAGGTTTGATTTTTTGCACACTAAATGATATGGGATTATTAGCCCTTTAATCATTGATACTGACATCTTGTTTTAATTTCTTTAATACTGTTTTTTGTTATTTACCAGAACAACTATTCATAATTTTTCCAGGTTTGTCTCGTGTCCTTAGGGGACGAGCAGAGATGGCCAAGAATCAAATAGTTGATTGGTCCCTGGCAGAGTATATGGCATTTGGTTCTTTACTGAAAGAGGGAATACATGTAAGGCTTAGTGGACAAGATGTTGAACGAGGCACTTTCAGGTAAATTGGAGTTCTGAGATTAGTGGTTAACCAAAGCTTCTGTGTAGTCTTGTGTGAAATCTTTATGTGAAAACCCATGGAAAGCTGAGTATTTTTTGTCTGTTCACACTTTCCGAACTTCATTTTATAATCTATAACTTCAACTGTGCCAATATTTAGAATCATTGGCCAGAATTTTTCGCTCGACATATGGGCCCGTGCCCAACACGCTCGAGCATAAAATAGCCTGCAATGACGTCGGGTGAGCTTCCCGACATCATTGCACACTTGCGTGATATTTCGGCCGGCGGGTGCGCATGAGAGTCACGCCCCCACCCCCGCCAACAATTAAGAGGGCTCTTAAGTACCAAGTCCATTAACGGCACAATTAACTGGGATTTTTCGCTGCCCATCCAACGTTATGGTTGGCAGGTGGGCGAATCGGCCAGGTGGCCGTTGCATTTTTCAGTGCAGAATGTGGCTTCGAGATTAATTTTTTAAAAATAAAAATGTTTGGACACAAATTTCAGCATCCATATGTTTAGGTAACTCATTCTTATGCGTGGGCATTTTTTCAGATTTTAAAATCTGTTTTTATTGAATTTAAATTCTTCAGCTCTCTGCCTTCAGGGAGTTTTCATTCCGCACTCTCCCATGCCTGCGCTGACTTCAGCACTCACCCTCTCCCGCACCCCCCACCCCCGCCCCCCCACCTCGTCAACGCTGAGCCTTTCAGCACGCGCTTCACGCTGGCTGGCTGTTAATTGGCCAGCCAGTGTGAAATTGCGGTCAAGGGGGCCAATCGTGATCAGCGGTCAGTTCTCCGGCTGCTTCCAGGCCCGCCGATTGTGGCCACCCGCCGATCCAAAAATCCTGTCCATTGAATCTTACAGCCACTTGGCTGATATTTGTTCTGACCTGAACATTATTTAATTTATTTTTCTTCAGTAAATCGAAGACTGGTGGTTGGCTAACGTAATTCCTATATTTAAGAAGGGGAACAGAACATGCCCAGGCAATTATAGACTAGTCAACTTAACATCGATGGTAGGAAAAATAATAGAATCCCTGCTAAATCAGAGGATAGAAGAACATCGAGAAGAGAAAATATAGCAATGAATAGTCAGCATGGATTTCAAAAGGGAAAACTTTGTTTGACGAACCTTATTGAATTTTTTGTGGAGGCAATAAAAAGAGTAGACAGTGGTAATTGAGTAGATGTAATTTATCTAGATTTTCAAAGTGCCATTCATAATGTGCCCCATAATAGACTAATGAATAAGGTCTGAGAATGTGGAGTCAGGAGACAAGTGACAGGATGGATTGTTACCTGGCTTCAAGACCGAGAGCAGAGAATGGGAATAAAGGGTAACTATTCAGAGCGGCAGAAGTAGGAAAGGGTGTTCCACAAGGATCGGTGCTGGGAGCATGGCCCAAAGCGTTGGAATCAAATACACAATCTCTAAGTTTGTGGATGACACTAAATTATTGTATTAACCAACACTGAGGAGGACTGCAACAAATTAGAGGAGGATATTAATAATCTTGCAGGATGGGCAAATAATTGGCAAATGAAGTTCAACACCGTTAAATGTGAGGTAGTTAATTTTGGTAGGAAAAATAGGGAAGTTACTTATTACTTGGAAGATGTGAGTCTAGGTGGGGTAGAGGAACAAAAGGAACTTTAAGTACAAATGCCCCAGTCACTAAAAATTGTGGCACAGGTTAGCAAGGCCATAAGAAAGAAACCAAGCACCGGGCTTTATTTCTAGAGGGATAGAATTGATAAGTAATGAAGTTATGCTGAAGTTGTAACAAGCCTTGGTTGAATCACACTTAGAGCACTGTGTACAGTTCTGGTCACCATGTTATATAAAGGATATAGAGGGCATTGAAGAGGGTGCAGGGAAGATTTACAAGAATGATACCAGAAATCCCTGGATATACCTATCAGGAAAGGATGAACAGACTGGGTCTCTTTTCTCTTGAAAAAGAAGGCTAATAGAAGTCTTTAAAATTATGAAAGGTTTTGCTAGAGAGGATACAGAGAGAATGCTTCCACTTGTGAGGAAGAACATAACTAGAGACCATCAATATAAGATATCACCAAGAAATCTTACGTGCAATTCAGAGCAATGTTCTTTACCCAAAGAATGGTGAGAATGTGGAATTCGCTACCACAGAGAGTGGTTGAATAGAATAGAATAGTTGCATCTATGGGGAGGCTAGACAAGGGAAGGGAATATCTGTTTATGATGATAGGTTTAAATTGGAAAAATGGAAGGAGGCCTAAGTGAGACATAAATGCCTGGACTGGTTGGGCTGATTGGTCTGTTTCTCTGCTGTACTTCCTATGCAATTGCAGTCTGATTATAAATGTTAGTCAACCACATACGATTAATTATTACATTTACAGACTCTTGTTTCTTCTTGTAATTGTGTGAAACAAATACTTTATTTACCTCTTTCATTGTGAATTGATGTTTGTTTGAAGTATGCAATTTTTACACTGTTGGAAAAACAAATAATCTCCCTTCCTCAGAAGGAAATGTTTAAGTTATCCGTGATAAAAAGTCAGCTGTTCTCAATAAATCTTAATGCCCCAATGCTAAAACTATAACATGTATTGATGCCCTTTATGTTAATATGTGTCTAAATTATGGTGATGTAGTATTTTAATTTACGTTTTGAGCTTTCTACCTGCGCGAGATGAAGTTTCTATTTGAGTCATTTTCTTCCAAGAAAGCTTGCAGAAATCAATGCAGCAAACTAATTTCAGATACTTGATTTGATGCAGACCCATCAACTTATATTGAGTTTGTACCCAGCATCAAACTGTCGGACAAAAAAGTAATTTTTCTTATTCATGGAACAGTGAAAAATTGAGACAGCTAAAATCTTTCAATCTGTCTTTCTTCCCCAAAAACAAATTATTCTAAGGTCTGCCCTAGCCTTTTTTTCACCTGACGAGATTAAGAATTGCTCTTTTTTATATCTGACCAAATTAATACTTCTGTTCATTTTGTTCCTGCTGTCTTTTAGCAACATGTGTAACTCTAATTAAAACAGTTCAACAAAATGTTGATGAAAATTGAATTGTAAGGATAAAAAAAAGTCTTTTTCAGTCTGAATTATGTTGACTACAGGAGTGCAGTCTTTTGGTAGTAATACATTAGTTGCTACTTATCAGTGTGCTATTGTGTTTGCTTGGATCTTAATATCTTACATTGTTACTTTCACAGCCATCGTCATCACGTATTACATGATCAAGACATAGATAAAAAGACTTGTGTGCCCATGAACCATTTGTGGTCAGACCAAGCTCCCTACACTGTTTGCAACAGTTCACTTTCTGAGTTTGGTGTCTTGGGTATGTTAAACTGTTAGAACCTTCATTTTTCTTTGAATGTAATTTTAATTTTTACTACTGATCAGTATAAGTGCTGGACCAGAACTGGTGTAGAAGCAATAGATACGAGATCAATATAGATTCAAAGATTCCAGTGTAGTGGTTACTTGGGAGTGAGGGTAGTAATTCATGGGAACAGTTTATCTCTATTCATTTGTGTTTTGCAAATAAGTTAAATCATTATAGTTTCTTTACTGTACATTCCAGCAAAATTGTCTATAGTTGATGCACATAGAATTTCCTTTTAGATGTTTGAATTTCTTTTACGATGCTACTACTGTGAATTTCCTAATTGCAAACAATGATTCTATGAAATTCTCTAATATTCCTCACTGAGCCAGTTTAAGAAATAATAGTAGTGTAAACTAGGTTACCCTTATATCTTTTCAGATTTGTAAACCTTATTTATGTGTGAATAGCTAACATAGTGAGTGGACTAAAGAAAATGTGAGAAAATGGCAGAGTTAGAAACATGAAAGATCTGATCATTAGGTATGAAATTTAAACAAATTTACAACCGAAATAAGAGATACTGGCAAAGTACAGTGGATCCATCTACTCCACAATAAAAGAACTGTCAAAAGGGAGGGCACAGTTAAGCACATAAATGTCAACATAAAATATTATACCTGTAAAAATATCAATGTGGCCAAGGTTACACAGCTACTATTTCTTCAGTGTAGCGGTAGCCTTCTGTCTTGGGAGACGATGGTTTGCTCCATGGTGGTCAACTCTGTGTTAAGCATCACTTGGTCTGGCTCAGGAACCAGACTCTGGCATGGCAGTCTCTGCCACATTTGCTGCAAAGAAAGTCAGTGGGCGAAGATGGTGCACAATTTGCTGGCCTTTTGTTTTCTCTGGGCTCTCTTCTTAAACCAGTCGAGCTTTTCATTTCTGCTCGTCTCTTTCAATGCCCTTCAAAACAGTCAGCCTCCAGAGGTCACGGCCATCAGCGACTGACTCCCAGCCGTCAGTGTCAGTGTTCGCCAACTTCATGACTAGCTTGCAGTTGACATTGTAGTGGAGGTATGAACATCTGGGAGGTCGTTACCCAGTGGCCAGTTCACCACACACAAGGTCTTTGCATACATGGCTGTCGTCTATCCATTGAACATGGCCGAGCCAGCCCAGACATTATTGGCTTAGCAATGTGTATGCTGATGGAATTAGCATTCTCCAGAACCTCTGAGGTGGTGACCTGGTCCTGCCAAGAGATGCAGAGGATACATCTGAGACAGCGAAGGTGGAAACTGTTCAGCCTGTCCTGCTGCCTAGCATATGTTGTCCAGATCTCACCACTGTGGAGGAGTTCAACTCAAGGTACTGTTCCACCCTTCTCTCCAATTATTTATTGCAGTCAATGATGATCTCTCCTGGCTTTGTTTTCAATTGAGCCATTTTCTTTGCTGACAGACCTATTGCATTTGTGATCCCTTCATACATGCCTCTGGCATTCCCTGTGATGAAGGACATCTGGATATTCTGGAAAAGCTATAACCAGTAGTCTTTGGCGCACCGCCTTGCAGTCTAGTGGACTTTACTTTGAGCGGCTCCTGTTGCATTCAGAGTCTTCTCGCTCAGATCTCTCTAATTAATGAGAGCTGTCTGCTTGGTTTTAGTGATAAGCTCCATCACAGTGATGTTAGCCTTCAGCCGGTCAGCATTTTCCTGCTGTTGCGTCTTAAATGTTGATAGTGCAGTATTGTAGCTAGATGGTGGTTTGAAGTATGTTTCATTTTGCCTCTGCACTCTGTGTGGAATGCACAAGAGCACCTGTTCAAAAGAGTTGAAGAACTGTTGGTTTTTTTTGGGTAGATAGTATGACTGACATTGATGCGAGGACAGCATTTCTGTTTTGAGTGAAATTGCATCCTAACCATGGTGCACACCAGGGTCTAATCTTTACAGTAGTCAGCGCAGTGGTAGATGCATGTATTGAGAGTGCTGTTCAGAGAGTCATGTCTGGTGATGATCAGATCCAGCTTGTGCCAATGCCCAGATCCTGAATGTCTCCAGGGCAGCTTGTGGCATGGTTTGTTCTGAAAAACAGTGTTCGTTACACAAAGCTTGTGGTAGTAGCAAAGCTCAAGAAATCTCTCTCCGTTCTCATTTATCTTTCCCAGGCCTCATGTCTGAGGCAAGAGGACCATGGCTCATGGTTCATGTCCACTTTTGCTTTGAAATCCCCCAGTAGGTAAAATGTTGTGACTTAGGGATCCTGCTGATAGCAGTGCTCTTCGCAGAACTAGTTGTTTGCCTCGGGAGTGGAGCACAGCTTTGGAGCATAGATACTCATGAGATTAACTGGCCCTGTTTGAGTTGAGAGGTGATTGGAGAGAACTCGTTCTGAACTATTTATGAGGGTTGTATCATTGAGAGTAGCGAGTTCCTAACAGCGAAGCCTGCACCCTGCTCCCATGTTTCCTCTGAACTTTTCCCCTGCCAGATGAACGTATAATGTCCTTCTTGGCAAGCCTGATCTCTTGGAGGGAAGCTATGTCAATGTCCAGTCAATCAAATTCCATGCCAATTACAGTTGTTTTGCATACGTTATCAACCAGCTGCAAATCATCTGTCAATCCCATGTGTTTAATAGGTGGATATACATTTACCGAATCAGGCAGCAGAAGATATTCTGTGAATCGCAACTCTTTTATTGTTAAACTATCATCCAGTACAAATACCAGTTTCCACTCTTCCCTTCTGGATCTTTTCCCTGTCCAAAAGCAAAAACCCCCTTACTAGGCAAAAACCTAGCTCTTAAGTACAGGCATCAATGAGCATCACCTACTCTTAATTCACTCTGAAGCTTATCCTGGTTTACTCTTAAAGGGACCTGCATTTCTAATATTGTCACATGTACATGGTCCTGACATTCCAGTTTGCCAATCGACAAGTTGGCAACTTCTTCATTATCATTTGATATTTGTTTGCCTGGTGTGGTGGATTCCATCTACTTGTTGAGCAGAGACTTGAAGCTCCATGCACCCATTGAAGCAGATGGACCATGGCGGGTCAGCACCTTACTAGTCAGGGACAACCCGACTTGAAGTGGGCAGTGGCTGATCAGTGGGACACAGTGGTTCCTCCCATCATTGGAGACAGCACGTAGCACCTATTCTCTACGTTAGTAGAGTTGGACGAATGACTCATAACTGCTGTCTTCCATGTTGTGTTAACAGACTGCAATGAAACTGGAGTGTCTCTTCCAGGGCACAAGTCTGGGCAAAATTTGTGGAAACCCTGGGCAGAATTTTCCCATTGGCGATTTGGGGGTGGGGCCCGCTCACCAACGGGAAACTGACGCGGGATGACGTCAGGAGGAACCCCCGACGTCATCCCACCCAATTTAAATATTCAGGAAGGCGGGCGGACAGCGAAATCAGCTGTCCATCCGCCAACCTGTCAATGGCCAATTGAGGCCATTGACAGGATAATTAAGGTAATTAAAGGCCCTGCCTGTCCAATCTTAAGGCTGGCGGGCAGGCCAAGAGCCCCAGTGGGAAGGAGAAAAAACATGAATCCAATGGCGGGATGAGGTTTCATGTCTGTTTTAAAAATCTTTAATAAAGTTTATGTAATATTTATTAACATGTCCCAGCTCGTGTGACATTGTCACATGAGGGGGACATGTTAATTATTTTTTTATTGTGCTATTTTTGATGTTTTTTAAACTGTCAGTGCTCTTCCTGAGACAGCACTTTGCCTCAGGGATCAGTGCGCTCTTTCACGCGCATGCATGAAAGAGCACACTTTGATAGTTGGGGAATCCCTCCACCCCCCACATAGGAAGCGCATAGCGCTTCCCATCGGGTGGCCCGCCCACTCAAATGGCGGGGGGGCCCGTTTAAGCGGAGGAGTTCAGCTGCCCGCCCACCACAGAGCCGGTGGGGCCCGCCCGCCTATCGAGGGCTAAATTCTCCCCCCTGTGTTGCCCAAACATCAGGGTCCCCCTCTCAATCTCCTCAGTTGAGTCCAAAGGAATGCAAAGCACTATTGGCACTGGATTGGTTGCAGGAGCTGCCGGAGAGATGACATATTTAGACAAATCTGCCTTTGGGTCCCGCTCCAGATTTTTTTGTAAGGGTTTCCTTGCTTAGCCTTCAACTCTCCCAAGGTATCCACAAGATAGTGGGGCTATTTGAGCTGGGAACTTGATCCATGAGTGCAGGGCGTGTCCATGTCAGTGGACCTGCACACTGCATGTCTGGGGCTTTCTCTTACTCGTTGCTGCTAACCCACAATGTAGGCTGAAATTGAGAAGCAAACTAGCACAGAAAAGCATATTAACTCTCTTCACCCACATACCAGGCGCATCACACTTCTTGGACAGACTTCTTAATATTATTTCTTTAAACCTTCTGTCTGCTAATTTGACTGAAATGGCCTGTTACACCATCGTATTGATATTCCCTCTGTGTTTGCTTGTCTTTTTTGTTGATATTAATTAACTTTTTTTTCCAATTCATATACTAGTTTGTTTCATCATTTGTCTGTTCTGAACCCTTTGCATACGTTATTTGACCTGTTGTGTGTTTCCAACACCTTCTGTTTTGTTTTGAGCTCTTACCATGTTTAGTTTTTATTTACATTACACTGTTTTTGAGAGAGGTTCGTTATCATTTCCATAAAAAGTAGCATCATTTTTACCACTTGCATCTATATTTTATAAGTATTTCTACATCTGGTCTGATATGTCATTAAATTTTCAGTGAATTGATCAGCAGTTGTACTGAAGAACTGGTGAAATTTCTGCTTATTTTAAAAGTTCTTCTATATGAATGAACTCCCAATAACTGATTGATTGGTTGTAGTTTTTAAAGTATGGGTAGTTCCCAAGTGGTTTAAAATTTTAGAGCTGATTAATTCCAAGAACACCATAAAGTAACCCAGTGAACCAGTGTTACAAAGCATTCTAGGATTTCCCTCAAGCTATCTTGTGTGGAAAGCACAAGGTAAGAATCATTACAAACAAACTTACAAATAGCTGGGCTGCCAGATGTTACCTTATAATACTGGCACCTGTTCAAAACTTGGAAGCTTTCTATCAAGTTAGTGCTGAGCATAAAATGAGTACCTGGGGCAATAAAGTGCTCCTGTGGGAGAATTTTCGGAAATGAGTGATGTGAAGCTAAATATGGAGTTTAAATAAAATCTCACCTATAACAGAATTGCAAACTTGTTGGAATTCTAAATATTAACTAATCGAGTAATCTTTCGAGATTTAATTTAAGGAGAGATGCTACTTGATATTTCTTAACAAACATGGCCTCATGTTCATATTTTCAGAGCAATATTAAGTAATTGCACTCACTGTCATCCAAACGCCCATGAATGATTTTTCAGATTATTAGCTACTTAGTTTATTTTTCAATGCATGTTGTCTAGTAGATGAGAATGCCCTTGCTTGTTTCCACTTTTAACCTGTTAAACCATCTCCATCAGTGGTCTCTCTTCTAGACTGCACTGCCGCCGTCACCTCTGAATCAGCCCAAAGATCTACCCTCAATCCCCCCACCTCTTCCTCCTCCGTGTGCTGCCCTGAGATGATAACATCCACAGACATGGCATCAGATGCCCCATGTATGCCAATGACACCCAGCTGTACCTCTCCACCACCTCTCTTGACCCCTCCACTGTCTGTGTGTAAGATTGCGTGGCTCACATTCATTCCTGCATGAGCTCAAGCTTTCCCAGTTAAACATTGGGAAGAGGAAACCATTGCCCCTCTGTCGTAACTCCATAACCTTGCCACCATCCCCTTACCAGGAAAATGCCTTGGATTAAAGCAGACTTTTTACAATCTCAGCGCCCTTTTTCAACCCTGAGTGGAGTTTCCAACTTCATCCGTCACAAATAGTACCTATTTTCATCTCCATAACATTGTCTGCCACTGACCCCTCTCTATCAGCAACATGTATAATCCTTAGATTAAATGGCTGTAATGATAGACTCCACCTGAAAAATCTTGCACGTTTGTCTCAAAATGTGTCCAAAAACTTCAAGGGATTGTGGTCTGTATAAACAATTGTTTCTGATGATTTGTTTGCAACACAAATTTCAAAATGCCACCAAACCCAAGATCTCTTTTTCAATCGTTGAATATCTTCTCTGTTGTACTTTCAACATCCGTGAAAAATACCCTATCAGTTTTTCAATTCCAGTGTCATTGTTTTGTAACAGCACGGCTCCAATGCCTATATCGCTCGCGTCAGCAGCCAACTTAAATTGTTTAACATAATTGGGTACTGCCAAAACTGGTGTCGTAGTTAATACAGTTTTCAAACTATCAAATGACCTCTGAAACTCCAGTGTCCATTGAAACTTCTTTTTTAATAGCTCAGTCATTGGAGCAACCACAATGCTAAAATTTGGTACCAATTTCCAGTAAAACCCACTCATGCCCAGAAATCTCAAAACTTCTCGTTTTGTTGTAGGCACTGGGAAATCCACGATAGCCTTGACTTTCATATCTCTCGGAGCCACTTTACCATATCCAATGGTTTGGCCTAGATACGCAACTTGCGCTTTTGCAAGTTCACTTTAAGCCAAGTTCATCACCAAATTAGCTTCTTGTAATCGAGAAAATAATTCTTCCAGATGCTATAAGTATTCCTCCCACGTCTGACTCTATACTATCAGATCATCAATACAAACAGTACAATTGCCTAAACCTGCAATTACTTTGTTTGAGTCTTTGAAATGTCGCAGATGCATTCTTCATACCAAATGGCATGACTTTAAGCTGACATAGTCCATTTGGCATCACAAAAGCTGATATCTCCTTTGGTCTTTCCGACAACGGTACCTGCCAATATCTTTTTAGCAAGTCAATCTTTGTGATAAATTTCGATTGTCCCACTTTCTCAATGCAATCCTCCAACCGTGGTATAGGCTATGAATCCGGTTTTGTCACCGCATTCACCTTTCAATAGTCCACTCACAGTCTTTGTGTTCCATCTGGTTTCGGTACCAGTACAATAGGTGAACTCCAGTTACTGCAACTAGACTCAATTATACAATTTTGAAGCATGAAGTCAATTTCTTTTTGTACTTGTGATAACTTTGCCAAATTTAATCTATAAGGATTTTGCCTTATTGAAGATGAAACCTGTACAGACACATCATGTATAGCTAAATCTGTCTTCCCCAACTTATTCCCACAAATAGGTTTGTGTGACTGCAATAGCTTTCCCAAATCACTTTGATACTTGTTTGAAAGTAACTCAATATTTCATTTAAGTTTTCAAGCACCCCCTCATCCAATTTGATTAGAGGAAAATCCGTTTCAGAGTCCTGCATTTCTACCTCTTTCCCATCATCCACCATTACTAATACATCTTTTTGTTCCTCTTCCCTGTCAAAATACTTTTTAAGGATATTTACATGACACACCCTCTGCTTCTTTCTTCTACCTGTAGTATTTATTAAATAATTTACTTCATTCAATTTCTTTTCAATCCTGTAAGGTCCACTAAACCTTGCATTTAATGAATCACCTAGTACTAGTGACAGAACTAGTACTTTCTCTCCAGAAACAAAACTGCGAGCTTTAGCTTTCTTATCTGCCTTCACTTTCATCACTTGCTGTGATATATTTAAATGTTCCATAGCTAACTCACATACTCTGTTCAATCTTTCCCTGAAATTTGATACAAAATCCAGGAAAATAGTTTCTGAATTTTGACTCACCAATTTCTCATGAATCAATTTTGGTGGTCCCCTTACCTCATGACCATAAACTAGTTCAAAAGGGCTAAAACCAATCGATGTATGAGGAGCAACTCTAGTGGCAAATAACAAGAATGGAATTCCCCATCCCAATCCTGTGGATAATCCTGATTACATGCTCTCATCATGGTTTTTAAAGTTTGATGCCACCTTTCCAAAGCTCCTTGTGACTCCAGATGGTAAGCTGATGACATAAACTGTTTTATCCTCAAACTGTTCATTACTTCCTTAAACAGCTGTGACATGAAATCTGACCCCTAATCTGATTGTATTTCCTTAGGTAAACCATATCTTGTAAAAAAATTTAGTTAACTCTTCCGCAATCTTCTTCGTTATAATATTTCTTAAAGGTATAGCTTCAGTAAACCTGGTAGACGCATCCATTATTGTCAGTAAGTACTGATTTCCACTTTTAGTCTTAGGGAGGGATCATGACAATCAATCATGACCCTGGTAAAAAAGTTCTTCAAATGCTGTTATTGGGATCAAAGGTGCCAGCTTAATCACTGCTTGTGGTTTCCCAGTTACCTGACATATATGACATGTTCTACAGAATTTGACTACATCCCAATGCAGTCCTGGCCAAAAAAAAACTTCTATCTTTTTCTGTGTTTTCCTAATTCCTAGAAATCCCCCCATTGGAATTCCATGCGCAGTTCTCAGAATCTCATTCCTATACCCTAATGGGATAACAATCTGATGTACCTCCCTCCAGCTTTCATTTGCTGAGACATGATCCAGCCTCCATTTTCTCATTAAAATATCTCCCTTAAGATAATAACATACTGGAATACATTTTGCTTCTGTTTCTGAGTAAGCTTTCTGATATAACTTTTAATCAGACATTGAATGTAGGGGAGGTATGCTTAGTTTTTTCCCCCGATGGAAAAAGACTTGCATTTATATAGCGCCTTTCACAACCTCAGGATTGCCCCAAAGCTTTTGAACAGATAATGAAATACTGTTGAAGTGTAGGTGCTGTTGTAATTTAGGCAATTACCTCTGCACATTTACTCTAAAAGAAAGGGATGAGGATAACCTTGGTCCATAGACTTCTCTACAACCAGTATTAATTAATTCATGAGCGCATCCAGGAGCAACCATCAATTGAGCAATTAAGGTTGTATAATGTTATCCAGTGGTACGTGAGATCTGTCAAAATTCACCCAACTGAAGTATGTGAGCTTTATTGATAGGCAACCATGGAACTTGAACTTATTTCCTAGTTAAGCATATGGTCCTCAGCTGCTAAATCTACAAGGAACTGCCTTCATTTTCTCTCTTTTTTCCAGAGGATCCAATTCTACATTTTACTGTACAGACATTTCTTAATATGATTTGTTGTCTCTTGTTAATAAATGTGCTGTAGGGTAATGTGCATGGGCAGTCAGTCTTCTTATGTTTGTGATAACAACTTGACATGTCTGTCTCCAGATCCCATAGCTCTACCTTATCCCCAGAGTTTTGCAGTTTCTCTATTAAAGTACAGTTTACTTTTGATTTCTTTTAATTGCGAACATTAGTGCACATATGATTAAAGTTGAGCTGGCAACTGTTTTAATTAACATCGGATCAATGTGGAACCTTTTTAAAAGCAAAACAGCTTAGCTTTGGCTGCTTTACACAGATTTTTCCACATTAGAATTGCATGCTTGAATAAGTGAAAGCAATCCTCCACCTTGTTATGCAAAAATTTTGTTTTATAATACAATAATTGAAAATATCTGGAGGAATATCTCATCTTCTAATTAGGCACTTTACAGCATTCTGGACTTACACTGAGTTCAACAACTTCAGGCCATGAGCTCTGGCCTCCATTTTGAAATTTATAATATTTTTTCCAACCCCTCCCCCCCGCAAGGGCTTGTCTATAACTTGGTCTCATGTTTTGCTTTCAGAGAGCGCTCACCCTTGTTCTGCTATTAACACATGCTGCTAATGGACCTTTATGCCACTATTAACACCTGCCTTAGTCTTTAACATAATCATTACCACTCCCTTTGTCTTGTGTCCATGCCATCTTTGTCAAATCTCTCCTGAGCTACTACCTATTCCTGACCTTCAATTTTGCTCCACCTGCTCCACCCCCTCTCTTCAATAGTATAAAAACCATCACATTTCTTGAAGAAGAGTCATATGGATTTGAAACATTGACTCTGTTTCTCTCTCCATGGATGCTGCCAGACCTGTTGAGTTTTCTAGCATTTCCTGTTTTTATTTCAGTTTTCCAGCATCTGCAGTATTTTGCTTTTATTAAAAAAAATCTAGTGGTGATTATGCCATGGGATTTATAATGTGTTCGTACCATTGCATTTTTCTGCCTCTGCCCCTATTTCTTCACCACCAGAAAAACTTCAATCTGCCATACCTTTCTTGTCTTGAAATTAGCCTTCTGAAACATTCTTGAGGTAATTCCAACTAATTCAAAATATCATGCCCAATAATTTCATCTGTGCCCCCTCTCTTTGCCAATTGCACCATGCCCTGAGGAATTAATTTAAAGATTCTGGTCCTTGCTCTCATGACTTTGCTCCTGTACCTCTGCAATCTCTAGGAACCATACATATCCATGTTCGCCCTCTGCTTCTTTGATTCTTCTAAGGCTCATCCCATTCTTGCACTCTGCATTCCATCTTCGATTATGCTATTATGGTTATGCCTCTATCCTCAAGTTACCTGCCTTTTCCCCTGTCATCCTGTTTTTGGAAACTTCCTGAAAAAAATCCTGCTTGACCTTATTTTTGGTTCCACCTGTAGCTCCTTACTCTCTTTCCTTTTTGGAATACTCTGTTTTGAGCCATATTTTTGAGAATGGGTGCTATAACAAGTTAAGCCATATATGATGATGGTTGAGTGTAAAACATACCCAATACCATTTACAGATTATGGGATCCACGTTTTCATGTTAATCAGTTTGTTTTAGAACCATGACTGAAATGACCCAGCATATTTACTGAAAATTCCAGGAGTTTTTTGCAAGTTGTAATTGATTTTACTTCTAATGATGTAGAGGACATGATGGGGGAGGCAGTGGCATAGTGGTATTGTCACTGGACTGGTATTCCAGAGACCCAGGGTAATGCTCTGGGTTTGAATCCCATCACAGCAGATGGTGAACTTTGAATTCAATAAAAATCTGGAATTAAAAGTCATGATGATGACCATGAAACCTTTGTCGATGGTTGTAAAAACCCACCAGGTTCACTAATGCCCTTTAGGGAAGGAAACCTGCCACCCTTACCTGGTCTGGTCTATATGTGATTCCAGACCCACAGCAATGTGGTTGACCCTTAAAATGCCTTCTAAACAAGGGCAATTAGGGATGGGCAATAAATGCTGGCCTAGCTAGCGACGCCCATATGCCATGAATAAATGAAAATAAAAAGGGCACTGTAGTTTTAGTAGGGTTCTAAATTTCATGGGTCAGCCTGGAAACATTTTACATACCTTTAGTGATTGAACAGTTCTATTCACTGCTCATACCCGAAAGCTGCTTTGGACTGACAGGGTGCATATTTTTTGCTTATGCATACTCACAAATGAATTTCTGTTTTTTGCTGTGTTGTGTTGGTATTACTTTTGTCTGAAAGTGAATTCCTGTTTTTTGCTGTGTTGTGTTGGTATTACTTCTGTCAGAAAGTAAATGTTTGCCCATATCACTGATTTTAAAAGCAAAATACTGCGAATGTTGGAAATCTGAAACAAAAACAAAAATTGCTGGAAAAACTCAGCAGGTCTGACAGCATCTGTGGAAAGGAAGAGAGAATTAACGTTTCGAGTCCATATGACTCTTCATCAGAATCATCATTTATTGGATATTTAAAGATGGATTTTTTTTTTTTAAATTGTATACACCAAAGCTTTATACAAGCTGCACAAAATAGCATTATACTTTCTATTGGAAAATAATGGAAAGCATTAGTTAAATTTAAAGACCATGTTTGATATTCACTAGCCCTTTTTTTAAAAAAAAACTAATCTTTATAAAGAATTGTCCGGAATTTCAAAATCTTTGTTCCTGATTTTTTAAAATAAAATTTAAGTAGAGTTGTTGCCAATATCAAGCAGAGCAAAGTGATGGAGCTGAACTAATGTATAGATGAAGCTGAAATACTGTGGGTTAATGACTGTATCCCTGTTGATGTTACCTCAGCTTTGTCACACTGTTCAGCTCAGTAATTGCTCCAAGCAACTAACTGATGTAACCAGCACTTCTGTTTAAGCAAACAAAAATTGTAAACTATAGAAATGGGGATGGAGCTGAAGAGGGATTGTCAAGCTGCCAACAACCAGTGGTTTCAAGAAGTGATGGTTGAAGAAATCAGAATTTTTCTGTTTTGGGGCTCAAGTTCTGAAGAACTATTTAATATGAAGCAAATAAAAAGCTTTTGTGCATATCTAGCAAGCTGCTGCCTTCATTGTTGCAAGAAGTAGCAAAATGAAAAATATTGTTCCTATGTATAAAGTAAATTGATAAATATATTATTATGATACTTCTGTGTCAAGGGAGGATACATATTTATTGTTTTGTTTAAATTCCATGATTGAATTAGAATGCATTGTTTCACGTTGGTCTCAGCCAATAGTTAAGACTTAAGCTATCAAATGTGATGATTTTTAAACTTTGAGTCAGTGGACTGAAGAAATAATGTATTTTCTAATGTGGTTACTTGTATTTTAAGTGATTTAGACTTGTCTTCTGATTCTAGGCTTTGAACTTGGATTTGCAATGACGAACCCTAATGCTTTGGTGTGTTGGGAAGCTCAATTTGGTGACTTCAACAACACTGCACAGTGCATCCTGGATCAGTTCATAAGCTCGGGCCAATCAAAGTGGGTTAGAAACAATGGAATTGTGCTGCTTCTGCCTCATGGAATGGAGGGGATGGTAAGGTCGGTTTTATGTATGCCTGTGTATACATACGGGTAAGCTCTATGCTCAAGGTACCAAAAGCTGGTTATTTCTTGCTGTCTTCCTTGACCTGGCCTTTCCCCGAGGTCGGGAACTGAGGATTTAATAGCAGCTGCCAATCCCCAGAACTTGGCCTGTAATAGCCTATGGATGACCCTGTTTAGACCATTACACCACATTGAGGACCTAAGCAGTGACCTTAAAGGGACAGACCAAGTTAAGCATGGCTCCATCTTGGTAGTGTTACAGTTACGAGATTTATAAGATTGTTTTGGGACTGTATCTTTAGAGTAAAATTAAGGGATTCTAGTGACCTGTGCTGAAGTCTGCCTGACAACATGGCTGAGTGATGGATCTGTTAAAGATTAAAGAAAGACCCCGATTGTTTGCTGGGGAGAAGGTGTAAGGTGCTCACACTTGGAGACAATGGCAGCAGCATCTGTGTTTCCAATGGTTAGATTGATAGTCTCCAAAGTCCCAAGAAGGTGTTGAGAATGTTAGGTTCTAAAAGTTATGCTTTAAATTGAATTGTCCATTCACTTCTATGATAGAATACAGTTGAGGCCTAAAGAATAGCTAATCAGTATTCCTACCTGAATATAAGGCTCATGTGATTCACATGGCCATGATGATGGGCTTTAGGTGGGATAGGGTGCAGAGGAAGCCATTGTGATGTTGGGTTACACACTTTCCTATAATTTTACTGAATATCACAGGTTAGTTAGTCTTCCAGGATCTATTGGAGAGAAAGAGAGAGCAGCTATAGGCCTATGTATGGTTCACCGTGCAGGAATGTGGGTGGGAGCTCAGGCTCAGATTGAAAATTCGTGAGGATCTGAAACAAGGCTGGAAGATTCATCTGTCTTGCGCTTGAGGAAGAATCTCCAGGAAAAACCATCACCGTGAAAGACAAGTCCGGGGTTAAATGTTACCAATCTGGGAAACAGAAATAAATTCTTGGGAGCTAAGAATCGCTTTAGGCTGGGTTCTGGAAAATTGAATGACTACTTAAGGGATAGTGTGAAGTATACTTGTGATGTGGGTTTTATGGCTGTGTTAAAAGTAGAAGGTTAAACTTCTGTCCTGTAGTTTGAAGTATAAGTTGCTTACAAAAATAGTATTTAGTCAATCGTCCTTTTGTCTGTGTTACAGTAAATGTCTTAAAATGTGAAATCTTGTTGAGTCATCTCTTCAGCTACGAACTGGAAGCTTAAATTTCTTTTTAATCAGTTATTGGTCTCCACGGGGATCGTAACAGTGGCTAAGCGTCACAAGCATCCTCCAGACCCAAGACTCCATGACCTGAAGTAACAGAATATTAGCAAGTTTAAAAAAATGTTGTATCTGAGCAAATTCAAAGATGCTTTTTAACAAATTGCCTGTTTTCTTACAAACTAACTTTCCTGTATGGATATAATAATTAGAATTGTTTACATTTCTCTTCACTTAAATTTGTAACTGAAGTATTGGATTTCCACATAAAGCAAGCAAAGGTTTAACTTTTGAGTGTTTTTTCAGTTGATTGCTTGCTTGAAATGCAATGTCAAAGTAATGCTTAATTTTCATTGTGATGTTTTTCTTTTTGACCCACCAAAATCTAACATTTAACATTATGCACGTTTAGTGAGCTGTCACTTCATTACACAAACTTGAAATTATATTGATTGACTATTTAATCAAGAATTTCCTATGTCATATAACCCTTGTAAAATGTTTTCATTTTGTTAAGCTTCACAACTTATTTACCCTAATAATGTGCACCAAAGCATTTCACAGGAGCATTATAAAACAAAATGTGACATTGAGCCATGAAAGAAGATATTGGAGGTAACATCTTCTGGTCAGCGAGTGGGGGCGGGGTTCACTCACCGACGCGTAAAATGATGCGGGGATACGTCGGGCGTGCGTTCCGACATTACCCCGCGTCATTTAGATTTTCAGTTCGGCGGGCGCACAGCCTATTAAGGCCATTGAAAAACTAATTAACCTGATTGATGGACCTGCCCATCCAACCTTAAGGTTGGTGGGCAGGCTGGGAGCCCAGGCGGGCCTCGGAAAAAGCATGAAACCTCATCCACGGGCAGGATGAGGTTTCATGAGGGTAGTTAAGTTTTTATTAAAGGTTTCAATAACAGTTATGGACATGTGACACTCACATGAGGGGACATGGCAGGGAAATTTTTAAAAAACCTTTATTTAAAGTTTCAAATGGGAGACGATCTCTCTGAGGCAACACTTTGCCTCAGGGAGATCTGTATGCTCTTTCGTGAATCGGAAGGCCCACGGCCGCTCCTGCACTCCACCACCACCACCATCACACACCCCCCCACCCCCCACCCACCCAAACGGGGGGGAAATGTTGCCCTAGGACATATAGAGGTATGATTTAAGGATTGTCTTAAAGGAGGAAAGTGAAGTAGAGAGGCAGAGAGAGGTGTAGGGAGAATATGCCAGAGTTTAGGGCCTGAGCAACTGTAGGCAAGGCCACTGATAGATGCTCAAGAGGCCGGAATTAGAGAATGGCAGATATCTCAGAGAGTTGTGAGGCTGGAGGAGATCGCAGAGATAGGGAGGGAAAAAGCCATGGAGGGATTTGAAAACAAGGCTGAGAATTTTAATAACAAAGCAAAGAATACTTCTTTGTTTAATTGGGGTTGGTTTAAGTTTACTCATAATTTAAACATCAATTTTACTCAGTTCTTGAAAACAGTCCCAATAGTCCATTGCTAGTATTTATTGAGCTTCAGGAGTGCATTTGTGCATTCTTCAAAATTCACTATGTTATTCTCTATTTTAGCACTAATGCTGTATGGAGGGTAAACAGCATATTGGTCTTTCAATTAATCATTTAGGATAAGGATAGTTTGCTTAAAATAAATAATTTTTAAGATAATTACGTTGGTATCTTAGCTCCGTGTTAATGAAAAACAAAACAATTAATGAACAAAATTACTGAACAGATAGATTAGCCAAATTTTTCTCACATTGATTAAAGCGTTTTGAACAATGATATACTTTTTCATTGCTAAGTATCTAAACTCCCTTATGAACACAACAGTGAAAGAAGGATGAATGTAGGAAACATCTTGCCACTTCACAGAAATTGGTTCAGAGCTTCAAATGTAATGAATTATTTTACAGTCAAGAGACTGTGATTATGTAGGCAAATACATACGCTAAATTGCTGATCAGAATGGGATCCTGTCAAATTAATTGGCCAAGAAATCAAGTAAACAATCTAAGAAAATGCAGATGGATGTTGATGTAAGATCATGCGCAATGGAAAAGCAAATAAACATGGATACAAAATGAATTGATATCCATTGATAAAAATGGAGAAGTAAATAATTGTTTGTGATTATATATCATTTATGCAAACTGCCCAGTTAGGATAACTAGCCATATCTCTAATCCAATCCAGTGCTAGGTTGCTCCCAAGGGTGTTTGATTAAATTAAAAGGTTATATTATCCTACATGTTTCCTGTTCAGAACTTTGCATGTTTTCTTTAATTCATCATGTTGAAGGGCCAGGATCTATAAGACAACGGCAATACTAAGGTTGAATAAGATCATGTAAAATGTCACCTGCAACTGAACAATGTAAATCTAGTTCTTATGAATTCTTCAAAGGCACAAGTTTTTCATATCTTTCTGAATTCTAACTAAATGTTAACCAACACCTTTTTCCTTTTGATGATCACCTCTGACCTCAAAATGAACTTCCACATCTTCATTGCTAAACATCTCTCATACTTAAAAAAAAAAATGCATCTTCTCAACAACCCTTAACTAATGATAAAACCCAACTCCATCCAACACTTGAACACTTTTCTCACATTTTTGCACCCTTCCTGCATTCCTGCATCAGATTTGAGATAATACCTGCCCGATAATTGAAACCTTTCCTACCTCTAGGCCTGTATTTTTCTGGCAGCGGGCGGGGGGTGGTTGCAGAGCTGTTCGCTGCCCACAATCGTCTCCGCATTGCCATTTTACACAGGCGGGCCAATTAAGGCGTAATACGTGATCGATAGCGCTCAGTGCTACCTGTGCGGGTGGGGGGAGGATGGAGAGTCAGGGCCAGCGCTCTTTCACCAGCACGGAGCTGCCTCAGGGAGATTGAATGGATATTGAAATATTAAATAAATGGGTCAAAAAATTTATTTAAACATGTCCCCTCATGTGACTGTGTCACATGAGATTGGACATGTTTTTATTTTTAGGGAAAAGTTTTTATTTATTTAATAAAAGGTTTAGGAAACCTCATCCCGCTCATGAATGAGGTTTCCTAAAAAACGCGAAGGGCCCTTGGGCTTTTTGCCTGCCCACCAACCTTAAGGTTGGATGGGAAGCGTTCACAATCACAATAATTACTCTCTTAATGGCCTTAATAGGCCCTTCACATTTTGGCTGGCGCGCAGCCAACTCTGGCGTGCGCCCACCGAATGAAATATCGTGGGACTGCGCCATGAAGTCGGGACGCTTACCCGACGTTATTACGTGTCGGCGTGTCGGGCCCGCCCCTGCACGCCGACTGTAAAATCCTGCCCCTAATTTCCAATACCCCTCTAACAACCTTTCTTGATTTTCTTTCTCAATATTACTATGATTAGTGCTCCTCTGAATTTCTGTCCTCTTCACTCTAAGCTTCAAAAATGTTATCCTGCACAATTTTCCTCCTCTCTTGAGCTCCCAGAATGTTGAAAACAAGACTTATTTTAAAGTCTGCTACTCAAACCTATTTTCTCCCAGATCCTGCTGAAGTCCCCATCTCTATTTGGTCCTATAACATTCAGTCGTTTACAACCCAAGCCTGGCATTATCCTATCATTACTTTTTGACTTGCTTTATCGTTTATACTTTTTTTACAACTGTGGTTCTGCCCTGCACTTTGGGCCATCATCTTTGTTTCTTTGCAAGTTGAAACACATTCCAGTGCAGGTGTGTGCCCTTTAACCTAATCATAGTAGATTTGATTGAAACATACAAGATCCTGAGGGGTCTTGACAGCGTGGATGTGGAGGGGTTGTTTCCTCTTGTGGGAGAATCTAGAATTAGGGGCTGCATCTTCCGGTTGGCGAGCGGGGGGGCGGGGCCCGCTCGCTGATGCATAAAATGATACGGGGTGAAGTCGGGCGTGTGTCCTGACGTTATCCCGCGTCATTTAGATTTTCAGTTCAGCGGGCGCACGGCTGAATCGGCTGCATGCCCACCGAACTGTCAAAGGCCTATTAAGGCCATTAAAAAAGTAATTAAACTGATTAATGGACCTACCCGTCCAACCTTAAGGTTGGCAGGCAGGTGAAGAGGGCAGGCGGCCTTCAGAAAACACTTGAAACCTCATCCTCGGGCGGGATGAGGTTTCATGAGGGTATTAAAATTTGTATGAAATATCTAAATAAAAGAAATTGACGTGACAGTTTCACATGAGGGGACATGTCAATAATTTTTTTCTCAACTTTATTCACTGTTTGAAACCTGAGCCGACCTCCCTGAAGCAGCACTTTGCCTCAGCAAGATCTGTGCACTCTTTCACGCGCACGTGTGATAGAGCGCACTCCCAGCTCAGGGAATGCCCCCCCCCCCCCCAGCACAGGGAGCGCATAACATTTCCTGGCGCACATCATGCTGGGCGGGCCTTAATTGGCCCGCCCACCACGCAAAATGGCGGCGCGCCCCGATAGGGGGCGCTGATCGGGAACCCGCCCACTCCTGCACAACCACCCCCCCCTGCCGGGGGGAAGATGCTGCCCTAGGGGTCATTGTTTAAAACTAAGGGGTCACCCCTAAGGCTGAGATGAGAAGAAATTTTTCCTCTGGGGTCTGAGTGCCTTTGGAACACTCTTCCTCAAAATGCGATGGAAGAAGACTCTGAATATTTTTAAGGCAGAGCTAGATAAATTCTTGACGAATAAGGAGATGAAAGGTTTTTGGAGGTAGGTGAGAATGTGGAGTTGAGGTTACAATCAGATCAGTCATGATCTTATTGAATAGTGGAGCAGGCTCAAGGGGCCAAGTGGCCCACTCCTAATTCATATATTTAATAATTTGGTGCACATACTGCTACTTGCTACACTTTACACAATGAAAATGACTGTTTATTTGAAAGCAAATATAAATAGTGAGAGCTATCAAAATAAAAACTTGAATTGTGCATAAATTTCAGTGACTAAGTTGTCAAGATTTGCACAAACACAGGGATGCAGACAAACCAGGGGTAGCTTAATTTCAGTTCTAATTTTTAAATAAGAGCAATAAATAGCTGTTTGTCAGAGATTATGTTTCCACAAAGGTTTAAGCCTATTTTAATGACTGATGGTCTGGATTTTTTAACATAGCCACATTTGCACTTTTATTTCCTCTAATTTACTGAGTTGATTAGTGTTTCTTACTCGTATAGATAATTTAATATCATAGCTTCATCCATCTTGTCATTAGGGCCTTGTTATTAATATCGCAAATGTCTTTAGCAAAATCAAAGCTAAGGCTTATCATTACAATTTCAATTCAGTTTAAGTGGACACCAGTTTAGGCAGCAATATTTAATACAGTATTACAAAGCTAATATACATTGAGTCACAGCAAACATATTTTGAAAAGTGGTTATAATGGGCATGTTGTATTAATATGTTGACTAAATCGGTGCTTTTAAGCTGTACAGTTGAAAATATTTTATGTAATTTGGCTTTGTTCTAAATCAAACTATGAAAGCACAGTAAGTAATAACCTAGTGGAAAATCTCTCAACTATATCCCATTAACTCAATTGTCACAGGTTCCACTGTGTACGTCCTTCAGTCAACAAGTAATGCTTCAACCTAAGTACCAGGTTATAATGCTCTGTGCACCTCTTTCACGAGTACAGATGGACACTAAACATCCCAGTGCACCATATGAAGAAGGGGATGAGTCCTCCTGGTGTCATAGATAACATTCCACTCTCAATCAGAGCCATCAGAAAATTCACAGCTCAAATCAGTTTTAGTTGTAATATCAAGCTGTGCAAATTGGCTGCTACGTTTACCTTTATGAAATCAGCGACTTTTTATTCATTTGTGGGCTTTGAGCATCGCTGGCAAGGCCAGCAGTTATTGTTCATCCCTGTTTGCCCTTAAGGTGGTGGTGAGCCATCTTTTTGAACCGCTGCAGTCCATGTGGTGTAGGTACACCATAGTGCTGTTAGGGAGGGAGTTCCAGGATTTTGACCCAGCGACAGTATACGAATGGCAATGTAGTTCCAAATCAGAATATTGCATGGCTCGGAGGGGAACTAGTAGCTACTGGTGCTCCCACAAACCCACAACCTCACAACCTCCTTTGATAGCATCTTCCAAACCCATGGCCTCAGCAGATGCATGGGAATACCACCACCTGCAAGTCCCCTCCAAGCCATTCTCCATGCTGACTTATTTCGCCATCCTTCACTGTCACTGGGTCAAAATCCTAGAACTCCCTTCCTAACAGCACTGTGGGTGTCCCTACACCACACGACTGCAGTGGTTCAAGAAGGCAACCCACCACCACCTTGAGGGAATTGGAGATGGGCAATAAATGCTGGCTTAGCCAGTGAGGCCCAACGCCGTAAACAAGTGAAAAAAAATTGCTTCCCTTGTTCTTCTAAGTGGCAGATGTTGTGTATTTGTTGAAGTAGCCTTAACAAGTTGCTGCAGTGCAGCTTGTACGTCTGGTACTCACTGCAGCCACTGTACACTGGTGATGGAAGGAGTAAATGTTTAAGGTGGTGGATGGGGTGTGATTAAGTGGGCTGTTTTGTCCAGTCTTCATTGCTACAGTAAATTATTTGCATTTGTTTGGCTAAATTACAATGCAAATAATTTCCTTTAAGTAGCATTTTTCTCTCTCTCCTCACCAATTACCGTATCTATCTGGTCTCCCTTACTTGTTCCCAAGGCTCATTTTTGTCACAGTACCCACTAATATCACTGTGAATATTGGTGAATTTCAGATGACTTACAACTCTTATCTATCAAAAATGTCTATAAAGATTAAATGCTCTAACAAAATCTTGAAATTCAGATAATATCCAAATTAAGCAAAGCCCCTTGTCTGCTGGTAGCATGACTTGGAAAATTGTGATTTGATGACTAAGGGTATTGAATCATTTAAGTTCTGTTGCCTGTTGTAAGAATTTGCCCCACTGTGATGTATTCCAACTATTTATAATCTCATTTCAGAGTATGTTAATTTCCCATTGATACTAATTATTTAATTAGCCGTTTATAATTTTTAGGGTCCAGAGCACTCTTCAGCCAGACCAGAACGATTCCTACAGATGTGTATTGAAGACTCAGATGTATATCCTGTGAGTTTAAATATCTGTCCATTATTCTATTTGTGTAACCACAAAAAACATTTATTGGTGAAAAAGCATCCACATAAAATGAAACATTCAGAATAAAGTGATTATCCAGAAAACAATGACAGTATTAATTGTTAACCGGCTTTGAAGCACCTTCATTATCTATGTAAAGTACAGGTTGAATCTTTGAAATGAAAAGATTAAAGTGATATTCACCCTGCTCCTTGTAAATATAAAGGACATAACCTGAATCAAACATAATCCTCTAAGAGTACTCTGTATTCCCTTATTCAGGTTTTATTTTTATACTATCTCAAATCAGATTTACAATCTATTCTCTTGCATTAAATAAGCAAAAATCTGGTGCCTCAGGTTTTGTATCAACCAGCATTATGTGAATACGTCAACTGCAAAAATTGCATACATTGCTCCTTTAAAAAAAAGTGAGGTTAAGTCAGATGATTTAAATCCATAACGCCTACTAAAATGTAAAATATATCCCCTTTAGGCCCAGCTCTCACAAACATCTTTGCTGGGTTCCATGAGAAACATGATTTCGATGGAATGACACCCAACCTTCTACATCTTGCATATTTCCGATATGTGGATTATACATTTGCTATATTTAAATCCACAGATGCATGTAATAATTTCCTTGCATTTCTTAATGGGGTCTATCCTGCACTCAAATTCATCTTTGGAATGGAGCAATCAAATGAACTCCCTTTGATTATGAAAGTAAATTGGCAAGAAATATAAAAACAAACAATAAGAGCTTCTACGGGTATATAAAAAGAAAGAGTAGCTAAAGTGAGCATGGGTCCCTTGGAGGATGCGACTGGAGAATTGATAATGGGGAAGAGGGAAATGGCAGATAATTTAAACCAATATTTTGTATTGGTCTTCACGTTCGAGGACAGTATAAACATTCCAAAGATATCAGATAAGGGGCAAATGGGAGGAAAAATCTTGTAACAGTCTCTATCACAAATGACAAAGTATTTGACAAACTAATGGGACTAAAGGCAGACAATTCGCAAGGATCCAAGGGTTTTAAAGGAAGTGGCTGCAGAGATAGTGGAGGCATTGGTCGAAATATTCCAGAACTCACTGGATTCCAGGAGGGTCCCACGGATTGGAAAACCGCTAACATGACGCCCCTGTTCAAGAAGGGAAGGAGACATAGAGCAGAAACTATAGGCCAGTAAGCCTAACATCTGTCATTGGGAAATGCTAGAGTCAATTATTAAGGAAGAAATAGGACACTTAGAAAAGCTTAATGCAATCAAACAGGGTCAACATGGTTTTGTGAAAAGGAAATCGTGTTTGACAAATTTGCTAGAGTTCTTTGAGGATATAATAAGCAGAGTTGATAAAGTGGTAGATGTAGTGTATTTGGATTTCCAGAAGGCATTCAGTATGGTGCCACATAAAAGGTTATTTCACAAGATAAGAACTCACGATATTGGGGGTAATATATTAGCATGAATTGAGATTGGTTAACACTCAGAAGACAGAGAGTCGGGATTAATGGGTCTTTCGCAGGTTGGAAAGACGTAATTAGTGGAGTGCCACAAGGAACGGTCCTAGGGCCTCAATTATATACTATCTATATTAATGACTTGGAGGGGGGTGGGGGGGGCAGAGTGCAATGAGGGCATAAGGAATCTGCAAGGGGATATAGACAGGCTGAGTGAGTGGGCAAAAACTTGGCAGATGGAGTTTAATGCAGAGAAGTGTGAGGTTGTGCACTTTGGTAGGAAAAATCAAAAGGTAGACTATTTTTTAAATGGAGAGAGACTCCAAAAAAGTGCAGCCCAGAGGGATCTGGGTGTTCTTGTGCATGAAATACAAAAAGTTAGCATGCAGGTACAGCAAGTAATTAAGAAGGCAAATGGAATTTTGGCCTGAATTGCTAGGGGGTTGGAGTTTAAAAATAGGGGAGTCTTGGGAAGAACTTCCCCGTTGGCGAACGGGGGCGGGGCCCGCTTCCCGAACCGTAAAATGGCACGCGGTGACATCGAGCGGGCGTCCCGACATCACTGAGCATAATTTAGATTGCCAGCTCGACGGGCACGCAGCCATGTCGGCTGTGCACTCGCCGAACTGCCAAAGGCCTATTAAGGCCATAAAGAAAGTAATTAAAGTTGTTAAGAATGCTGCCTGTCCAACCTTAAGGTTGGCAGGCAGGCGAAGAGCCCAGGCAGCCTTCGCATTTTTCATGAAACCTCATCCACGGGCAGGATGAGGTTTCCTGAAGGGTTTATTAATTAAATGAAAAAATTAATGGACATGTCCCAGCTCATGTGACAGTTTCACATGAGGGGAAATGTCCTTAAATTTTTTTTCACCTTTATTAAATTTTCCAGAACTTAAACTAATCTCCCTGAGGCACTTCCGCCCTTTCACGCGCATGCGCGAAAGAGCGCAGGCCCCGACTCACGGAATCCCCCCGCCTGCAGAGCGAGTGCACAGCGCTTCTGGGTGTGCGTCACGGTGGGCGGGCCTTAATGGCCCGCCCACGTAAAATGGCAGCATGCACCCGATTGGGGGCGCCGATCGGATGCC
The DNA here is from genome assembly GCF_964194155.1 of Cetorhinus maximus. Classification (NCBI taxonomy): domain Eukaryota; kingdom Metazoa; phylum Chordata; class Chondrichthyes; order Lamniformes; family Cetorhinidae; genus Cetorhinus; species Cetorhinus maximus. The sequence goes on along the minus strand of NC_135905.1, from coordinate 18,931,867 downwards.
TGCGCCCGCTCCTGCACTCGCCCCCCTGCCCCCCCCACCCGACACGGGGAAAATTTTCCCCATGGTCTACTGCAAGCCTACCTTCACTGGTGCACTATAAGATTGGCCTTATCGGTAACCTCGTAAATAGGGCCTGAGCCATTTGCTTATCTTGCAAGCTTGATGCTGAAATAGAGCTCATCAAAGACATTATATGGGATAATGGCTACCCTGATCAGATCATTTCACACTGTATATCGTGCAAACTCATGAACGGGTCGAAGGCCATCACTTTCGGCCCTGAAAAGTGCCTAGTCTGCCTCAGATTACCCTGGAAGGGCATAAAGATTTGAGCAACAGGTGAAGCTAGTTGTTTCACGCTGCTACTATGCAGTAGCAACACAAATTGTATTCTCCGCTAACAGGATGCTGCCATCAAGCCAAAAAGACATTCTGCCTGTCACACAAATGAGTAATGTGATGTATGAATTTTAGTGCCAGTGTTTTGCTAGGTACATAGGCTGTATGTCCCAAAGACTGGCTGATCATATTAAACAGTATGTCCCTTCCTCTTTTCGCAACGGGCAAGGTATGGACTGTACCCAACCAGCCTGTGCTTGCAAAACTCAAAATAGTGTCCAACATTAGATGTGATTCCACCATTGGACAACATTTGCTAAATAATCCGCAGTACGCTAAGAACTACACTGACAACCAATTTAAGATTGTCAGTCGGGCTCGCAGTGTGGAGTATTTGCATGTACTGGAAGCTGCATATATTAATACACAGGGCCCTGTTCTTTACAGACAGAAAGAACATTGTGCCTGTTTCAGCTGAACAAAAGAAGGGACAGCCATTTCCTGGTTCATTCCCGAGGGCAATGCCTTGATCAATCAGAGTTAAGCTGCCTGGTTTAAACTTCAAACAACGCTTGGCAGTTAACTGTCAGTCACCATCAACTGATGCATTCTCCATGGCAATGACTACTAATCAGAGTCCATTTGTCAAACAATCAGCACTGTCTTCTCATACAGTATAAATATGTTGTTTCCTCCTGACATTGGTACTTTCTTGCAAATTGTACTGATGGGTGCAAGATGAAAAGCTTTGACAAAAATTGTCTTTTTTTTTCAGCAATACTCAAGCTTTGTACTATCAAACAACTAATTAATAAACACCAGTGGAAGAGATGAAAAGTCATTGATCCAAAACATTAACCCTGTTTCTCTGTCCAATGTTGCTGTTTGACTAGCCAAATATTTCCAACATTTTCTACTTTTATTTCAGATTTCCAGCACCTGCAGTATTTCACTTTTTAGTGAAATAAGGCATATGTATATTCAAGTAAAAGGAAATTTTGGAGTCACTTGAACTTTGTGACTTTCATCACTTCCCAGTCAAGTTGCTACAAATAAATTGAGATGTTCTGTAGTTGGGAGAAGTTGGGACTAACTTTATCCAGCTCAACAAGCTGCAGGTTGCCCTTGTTAATCATGGAGTTAAATTGGTGATGGTCATGTAGAAGTCCACAGGCCAGGCTGTTTCACCAGTTCATCTAAGGGAGGGGTGCTAATTCATGGAGCAACCTGCAAAGAAGGAAAGATGTGACATTGATAAAATGAATTTCCCTTTTAGATCCTCCTCTTCCTTCAGCTAAGGGGGTGTTGGTAGCCATGGACTTCCTTGGATTGTTCCATGACTATGCTTGGCAAGGTACTGCAGTTGCTTTCTGCAGTATGGCTGACCACAAAACTCTCCCACTCTTACCGTCAGGCGTATCGGATTTGCAGGCTGATAATCAACCTGTTTGGTCATATGAATGCACCTTCCGTGGCCATCAAGTACTGAAGTGGGACTTGAACTTGGAGCTTCTGGCTCAGAGGTAGGGACACTTCACTGCACCACAAGACCTCCAACCCATTTAGATACTGGACCAAATGATTGTTGAACCTCTTAATTTTAGTTTAAGCTCCTATGCTGATGTATCACAGTTAAATGAATTCAGATGCTAAACTGTTTTTTTGTACCATTTCAATTTGAAGTTTGAATCCCTTCAACTAATTTCTATCAAAAAGCATATCCCCAAAAATATGTGTGTACTGTTCACTAATTTAGGCAGCATATATTGTCCTCATTGATCTAAGTTAAACTGATTTGGATAAGTGTGAGTTGTTTCAATTCAGATTTTCAGTGTTCAGTGCCGTTTTCAAGTACTGAATCATTGCACAAACTAAAATTGCTGAAGGAAAATTAAGGAAGGTTACTGGATTTATGTATTTTTTCTTTTGTGTGTTCTTTGGTTAACAAATACATTGAAGCATTCAGCTGTGTTGTGTTTAGTTAAGGCCATTAAAAAGCTGTTGGCAAGCATCCATTATAAACCATAGCAACAGATAGCCCTTCCAGCTTGCACTTTTGTTTCAAAACCAGATAAATTAACCACAATGCTTGTATAGAGCAAAAATGCAGTACTGGACTGCAGTACACAAACCACTTTACTGACAACAGCAGTTATCATTGTTTTGACCAAAATACTTCCTAAATGGATTAAAAGTTTTACTTTGATTTGCTTCTGGTGTCATCAATGCATTTTGTTTTGGATTTCCAGCATCCACAGTTTTTTGCTTTTATCAAGGTCACAGCTGGATGCACCATTTAATTTGTTTCTCTAAGTTATGTTTAAAAATGAATAATTAACAAAACAAATTTCAAAAGGCAATTCTTGAACAAAAAATGCCAGTATGAATGCAATATTTTAATGACTGGGTTAGGATCAGTCTCTTGGTTTTCAATGCAGTAAGAATTCTGATTGTCCTGTTCAAGTTTCGGTCGAGAACTTGAGGTATAATCTCTCAAAGCTCTGTGTAAACTAACATTACAGTGTGCTTCAGCTAGAACTTTTTCTTTAAAAAATGTATTACAGTATGATCTTCATTATGATGGCTTTCTGAAAGTATGAAGGCAAGTGATAGTTTGAAGTAGGCTTCATTAATATTTCTGAAGAAAAATTGTAAATATTTTGCTACATGATTTCTATCTGAATTTTATGAATACTATGACTTTTTTCCCAGAAATATACTGAAGAATTCGAAGTAAGGCAACTGTTTGAGTGCAATTGGATTATAGTAAACTGCTCCACACCAGCAAGCTACTTTCACGTGTTGAGGAGGCAGATTCTGCTACCATTTAGGAAGCCGGTATAAAAACTTGCCTTGTTATTTTATGGTCATAATCGTTTATAATTTCATCAGAGAAAATTATTATTTTAAGAATTATTATTTTAAGGATTTTAAGTTACACATGACCAACTACTGTCATAGTACATCACTGGCATGCTGTGTTAATTTTTACATGCAACGTTAATGTTCTGCGCTTCATATTCATTTTAAACTTCATCTAACTCGCTTCCTGTTTCAGTTGATTATCCTCACGCCAAAATCTCTGCTAAGACATCCAGAAGCCAAGTCCCATTTTGATGAAATGAAAACGGGTAAGTTTTGCTCTTAGAGTCAAAAAGTATCAAAACAATACAGTTTTACAAACAGCTTTAGAAAGAATTTTCAAAATTTAGAAACTGACATTACGGGTGAAGTTTCAGTTTTGGGCACAGTCAATAACCATGGTGAATTGCATTGTTTTCTGCATTGAAGTTTTTGCTCAAGCTTCCACTCAAACTCATTTGCATTTCGCCAAGTATAAAATCTTCCATGAACCAATGGTAAGCTGGTGCATGTAGTTTTATCAGTGTTCAGTCATCACCTGTGAGTAACCTGATTTTAAACCACTAAAATGACTTTAAAAATTACATAGAAACATTTATTAGTTTCATGGCTGTACAGTAGTCAGTTTCTTCATAAATTATGTAATATTTGAAAATGTTTAAAAGGTGTCTAACTGTGCCCTTGTGCAATTAATGGCACCCCCCACCCCCCCCATTATCCTAAGAGATTCAAGTTACATTACTCTGTACTTTTCCCAATGTTGAAATTATTGGATTAGCCCTCTGGTACTAAAGTAAAGTTCAGGGCCTAGACATTCAATGGGGCAAAGTGTGCTTAAAACATTTAAATAAGGGTCCTAAACTTGGCCAGTGACCAGATTAAGAACCCTCCTCTAGCCTAACTTCTAAAGTCCACCTGCTGCTGATCTCTGGGGTAGTGCCAGCTCGGGTCAGGTTCAGTGACACTGCACCTTTAGGTAAACTGACCTTCTCTTCCAGACGTGGTAGAGGTATAACCACATTTTCAGTACCTGAAATGAAATGCAGGAGTGAGGGTTAGACTTTGGTATGAATGCAGAGCAGAGAAGAAATAGCTGATGGCAGCTAAATTTCGCTACGCAGAGTACATAAAATGAGATTGAAGTAAGAAGGTAATGTCACAATAACAACTCCCTCCCTGCCCGTGATGGCTAACACGGTTTCTTCTGTGGGCATTGGATATGTAGATGAGCTCCCCCTCCTGGTGTGCACGCCCTTGGGCAAAAAAGAAGGATGTGCGTTGTTGATAGTCTCATTAGGTTTGAGGGAATTTGCCTTCCATGTTTCAACAGTTGAAGTGCAATATGTAAGAAGTGAGAGCTGCACTAGTGTTGAGTTTGTGACTGAGGAGAAGGAGTTGGAGTGAAGTTTGGTCAATGATTATAAGAAAGTGAAGGCAAACTAGGGAAAGGAAGTATTGTTAATAGTGAAGTTGAAGGTGTGAGCAGAAAGTAAGAGAGCAGCATTCTTACCTTAACAAACCTGGTTAGGTCATTAAACTTCAGTATTACTGCCATGTCCTGGGAACTAAACTACTGGCATTGACCTCCACCACAAACTTTGGCAGAGATGATCCCTGGGATAACTGCCCACTGGAGGAGAGCAGAAACTCCATTCTCTTGACAATTGCATGGGCCAGGGCCTCCAAAACAACATCAGAGAACCTGAGTGCCCAGTCTGGCCCTCTTCCAGGTGTCTTCAATTTGGGAAGTTTCCCTGCTGAATGCAACCAGTGTGCACTCCTCCTTTAAGAGATGCTGGCTGCCTTTAAGTGGTTTCCATCTCACCCCTCCATTCCCAAAACAGATGTGCCTTCAATAGGCAGAGCTGGCTGCTTCATTTAAATTAAATCCCAACAGCCATTTAACATGCTGTCTAGGGCCACATGAACAGGCAGGTGAGCCCTTGTATTACCAGGCGTGATCAAGTTTCGGGGTCGATATATTTAATGTAGCAGCCATACAGCATCCATATTTGTTATGCTAAGGATAATGAATGATGGATAGAGGAACATGATAGTGTAAAAATGTTAATAAAACCATTTCACAATTAACTTGGAAATACTCTCCTTTTCAGCCTTGGGGCTGGAGCTTGATTTCAACTCAGATTATTAGATGGAAAGTCTCCTTAGCACCCATAGAGATCCTGGCTACACCACCACCACCACCTTTTATATTTCAAATTTTGTACTGATACACTTGTAAATTTGGCCCAGAACTCAACTGTAGAAGTGATATACTTTTGATAATGTTTCCACTGAGACCTCCGAAGATTGGTCATCTCAGTGCAAGATAAAGAATCAACTTAATACCCCAGAATTCTTAATGAATCATCATGAACCATGTATAAGTGCACTTCTTTACAATTATTTATATGAGTTGGAGTTCTTAGATTAACAATGTGCCAGCATCCAAGTACAGCATCAGATCAGTTTATTAGTTTTGCATACTGAACACTACTTTTTTTAAATAAAAAAAACAAAGAATTTCAGTGCAATTATAATGCATCGTGCCTCCTTGTTCAATGATGCATGTTTTGAAGCAAGCTAAGGTAATCAATGTTGAAGAGTTATCATTACCATTGATATTTCATAGGAACAACATTTCAACGCATCATTCCTGATGAAGGGCTTGCGGCTCAAAATCCCAATCATGTGAAGAGGCTGATCTTCTGCACAGGCAAAGTTTATTATGAGCTTGCAAAAGAAAGGATAAACAGAAAAATGGAGAAAGAGGTGGCTATCATTAGGCTGGAGCAGGTAATGTCTAAATGGAGTTTAGGGAAGCAAAAGACTGGGTATTATGATTTTGCAGAAATGGCTCTCGTGTTCATTTATCAAAATAACATTTTGGTAATTTTTAAATTCAAAAATAAGATTTTTTTTATATGGGCTTCTGCACTTTCCTGATTTATGATTTTCCATTCATGAAAGCAAACGCCCTGTGATGGTGAGTTCAAAAGCAGAAAACTCTGGCCTATTTTTTTCACTGCAATATAATTGCAATGTGCAGTAATCTGCACATTTGACTGCAACCTCTGCAGGTTTAGTTAATGCTGAGAGAGAAGAAAATGAACTGGCACATTGGATCTGCACACTGTCCTTGTTTCTTGAACCTGGACTGAAGGGATGAAAGTTTCACCATTTCTTTCTCTGTAATGGTACTGAGTGGCAAGTGTCAACCTAGTACCTGGTGTAAGTGCAAGCCCTTTGCACAAAACAGCCTGTTTTGAAATTTAAAGTTCATTCAGAAGCCACAAGGATGACTGGTCATGTGAAAGGGGCTTTTACCCTAAAGAATATATTCTCAAACTCCTCTAAAAATTACTCTTTCTGCGTGCTGGAGGATTTTTAACGTAATTCTATTTCGTGAGTAAACATGAAGCATAATATAACTGTTGGTCAATTTCAAGGTATCCATTTTTTTTAAAAATCAGTCACTGAAGCACTTTTTGTTTCAGGTTATATGGTTTCAAATGATAGTTAAAAAAGATGCCCAGACTGTGATCCAATCGGTAATGGACAGTTATAGTTGTGTAACATGAAAACCACACCTTGCACAAGGGCATCACCCTGAGCCACCATAAAATTATCTGCACAGATATTTAAATAATTAGCCTTCCCAACAATTACTTTTGAAGATGTACAAGTTGTAATGATAAAAATGTTTTATGCCTTTTTCAGAAAACGTTCCGGTATTGTACTTAGGATGGAAAGATAACACTTCCTTAGATTTAGTTATGACTTGAATTTTTTCTCACGTTTTTATCTGTATCCTGATGTTCCCTTTTTGCAGATATCACCATTCCCCTTTGATCTGCTGAAAATGGAAATTGACAAATATCCTAATGCTGAACTCACCTGGTGCCAAGAAGAGCACAAAAACATAGGCTACTTTGACTATGTGAGGCCTCGTTTCAGAGTGACAGTACAGTTTAAAAGGCCTGTTTGGTAAGTATGTAGAGTTAAGTGATTTTTCATTGCATTTTCTAGATATGTTGCTTCAGAAAAAGATGAATGATTGTAAAAGAGAGAATAAAACTGGAGTGTGCCATTGGTTCAGGTGGTGCTTGCATGTGGCAGCACAGCTTTTAAGATAAAAAGACTATTCGGAATATGTCAGCTGTGGATCTGTTGATAGCATTTGTGTCTCAGTCAGAAGGGTTGTGTGTTCAAGCTCCACTCCAGTGACTTGAGCACAAGATCTATTCTGATACTCCTGGTGCAGTATTGAGAGTTGGGTATCATCCTTCAGATGAGACATTAAACTAATATCTCTTTTTTTTTAAAAAAAAAATTCCCGTTTGTGGGGCCTTGCCATATGCAAATTGGCTATTGCATTTGCTACTTTAAAATAATAGCCATATTTCATTAGCTGTAAGGCACTTTGGCATGTGCTGTGATAATGAAAGGTGCCATATAAATGCAAGCCTTTTTTCTTTACAACAGTGTAAACTTTTTACATGAGCTAATGGGGGAATCCTATGCATAATTTAGACCAACACTTAATTGCAATACTCAGGGAGCACTGTGATTCAAAAGGTGGTCTGAAAGATGTGGTGAGTTATTCTATAAATACAAGTTTTCTTTGTTTCTTTCTCCCGCTTGTTTTGAAGAGGTTTTAACATAACTTGTCATGACCCAGAGGCAACAGGTGCCTTTGGTGCAGCTTGACTGTCTTGCATTGATATTAGGGGAAGAGTTTAATGAGAAGTGGGAAAGATTATTTTGGGTCTAAGAGTTCTTAAGTTGCAAGAAAGGCAACTTTCAAATGCTGACTAAATAAGGCTACTAAATATTAATATCTGCAACTACATACCAAAGAAAGTCCAACGTAATAGCCGTGCTAATATAAAATAAATTTCAATTCTGTATTTCCTGGGTGTTGTTGCAATCCCTTGGAAATATGATAAACCAGAAAAATGCTTAACATAATTTCATCAATTTTTAGAAGGGAATTTCAGAAGCACAGTTATTATAAAGAAGAGTCATATTTGAATTAAAACATTAACTCTCTTTCCCTTCCCACAGGTTCTGCCAGACCTGCTGAATATTTCCAGTGCTTTATTGTTTATATTTGCACAGTTATTGTGTTAGGCTTTCTCTGGTATGCACTCGCAGATATTAATATTTAATAGCCTATTTAGTCAGCATTTGAAATTTAGTGTGGGCATTTTTTTCTTAGCCTGTCTTCAATTTCAAGCATCCTTACTGGTTATTAAATTTAATTAGACTCTTGGTTATCGTTATATTCTTGTTATCAGTGGTATTTGTTTATCCAGATCCCCAAATAATTACAAGGGCAGAATTTTCTGCCTGTCAGGCGGGCTGGTTGGGAACAGGTGCGGGAGGGCATGGAGCCGATTGCTGCCCGCAATCGTCTGCACACCGGCATTTTACATTGGCGGGCCAATTAAGGCCCGCCCAGCATGACGCGCACCCGGTAGCGCTCAGCGCTACCTGTGCGGGAGGAGGGAGAGTCAGGGCCTGCGCTCTTTCACACATGCGCACGAAAAGGTGCAGAAAACGTCGAGGCACAGAGCTGCCTCAGGGAGATTAAGTTCATGTTGAAAGTTTGAAATAAAGATAAAATAAAATTGTTTAAACATGTACCCTCATGTGACAGTGTCACATGAGCTGGGACATGTTTATGAAATGTGAATAAATTATTTATAGATTTTATTAAACCTTCAGGAAACCTCATCCCGCCCGTGGATGAGGTTTCCTGAAAAACGCGAAGGCCGCTTGGGCTCTTTGCCTGTCCGCCAACCTTAAGGTTGGACGGGCAGCATTAATGATTAGTTTAATTGGCTTTTTAATGGCCTTAACAGGCCTCTGACAGTTCAGCAGGCGCATAGCTACCTCTGGCGCGCGCCCACTGAACGAAAAATCTGAATGACTCACAGTGATGTCGGGACGCACGCCAACGTGAAAATTCTCCCCCAAGAGTACGTTTCAAATTTTAGGATAGCACATAGTGAACATTTTTCAGGTAAAGAGCATACATTTTATACTTATGTTCAGTTGTTTGGGGGCTCACATCAAGTTTCACTCCGTTTAAACTGACTTATTCATCTTTTACAGGTATGTCGGGCGTGACTCTTCACCAGCCCCAGCCACAGGTAACAAGAACACTCACCTCACAGAGCTGCAGGGCTTATTGGACACATCTTTCAACCTCCAAGCTTTTGAGGGCATGACGGTTTAGATTGAATGAAACCAACCCTTGTGGACATATTATTGGGTGTTGTTTCAGGGAAATGCACATCTTAAACTGCTGAGAAATAATGCATAAACAATTGTTGTTTGTTTCTTATATTTTCCCCATTGCTCTCATTCATCACATAAATGAGGTCTTCTGAATGTTTTCAGCTTTTCTTTTGTTCATGGGATGTGGGCGTCGCTTCCCTAATTGCCTTTGAGAAGGTGGCGGTGAATTATTTTGGTAGGTTATTTTGCAAAGCTAATTTAAACCGTTTTTAAATCTTTAAGTAAAATGTGAATATACAAGTTGAGAACCAGGAGAAAAAAAGGATATATTATTCAGTCATTTTATTTTTATAATCACTTTTGTTCAGTCAATGCGCTATGGGTTTTTTCAGGTTTTCTTCTTCATAATTTTGAAAGGTACACTATTGGGGTAGCTACAATAATAAAACGTTTTAACAATATCACTCAGCTTTCTTGAGAAGATACCTTTAATTGTACTTGTAGTTAAGAAAAAATAGACAGTTCACTATGTATAGTTGATTCTTGATGAAAGAATATCAACTAGGTAGTCTCTCACAAAACACCATGACAAGGGCAGTTGGAAATTTGACACCTTCATCAGTACATGATGAAAGGCACTGACCTGATGTCCTATTGGTTCCTACCTATTGCTTGTGACATCTACAATCTAAGGAAGCATGATTCTTTTGGGAGAGGTGGGAGTTTATTTGAAAAATAGGGAAGGAGAATTTACACCAGCCTATTAAGGATTCGTTCTGTGCAATACTTTTATTTTTCCTTGCCCAACACTAACTCCCCCTCACCATGAAATAAATTGAGACCAGCAAGTTGCCTTCACAATTGAGCTTTCAGCAGTAGAATAGGTACACTGAGATAATATTCTGTGAAATTTTAAATGACAGTATTTATTCTGCAAGTGAGATTGACCTGATAAATGATAAAATTGCAAATATTCAAGATCATTTTTGCTTGTGGAAGGAATTCTATATTATATTAATGATTTAGTATTCTATTTAAATATATTTTGCATTACAAACATAAGTATCTGAATGAGCTACTGTCCTGCCCAGAAATATGAAAATAGAAATTGGCTGCATATTTGGGGAAGGTTTTTGCTTGTTTCACCAGTGAGGCACTGATTATCCTTCATTAATGTTCAAAAGCACATTGGATTTGTATTTAAGCTTGGTTTAATCATTTATTATGTAAATATATCAAGCTGCCAATTTCTAAGTTTGTTAAGAATAAACTTAAACTCATGTTTTGAAATCAAAACCAAATTGAAGAACATGGAGAGAACTGTTGCGGATCCTGTACAAGTATAATAATTTTTACTGCTGTTACATTTTGTTTACCACTGTAGCCAATGGTAAACCAATTTTGGTTACCATTGCAGCAGGGAAAATAGGCGAAGGATAATTGCAGTGAGTAGCTGTTACTCCTTTTCCTTATCTGCCACAACAAGAAACGATGTAAGTGGAACACTTGCACAGCTTACTGTGTACATAACAATCGGACTCGCGTGAATTCTGGATCTGTGGTAAGGTATATTTCAATGGTCTCAACTTCCAATGTCACCCTCGACTAACATTGACTGACTTCAAAATTAAAGTAATTGTTTTCTGCTTAAGCTGTCGTGGAGCTCTTATCATAATGAGGTGCTTCAACTTATGGAAAAGGTCAAAAGAAAAACCTGTATGAAGAGCTATCCAATTCCTTAATGTGCAGCTCCCTTTTAGTGAGACAGAGCAATGTTCCTTGATTTAATGGAGTTGGCACATTTGGAAGATTAGCACTTGAGTCATAGCAGTTTATATTGTTCATCTTAAATTTAATGCAAAATAAAACATATAAAAGGACATTGAGCTACATTTCCTGTTTGCTAATTTTAACAAAGAAAAGTTGATGTGAGTATAAAGTGATTAAAAGAGTAAAAAAGTAACTTGAGTGCTTGGCAAAGGGGATCATGAAGAATTGCATTGTGACATTTCAAAGTAGAAATGACAAATGCTGAAGAAAGGATGACCAAACCTGCATGTAGGAGATATAGGAATAACTGAAGAGGGATTATTCACAATAGATTGATACAGCCCCACACACTGTTTAATATAAATCTCCTAGTGCAAGGGATTTCGATAGTTTTAAGAACAGAATATTTCTTGCGATTGGTGCTAATATATAGCTTGTTTATATTGTGATTGTTGAGCCATCAAGTCTACTTATGTTGAGCAGTCAATCAATTTTTTCTTCCTCATTAGTTAAGTATTAAAAGTCTGTTTTTCTCCTTTTCAGTTATTATTTTTACATCATTATGTCATATTACATTAAATCTTGAAATTTTTACACAAAATTGCTCTACATAATATTCCAGCATACAAAATGAGATACAACCACCTTGAACATTCCTCATCCACACTATCATCTTGCCCTCCAAAATAAAATTAATCATATACACATTTTTTTTGTTAGCCTACACAGAAACTTTGAAATGAAACAACTTTTCCCTGCTTCTGTAACCAGCTCACACCCTGGACCCCGGTTGTACCTTCCCCCATATGTTTCACTCCGCACCTAGCTGGCCAACTCTACACATTTGGAGGCCTGATGTAAGCAAAATGTGCACATGCAGGAGTTCATTTTATGTAAACTCCTGCAGTTCCTAGAACTCCGTGATCAAGATGCCAACAAATACATATTGGAGCATGCTACTTTCTGGTGGTCAGGCTTTGACCCAGCAGAGTCAAAAAGATCCTTATAACAGGGTGAATTTTGTTCATAATTTGTTTTACTTCAGAAAACACTTTAAAACAAATTGAGAGTGACAAATCTTAAAGGGCAACAATGTAATCAAGTGGAAATTTTACTCGTATAAAATCCTTAGGCTTTCAATTTTGCATATCATATTGTCAATTGATGTTTTGGAGTGTATATATGGAGATGACCTAGACTTGGATATTTGGAGCACAATATAAGTTCGGAGACGACACAGATCAGAAGCATGGTTAACTGAGAAGGGCTGTAAGTTATTTCAGGAGGACATGAGTGAGCAGATGGCACAGAAAAATACCAGATGGGGCTTAATGTAGTAACGGATGATGGAGTGACATTGGGCTACATTTTTTCTGTGCTAACTTTAGCAAACAAATGTATATGCTAGTGATGGAGTGTGAAAGAAATTGAGAGGAAATGCACATTAAATGGTGAATAGCGTACAAAGGCAAAGAGGTAATACATAAATCTGGTTAAGTCATAGATTAAATATTATATGCAGTTTTGAGTATCATACTGTAGGGATAGGAAAGATATGCTACAGAAGACATTTATTATGATGATTCCAAGGATGAAAGGTTTTGAGGAGAGAATCACAGAATTGTTACAGGACAGGAGGAGGCCATTTGACCCTTTGTGACTGTGCTGGAGCTCCAAAGGAACAATTTAGCTAGTGCCACTCCACCACCTTCTCCCCATAGCCCTACACATTCTGACTTTTCAGATAATAATTTAGTTCCCTCTTGAATGCCTCGATTGAAACTGCCTCCACCACACTTTCAGACAGTGCATTCCAGATCCCAACCACTTGCTGCGTGGAAAAGTTTCTCCTCATGCGGAGAATTTTCTCCCCTTCAGGGGGGTTGGGCAGGAGAGGGTGCGGGTATGTGCGCAACCGATCGCCACTCAAGATTGGCTGCGCGCCACCATTTTATGTGGGCGGGCCAATTAAGGCCCGCCCAGCGTGACGCACACCTGAAAGTGCTGAGCACTCCCTATGTGGGTGGGAGGGGTTGCCTGAGTCAGGGCCTGCGCTTTTTCGCGCATACGTGCGAAAGAACGCAGAAATCTCCCTGAGGCACAGAGCTGCTTCAGGGAGATTAGTTTAAATTCAGAAAAATTTAATTAAAAAATTTTAAGACATATCCTCTCATGTGAAACTGTCACATGAACTGGGACATGTCTATTAATTTTATTAAAAATTTTCACAAGACTTTAAAAACCTTCATGAAACCTCATCCCACAGTGGATGAGATTCCATGAAAAATGCGAAGGCCGCCTGGGCTCTTCACCTGCCCACCAACCTTAAGGTTGGACGGGCAGTTCAGTTTATTGATTTAATTGATAGTTAACTGGCTTTAATAGACTCTTGACAGTTCGGCGGGTGCGCGCCTGCCGAACTGAAAATCTGAATGATGTGTGGTGATGTTGGGACGCACGCTTGATGTCACCGTGCATCATTTTATGCCTCAGCGAGCGGGCCCTGTCCCCGCTCGCCGAGCCAAAGATTCTGCCCATGTCTCCATTGCTCTTTTGCCAATTATCTTAAACCTGCCCTCTCGTTCTCCTATAGAAACTGTAAATCTTTTCAGTCCAATGGTGAAGATTTAGCAAAGATCTCTGATAGAAGTGCTCTAAAGCATGAGGGATTTGGTCAGATAAAGAGGGGAAAAAATTTCCGATGGTTTGGTAACCAAGGGGCATAAATTGAAGATCATCACCAGAAGAATGACGGAAGAGTTTAAGAGAATTTGTACACGAGTCATTAAATACCCAGGTAGTAGAATTGGTGGAAGCATAATCCATAATAACTTCTTTAAAAGGCTGAAGATAAATAGAAACATAGAAAATAGGAGCAGGTCATTTGGTCCTTCGAGCCTGCTTCGCCATTCAGTAGGATTAAGGCTGATCCTGTACCTCAATGTCATACTCCCGCTCTCTCCCCCTACCACTTGATGCCTTTAGAGTCCAGAAATGTATCTATTTCGTTCTTAAATATATTCAATGACTTGGTCCCCATAGCCTTCTGTGGTAGAGAATTCCACAGGTTCACCCACCCTCTGAGTGAAGAAATTTCCCCTCATCTCAGTCCTAAATGGGCCTACCCTGTATCCTGAGGCTGTGACCCCTCGTTCTAGACCCACCCCCACCAGAGGAAACATCATCCCTACATTGTCCATCCCTGTCAGAATTTTATGTGTCAATGAGATCCCCTCTCATTCTTCTAAACTCCAGTGTATACAGGCCTGGCTGGCCCAATCTCGCCTCACACGGCAATCTTGCCATCCCAAGAATCAGTCTGGTGAACCTTTGCTGCACTCCCTCTATGGCAAGTATATCCTTCTTGGGTAAGGAGACCAAAACTGCATGCAATACTTCAGGTGTGGTCTCATTTTCAAATACTTAGTCTTACTAGTAAGTGAATTAGAAATAAACATTGTCACTGTAAAAATCTCCTTCGAAATTCCATTCCTTCCACAGGCAACGCTCAATCCAACCAATCATGGACTCTACCCTACCTAATTTGATTTCCTGCAAAGATAGTTACACAAAACTTAACTATGTCTGCCTATTTGTACATGTGCCTTATTCAAATATTCACTGTCCTATTACATTTCCCCTTCTCCAGGTACCATGCCCTAAGAGGGCAGTGGTAACCATGGACTACCATTAGGATTTGTCCATGATTATGCTTAGCAAAGTATTGCAGTGTTTGACATTGCATTCTGCAGTATGGATGACCAGGAAACTCTCCCACTCTTTACCACCTGCCATCAGGCATATTGGAAATATTTACAGGCTGATAACCAACCTGTTTGTCCACATATGAATGCACCTTCCATGGCCATCAAGTCAGGACTTGAACCCAGCGCTTCTGGCCCAGAAGTAGGGACATTACTCGTGTGCTACAAGACCTCCTTGCACTTTCCCCATGCAATTTAAATATGTCTAAGATACTTAAATTGCATTTGATTCGAGTTGAATGTATAATGTCTTAATTTTAGACCATTTGTATATTTTGTCCAAAAAAAAGCTTTAAGGCCAGCAACTGAATAACACACATCATTCAGAAAAGACCTTTGCAGAATAAAGGTAAATGAACTATAAGCTAGTCTTTTGTGCAGCTTCCTAACTCTGCAGTCAATGGCTTGCACTCCAGAGGCTCACCAATTAGCAGCGATGTTTCCAAGTGGTTTGATTCAATTTGCCTGTTTTATGGGTGAACCAAATCAACAGAAAAGAAACTTTAGAGTTTGTGTGTCTGTGGACTTTGCAATCAGCTTTAACTTCTCTTATTTGAACACGAATGCAATAGAGTGACAAGGGACCTTCTTTCTAATGCCCTCCTTTGAAACATGTTTAAATGTCATGATGTGAATTGATGAAAAGAACGCCAAAATAAAGGTCATAAGTGAGCTATAATTGAGGCTCGTCACTGATACTAAAATGCCAGAGTGAAGTCTATTTCAGATCAGAAAATCAGCCATTTTTATGTTTTTAGAATCATGTTCATGTTATAATGTCTACTGCAGCCTCCTTTACTGTCATTGGCCAAGTTAATCAATGAAATGATTTCAGAAATAAATATTTTTAACAACTCAGTATTGCACATGTTTAAAGTATCACTGCAGTTACAAAAGTAGAGCATTTCCATCAGCAGAGCCAGGCGGTGAGGGATAGAATTGGGACCTGGTTTATATACACTTAGGAGCTTTTATTTACAGAGAGACACATTACCTATAGTGCATCTTCAATATAACAACCACTGTTTCAGCCTCATATATACTTTATATATGAGCAGTTGAATTCCCAGTTAATGAGCACAGTTGAATTCCCAGTTAATGTCCACCACTTGAACACTTGGTTATATACAATTAGCAAGCAGTCTGACATTACTAGTAGCCTTTAGTTACAAAGTTATCAGTCAAATCAGCTATTGGCAGGAACAGAGTAAAAATAACCATTTTGAAACTTAAGTCAATCAACACCATCACCACATTACGTCTTGAGAAATGCAAATGTACCACAAATTAACAAGTCTTTTCAAAATCTCAAGATACTTACACCAGGACATGAGTTATAAATGTGAAGATAAGTATCTCCTTTGTAATTGGATGAGTTACCTTTTGTTTTCTTCATTTGAATTACCACAAAACATTATATAAATAGTATTTTATAATAAAGTTAACATTTTGTTTTATGCCTTATACAACTTTGAAGAGATTTTTGGTAAATGAAAAGGTTATTCTGGCATTAAGTACTCGTGTCAGTAAATAATTGTTTCTCAAATTGTTTATTAAAATATTGTTTCTGCAACCAGTTGATTATTTAACAGTTTCATCAGTCACAATTATCCAGATATGCTTCAGTATGTACTGACAGTAGACTTACATCTTAAACAACCACTTAGTGTATCAAATATTTTTCATAACCTTGTTATTTACTGCTTCTCCAACTTCTGTGCTGTCAGCCATCTCTGCATGACAACAAGTAAATAAATATTCACATGCCCCCTCATTGTGCATTTTGTGGCCCACATGCTTTGTATCCATTCAAATGCAGCACTGCTAAATTGATGGCTGAAGCTGGATTGAACACTGAATATCAGAATAAATTAGGTTTAACAGCTGTAACAGGGTAGCTAAGGGCTCGATATTCCACAGAATCATTTCCAGCTTCGTGTGCCAGGGTGGTGACTTCACAAAGAATAATGGCACTGGTGGGAAGTCCATCTATGGTGAGAAGTTTGCTGATGAGAATTTCCAACTGAAGCACATGGGGCTTGGTACCCTGTCTATGGCCAATGCTGGACCAAATGCAAATGAATCCTAGTTCTTTATATGCACTTCAGATACTCCATAGTTGGATGGAAAGCATGTTGTATTTGATAAAGCTATAAGAGGGCTCCTAGGTCATAAAGAAAGTGGAGAAATTGGGCAGCAATGATGGCAAAACCAGCAGTACTGTTAGCATAATTAATTGTGGACAAATGTGAATGGAATTATATGATTAAATAAAACCTGATCACTTACGATTACAAAACAAAACAATATAGCGTATTACTAGATAGAAATTACCAAACTAAATTTAATAATGCATAGAACTATTAACAGTTGGCAAAGATCTTCAAGCACATGAACATGAATAATTTGGAAATGAATGACTAATTATAGAGTCAATCTAGAGCTCTTCTAAACTAACAAACTACTAAATGAGTGGAAAATGGTTGGCAATTTACTGATAATTTGAACCGAGTTAAAATCAGTGAAACAATGCAATGAAAGTGTACAGTGGATTAGCCCTTTCCATTTAGACTCTGTCTAAAGTAAAATTCTTGCTTTTAAAATAACGTGTTCTTGAAATCTAAGCCATAGCAAACTGTATGGCATAAACTTGGACTAAACTGCTGCATGGAATAAAATTCAACACACTGGGCCTTAATTCCATGGGCAGCATTTTCCCTCCGTCGAGGGGGTTGTGCAGGTGTGGGCGTGGGTGGGCAGATTCCCAATCGGTGCCCCCAGTTAGGGGTGCACCGCCATTTTACATGGGCTGTGCGCTCCCTGTGCAGGCAGGCGGGGGGGGGATTCCCTGAGTTGGGAGTGCGCTCTATCGCGCATTCGCGTGAAATAACGCACAGATCTCCCTGAGGCAAATTGCTGCCTCGGAGCTCGGCTCAAGTTTGAAAACTTTATTAAAGGGAGAAAAAAAAATCCCTGACACGTCCCCTCATGTGACACTCTCACATGAGCAGGGACATGTCAATTACTTTTATTTAAAAATTTTATACATATTTTAAATCCCTCATGAAACCTCATCCCGCCCGTGGATGAGGTTTCATGTTTTTTCTGATGGCCGCCTGGGCTCTTCGCCTGCCCACCAACCTTAAGGCTGGACAGGCAGTTACATTAATTGGGTTAATTACTTTTTTAAAGGCCTTAAGTGGCCGCTGAGTCAGCTGCGCGCCATCCAAACAAAATCTAAATGACGTAAGCGACGTTGGGATGCACACCTGACGTCACCGCATGTCATTTTACACATCGGCGAGTGGGCCCCACTCACCGACGGGAAAATGCTGCCCCATTTTAGAACAAAGAGGGGAAGACAAGATGCTATTGCAGCTGTTCGGTTATCCAGTTAAGCAATTGATTCCTAATCAACAGCAACAGGCACTCCTTTACTAATTGATATACACATGCCCCAAATCTCAAATACAACATCAGGTTTCTTTTCTTGATTTTCTTTTTAATTGAATTTCCTCCAAAAGTGCGAAACTTGTTTTTAAGGATCTGTGGAATTGTCTTTCAGTCAGTTTTGAGGCGTGAATGAGATAGAATTCTTGAAGAGAGAAACTGATAGTTCTAAATGTAATCTATGCTGTGTGTTCCCTCTTGTGATATGGGAGGCCAACTGCCCATAAATGACCATCTTGACATGCTATCGCACATTGATGACTAAATTCGATTGCTTGCATTTTTCTAGTTGAAGGAGGATGACAGGAGTGGTAAAAATAGTGAGGTGAAAAGGAAGAGACTATTCGTTGTCTTTTCACTCCATGTCTTGTAAGATTTGACAGCACTGCCTAGACAGTCATTTCCATACACCCAGTTTAATGATTTGCATGGTGATCGTGTGGTCAAAGTGGTCGCAGATTAAATTCATTCAGAAGGAATGTCAAATTTTGCTGACCCAAAAATATTTTAAGGTTCAAGTGTGGCCACATAGATTATGTGCATCCCTGTTGACTTGAATTATCATTTTAATGCACTGTTACAACAACATCCAGTAATTATTGTTTTAAATAGCTGATTGATGCAAACTGTTGTATGTGTAACTAGATTGTGGGTCAATTATTTGTATAATGCATATGGGAGTAAAACAGTGAAACACCCCCTTTCTATCAATTCTGTTACAACCCACCATGGTCCAGCTTCATAATCCTTGTAAATAATAAACATCCTTCCCTGCTGTGTGACATGAACTAGACAAGAAAATATTAGCACAAGTGTTGACAGTGAAAATTAAGGTGTGAGGGCAGAGTAGAAGAATCATATTTACTTGCGTAAAAATAAAAGATCTGGAAGTCCGGTTGGTGCAATAAACACTAATTCAAAGGAGAGTAAACTGTTCTAGTTTTGCTGTCCTTTTTAATGTCATTATATCCCCACAAGCATGAGACAACCTTGTAGTAAACTCCTAACCATCTGCCATTCTCCATGTATTAAATATATCATGTTGCAATTAAACGGATGAAGATTAAATATTCAAGATCCATATTTTGTTGAAAAGAACCATGAAAGAGAATGGATAATTTAATGAATAAATCTGTTACCTCTTTGCCCTTAGTGTAGGAAAACAATGCATATAATCAGAGGAAAAGTTGTTCTATATTCCAATCACCGAGGAAAAAAGGCTTGTGAACTAGCATTTGTGTGTTTTGAATGCTAATACCTTAGGATAGTTTAAAATGTAGATGGAATGAATTTTTGAAAGAAAAAGTCACGCTTATCAGAACTTTTATGAACTTGAAGAAAAAGGTTGCTTGTTACCATGGAGATTGCTAAATACATGTTTGTTAACCTTCAATGTTGAACATTTAAGATCAACTAAGGTTATTAAACTGTAAACATAAAGTGAGGCTGAAGAAATATGATTAAATTAACTTATATGGCCTAATGCTCCTTGAAGCCAAGACAAAAATGAACTGAAACAGCAGGCCGAATTTTTGTCAGGGTTCAAAGGCAGATGAGACAAAGCTGGGTGGGAGGGTGAGCTGTGAGGAGGATGCAGAGATGCTTCACTGTGATTTGGACAAGCTGAGTGAGTGGGTAAATGCATGGCAGATGCAGTATAATGTGGATAAATGTGAGGTTATCCAATTTGATATTGAAAACTGGAAGGCAGATTGTTATCTGAATGGCTATAAATTGAGAGAGGGGAATGTGCAATGAGACCTGTGTGTCCTTGTACACCAGTCACTGAAGGTAAGCATGCAGTTGCAGCAGGCGGTAAAGAAGGCAACTGGCTTGTTGGCCTTCATAGCGAGAGGATTCAAGTACAGGAGTGGGGATGTCTTGCTGCAATTATACAGGGCCTTGGTGAGACCACACCTGGGATATTGTATGCAGTTTTGGTCTCCTTATTTGAGGAAAGATGTTCTTGCTATAGAGGGAGTGCAGCGAAGGTTTACCAGACTGATTCCTGGGATGGCGGGACTGACATATGAGGAGAGATTGAGTCAGTTAGGACTATATTCGCTGGAATTCAGAAGAATGAGGGGGGATCTCATAGAAACCTATAAAATCCTAACAGGACTAGACAGGGTGGTGCAGGAAGGATGTTCCCGATGATGGGGGAGTCCAGAACCAGAGGTCACAGTCTGAGGATACAGGGTAGACCATTTAGGACTAAGATGAGAAATTTCTTCACCCAGAGAGTGGTGAGCTTGTGGAATTCACTACCACAGAAAGTAGTTGAGACCAAAACATTATGTTTTCAAGAAGGAGTTAGATATAGCTCTTGGGGCGAAAGGGATCAAAGGATACAGGGAGAAAGCAGGAGCAGGTTATTGAGTTGAATGATCAGCCATGATCATAATGAATGGTGGAGCAGGCTCAAAGGGCCGAATGGCCTACTCGTATTTTCTATGTTTCTATGAAGAGTCATACTTTTTTTTTGTGGAGGAAATCCAATTTTCCTCTACATTCCCAACCTGGTGTCAATGTTCCCTGGTCTTTGTGCATGTCGGGAATGTCTAGTGTGCCAAATGTACAGCCGCTGAGGTTCGTTTCCCCATTTTAAATGGGGGACAAAAATCGGATTTTCTTCCACACACCATTAGTGGTGCAGGGTTTTGGAAGCCCTTTAAAAACTCGTCAGGTTTGATAGTTCGTGAAGAAAATGGAAAACCTGCTGAGGAGTCTGCAACCTTCTGAAAGGTAAGTGCTAAGTGTTTTCACACCTTCTAGTATCATTATTAGGTGCTGTATTGTAATGTAGATGTGTTCTTAATGCAGTGATTCATAGGGATCTAAAGGTAAGTTGACTCTTACATTGAATAGCCTTGTGTATTTTTTCACCTATATCATAGTACTTTTACAGTGGAGAAAGCATGCAAAAAATGCATCAAAATGCCCTGTCTGTCTGTGCTGTCATCTTTTCTACTGTGATTTAAATAGCTATGGCTGATTTTTTTAAAATGGTGTTGGCACTTGAAAAAAATCTAACCATCTGCTTCCCTGCATTGATTGAAAAGTACTCTGCTTTGAAATGAGCATCTGTTCTTTTCTTCCCAGAGGGTAGTTTATTGTTTGGATAGCTTATTGTTTGGATAGCTGTGATCATTATCAATGCTTCAGTGAGTTTCAGGTGAAAATGGGTATGAGCACAGTAGGTGTTCCATTTATCAGAGAATGAATGATAGTTTCAAGAAGTTGTAATAACAGATTGTGACTTTGATGAGGTTCCTGGTTTGTAGACACAAGCTCATAGGATTACAAGGATTTTTTCACATGACTGAATACATTTTTTTCTCTCAGTATCAATCTTATGGAGACTTACTGGATGGTGAGAGGTTCATTTCTTCCCCCAAGGAATATAAAATATTTCCCATTGATATCACATAGATTCTGGCGACTGCACCTCGTGCATACTAGGTGAGTGGCTGTGGAGGATACATGGGGGGTCATTGATGTGGCATTGGTGATCTGAGGGGGTATGGAGGATACATGGGGGCATAGAGCTGGCATGGGGGAGTCTGAGGGGACATGGAAGACACATGGCAGGCATAGGGTGACATGGAGAGGTATGGGTGATCTGAGAGGGCATAGACAGGTATGGGGGTATGGGCGATGGGGTGAGGTTTGTGATTTAGGGGACTTTTAAACAATGTTGGGAGCTGGAGAGCTGAGCCTTCCTTCTAACTGGTCCGCCTCCACACCCACACTCCTCCCACTCTGGTTTGCAGACTGCACTGCGAACATGACCCAATGTGAAAAGCCAAAACTGGCGAGTGAAATCACACATGTGTCAGCTGTGCAGTTTGTGAGTCATAAAATTGTGCAGGTTGGGTTATCCCAAGCCCTGAGGAAGGTGAGTAAAATGATGCAGGATGACATCAGGTAGAATTCCCAATGTCACCCCGCCCCATTTCAATTTTCAGGTAGGCGGGGGCTCAGCAGAATCAGCTGTGCGCCCGCCAACCTGTTAATGGCCAATTGAGGCCATTGACAAAGTCATTAAAGTAATTAGTGGACTTTCTCATCCAACCTTGAGGTTGGCGGGCAGGCCAGGAGCCCTGGCAGGCATTAGAAAAAGCATGAAACCTCATCCACGGGCGGGGTGAGTTTTCATATAGATATTTAAAAATGTAAAATAAAAGTGTCTTTGAAAGTGATGGACATGTCTCAACTCATATGACAATGTCACATGAGGGGACATGTCAGGGAATTTTTTTTTCTATTTTTAAGATTTTTTTTATTGTGGAGCCGATCTCCCTGAGGCTGCACTTAGCCTCAGGAAGATGAGTGCGCTCTTTTGTGCGCATGCGCAAAAAAGCACACTCTCGGCTCAGGGAATCCCCACCCCCCCTGCCCGCACAGGGAGCACTCAGCACTTCCTGGCGGATTTCACACTGGGCGTGCCTTAATTGGCCCACCCACGTAAAATGACGGCACGCCCCCAATCGGGCGCCGATCGGAGGCGCGCCTCCACGCGCTCACTCCTAAACTTCCCCCCTGACGGGGGTAAATTCTGGCCCAAGAAAATCTTAAAATTGAGTTTTACCACATGTTGTAGGAAGTTATGTTTTGACTGAACCCTGTCAAACAAAATTTGAAAATAAATCACAATCTCTCTCACTCCATTTTCCAAATGCACCAAAATCTTTTCCCACATACCCACTGGGGCCTCAGACATCCCCCCCCCACCAACTTCACCTTCATTATACTCTCTCATGACACCAAAACACATCACATATAACACAACTATCGAAAGACCATCTCTGTCCTCCTGCTATTTTCCTCCGTCATAGATGTTGACTCCTTGACATACAAATCGACTCTATAATGCAACATTACTGCATCTCACATTCACATAAATGTATGAGTTATAAAGTAAATATTTGTTACCATTTAAGGTGATAAAATAGCCGTACATCCAGTCTTCCCGCTTAAGAAGCCTCAATCATCCAAGGTAGAGAAAAATTGGTGGAGCAGTTACATTCCAGAGCTCAACTCTCTGTCCAGTAACCATGGACGGTGAAAATCTAGCCCTTGAGACCTAGGTGAAAGACACTGCAGTTAGAGTTTTGCAATCCAGCCTCTATTGTTGTTTCCCAAGGTATGGAGCAGCCACAGGGGGTCAGTCTGATGTTGCAATTCTTTGTATTTCTTATGGAGCTGTTCAGGGTCATTCTTTGTCAATTAGTTTGACCAGGGCTGCTCAGCTCCTGACCTCATTACAGCCTTGATCCAAATATGGACAGAAGAGGTGAGGTGTAAATAACTGCCATTGACATCAACATCTGACCAAATGTAAGGGGCCCTAGCAAAACTGAAATCACTGGGAATCGAGGAAAACTCGCTACTGGTTGGAGTCATAACTAGCATAAAGGAAAATGGCTGTGGTTGTTGGAGACCAATTTTCTCAGCCCAGGACTTCACTGCAGAATCTAACCTCCCCCTCGACATTCAACGCCTTTACAAGCGCTGAATCCCTAAGCTATCAATATCCTGGGGGCTATCAGTAACCAGAGGGTGAACTGGACTAGCCATATAAACACTGGCTACAACAACAGAGTCTGGGGGTAGAACTTTCCCCCCGTTGGGGGGGTTGTGCAGAAGCGGGCGCAAACTGATCGGCGCCCCCAATCGGGTCCACGTCGCCATTTTACATGGGTGGGCCTATTAAGGCCTGCCCAGCGTGACACGCACTCGGAAGCGCTGCGCACTCCCTGTGCCGGGGGTTGGGGGGGAGGTTCCATGAGTCGGGAGTGCACTCTTTCGCACGTGCACGTGAAAGAGCGCAGAAATCTCCCTGAGACACAGAGGTGCCACAGGGAGATTAGTTTTAAGTTTTAACAGTTCAATAAAGTGTTGAAAAAATTTTTATGACATGTCCGCTCATGTGAAACTGTCACACGAGCTGGGACATGTGCATTCATTTCAATGAAAATTTTAAATCATTCATGAGACCTCATCCCACCCATGGATGAGGTGCCATGAAAAATGCGAAGGGCACCTGGGCTCTTTGCCTGCCCGCCAACCTTAAGGTTGGATGGGCAGTTCTGTTAATTATTTTAATTGTTAGTTAAATGGCCGTAAAAGGCCTTAGACAGTTCAGCGGACGTGTAGCCAAGTCGGCTGTGCGCCCGCCGAACTGAAAATCTAAATGATGCGCGGTGACATCGGGACTGGTGCCTTGACGTCACCCCGCGTCATTTTATGCCTAGGCGAGCGGGCCCCATCACCGCTCGTTGAGCCAAAAATTCTCCCCTGGGAGTTCTGACAGAGGCGATTAATGTGCTTTACTGGGTTATTGATCACCTACATTGTTTCCTGTAAGTTACAGGAGAGATGAATTTGAGATCTAATGTCCACGACTTTATAGTGAAACTGTAGTTTTGAATCTGAAATGCATATAACATGAGCACAAACATCAACTAGTAGTTGAAAGTACAAACAGCAACAAGAATTTACTAGTTGGTCATCCTCATGCATGGGGAACATAAAGGAGTTGATATAACCCAATGGGTAAAATCTTGGCTCGGCGAGCGGTGGTGGGGTCCGCTCACCGAGGCGTAAAGTGACGTGTGGTGACATCGGGCAGGTGTCCCGACGTCACCGCGCGTCATTCAGATTTTCAGTTCGGCGGGCGCACAGCCAACTTGGGTGCACACCCGCCGAACTGTCAAAGGCCTATTTAGGCCATTTAACTAACAATTAAAATAATTAACTGAGCTGCCCATCCAACCTTAAGGTTGTCGGGCAGGCGAAGAGCCCAGGCGGCCTTCGCATTTTTCATGAGACCTCATCCACGGGCGGGATGGGGTTTCATGAAGGCTTTTAAAGGTTTGAAAATTTTTTTAAAATAAAATTCGTAGACATACCCCAGCTCATGTGACAGTTTCACATGAGGGGACTTGTCCTTAAATTTTTTTTTTCCTTAATTAAAATTTTTCTGAACTTAAAATTAATCTCCCTGAGGCAGCTCTGTGCCTCAGGGAGATTTCTGCACTCTTTCGCGCACATGCCCCGACTCAGGTAACCCCCCACCACACAGCTAGCGCTCAGCGCTTCCAGGTGGCTTACGTGGCCCACCCACGTAAAATGGCGGCACACAGCCGATCGCGGGCAGCAATCAATTGCGCGCCCGCTCAAACCATCCCCCCCCCCACCCCGACAGGGAGAAAATTCTCTCCAATATGTATGACTCAATAAAGGTTTTTTCACTGTTGTGTTTGGAACGTTTTAATACATTTAAAGTGTAGCAATGACAGAATCAGCTTTTGCCATAGCAAAGTAGATCAAGGCATGGAAACAGCTTTTAACAAATAAGTGAGCCATGCAAGCATTTCAAGTAAATTCTGAATCATTTCTGTGATGCCTCAAAATAATATAGCAGATGCATCTTGATATTTTTTTAATCACCACTGCAAAGCATCTTTACTTGGGTGTTTGTCCATTTGTGAATCACTAACCTTTCCACTGGACTAGTAAATGCAAAATCCAACGTCCATTTTGGTTGTGTGCACTAGTACTGTGCACCCTTTAAGCTCCTGACAGCATACGAGATCCTGTTCCAGCTTGCTCCGTGGTTAGCACTGACACTCAGCTCCATATATATTGGCACATGAGTTCCTGCTGTGTTGTCAGGGGGCTGTATCAATTTAATTTCAGTAGTTTATTATTGATGTTGGAATGACCACTTGCATAAAAATCAAAGTAGTGAAAGTGGCTATCACAGACGAGGGAAATCTCATGAAGCCCTTTTGGGGTGGGTTTATAACCATCTGCACTGCTTGATCTTGCGGTACACATTGATCCTGAGCCAAGTTACGTCTCCAATGTAATCACTGCTAGGATTAACATCTGCTATCACTTCTATCAGTAGATTGCAGTGAATGAAAATCTGCTTAATCCAGACAGGAGCAAGGAAAACCCAAAATTGAACTATGTGGATGTAGCAACCTGATGAAATGCAACATTTGCTATTTTTTTTGAGTACCAGATGGAATTTGAATTGCCCTTTCCACTGCATTGAACTCAAGATGCTGCAATTTTTCTTCACTACTACAAAGGATAACATTTTTTGTGGGCACTAATTGTTTAGACTCGGCCTGCTCTGCCAGGAATCATTAATTTCTCTCTGTTAGATGACTAACTCATCTTGCCTATATGTACCTTTAGCAGGGAGCACTGTTTAATCTGGCCCATTTGGCCTGTTTTGTGGTTATTTGGGTAAACTATTACAGATTGTCCAGTATAATTTTAACTGCTCTTATCTCATTTCCAACTCCTGAGTTTCAGTATCTATGTGGGTAGGGGGTCTTGTGGTGCAGGGGTTAGCATCACTGCCTCTGAGCCAGAAGCTCTGAGTTCAAGTCCCATTTCAAGACTTAAGATAAAAGCAAAAAACTGCGGATGCTGGAAATCCAAAACAAAAACAAAAATACCTGGAAAAACTCAGCAGGTCTGGCAGCATCTGCAGAGAGGAACACAGTTAACGTTTCGAGTCCGAGTTCAGACTCGAAATGTTAACTGTGCTCCTCTCTGCAGATGCTGCCAGACCTGCTGAATTTTTCCAGGTATTTTTGTTTTTGTTTCCCATTTCAAGACTTGTTGGCCAAAGAAGGTGCATTCATAACATGGCCAAACAGACTGTGTATCAACTTGTACATCCTTCCAACATATGGCAGGCAGTAAGAGCAGGAGAGATTCCTGGTCAGCCATGTGATGGAATGAAATTGGAGTCTCCTCCATCATTATGCATAGCTTCAGGCTGCAACATGCATGTAAAAAGTGTATGATGTCATAGCCGCTCAGACTGCTCTGATCCACACTTGTGGATCAGATTGGTTTAATCCCCATTCCGGCTGGGGTGTCTTTGGGACCTGCCTCCTTTAAGGAGGTGAGGTGATGGCGCTATGGTTTGGATCTGCCTTCGGGCGGAGAACTGAAGAAGAATCAATATGGATAAGGAAGCTATATTTTTAAATTAAATGGTTTGCATCTTACTTGGGATTTTCAAAAATTTTTCACTGGTGGTTAAATAAATTGAATTCAGGTGGAATAGGTCTCCTAGTGCAGTCCTGGACTTCTAAGATATATTGAAATTGAAATCTTTCCATTGATCACTTGAACTGCCTTACACTTCCTTAATTTCTTCACCAATTCTTCATTATGTGGATTCACTTCAGTCACAAAGTGCTCCTTGTTGACGAAGGAAATTGGTATAATTAGCCAATCCGCAGTGAAGCTTACCTCATGGTGCCAGTAGCCATTGTAGGGTGGGCTAAGCTCAATTGGCTGAATGTCTGGTCCTCAATCTATAATGTTGTGTTTTAGTCCAAAGTCAAAATAAAAATCACACTTTTTAAATGCAAATCATACCCTCCCTTCATTGCTCCCCATCTCAACGTTGTTTATTCCTTGAACTGGAAAATTGGAATAAGCTCTGTAACTGGCTGAGAAGCAATACGTTTCTCGAAGGCTGATCAGCTTTTCTTCCACCCAAGAGTGTGCTGTAACCATTCTGCAATTCTGTTAAGAATGAATATTTTATCAGAAAGCTGGTGAACCATGACCCTGTGTCATGGCCAAGATACCAAAAAAAATTGGTCTGAATTATTGTGAGAAGTTAATATCTCAAAATGGAACAATTTAATAACATAATTGATAGCGTGAAGGCGGCATAGGATCTACCTAATTGTATTATAGTGTTGTCATTTACTTCCAGTATACAACACTTAAATTGCAGTCCTCATAATGGCTGGCTTCTAGTAATCATTGAAATCTTGTACAGTTTCCCCACATCAAATTCTGAATCCTCTGATTAATTTCCAATAAATTATATGACTGAATGAGGAAATACTCAGCCACTCACTGAACTAGGTCTTGTCACACTACGAGCAACTTAACAACATACGGCTCCTTCGAACTGCATCACAATACAGAAGGATCCAGGCGGGATTGTGCTTGTTTACGAACTGAAATGCTTCAGCTCCTCTTCCTTTCCCTGCAGTAAAAGCAGATTCTCTCGCTGTCTATGCAGATGCTTCATAATACAGGTAACCACAGGAGGTTTCAGATCTGTAACTAACACAGCCCATGTCCGCAGCCTTACCAAGCTTTTGAATAGAGAGAACATCTTCCCAGTGGAAAGCCAGAAACACATCATTGTGCTGTGTGAGTTATCCTTTTCACTTCACTGATACTCTCTTCATGTTTTTCTCTTTCCACAGTATATGTTGTTCCAATCCTCAGTGGCTGTGTCTCCCAGATGCCTGGGCCTAAGCTCTGCAATTCCCTCCTTAAGCCTATCCACCTCTCCCTTAAGACATGTCTTTAAAACCTACCTCTAGCCAAGCTTTTGGTCACCAGTCCCAATTTTTCCTTATGTGGCTTGACAAATCTTTGAAAATTGTGAGGTGTCTCGGGACCGTTTACTGTGTTAAAGGCACCATATAAATGCAAGTCCTTGTTAATGCTAAAAATAACTGGTGCCTTCCTAACGGGCAGAATTTTGCCCTAGGTTGGACAGGCAGGGCCTTTAACTACCTTAATTATCCTGTCAATGGCCTTAATTGGCCTTTGACAGGTCGGTGGGCAGACAGCTGATTTCGCTGTCCGCCTGCTTTCCTCAATATTTAAAGGGACCAGGATGATGTCGGGGGTTCCTCCCGATCTCATCCTGCGTCATTTTCCCGTTGGCGAGCGGGCCCCGCCCCCAAATCGCCAACGGGAAAATTCAGGCCAACTTACTTGTGAATGCAACATGCTTAAAGGCACAGATGTAATTTCACTGAGGAGGAAGAAGAATGATGTGACCATAGTATACGCATGAAATGATTTTATTTAATTCTATTAAAATTTCTAAACAATAAAACGCACAGCTATTGAATTCGGCTCAGCTGTGGAGTGCTGCAATCTCCTGCTAATCCCTGGAGAAGGGTCCACATCATTAGCCAAACGTCAGAAAATGAGACCAGGCAATGAGATGACTAGAAGCAACATTTCATCTCGCTGTAAGGATGTGAGGATACAAACTACAGTGCAATCTGTCAACTGATCAATAAGCATCGTTCACTGCCTTCACCGCTTCCTTGCAAAGTAAGTCCAGTTTCCCATCACCTCCTGAAAAATAAAACCAGAAGAAAAAGCAGTGCACAAACACAGTAAACAGATTTCTGACTTTTTTTTTCACACACCATTAGGTCATCCGAAACAAAAGCGAAATAATGCAGATGCTGGAAATCTGAAATTAAATACAGCCAATGTCAGAAATACTCAGCAGGTCAGGCATCATCTGTGGAGAGCAACAGAGTTCACGGGCAGAATTCTTGCCCTTGTCGGGCGGCTCGGTGGGGGGGTGGTCAGGAAGACTACTGCCGCTTGTGATCGGGGTCGGACCGTGATTTCACGCTGGCGGGCCAATTAAGGCTGCCCGGCATGAAATGCATGCTGCAGCGCTCAGTGCTGCCTGTGCGGGAGGGGGGCGCGAGCGGGGAACTTTGTACACGTGCTGGAAAAGCTCCCCGAGGCGCAGAGTTGCCTCAGGGAGATGAAGAGTTCTGACAAACAAAAATAAAGAATTTTTAAATGTTAAAAAAAACATGTCCCCTCACGTCACTCCGTCACATGAGTAGAGACATGTTATGAATGAGATGTAAAATTTTTTATTTGCTATTGGAAAGCCCGTGGATGAAGTGTCCTAAAAAGTGCAAAGGCTGCTTGGCCATGTCGCCTGCCCGCTAACCGTAAGGTTGGACGGGCAGCGAAAAATTTAAGTTAATTAATACTTTAATGGCCTTAATAAGCCTTCTAATTGTCAGTGGGTAAGCTGTCAATTCCCGCGCAAGCCTGACGACCAGACTATCGCGTGACTGCATGTTGACGTCGGGACACTCGCCTGACATCAACGCGCGTCATTTCATGCTTGAGCGGGTCGGGCGCGCGCCTGCCCAGCCAGGTGAAAATTCTGCCCAATGTTTCTGGTTGCTGATGGCCTTTGGGGTCATCGTGTCCTGAAACGTTGGCCAGAATTTTTCTGTCAGCGAGTTGGGGGCGGGGCCCGCTCGCCAACGCGGGATGAGGTCAGGAGGAACCCCCGATGTCATCCCGCCCCATTTAAATATTCAGGAAGGCGGGCAGACAGCGAAATCAGCTGTCCACCCGCTGACCTGTCAATGGCCAATTGAGGCCATTAACAGGATAATTAAGACAATTAAAAGCCCTGCCTGTCCAACCTTAAGGCTGGCGGGAAGGCCAGGAGCCCCAGCAGACTGCAGATTATTGATGAAACTTTATCCACTGGCAGGATGAGGTTTCATGTCTGTTTTAAAAAACTTTAATAAAGTTTTAGTCATATTTATTAACATGTCCCATCTCATGTGACATTGTCACATGAGGCGGACATGTTAATTTTTTTATTTTTCTATTTTTTAAGTTTATCAAACTGTCAGCGCTCTCCCTGAGACAGCACTTAGTCTCAGGGAGCAGTGAGCATACTTTGACAGTTGGGGATTCCCTCCCCCCTCCCCTGCACAGGAACTGCATGGCGCTTCCCGTCGGGCGTCACGCTGGGTGGGCCTTAATTGGCCCGTCCACTCAAAATGGCGGCGGGGCCCATTTCGGCGGCGGAGTTTGGCTGCCCGCCCGCCAACCAAGGGTTAAATTCTGCCCGTTAACTCTGCTTCTCTCCACAGATGTTGCCTGATCTGCTGAGTATTTAGAGCATTTTTGTTTTTATTTTAAATAATATTTCTGCTGAGGCAGTTATTAATCGAATATATATAGATATATATATATATACATATATATGTATGTGCCAGCTGTACAGACCAGCTATGGAACATAGCACTCTGTGATGAATACTGCAAGTAAGTAAATACCTGCATAAATTTAGATGGTATTTAAAGTTCAAATTGTACCAACAATTAGCAAATATGAGGGATCCTATTCTTGACTGATCCACTTGGCTACACGTCTGGGAGATGTATACCCTTGATTTCTTCCCTTTCCCTATTAAACATCCACAAGATTACCACAGACAACCCACTAAAACCAATGCCCACAAGCCCCAACTGAAGGAATAATATGATTAGAAAGCATTTTTCACAGTCACGTTTTGCCAATGCCCTGACTGAACTCTAAAGATGTCACAACAAAAGTGGCATTTGGTTCCTCAACAAGTGCAGGCCATGCAAAATCACATCTGACCTGGTTGGAATTAGGCCAAAATTTGGATTACCAAGCCTGCACAATCTAGTCTAGGTCATTTCTTTATATTTAGTATTTTTACTCAATTATCCAGTACAGCTTAAAAAAAATACAATTGTTACACAGTAAACTGGCAGTCAGAGATGAACATTTTAAGACCTTTTAAATTCGTTCATGGGATTTGGGCATTGCTGGCTAGGCCAGCATTTGTTGCCCATCCCTAATTGCCCTTGTTCAGAGGGTATTTATGAGTCAACCACATTTGCTGTGGGTCTGGAGTCACATAAAGGCCAGACCAGGTAAGGACGGCAGATTTCCTTCCCTAAAGGGCATTAGAGAACCAGATGGGTTTTTACGACAATTGGCAATGGTTTCGTGGTCATCATCAGACTTTTAGTTATTGAATTCAAATTTCACCATCTGCCGTGGTGGGATTAGATCCTGGGTGCCCAGAGCATTATCTTGGGCCCCTGGAACACTGGTCTAATAACAATACCACTATGCCACCACTTCCCTCTACTCTTAATTCAAAATTGTTCAATTTAACTGTACTATTTCATTTTTTAGCACTGCTTTGCTATGCTATTTATATTAGTTAATTCAAAGTACTGGGTAATTCAAATTTTTTAATGCAAAATGAATTCTTTGAGTTAACCAGAGTATATTGAATTAGAATGGCATAAATAATGGGCTGAGCTGAAATAGCAGCCAAAAAGATCCAAGCTATTGCAACACATGGTGTCCACTGGGATTAACGTCGAGCTCTTAGAAATTGCTTGACCTAGAAACAAGATGAGTTCAGGCATCTTTCCCAATGAAGAGTAATTTCACTGTTGCATGTCCCTACACTATGCCAGCTATGAGCTGACAATCTTACACTAACCGTGTTAGGGTGGTACTGGAGTAACAATCACTTAGTTGGGAATCCTCTGTAACTGCAAGGTTCCTTCTTTGACCAAAAAAAAATGAGAAATTAGAGCAAAAACCTTATAAACAATTTGATGGTTTAACTTCCCAGGCAATGTTATCACAAAAGCAACTGGCTAATCTTCTGCCTAAAAGGAGAAAACTGCTTCTCAAATGACACGTGGTACTTTGGGTGCAACTTATGGCATTGCACTATGTTTCGAGAACAAAAGGGGAAAGGAATCCACATGATTTTCCATCAAGACGGTGGCTTGTCAGGAATTAGAGATCGAGTCTTTCCAAGTAACAATTTTAAAGATTGTTACTAAGAATCATCATCAATTTTTGGCGCCTGTAAAACTGCTGCATGTTGTGTGATGGTGAGATCTACTACACTCTTTACGTGCAGTGTGCATCATAATGTACCTGAATTGTTTCCAATACTGCGGCCTTTACACACGTGCCCTGAGGCTCATTAAGGAGCTGAAAAATATGATAATCAGCCCTATAATGTCTGAACTACGCTCTGGGAACGGAACCTAATGCCCTCCCCCATGGAAATTTGGTGGCGGGGGGGTACATTTAGTCAAGCTGGTGGGCACCCCATCACCTTCCTGCCTCTATCCCGATTAAGTCGAGGACAGGAAGACTGGTGGATGGCCTTCCAGGGCTGCTGCAAATTGAAGCCCTTAAGTGGGCACTTAATGCCCACTTAAGGGCCTCATCTTGCCGCTGCCGGTATAAACCAGCGTGGAGTAGCTTGTACCATCTGGATCGTGGTGGGTGTCCCTTGTTCAAAGACTTGTGCCTTTGGATCCAGCATCAGAAAGGAAGGGAGCCCACTGAGAGCAGCACCTCTGCCCTTGCTGCCAATTCACCCCCCCCCCGCCCCTGTGGCCTGCAATCCAGTGGTGATAATATGTTTGGGGTGGGTGTTGTACCAGCAGCAACCACTGCCTCCCCAATGGCGCTGCCATTCAACTGAGCTGCCGGCCTCCGATTGGCCGGAAGTTCTCGGCGGGCGAGACTTCAGCCCCCAGAGGTCCTTGATGCCGAGGAAGGCCCACCACTGTCCAGTGAAGTGCCCAATTGGCAGGCCATCCCTAAAAGAGGCATCGCAGGGTTTTCGACAGCTCTCCAGTCAGTGGGCAGAACCCCCGTCACCTCCATTAAATAGTGCCCTAAGAGCTTAGTGCTTTATAAAGTGATTATTACAAGGGAACCTCCTTCCTTCACATTGGATGTGACTGTTTAAAGTGACTTGGTATTTTTCATATAATTTCATTTACAACACTTTCTTTGTTGTGTATCTGCCCTTTGCTTTGGGAAATCACGTTTTGTTAGAAACATATTTACTGTTGGCACCTTAAAGTTATATCTGACTGTTGCCCTCGGCATGCACAGATTATGATTCCTGTAAGATGACATCAAAAATCTATGTAAATGCCTGAAATCAGACCTGGGAACAGGTTCCATAACCAGGACAGTTCAGTGAGTGATAACAGCCTCACTGAGTTTTTATATGCCTAAGGAGCTCTGGGAGATCTCACCACATCTGTCAACCTTCAGTGCACATGTACATCACTGATACCTTAGCCGTTATGGCTAGTGATTTCATTGGCTTTCCTCTGGGAATCAGCATAAAGCTTGAAGGAGTCCTCAACTTCCACGATATGACAAGAAGCCCCAGAATGCAGAGCATCAGTGTGGCCACACACACCTGGACCACATTATCAGCCCGTTCAGTTACTTTGCTGTTCATTTTGTGTCCTCTATCCATGTTAGTGTTTTCAACGTATTTGTTCTAAGCAATGAGAGCTTTCAGTGTTATTAAGGGACTATACCTGACTGTGTAAGGGAAATGAATCAACATGTTGAAATGACAATCACTGAGGGTTAATAACTGCCTTTGCTGGTACTGATTCAGCTGAAATCATCAGGAATCAATAATTCTGTCAGACGGGTCTCATGATTAAACCCTCAGTATTCAGTTTCAATAAAGTAAGCACCCAAAAATAGAGCCGAAAAGCTGTTGAATCTCTTGATGTTCCCTAAGAGTCTGTAAGGGTGGAACTGAGGCACCACAGGCAAGAGAGGTCCCAGATTTGCTGTCAAGGTTTGGTCCATGCTGAGTTTGTTGGAATACAACAGGTATCTGCTCACGTTATATACAAAACAATGCTCTCCTCCCTGGTGCAGTCAGACTGTCTTCATCTTAAGCAGCTGCTGCTAGCAACTGCCCACCCAGCTCCTGAGTGCCTCTCCTCCTGGACTAAGCTTAGCTCCTGGGCTGGCAGCCCAGCTGGTCAATCTTATTGGCCAGCTCCCTCCCAAGCACCCACTCCCAACCCCACCACCAATGCACTGCCTCTGAGCCTGTAATGCATTGGAATTGAACAAATGAGGCCGATGGACCAATTTGCTGCCCAGAATGTAATAACAGTAAAAACTGGGAAATAAGAATACTGATCTGAACTGGTCTTCTATACCTTAAAATGGAACACCAGTAAAAACTGGGAAATAAAGAGTATTGCTCCGAACTGTTTTTCCCTTCTGGGTGTGGCCCTGCTGCTGGTCTTGGTAATAAGCACAAATGTTGCCACCAATCCCTAGGCTTCTAAGTCCACAAACATTGCTCAAGTCCCACTCTAGGGCCTGAGTTCCTGTCCAACAATGGCAGCCAACAGCAGTCACACGCTGGCTGGCCAATTAACAGCTGGCCAGCTCACTCAGAGGGCCAGTGCTGTCGGGTGGGAGGGAGCGGAAACAGGGACAGCTCACCCATGAAGCCAGCTGGGGGTGGGGGCTTTAAAAGGACACTAGGAAGGATACTGGGAAGGCCAAGGGAACAAATTTGGAACTGTGTGCAGTGGCAGGACCCTCTTCAGAGATGGTCAATCTCTGCTATCCTGCAGCACAGGGAGGGCCAGCTTGTGAAGGGATTTGTGGCATGTTAGCCAGAGGACAAAGCCAAGCAAGCGGCCATGGAAATGTCCGCATCCAAACAGCGCCTCGTTTCTCCGATGACTCCTGCAGGCAGGCAGTGATCGATGGGAGATACTGCTGCCAGGTAATGGCAAGAGGAAGCCTCCACACCTAACCCAGAAAGCCTGGGCAGAGGGGGTGGCGATAGTGAGGAGCCACGGGATCATGTGTAGGACCTGGGTGCAGCATCGGAAAAGTGTGAATGACCTTCTCTGCTCTGCAAAGGTGAGTGTAAGGAAGCCCATTTACACCTTGAAGGGATGTATATGTGTGTGTGGGCATGCACTTGGTGGCGCTGGAAGTTGTTAGGTGATCAACTCCAGATGCAAAGGAAACCTGTGCCCAACAAGGATGTTTAGGACTAGGTAGGATGGCAGGCACACCCAGGAGGGAGAAGTTCTGCAATGTGTTGGGCACATGGACCGGTGATGCTGGGGAGGAGCATGTAAACCTCAGTCATATAGAAAAGGGCCACGTGAATATGCTCTCCTCTTCACAGGAGGAAAGGAAGCACAACACACCGGAACGTGGATGTACAGGTGGTGGGGTTCCAAATCTGGCAGTGCTGATACCGGAAGACATTTTAGAGTTTGCATGCGAGCAGGGGATGAGGTCTACTGGTCGAGGAGAAGAGGGGGTTTTTGAGGAGGGTGAGAGTGAAGAGGACACACTTTTGATTGTGGGGGGGGGGGGCTTCAGAAATGGAGGCTCAGGGGCAAAGAGTTACATTCACTGTTCCTCTGTGTTCTTGCATCAGTATATGTTGGAATTGTGCCATGTCCATGTGCAGAACACAGCAGCAGCTACTGACTCTGCTTCTTTAATGTTCACGTATACTCTCTGCTGTGTTTCAT
Source organism: Cetorhinus maximus (assembly GCF_964194155.1). NCBI lineage: Eukaryota > Metazoa > Chordata > Chondrichthyes > Lamniformes > Cetorhinidae > Cetorhinus > Cetorhinus maximus. Next base: position 18,895,446 of record NC_135905.1, on the reverse strand, counting down.
CCATCAGGGGGATCATCATCCAGAGCAGTAGAGGTTCCGGATGGTTCACCACTAACATCGGAGGAGGAGGGACCTCAGATGTTGCAGCATCACATCCTCATTCCACACCTCGCATCACTTCAGATACTGGCGCCTCAGTGGGGTTGAGTGCGTCTGTACAGATGGTAGTGGGGCAAGCACACCACATTCACCTGAGCAGCTGTCAGAGACAGTGAGTTCCCAGACCTCTGAGAGTCGGAGGATTGTTGGAGACCAGGAAGATGCTGATCCCCAAGGAGGTGACGACACTCTGGAGTCATCCATCAGGCAGAAAATGCTGGATGTCCAGCTGGAGGTATGTGAGATCTGGCACAGCTTCCAGAGAGTATGCATGCCTTGGGTCTGCAAAATGAAGGGGTCTATGTGGGGCATGAGCACTGAGATCACCCACTCCTCTGAACACACACCATCCTCCATCAAGAGGTCGATGACCTCTCTCTCATAGAGCACCAGCTCCAGCTCAATCAAGGGTTTCTGGGGTTGGGTTCAGAGCTGCAAGTCCACACACTGGCACTGACTTCAGGGCATTGCCAGTGTGAGAGATGGATGAGGCACTTGCCATCTCTGCCAGCTTCTCTTCCATCTACGGTGAGCAGGGAGGTCCAAGCAAACCTCATGTTGGTGGATAAGCGGCAGCTCTCTCCATCTGGGGGCTCCTCTCAGGGCGTCCCTGACAGTGACAGCAGCTCCTCCGCCTCTCTGTCAGTGACCGTTTTGTCTGAAGAAACCATGACAACTGAGGAGTGTCCTGACACTGTGCAGGACTCTCTCACCCAGTCGGGGCCCTCACCATCTCCGGCAACCAGAGGACGACTGCCAAGGTTACCCAGGCCAATGGGGATCTGAGAGAGCAGCTGCCAGCGATGGGGGAGCACCAAGATGAAACACTTGTAAACGGTTTAAGAAATCACAGCAAACACAGAAGGGCAATCATGGGTGAAATCTTTAGCTGTGTGAATTGTGTACTGTTGTTCCACACCACGGTATTAAATTGTTACTTCACATCACATGTTCTTCTTGTGCTATGAGAGTCATTTAGATTGGAGGCCTGCAATTCAATTCCAAAAAGTGACTGAGCATGATTGTTCTTTCTCAGAGGAGGTGCAGGCCAAAGAGGGTGTAAGGAAGGGCTCTTGAGGTCCGAGCGATTATGTAACTACAGCCTTTTCAATGATATGGAATGAAGACTTTGGAAGCTCCTTTGAATGAGCACTTCCCAGGCTCCCAAAAGCTACAGTCCTGCTGGCTTCTCAACATGGCCCTGTGGCTGTTTAGGGTCATCCTCAGAGTCTGTGTTTGGTTCATCCTTAAACATTTGCAGCTGGACATCCCAGTCTTCCTCCTCCATCTGACCTCCCGGAGAGAGAGCCAGACTGTGCAGGGTACAGCACACAACCACAATGAGCGCCACGTGATCTGGTGCATATTGAAGAGGTCACCCAGATGGCTCCAGGCAATGGAACCTCGCTTTGAGCAGGCTGACCTTCCTCTTGACTATGACCCTCATGGAGGTGTGGCTTCTGTTGCACCTCTCTTCAGCGGGGTTCGAGGATGTCTTGTTGTGTCCAGCCATCTTTTCAAAGGGTATCCTTTATTCCCCAGCAGCCAGCCACCCAAGCATGCAGGGTGGTGAAAAGCCTTGGAACCTGGGAACGCCAGAGAATATAGGAGTCATGGCAACTCCCAGGATACCGTGCACAAACCTGGAGGATCTGTTGCTGATGGTCACACACTAGCTGGATGTTGAGTGAATGGTGGACTTTACGATTCACAAAGACCCCCGGATCTCCTGCAGGTGCTTTGATCACCACATGGGCGCAATCAATGGCACCCTGAATCTTTGGGAAGCCTGCAATTGCTCCAAATCCTCTTGCATACTCTGCCTGGCTATCCTCATCTATTCTGAAATGTATGAAGGTATTCACCCTACTGAAGAGTGCGTCCGTGACAAGCTTTATACAGCTGTGTGCTTCAGATTGTGACACTCCACAGAAATCCCATGCAGGACCCTGGAAGGACCCCAAAGCACAAAAATTGAGGGCAATGGTCACTTTCAGTGCCACAGCCATAGGGTGCCCCCCAACACAGTTGGATGCAATCTTGGGCCCAATCATTTCACAGATGGAAGTCACTGTCTCCCATGAGAGGCGGGTCCTTCTTCTGCACTGAACCTCTGTCCTGTCCAGATAGTTATTCAACTCTATCGGAGGAAGAGCCTCCACCTGACATAACAATCACCGTTTTTAAGCTATTGGATTGCTGAGGTGCAGACTTAACGATGCTATGGTCAGTCTGTAAACGGCTCTTTAAGGACAGAAGCCTCCTTAGAAAAGAATGAGCAATATGCTTGGCAGAGCAATCTGGAAAGTCCAGACTCTCCAGGAATGTTCACTCCTACCTCCACACCCTTTGCTCCATCCTTGGCCTTATATCCCACCCTGGATTTAGACGGTCCTAGTTGTGATTCCCCACCAGCCCGTGCGCCAACTGTTAAAATGCACGGGCTGCTTAAAATTGCAGGGCATTGCCCTTTTCATTGGATGAATTGCCCCTTTAATTGACATCGGCCGAGCTGTCAACATTTGCCCACACCCGCCCACCGAAATACCGTAATGCAGGGCGACGATGAAAAAGAGCAGGGGAGTTATCCCCAGTGTCCTGGTCAATATTTATCCCTTTATCAACATCACAAAAAACAGATAATCTGATCATTATCACATTGCTGTTTGCTGACTGCAAATTCGCTACCACATTTCCTGCATTACAACACTTCAATGAAGTACTACATTGGCTGTAAAGTCTTTTGAGATGTTTGGTGCATGTGAAAAGCGCTATATAAATGCAAGTCTTTCTTTCCTCATAAATGCTGGGCCACTCGGAAAAATTACACTGTGACCTCTGGATGTGTGGCAGCTTTGCTCCAGAATATAGCTGCCCATTTCCAAGTCATTTAGGGCTTTTTACTCTTCCATTTGTTTACAATGCGGGATTCCACTTAACCTGAATTGAGCCCAGACTCAATGAATATCTGATAAGGAATAAGATTGTGAAATCTGGAGCATTAATTTTTAATTTTTCTGCAGCCAGTTTTATTGCATTCAAATATGATTGGGTTAGAATACAGCGTTCCTATGGAACAATGCAGTTGGCAGTGCTCTGGAATGCTACATACTAAACAGATGATTTCACTGTGGGCTACTGACCAGAGACCAGCAATTTCCTTCCAGAAGGAGATTGAGGAAAGTACCTGAACTATAAAGAAGGATGAGAGAAAATGTCAAATTCCACATAGATGCTCAAATAAAACATTCTCTAAATTTATAATCTAAGTTTGAGTGTTAGTAAACTAGCACAGGAAATATTTCTTTGTACAGGCAGAATATATTCCACTTGTCAATAACTATAATTAAACTGAAAAGTTAATATCAAGTTCATTTAGAGATGCTACTGTGAGGAGATGCAGGGTAGGTATACCAGACACTTAAGCTCAAATATGTTGTCACTCAAATTATCGTGTGAATTGAAAGGTGAGCATTTGGGATTGGTTTTATCACTTTCTCAAATTCATTGGATCTAACTGTCTCTTCAAACACAGCAACAGAATTGCAGCATCAAATTAAATTCAATGTGTTCATATTCAAAGGACACCAGTGATCAGAAGGAGCCACTTAAAGTTTGATTCAATTACAGTGATGAGGTATTGAAGCAGTAAGACACTTAGACAGTTCACTCTGACCTTAGCATGTTCACTTGCGTGCGTACCCAGTGCTTGATTGATGAGGGAAAGGCTCTTTGGGATTTCGCTGAAATGTGATTTGGCTTAAAATGATGTACGTTTGTGCTATTAATTACAACACTCCTGCAAAGACACTACCAGTTAAATAAATCTACAACATTTCTTAAAGCTTTATTTTTGACACATTTAATTGCAGAGCAATATGAAGGAGGAACACAGACAAAAATACAAGAAAGCAGATCCTTTTGAAAAGTGCATTTTGTTAGATGCTGCGCCACAGCAATATTACACAAATTAAAAAAAAACTTACGCCCATGTCCAACGGTCAAAAATCTTGAGTTAAAATTAAACCAATCTACAGTAACATTAAGCCACATAAATGAAGGCAGGTGGTATTGTGATAAGTCTGGACAAGGTTAAGATGAAGACAGCTCTTCAAACCCAATATTGACAGGGTGTGTGGAACTATAAAATCACGGGTAAAATTTTTAGCTCAGCAGGCGCGCACCCAACCCGACAGAGCATAAAATAACGCGCGATGACATTGGGTGTGCGTCCCGACATCATCGCACACTCGTGCAATATTTTGGTCAGTGGGGTGTGCCGACAATTAAAAGGCCTATTAAGGCCATTAAAAAGTTAATTGAAAGAAATTTTTCGATGCGAAAAATCATTCATAATTTGCATAATTCAGATACAACTGTCTGAACTACTATGTAACTCCAGAATTCAAAGCTAATTCACTGAAAATAGAAAATGATCAGCATTTATGTTAAGCATGAATGTTATGCATGGAACCTTCTGCCCCCCCCCCCCCTCCCCCTCCCCCCCCAAGTAGCACTATGGGTGTACCTACACCATATGGACTGCAATGGTTCACCAACACCTTCTTAAGGGCAATTAGGGATGGGTAATAAAAATGCTGGCCTAGCCAGCGAACCCACATCCTGTTAAAGAATAAAAAAAAAAGATTTTTTTTGTTGGTCTCAGTTTCTCATTATAATGTTATGTATAAAATCATTTTAAGAATTTTTTTACCAAAATCAAGCTGTGTTATTTTACATTTGAAGACAGACTCTCCATTCACGATAAGCTCCACGGTATCCCAGTCAAAAAATTGTTCTAGAATCCAGCGATGACCACTGGCCTCCAGTATAGCTTCAAAAGTGAGAGGGAAAACCCAATTAAATCTATTTATTTATTTAAGGGTTTTGAGAACATCCATCATACAGCAACAATTACATTTCAGACTATACTTTCTATAAAACACCGGCAAATCGTAATTTAAAAATCTTCCAAAAAAATGGAAGAGAAAAAATATATTTACTGCAATTCTCTAACCTTGATTTAGCCAGGAGTGAATGTTGAACAAGAAGGTAAGAAAGCCAAAAGCTACTAATGTCAGAAAATTGTGGAAGGGTAGAAATAATTAAGCCTTAATTAGAACAAAAATACCTGGAAAAACTCAGCAAGTCTGCAGCATCTGTGGAGAGGAGCACAGTTAAAGTTTCGAGTCCGCATGACTCTTCAACAGAACAAGAGTCATGCGGACTCGAAACGTTAACTGTGCTCCTCTCCACAAATGCCGCCAGACCTGCTGAGTTTTTCCAGGTATTTTTGTTTTTGTTTTGGATTTCCAGCATCCGTAGTTTTTTGCTTTTATCTAAGCCTTAATTAGTCCCATTTTTACCCAACTCCTCCCTAGGCCTTCAACAGACAGGTAAGCAGCAAAATTGGGAACTGTGGTCCAGGCTTAAGACCATCAATGGATAACACCATATGGGATTAACTGGTAAATGTTGATCACTGAGTGTTAAACACTGTTAAATTACATATCTCTTTCCTTTAAAAACTAGATATTTTAATGTGACTTACTGAGAGTAATAGTAACTGAACTCAATTGATGTGAATGGAGATTAACAATGGGCGGGGTTAAAACCAGTTTTGTACCTGACCCCTTGTGTTTACCAACAGGTGGGTTAGGTTAGAATTGCCCCCCTTATTTCTGCATTCCCAAAAAAGTTCCAAATATTCAGGAATTTTGCCAACAGTCTCATCTCTGCCAATCACCCTCAATTGCTCTTTAATGTGTAAAATTCTCTTGTACAACCTTCCTATGTTCTGATATGCCAAAAATACAGAATTTAAATTACATTAAATTAAACTTCACTGAGTGAAAATGACATCAAATTAAAAGTGAGAGAATACTTACAAACTATCGACAGACAAGATATTGATGGATAAATGCAAGTCCTGGGATAGAGAGGCCTTCAGAATTTTGGCACTGACAACTGCAAAGATTTACTTTCCCTGGACTAAGGATGAATTAAGCTCCAGTAGTCTAGTGATATGTTTTGGAGTATAAGACATTTGGACTGAAAGGAACAGTTCAAGGAATAAAGATGAAAGGAATAAATTTAAAGTTACAGCAGAATTCAATAAATAAAACACTAACTTAATTAGGGAAAGATCTAGAAAACCAATTCGCTCACAGCAAGGTCCTGAGAAAGGCAAATGAGATAGATACTCAGAAGTTGTTGTAATAATATTGGCTGAGGAATAAATGTTGGCCCAGACACGAGGGGAGACACACCTTGGATCTTTTATATCCACATGAGAAAGGGAAACTGGCCCTCAGTTTAATACCTCTTTCAGAAGACCGCATATGGCAACAGTGGAGTACATCCTCAGTGTTACACCGAACTGTCAGTGTAGATTATGTGCTCAAGTCTCTGGTGTGGTGTTCAAACCCACAGCTTTCTGACCCAGAAGCAAGAGTGCTTCATCCAAACCAAGATTATCACTTCACTCTTAATATGGTAGTTTAGTGGTATTGGTATCGGACTAGCAAACCACAGGTCATGAATTTAAATTGTAAAATTAAATTCAATAAATCTGGCGACAGTAAAGTAGCTGTAAAAGCTGATTGTTTCTTTGCTATCATTAGTGGTAGTCTAGTGGTTCAGGTTCTGGACTAGTTATCCGAGTGTTGATAAACTCAAAACTTCTGATGGCAAATAGTGAAACTGTAAATAATAAATATACCCCACAGTCAGAAAAGAAATAACACTGGAGCTTTTGGATCAACTTTTAAACTGTCCTACAGGGAACAGAATCTTCTATCCAGGCCTACTTGTCATTCTTAATGGCCTCAGAGCAACAATGGATAAGTAATTCATAATTATTATGTTTCCCACATCCTAAGGGCAGTTGTTTAAAAATGACGGGGGCAACTAATGCTGTGATTTACAAGATTGTATTTGTCATTGTACAATGCATATTGAGCAAAAATAGCTTGTTAGACCTTTTTCTGAAATAGGTGTCCCCTTAACTGGCTTCAGCTGCTCAAGTGAATCAATGCATCCTAACAGCATCACCATTAGACACAATATCTGTCGGCCTTGCCAACCTCAACGGTGACTTTCAAAATTTACTCTGTGTGAATCCCTGCAAATAATGACACCACCCTTTCAGGCAGGGCACTCCAGATCACAAAAATGCAATGTGCAAAAAAAATACTTTCCTCTTGTTCTTTTGCCCCTTAAATCTGTCCCTTCTGGTCACCAACTCTTCTGCCATTGGAAACAGTACTTGAAAATAATTTGAGAATACAATTACATAGGATATATAGCACAAAATAAAACCATTTGGCCTAACCACCACTTTTTAAAAAATTCATTCATGGGATGTGAGCATCACTGGCCAGGTCAGCATTTATTGCCCACCCCTAAATGCCCTTGTTTAAAGGGCATTTTAAGAGTCAACCACATTGCTTTGGGTCTGGAGTCACATGTAGGCCAGACCAGGTAAGGATGGCAGATTTCCTTCCCTAAAGGGCATTAGTGAACCAGATGGATTTTTTTTACGACAATCAACAATGGTTTCGTGGTCATAACCAGACTTTTAATTCCAAATTTTTTATTGAATTCAAATTTCACCATCTGCCATGTGGGATTCAAATCCAGGTCCCTAGGGCATTCTGCTGCGTCTCTGGAATACCAGTCCAGTGACAATACCACTAGGGCACTCCCTCACCTTGAGCCTCTTCCCATCTTTTCTCATCTAAATCTATCAATATAACCTTCTATTTCCTCCTTCCTTATCTGCTTGTTTAGTTTCCCCTTGACTGGATCTATACTATTTGCTTCAACCATTTGGTCGTGAATTCCACATTCTCGCCACTCTTTGGGTGAAGAAGTTTCTTCTGAATTCACTATTGGATTTCTTGGTGACTATCTTATATTGATGGACCTAGTTATACTCATCCCCTTAACAGAAAACATTCTCTCTATATCTACTGCATCAAAACCTTTCATAATTCGATTAGATCACCCCACAGCCTTCTATTTTTAAGAGAGAAGAAGCCCAGCCTGTCAATCCTTTCCTGATATGTATACCCACACATTTCTGGTATCATCAAAGGTGTAATGCCAAATTTTGAGGTGCCAGGGCTCAGTAAATATTTTGGCCATATCATTTCTAAATCTATTATTACGTTATTTTCCTATGTATTAATCATTTGAGTCCCCAAACCTCAGTAAAACTATGCTTCTTAAGTGATAAATATTAGTACCAGTAGGCATTTTATTTCAAACCAAGCGGTGGAGAAGAGAAGGTTGAGAGGAGATTCATTAGACGTGTTCAAAATCATGAGGGTCTGGATACCATACCGATCACCGTACATGGTGAGAAATTATTCCCTAAGGTAATTAACAAAAGAGCCAGCGGTGACATGAGGAAAAACTTCTTTATGTAACAGATGGTTTGGATCTGGAATGCACCTGCCCCCGAGCACTTGATTGAGACAGGTTCAATTGCGGCTTTCAAAAGAGAACTGGATAAGTAGCTGAAAAGATTTTACAGGGCAGCAGGGAAAAGGTGGAGGAGTGGGACTAGCTGAGTTGCTGTTGCAGAGAAGTTTTTATTCATTCATGGGATTGGGCAACGCTGGCTAGGCCAGCATTTATTGCCCATCCCTAATTACCCTTGAGAAGGTGGCAGTAAGCTGCTGCCTTGAACCATTGCAGTCCATGTGGTGTAGGTTCACCCACAGTGCTGTTAGGGAGGGAGTTCCTTCACTGTTGCTGGGTCAAAATCATGGAACAGCGATATATTTCCAAGTCAGGATGGTGAGTGGCTTAGAGGGAAACCTGCATCTGTCTGCTGCCCTTGTCCTTCTTAATGGTAGTGGTCGTGGGTTTGGAAGGTGCGGTCTAAGGAGGCTTGGTGAGTTCCTGCAGTGCATCTTGTAGATGATACACACTGCTGCCACTGGGCATCGGTGGTGGAGGGAGTGAATATTTGTGGATGGATTGTCAATCAAGCGGGGCTGCTTTATCCTGGATGATGTCAAGCTTTTTGAGTGTTGTGGGAGCTGCACTCATCCGGGCAAGTGGGGAGTATTCCATCACACTCCTGACTTGTGTCTTGTAGATGGTGGACAGGCTTTGGGGAGTCAGGACGTGAGTTACTCGCCGTTACTTTCCTGACTTGGAAATATATCCTAGCCTCTGACCTGCTCTTGTAGCCATAGGCCCGAATTTTTCCCGTGTCTGGGGGGCTTGGTGGGAGCAGACGGGGGCGGTTGTGGAGTCAACTACCACCCGCGATCAGCTCTGCGCCGCCATTTTATGTGTGCGGGCCAATTAAGGCCCGCTCAGCGCTACCTGTGCGGGGGTTGGGAAGAGGGAGATTCGGGGCTAGCGCTCTTTTGCGCATGCACAAAGCTGCCTCAGAGAGATTGAACCGCTTCTGAAAATAATCAATAAAATCAATAAAGATTTAATGAAATGTGTCCCCTCACATGACTGTGTGACATGAGATGGGACATGTTTTTATTTTTCAGGAAAACTTCTTATTTAATTCATAAAAGCTTTAAGAAACCTCATCCTGCTCTTGATTGAGATTTCCTAAAAAAATGTAAAGGCTGCTTGGCCTTTTCACCTGCCCGCCAACCATAAAGTTGGACGGGCAGCATTAACTTGGCATTAATTTATTCATTAATGGCCTTAATAAGCCTATCAATTATTGGAGGGCGCACAGCCAACTCCAGTGTGAGCCCGCCAAACGAAACATCACGAGACAGCGTGATGACAGCGGGACACACACCCGATGTCATCGTGCATCATTTTATATGCCGGCATGTCAGGCCCACTCCCTCATGCTGATTGAAAAATCCTGGCCATAGTATTTATACGGCTAGTCCAGTTCAGTTTCTGACCAATGGTAACCCCCTGGATGTTGATAGTAGGGGATTCAATGATGTTTCTGTGTCAGTTACCAATGTGCTGAATGGCCTCATTCTGTGCTGTAACTATTCTATGATTCTAGTATAGATACATTCACAGAAAGTTGATAAACACATGAGGAAGAAAGAAGCTGAAGGTTACCCTGATAATGTGACCAAGAATGGTGAGAGGAGGCTTGTGTGGAACATAAACACCAACATAGATGAGGTGGGCCAAATGGTTTATTTCTGTGTTAGAAAGTTCATGTAAAGCCAGCAGGGAATAGCAACGCTATAGGGGAGGTGGTGGCATAGTGGTATTGTCACTGGACTAGTAATCCAGGGACCTAGGATAGTGTCTTGGAACCTGGGTTCGAATCCCAACCATGGCAGATGGTGAAGTTTGAATTTAATAAAAATCTGGCTTTAAAAGTCTAATTGTCATAAAAACCCATCTGGTTCACTAATGTTGTTGGAAATCTGCTGTCCTTACCTGGCCTAGCCCACATGTGACTCTGAACAATTAGGGATGGGCAATAAATGCTGGCCTTGCCAGCAACACCCACAATATAAAAACAGAATACTGTGTTTCGCATCCTCAGGCTGTCACAGCCAAGGAATTAATGTTCAGCAGGCAAATGGGGCAGGGTATTTGGGATACTGATGCTGCTTTAGACCCTAAAGTCTTGAGCATCAAAGACCCTAAAATGCCTGTTTATGAGAAAGCTGTGTGCAGGGAGTTGTAAGGTCTGTATTTTTTTTTACAATCAGGGAGCTGGACAGGAGGGTTACTGTTGTTGTTGCTGCTGCACAGTGACTCAGAGATGTTTAGCAGCTGCAGAGCGAGGCCTGGCCTTCCCCCTACATCTCTTAACCTCCCCAGGCTCCGGATTCACAGCGAATTCCGGTCAACTCTTCCTGTCCGACCTGAACTCAAACTCCAGGAACTTGTGACCAGACTTGGCCTCGTGCCCACATGATAATACACGTAGATTTCATTCAACATGGTCCCCGTACCAGCCCCTCTGTGTCACACATCACACAGCCCCACATGGTTGCGAGTGGATTTCCCTCCAGTTCTGATTGTTGCCATCAATGAGTGAAATCGCCCTGCACGTGTTTACTCCTGGAAACAGGTAGCTTCAATGCTGGAGGCAGCGAGGATTAAAATGAACACCAATCTTACAGATCGAAAATCCAGTCAGATAATTAATGGAGTGGATTCCACTGAGATCAGTGGAAAGAAAAATCAAGTAGGGTGGATAAGGGGTGACCAATCAGTAAAGGAGATTTTACCATCCAGCCATGAATATTAAAGCATTTAAATAGGAGATGCTGGAGCAGCGGTCCAGCAGCACAACACCCCTGGGTATTATTCTTGTAAATCTTTGCTGCAAGGTTCCCAGTGCCTCTATATCCTCTTTGTGGGAGCACGCGGTGTCTGCCGGCACTCTCGAGGCCTTCCGTGCCCGGTGGGCACCACGGGGACTGGGGTGTTTTGTTGACCCCTTTAATCACATTTTGGTTTGATTTTTTTTAAGTTTCCTTTAAACTTTTTCCTTGATTTTACAGCTGACCTGACTTAGGGGCTGTGCTTGATTTATCCCTTATTTTGTTAATTTAGTTAATTGTTTTAACTCAAAAGAGTTATATCCTCTTTGTAACATGGTGAGCAGAGCTGTATTCTAAGAAGGCTGTACTCTGTGTGGGCTCAGTGAGGTTCCATACAGCTTCTGTCTAACTTCCCTACTTTTCAATTCCCTCTGGAAATAAAGCCTAGGCTGGTATTCGCCAGGGGACTGATGATTTATTTGGATTTATTTTTTTGGAGGTTTAACTATTCGAGCCTTTGGGCTGTCAGGGTGAATAGCGCTTTGGGAGAGTTTGACGTTTGGCTTTTTCTCACCTTGCAAACCCTGCAGCCGGCCAGTCCTGTAATCCACCACCCCACAGGATTCATACGGACCATAGCGAATAGTCACCAGCGCTGACAGCGGCATTGACTCGGGGCTCCAGGGGTCAACTCAACCTGTCCAAATCCAGCCCCACTCACCTGGCAACAACACAAAACGTTGCCAAGGAAGTGAAATCACTCAGAAAAGAGGCAAAACTTCCGGCTTGTGACTTTTAAAACTTAACCAGGGGAAGAGTAAACTGAGCTTGGTGGTCAGCAAAAGCTTTTCCATAACCCGGGCTCCAGCCTTTCCCCCCCCCACCCCAACTTCCAATACCTGCTTCGCTCTGCAGATTAACTTTTTGTTCAGTTTGAAAGTTAATTTTTAGTCTGAACAGATTTGTTCTTGCAAAGTTCCTGCAGTTTCTCAGCAGTTTAGCTGTAACTGCGCACACACCCCACAATTGATGTTAGTTCTTTCCGGGCAGTCAGTCAGTATTCCCGGACTGGAACATCTCCTCACTGTTTAGCAAGGCTGGGGGAGGCTGGTTAGTCTGTGAAATCGAGTTCCTCTTTCTCCTTAGATTTACTCTCACATGCCTGGCGTAGTTTGTATCCTTTTTTTGTGGTTCAGTAGGGGATATGTATTTCTTCCAGATTTTGGTGTTGGCTGTTGAAATTAGGTCAAGGATGTGTTTTTCTTTTTCTTTCACCCTTTCACCCAGCTGTAACCAGTGTAAAAATCCCCAGGTGCATTGTGTCACCGACCATTGATAAAAGAGCATCAATGGCCTTTCATATGGATTCTTCTTTCCTTCCCGTTTCTAATGACACATGAGGCAGACACAAACACACGTGATCATGTCTGTTTTCGACATTGGTTTTTCTTGGGACAGGTCACCAGACTGTTAATTGACAGAGACTGTAGCTTGAGGGGTGCCGCTCTGCATCAAGTATGGCTGACCAGGAGAGACACACATTCTTCCTGCCCGCCAAAGACGTATTGGAATGATTTGCAGGTTTATAATCAACCTGCTTAACCACGTTGTGAATGCATCTTCCGTGAACATCAAGTCCTGGAGTGAGACTCGAACCTGGAACTTCTGGCCTAGAGAAACTGTGCCACAAGACCTCCCTTTTCCTTAAGGATTGGTGTCTCCTATTCAGTCTTTGAGCTTAGAGTGGCTTATGGCACTCTTACTGTCTTGTTTGTGAGATGGGTCTTGGTTTCCATTACTTTTGGTGGTGTGTACAGGTTGTTACTGGCCATGTGTGATGGAATACTCTCCATTTGCCTGGCTGAGTGCAGCTCCAACAACACTGAAGAAGCTCAACACCATCCAGCAATTAGTTGATTGGCACCACATCCACCACCTTCAACATTCACTCTCTCCATCGTCGATGCATAGTGGCAGCAGTATGTACCATCTATAAGATGCACCGCAGCAACTCATCAAGGCTGCTTCAATGGCACCTTCCAAACCTGCGACTTCTACCACCTAGCGGGACAAGGGCAGCAGGCACATGGTAACACCATCATCTGAAAGTTCCCCTCCAAGCTGTACACCATCCTGAATTGGATGTATATCGCCATTTCTTCATTGTCGCTGGGTCAAAATCCTGGAACTCCCTCCCTAGCAGCACTGTGGGTGTACCTGCACCATGTGGACTGCAGCGGCTCACCACCACCTTCTCAAGTGCAATTAGGGATGGGCAATAAATGCTGTCCTAGCCAGTGGGACCCACATCCTGTGAAAGATGAAAAAAACTTTGCTTCCAGGCGCCCATGTTAGTTGATAATGTTAATAGTTCTCTCTCTTTAGTGTGCCTCCCTCTCTTATAGATCTGCATCTGTCAACCTTCCCCTCAAAATTCCAAGCCTTGATCCCTTCCTCCTTCTAAGCTACTGCCCCATCTCCAACCCCCCTTTCCCCTCCAAAGTCCTTGATCATGTTGTCACTTTTCGAATCTGTGCCCATCTTTCCTAGAGCTCCAGGTTTGAATCTCTGCAAGCAGGTTCCTGCCCCACCACAGTGATAAAATGGTTCTTATCAAAGTCACAAATGACACCCTGTGTGACTGTTACCACACTAAGCTATCCCTCATCCTCCTTCTCCTGCAGCCTTTGACACGGTTGACTACACCATCCTTCTCCAACACCTCTCCGCCATTATCCAGAGGGACTGCATTTGGCTGTTTACGTTCTTTTCTATCACATCATAGCTAGAGAATCGCAAACAATGATTCATCTTCCAGCTCCCGCACCATTATTTCTGAGGTCCACAAAAGATCTATCCTTGAACCCCTCCTATTTCTAATCTACATGCTGCCCCTCGGCGACATCATCTGAAAACATTGTGTCAGATTTATATATAAGCCGATGACACCCAGCTCTACCTCACCATCAACACTCTTGAACCCTCCACTGTCTTGGAATTGTCACTTCTTACCTAACATCCAGTACTGGATGAACAGAAATGCACTCCAATTAAATGTTGGCAATACTGAAGCCATTGCCCTTCATGCCACAGACAAAATCCATTCCTTCGCCATCAATTCCACCCTCCTCCCTTGCAACTATGAGTTCAGCCAGTCTGGTCACAATCTTGGTGTCATATCTGACTCCAAAATGAGCTTACTCCTGATCACATATCCACACCATTACTAAGGTCCTTATTTCCACCTCCATAACATTGCCTGACTCTTTGCCCACCCCCCACCATCGCCCTCAGCTCTTCTGCTGCTGGAACCCTCATCCATGCCTTTGTTACCTCTAGACTAGACTATCTGAATGCACTCCTGGCTAGTCTCCCACATTCTATCCTCTGTAAATATCACCCAACACTCTGCTGCCTGTGCCCTAACTCTCACCAAGTCCCATTCACACATCACCCTGTTCTCTTGACCTACCTTGACTCCCAGGTCAGATGACCTGATACGGAGCACCATTATCTTGAAGGTGTCCCAGGGAGCAGGATATGGGAGGGAGGGTGCAAGGAGAAGGTCCCAAACCAGGGGGGTGCAGGGAGAGGTCCCAAAAGGTAGTCCCAGGTAAGGGACAAAGCCAGGGAACTAAATTGACCCCTTAAATGAAGTTAAAAGAAAGGAGCAGAATAATAGACTCCAAATTCAAGAAAGAACTGCAGGTAGCAGACTTTGAATGAAGTGGGCACAAGAGGAGTGCTGAACATCTGAGAAGGCAGCCAAAGGTTGGTGACTCTTTGCTGTGAGCCACTGGGGCAAAGGTACCCCTTTGGAGAAGTGGTTTTCTGCTTGGCACAGCCGAAGATCTGAAAATGTGCTTGGAAGGTGAAGCTTGAGTGTCTCAGAGATCTAGAGGGAAGGATTTTCAGAAGGCAAGATTGAAACCTCGCGAGGTGGGTCATTGTTGAAGCCATTCGAGTAGGAGCAAATTTTGGAGAGAATTCCAAGACAAGATCTTCAAATGTGGAGATTGGAAACTCTCTTGAGAAAGACTAAGTTTCTGTGAGATTGGTTGGCTCAAAGTGTGACAAACATCTGGGTGGGTTGTTGAGAAACCCATGGAACCTGGTTTGGTCACATCTGTCATCTATTGTGTAGTGTGGTGTGCTAACCACAGATCACCTGTTAATTTACATGTACCTCATACTTACCCTGAATGTTAGGGTATGAGATAGATATTGAAAATTGTTTAGTCTTTCTGAACTTGTATGGTAAAGTTTATATTTGTTTGTTCAAAGCCGGTGGAATCTTGTGGCTTTATTCACTTGAATCTCAAACATTATCTACTTTAAGCAAAACGTTATTGGTCCCCAACCGAATCCCCCCTCCTGCCCCTCATGTCCCAGGGTCTGGCCAAGAATCATAACAGACCCTCTGTCAGAACTGATGAAAGCAACCTTCCTGAATAAGTCATCGACCTAAAACAGCTTCTTCTGTTTTTATTTTTGATTTCCAGTATTCACAATACTTTGCTCTTGTGGAAATGTTATTTTGTCATCCAGGGTCATTTGAGAGTCAGCAGTGGTCTGTACTATTCAAATGCCAATCTTTTCCCATCCATTTGTTTAAATTGGTCTTCAAAGTCCAATGTGAAAGTAGCAAATTGTTACAAGGTCAGAATAGGACATGTGCAAGAGAGTATTGAGCACAAAATGTTGTCTTATCCTTTTGAAGTATTAAAATACTTGGCTATGATTACTTAGTGCCATCAAACACATTACAATGAGTGTGGTTGTCAAATTTATTGAACAATGTAGATGTTTACCTGCTTTGATCAGAAGTGCATTACTTAGCTGGGAGAGGCAAGGAAGTTCATCAGCATAGAGTAATGGAATGAGGTAGCTTTCATGGCCCTTCATAATGTTTGATTGATTGTTTATGCTTATCGAGATGAGGGATGTTCACGTTGGGCGATTAAAGTTTTTTGCTGTTGCCCATTTTTACACACAATGTCAATTTTATGCATTCTCAAGGAAGATATCACATGGGGTCAATGCAATCTAAAGATTCATTTGGGTCCAGAACTTCCAACCTGGGTTGGAGTCCCCATTTCACACAAAAAGTTACTTACTTACCTTGCTACCATTTTTCAGGCCCGTCTTCCGATGGAGGGTCCTTCCAAACTCGCGCAGTGCAACAATTCTCACAGGGAGCAGCGGAAGGAATCATCGTAGGAGCAACGTCCCCTTTTATGGCACTAGCTGTTGTATTCTGAAAAGTAGAGATTTTAAAGTTCCAAAGCCACTTTGAGAATCTACAGAGAGAGAAAGCAAGTGGGTGAGGCGGTAAGGTGGCAGGTAGGTGAGGAGTCAGGTGGTCGGGGGTAGTCGGAGGGATATTGGGGGGTAGTCAGGGAGCCGGGGGTGGTTAGCCGAGGGGTCGGGGATAGCCATGGGTAGTTGGGAGATCAGGGGGGTAGCCATGTGGTCACTGGGGAGGGGAGTCAGTGGGTTTGGGATGAGTAGTCCGGTGGTTGGGGGTCGGGAATGAGTCGGAGGTTTAGGCAGGTAGTTAGGTGGCCGGGGTTAGTCGGGGGGCTCCAGTGAGGAGTTGGAGGGTCAGTAGTATAGTTACCCAGGATTTAGAAATGGTTTTAACCCTTCTAACTTTTCCTGAGTAACTATTCAGGTAAGTGAGTCAGAAGCATCCTAAGTCTGTGACTCTAACTCAGAGCTTCGGAGACTTTCAGATGCAGAGAGGTCCAAACTTCCCGGGCAATTCCCATGTAGTCACTGCATTGGGACTTCTGACGGGACCCCAGTGCACCTTAGGGGAGTGCCTCCAGGGCATGACCATCCGGAGATCAGAAGATCTGGGCCATTCATCCCCAGAATGGTGTGCCTTCATCCCAATATCAGAATTGTGGGCCATTACGGGTCTGATGCCTGAAAGCTTGAATAATTTACTACAAACAGTGGTATCTAGAATACAAACAGACTTCCTAACAAAGTAAATCCAGTTGATACATGTCTGCTGTTGAAATATGCATTAAGGAATTTCTGGAGAACTTTGACTTTTTTTGAAGTGCAGTGATATTTTCTGGTATCAAAGGGACATTCAAAACCAGGCGAGGTGAAAATGGCTGCCCTTGACATCAAGGCATTTGACCAAATGTGGCATCAAGGAACCCTAGCAAAACTGGGGTCAATGGGAATCAGGAGGAAAATTCTCCACTGATTAGAATCATACCTAGCACATAGGAAGATGGTTGTGGTTGTTGGAAGTCAATCACCTTAGTCCCAGGACATCACTGCAGGAGTTCCTCAGGGTAGTGTCCTCGGCCCAACCATCTTCAGCTGCTTCATCAATGACCTTCCTTCCATCATAAGGTCAGAAGTGGGGATGTTCACTGATGATTGCACAATGTTCAGCACCATTTGCGACTCAACAGATACTGAAGCAGTCCATACCCAAATGTAGCAAGGCCTGGACAATGTCCAGGCTTGGGCTGACAAGTGGCAAGTAACATTTGCGCCACACAAGTGCCAGGCAATGACCATCTCCAATAAGAGAGAATCTAACCATCGGCCCTTGACATTCAATGGCATTACCATCACTGAATCCCCCACTATCAACATACTGGGGGTTAACATTGACCAGAAACTGAACTGGACTAGCCACATAAACACTGTGACTACAAGAGCAGGTCAGAGGCTAGGAATCCTGTGGCGAGTAACTCCACTTCCTGATTCCCAAAGCCTGTCCACCATCTACAAGGCACAAGTCAGGAGTGTGATGGAATACTCCCCACTTGCCTGGATGAGTGCAACTCTCACAACACTCATGAAGCTTGACACCATCCAGGACAAAGTAGCCCATATGATTGGCACCCCATCCACAGATATTCACTCCCACCACCGACGCACAGTGGCAGCAGTATGTACCATTTACAAGATGCACTGCAGGAACTCACCAAGGTTCCTTAAACAGCACCTTCCAAACCCACGACCACTACTATTTAGAAAGACAAGGCAGCAAACAGACGGGAACACCACCACGTGGGAATTCCCATCCAAGTCACACACCATCCTGACTTGGAAATATATCGCCGTTCCTTCACTGTCATGGGGTCAAAATCCTGGAACTCACTCCCTATCAGCACTATGGGTGTACCTACACCATGTGGACTGCTGCAGTTGAAGAAGGCAGCTCACCACCACCTTCTCAAGGGCAATTAGGAGTGGGCATTAATGCTGGCCCAGCCAGTGACGCCTACATCCCATAAACGAATAAAAAAAAGAAATGACCTTGGGAAATAATATAGAAATAAGAATTTTGTCCGAGTTTTATTTTGTGCTAAGATTATATAAAAATGCTAAGGCATATTTCTGTCTGTTCCTTCATGTTTCCGCTGTACCTCCTGTTTACCATCACCAGATTTTTATGCAGATTTGTTTATAGGATGGCAAAGACTGGGCCTGTAAACTTGAAACTGGGGGAGAGTTATGGCTGTTTGGAACTGAGTAATAAAACTGTAATTTTGACACAGCACTTTGGTGACACAAGCCTTGAGAGCGAAACTCGAGTTGTTTATAGGTGTCATCTGAATGCTGAGATTCAATCACAGCCTCGCTTTCTATCACCTATATTATTTTTATAATATATTTTACAATGTTAGTAAAATAAAAACTGCGCTAATGGCAGCTGAAGTTCATGCTGGAATTCACAGGCAGGTAGAAGAAACTGAATAAATTCTGAACTATGGGTTGAATAGGAGGATTTAAGAGTATACCACTCGTGTGTGATGTTTTACAAAATATATTTTCTTGAACCATAATTTGTAGGAACTCATAAGGAAAATCAATGCCTCATCCTTGTGGATTGTTTTTATGATATGATTTTAATACATGACGCTTATTAATTCAGAACAGCACCTTCAAGTAAAAATGACATTGGAATCTGACTTCTCTACACTCCTGATATTTTAGTTGGCTTTAGCAATGCTCCTCACAGACTCATCTGTCACTTCTCTCTGAATGTGATTCCTTCCCAGTCGGTGATTGCCACCTACTGCAGATTTTGTTCTGCAAAAAAACTTCACAGGTTCTTCAGCTTGATTTTTGCAAAGCCTTCTCTACCCTAATTAAACAAATTCCAGGCTCAATGACATGGAGATTAAAAAGATAATTTTTGTAGGCAGCAAATGAAGAAATGGTGTGTGCCACTTTGCTTTTCAGCCTTTCCTTACGATGCTCACTGTTAGGGATTTATGGCAATATCATTTTTATACCACTTCACTCTGATCAATCAGGAGTGATGTTTAATCTCACAACCTGCCACATGAATTTGCAAATTCTTGTTCCGAAGCTTGCGCTTTAGGGCAAAATTAAAAATCTAGATTTAAATGGCATTTCAAACCAAGCAATAGTCAACTCATCAGGAATGTAACAATGAAACTTCTGATTATTATGACCATAAATAGAATTGTAGAAATTACACCACAGTAGGAGGCCATTCCAGCCATCAGCTTTCTACCATTTTCCTGCTCTTTTCATAGTCTTCATTTTCAAATACTCATCCAATTCCTTTATCAGTAGTCATTTGTGACAATTCAACTTGTGTGAATAAATTTACTCCTTCAGCTTTCTAATGATAACTCTACTTGTATGGCTGTAGTCAACTGGTGGAAACAATCTTTCACTTGTTTATCCTGTCAGCATCTTTCATCATTATGAAAGCCTCTGTTGTATTTTCCATTGATCTTTCCCTGTTCCAATTGGGAAAAAGCACAGAATTTTCCAGCCTTTCCTCATATTTCTGAAATATTAAAATATCTGATCAGGAATAAAAATATGTGGTGAACATTAAGGTTGTTACGTATTTTTATAACATTGTTATTTTTATATTTGTTAACCATGAGAGTAATGCTTTATTCCTGGTTATGCTTTATTCCTGGTAATGCTTTTGGCTCTGGATCCAGCAAACTGATCGCTGGCCTAATCTGAGATGGAGATATGCAAAGGTAGAATCACAGGATCAGCACAAGTCAGTATTTGTGGAATTATAATAACAGCTCACTGTTTCCACAATAAACATTTTATTGAACAAGACTGCACAATTGTCCATGTTAGTTTTCCCTTCACTTGGTTAATAGCACCAACTCTTAAGCACCCTGTCTGTAAAAGCAGCATTACAGGACAAGACTTAGCAATGGACAATGAACATAAAGTTATTAACACTCCGCACACTCACATTGATTTACACTTCAAACAAGAAATACACAGTCTGAACATAAAATACGTTGCAAAATACATAGACATTTTATCAGTTTCCAACATGAAATACCAGAGTCACCTCTGCACCTCCTTACTTCTCCAAAAGATATATTTATGTACAATAAATAGCTCTTGGACGGTACTGACTATACATATATATTTGATTTTCCTGTGATCTATTTTGTAAAATATGTTTCTTTTGTTGCATAATCAGAATTTATATATAAATATGAGCAGGAGTGCAACAATCCTGACTTTTAAACAAAAATAGTTTCATCTGATTGGCGTTTAGATACACTATGCAGCAATTATTCACCACTATAATTATTTACAGAACGAAACACATCACATGTCTTGACCCCGTAAGGAAACTGCATGAGTACTGCCAGGGTTGTGACTGCACAGTGCTCTTTCCAGGGGTATAGTTTTACATCCTATTGCTACAATAACTTGTACAAGAATACGTCTAGTAAAACTCACACCAAAACATGTGAAACATTTATAGTTAAGCTCATATTCTCCAACCACACCACATATTTTTGGCACAGCGACTTTGTAATTTACATGAAAAATGCATGACCAGAAAAAAGATCTTTTATGTGTTCAATGTGATTCAAATGATATGGTTACAAAGTTATTCAATTCTCTACTTTTCATAATTGTTACCACAATAGCACAAAACAAATTCTTCAATAAACAAAATACATTCTCTTCATGTGTTACACAGGTGATGTAGAGATGAGAGTTAAATGGCACAGATTTAATTACATTGCTAATTATCGCATATTTGGCAAACCATCTATCCAGGATTGATATGCATCACATATAATTTTTCCATTTTCCATGGTAACGAGATACTATTACAGTAGAGCTAATGCTATAATTTGACTTGTTTATAATTTTTTCAGTACGGGCAGTAGCAAGTTGATGTGTCATCAGATCCCTTGCAAGCTCCTTATGGATGAAGACTGATGAGAGTATGCTATTCCATTGCATAAAAAAATGACCATTTCACAGTCAACCGGAGCTTGAGAACTTTAGTGGCACAACTTCCTTCCATTTTGAACTTTCTGTGTTGCATTCCCCATGAAACTTTGCTTGGCTTTGATGTTGCACTTGACACACAGGTCCTTCATCTCTCGAAAACTCTTCTCCACAGCTTTTGCAAACATGGCAGAAGAGGTCTCCTTGCAATCATTGAAGCAGGAAATGCAGAAGATGATTTGGTCCAAGTGTGTATTGTAGGAAACACCATAACCATCTAGAACCACAGGGCCATAAAACAGGAAAGCCTCTGTTGTTGTAGTTACCTGTAGAACAATGAAAGGCAGAACTTAATGATCTTATGCTATAGTGCAGGCAGCATATTAGGTAGTTTAATTGGGTAAATAGAGCCACTTTAAGTGTACCTGTCCTACATTCTTGAGACGTGGGTATTATTTAAATTTAATTAAATTTAAACTACAACCTTTCTGCCACACCTGTGGAATTGTGTACACACAGCTTTTTGGCTTTAGCCCATCAATACTGCTATGGCAAATGTCCAACATAAACTATTCATATCATAGACTCCCTTGATAAAATATCTGATAATATTTCAATAGACTTGCTTTTCAATAATCCTCTCCCTAAAATAACACAGTCCTTTCCTGGAAGCTGGATATTTATGAATCATAAAGGAATAACAGGAGGCAATATAACATCATAAAGCTTTGACCCAAGGTCCAATTGTTATCGAGGTTTCATCGTGGTTCTGATTCATAGTGGCAACACACATGGCTGACCAACTATGTAACTGGCCTCTGAAATTGAGGGGATGGGAACAGAGGGGCTCTGGCGAGTCTTACATCATATGTTACTGCTTTAAATTTCAATTTATGCTTTTCAAGAATTTGAAAGTAGTTTACTATTAGTATTTTAAGATATGGTTTCTCCCCCCGTTTTTTTTTTTGACTCCCTGTTTCAAACAGTATTCCAGGTCAAGGCAAAATCAGTGTTCAGCTTCCAACCCGTAATCAAAGCGACTTTCAAATCAGCCTCTGAGCAGTGCATGAGAATACCCAGTTTGATTTGCCCTTCAACTTTCCCCTCCTTCCTTCCCAGGCAGTTGTTGACTTCCTCACAGCACAATCCTGGAAAGCAAACATTGTGTGAAGATTTGTGTCCTATCTTTCCATCGCATAGGACGTAGAATTCAAACCTGCATTGGCAATGTGGTATTCCTCCTTTACATTCTTATTTAACCAATTCAAACAAATTAAGGAATATTGATACATTAGTGCTTAGACACTGACCTGGCTGGTGGAGAGGGCAAAATGGTTACTCATCAGGTATGTTTTATCAGTGAACAGTTTAGGTAAATCCATTTGCAGTTCCTTTGACATCTCCCGCAGTCCCAGTAAGTGATTGTCTATCGCCATCCCAGTAATAGCCTAGAACATAACCCAAAATGGGAAAATATTACATTATTTTGTATAAACTAACATTATCAAGTATAAACCTAAAGGCTGAGAAATTGGGCTTTGTAGCAACCATTTTTCAGGGGTTATGCAGTCCCCAAAATTGGCAGGCCAGAAACATGCGCACAATTCTGCTTGAACGTGCACCAGCCATCATATACAATAAGAACAAACAAGAGGCAGGCTTTAACAGGGTGGCCAGATTTTCAAAAGTCAAAACCAGGACACATTGACCAGCTCCTGGTAATGTTGGGCAGGATTTTACCGTCTGTGAGCGGGGGTGGGGCCTGCTCGCCGATGCATAAAATGACACGGGATGACGTCGGGCGGAACTCCTGATATTACCCCACCCCATTTAAATTTTCAGGAAGGCGGGGGCGCAGCAAAATCAGCTGTGTGCCCGCCGACCTGTCAATGGCCAATTGAGGCCATTGACAGGATCAATTAAGCAATTAAAGGACCTGCCCGTCCAACCAAAGATCAGTGTCAGTTGGAATCCATTCTCAGTACTGGGTTAAACCTGAAACAATAATGTGCCTTTTATCTTTTCAGAAGTCAATGGACCTACTTGTGCTTTGTCAAAGTTTACAGCTGTTATTAAGCTCCTTTATTTATATATTGAGGGTTACTGTGACTGCTGAGGAGTTATTCATTCATACTTTTTATTGTCCGCAGAGGGAAAGACATTGGGTGCTATTTCCATCATGGCGGTGTCATTTGTAAACAAGAGGTTTGCCAAACATTCTTTTGTGAAGCAGCATTTCACTTGCACTTCCCTCAACTTAGTCTACTGCATTCGTTGCTCCCAATGCGGTTTCCTCTACATTGGAGAGACCAAACGCAGACTGGGTGACCGCTTTGCAGAACATCTTCGGTCTGTCTGCAAGCATTACCCAGACCTCCCTGTCGCTTGCCATTTCAAAACTCCACCCTGCTCTCATGCCTACATGTCTGTCCTTGGCTTGCTGCATTGTTCCAGCGAAGCTCAATGCAAACTGGAGGAACAGCACCTCATCTTCCGACTAGGCACTTTCTACCCATTGTTTATCTCTACCTTTTAGCCTTTTTAGTATTCCTTCCCCCCATCCCACCCCCACTAGGTCTATCTGTACCTTGTTTGTCCTGCTTTCTACTCTTAATTAGCACATTCCTTTAGATAATATCACCAACTTCAACACCTCTTTGTCCTTTTGTCTGTGACATCTTTTGGTTATCTCCACCTATTACTGGCTTCTTGTCTCAACAACCCCCGCCCCTTAAACCAGCTTATATTTCACCCCTTTCCTATTTTTACTTAGTTCTGTTAAAGGGTCATGAGGACTCGAAACGTCAACTGTGCTCTTCTCTGCCGATGCTGCCAGACCTGCTGAGTTTTTCCAGCTATTTCTGTTTCTGTTTTTGTTTTGGATTTCCAGCATCTGCAGTTCTTTGCTTTTATTCTTTTGTGAGTGTGCTTCCCCTTTAAATCTCAATTTCAGTTTCCACTAGTTGGAAGGAGAGCAAATTGGTGCATTTCATCCAAACTTTGTCATCTATTTTATAACTAAATTAAAACCTGTCATTCCAGTTGTGCTGTTATACAGTAAAAAATTGTATCTGTGAATGTCAGAGAGACTTAAGTTATTGCAAATAAAAAGAAATCACATTTTCTGACCCTAAATTAAATCTGCTTTATAATAGATTGCATCATAGAGTATGATCCTGACGAGCCTTAATAAATTGAAACATCACAGCACAGGACAGTAGAGTGTCCTTATACTGAGCCACAAAGCTGTTATTTTAAAATATGGATTATTTTCTTTTCTTGCACTCATAAATAACACAGCATATACTTTCTTGTCACAGGATGATATGAAATATTGAAAACTGGGAGATTTATTGAATAACTAATAAAAGAAATCAATGCTGAAGTGCATTTAGTTACTAAAGATACGACTTACTGCTTCACTGTTAATATAAGTAATTAATTAATTGGCATGCAAATGATGTAATCAATAAAACTTTTACTTTGCTAACACCGCATTTGAAATTGAAATTATTTTCACTTACAAGTATAGTATAATTGGTCTGTGCATCGATTGCTGCCCAGAGAAGCTCCATCTTCTTTGAATCCTGTCATTAAAAGTCAAGCATCACATATTAGGTTGTGTAATACCTGGCCACATACACACACATCCCCCTCATACAATTCATTCACATCCTTGGATGTGTGCACTCTCGCATCAAGTGACCTTTATCCCTTACCCTGTGCTTGCTGACTTATGTTGGCCTCCAGTTAAACAACGCCTCTATTTTCATATGCTCATCCCTGTTTTCAACCCCCTCCATATCTCTTTAATTTCCTCCAACCCCACAACACTCCAAGATATCTGCGCTCCTCTAATTCTGGCCTCTTGAGCATCCCAACTTTAACCACTCCATCATTGGTGGCCATGCCTTTAGTTCCCAAGATCCTAAGTTCTGGATTCCATCCCCGAACCTCTCCTCCTTTAAGATGTTCATTAATGCCCTTTAGGGAAGGAAATCTGCTGTCCTTACCTGGTCTGGCCTTCGTGTGACTCCAGACCCACAGCAATGTGATTGACTCTTAAGCACCCTCTGAAATGGCCTAGCAAGCCACTCAGTTGTATCAAACCACTAAAAGTCTCAAAGGAATGAAACCAAACAGACCACCCGGCATCGACTAGGCACTGGAAACAACAATGGCAAACACAATTCTGTCAACCCTGAAAAGTCCTCCTTACTAACAGCTTGTGCCAAAATTGGGAGAGATGTCTCACAGGCTAGTCAAGCAACAGCCTGACATAGTCATACCCATAGAATCATGTCCCAGACACCACCATCACGATCCCTGGGTGTGTCCTGTGCCACCAGCAGGACAGACCCAGCAGAGGTGGCACTGTAGTATATGGTCGGGATGGAGTAGTCCTAGGAGTTCTCAACAGTGACTCCAGGCCCCATGATGTCTCACAGCCTCAGGTCAAACATGGGCAAGGAATTTTCCTGCTGATTACCATGTAGTGCCCGCCCCCACAGCTGATGAATCAGTGCTCCTCCATGTTGAACGCCACTTGGAGGGAGCACTGAGGTTGGCAAGGGTGCAGAATGTACTCTGGGTGGGGGACTTCAGTGTTCATCACCAAGAATGGTTCAGTAGCACCAGTACAAACCGAGCTGGCCAAGTCCTAAAGGACATAGCTGCTAGACTGGTCTGTGTCAGGTGGTGAGGGAACTAACAAAAGGGAAAAATATATTTGACCTCATCCTCACCAACAATCCTCATCTGCTGCAGATGCATCTGTCCATGACAGTATCGGTAGGAGTGACCATCCCACGGTCCGTGTGAAGACAAAGTTCCCTCTTCACATTGAGGATACCCTCCATCGTATTGTGTGGCACTACCACTGCGCTAAACAGATAGATGTCGAACAGATATAGCAATTCAAGACTGGACAACCATGAGGCGCTGTGGGCCATCAGCAGCGGCAGAATTGTACTCAACCACAATCTGTAACCTCATGACCCAGGATATCCCCCATTCTGCCATTACTACCAAGCCAGGGGGTCAACCCTGGTTCAATGAATCGTGCAGGAAGGCATGCCAGGAGCAGCATCAGACATACCTAAAAATGAGGTGTCAACCTAGTGAAGCTACAACACAGGACTACTTGCCTGCCAAACAGCATAAGCAGCAAGTGATAGACAGAGCTAAGCAATCCCACAACCAATGGATCAGATCTAAGCTCTGCAGTCCTGCTACACCCAGCCGTGAACGGTGGTGGACAATTAAACAACTTACTGATTCTGTGATTCTGTGATTACTGGAGGAGGAGACTCCACAAATATCAGCATCCTCAATGATGGGGGAGCCCAGCATGTCAGTGCAAAAGGGAAGGCTGAAGCACTTGCTACAAACTTCAGCCAGAAATGCTGACTGGGTGATCCATCTCGGACTCCTCCAGAGGTCCCCAGATGCCAGTCTTCAGCCAATTCGATTCACTCCACGTAATATCAAGAAACAGCTGAAGGCACTGGATACTGCAAAAGCTATGGGCCCTGACAATATTCCGGCAATAGTACTGAAGACTTGTGCTCCAGAACTTGCTGCACCCTTAGCCAAGCTGTTCCAGTACAGCTATAACACTGGCATCTAGCCGGCTATGTGGGAAATTGCCCAGGTATGTGCTGTACACAAAAAGCAGGACAAATCCAAACCAGCCAATGAGCACCCCATCAGTCTCCTCTCGATCATCAGTAAAATGATGAAAGGGGTCATCAACAGTGCTATCAAGTAGCACTTGCTTAGCAATAACCTGCTCACTGAATCCCAGTTTGGGTTCTGCCAGGACCACTCAGCTCCTGATCTCATTACAGCCTTGGCTCAAACATGAACAAAAGAGCTGAACACCCGAGGTGAGGGGAGCGTGACTGCCCTTGACAGCAAGGCCGCATTTGAACAAGTGTGGCATCAAGGAGCCCTAGTAAAACTGGAGTCAATGGAAATAAGGGGGAAAATGTTCTGCTGTTTGGAGTCATACCTAGCACAAAGGAAGACGGTTGTGGTTGTTGGAGGTCAGTCATCTCAGCTCCAGGACATCACTGCAGGAGTTCCTCAGGGTAGCGTCCTAGGCCCAACCATCTTCAGTTGCTTCATCAATGACCTTCCTTCCATCATAAGGTCAGAAGTGGGGACGTTCACTGATGATTGCACAATGTTCAGCACAATTCGCAACTCCTCAGATACTGAAGCAGTCCGTGTCCATATGCAGCAAGACTGGGACAATACCCAGGCTTGGGCTGACAAATGGCAAGTAACATTCATGCCACACAAGTGCCAGGCTCTTGAACAAGAGAGAATCCAACCATCTCCCCTTGACATTCAATTGCATTACCATCATTGAATTCCACACTATTCAACATCCTGGGGGTTACCATTGACCAGAAACAGGACCAGCCATATAAATACTGTGGCTACAAGGGCAGGTCAGGGGCTGGGAATTCTGCAGAGAGTAACTCACCTCCTGGCTCCCCAAAGCCTGTCCACCATCTACAAGGCACAAGTCAGGAGTGTGATGGGCTACTCTCCACTTGCCTGGTTGACTGCAGCTCCAAAAACACTCAGGAAGTTTGACATCATCCAGGACAAAAGCAGCCCACTTTTTTGGCACCCCATCCACCAACTTCAACATTCACTTCCTCCACCACTGACGCATAGTGGCAGCAGTGTGTACCATTTACAAGATTCACGACAGCAACTCATCAAGGGTCCTTTGACAGCACCATCTAAACCCATGACCTCTACCACCTAGAAGGACAAGGGCAGCAGATGGGAACACCACTGCCTGCAAGTTCCCCTCCAAGTCACACACCATCCTGACTTGGAAATATATTGCCATTCCTTCACTGTCACTTGGTCACAATCCTGGAACTCCCTCCCTAACAGCATTGTGGGTGTACCTACACCACATGGACTGCAGTGGTTCAAGGAGGCTGCTCACCACCATCTTCGCAAAAGCAATTAGGGATGGGCAATAAATGTTGGCATAGCCAGTGGTGCCCACATCCCGTGAAATAATTTTTTAAAAAGCAGTATACATATAAGGTGGAAAGAGAAAGGAGGATTTGGACCCTGAACCTCTGATGCGGGTAATTAATATTCGAGCACTGTTTGCATTTATCTGGCGCCTGCGTTTTGCTACTTTAGCAGAGGTGTGAACCCATTTGAAATGCCATTGCTAAAATAGCAGCACAAGGAATTTCAGATAAATTTGTCAAGTCTTCATATAGAACCATAGAGTACAGAAGGAGGCCATTCAATCTATTGTGCCTGTGCAGGCTCTTTGAAAAAAACTATCCAATTAGTCCCATTCCTCTGCCTTTTCCCCATTAGCTCTGCAAATTGTCATTTTCTTTTTCAATTATTTTTTCAATTCTGTTTTGAAAGTTACTACACTTGCATCCTGTGGTGTCACAGCAGAGTGGTGGGAACGGGTGTAGAGACAGAAGCCAAGACAGGCCATAAAGGAAATAAGTCTCCATGGCAACACCTCTACCAATCAGAGTCCACTTGCCAACCAATGAGCACTCTCTTCTCATGCACTAAAGATTGTTGTTCCCTTTACATTTGGCATCCTTGCGAATTGTCCTGATGAGTGTCAAGATGAAAAGCTTCGACAACACGTGTCTTTTTTTCAGCAATACTCAAGTCCAAAAATAAAAGTAGAGCAAAGAGAAGAGAGGAAGGGACAGAGAGACTTAGAGAAAGACCCACCGAGACAGACGCTCCCCCATCTGTCATTGCTTTTACAAAGTCGGATGCCTCTTTAGTTGCTGATCGAATATTATCAACTCTTCCTTCCTGAAAACGACGTGTTGAAGCACTTTCATAAGTGGGGACAAGTCTCCCATGGCATCTGGATTAGAAACAACAACAACAATTTTTAGCAAGGTGAAAAGTCGCCAGGAGGAAGAGGAATTTGGGAAGACCAAAACCATGTGAGGGGTGAGCAGAATTATTTTAAAAGTAAAGAAACAGATACTCATCAGGAATGTGAGAAACTCAGCCAAGAGTAAATATGAAATGAATATTAGAAAAGAGGATAATAGAAAGTTAGATTCTAGGCAACAGGAAAGGATCATAAGACATATTTTACATATGGTAGGCAATAAAACAGACATACCAATTAAGGATTAAATATGATAAGCATATCAGGGAGGGTCAGAAAATATCAGATGTACAATAATAATTTTTCCCAGCAGACCTCATAAATTATATGATGTTGAAATTCTAGGTGCAGGCATTTTAACTTGGAATGTACAACCTTTTCAGATGCTACTAATACATTATGAAGAACCTCCAGGAATTAAATGTACCCGGGGCATCAGATCGCTTGCATCCAAGAATCTTCAAGGAAATGAGAGAAGAATTGAGTGAGAGATGCAATGACTTGTGTTCCACATTCAGGAAGCAGTAGTTAGGTGTCAGGCACATGCAGTGACTTGAATTGTGTGAATTAATCGGTTAGAATCATTTCATAGGCTTTAACTCAGTTTGGTAATTTTGTTTAATCTGGTTTAACTCATTCCGGTCTATTCCCTCTGGAGTTGCTGTCTTTGTGGATTGAAACATTGAGGTCCTCTCCAGTGTCACAAGCCTCAACTTTTGAGTCTGAGCCTGCTCCGCCATTTAACATGCCATTTAATAGCTTCAACATGGATGGCCTTGCACCCCCTGCAACTCAGTGACACTAATGGTCTCCCATATGACCTGCCTACACTGGCAGTGAGTGGGGGAATTGTTGCACTTCAGCCTGGAACAGTGAGCAAATCAATCGGTGAATTTGGAAAGCCTTCATATACACACCCAGGATAACAAGCTCGATTTTAGAACAAAGTCCTGAACCTCAGTCACTCCACTGATACTAATTAGGTTGGACATTGTGTTGAGGTGGACTGCTGGGTGAAATGTCTGCCAATCCTACGGCTGATCCTGAGCTAAAATACAAAGAGTTAGACTTCTATATTAGGAATTGTCAGCATTAATTTAGAATTAGCTAATTTGCCTCACAAATCTACTAAAGTTCTTTGAAGAGGTAACCAAATTGAACTGGCAAGGACAATCCAGTGGCCATAATCTATTTAGACCTTCAGAAAGCATTTGATGAAGTTCCACATATGAGCTTTAATCTCATTTAGAAGCCTCATGTTATTACTGGAATATTAGTTAATTGGATTGTAAATTGCTTTGGCATTGAAAAGCAGCAAGTGATGATAAATGGAAAAATATCTGGCTAGAGGGTAATAACTAATTAAGTTCTTAGAGGCATCTGTTGCTAGTCCCCTGCTTTTCACATTAACCAGAAATGACACTGAAGAGAATGCTTGCAATATCAGATAATTCACCAATCTTTTTGGCTAGATGATGAGCATGAGAGATTGATGACATTATGAAAGATTAGGATCAATTGAGTGCATGAGATTAGGAATGGCAGAAGGAATTTAATGTAGATTTAAATTGAAATATATGCAAATTGAAACAGGAATTGTGATATTTGGTGCATTATGAAAGTATCCTACCTTATCAATATCATGAAGGAACATAACTTTGCAACAACGTGACTTAGCCCTGGAGGAGATCTTACTAAGGTCTCATGAGTAGAGTTTTGGTTTCTCTGTTTGCAACGAAATCTCACCTTCAATGCAAGACCCGGGCACACTCTCCCAACACTCGAGCTTGCACAACAATTGTATTACTGAAAGCTAAAAGGGAAATTTCATAGTCTCACTGGACTGGAGATGTTTGGGAAATAAAGGTAGGCACCCCCTAAACCACACCCTCTTAGCTTTTGAGCCTGCCCACTACTGAGGCAGGGGTAGGACTTAATGAAGGGATATCCACTAGTGAAATGAAAAAGAAAAACAATTTGTGTGTTATGATTATTCGTTCACTGAAGGCATCCAGATAATCTGAAGCTGTTAGCGACAATCCTACTGCAGCATCACAAGGATGTTTGATTAGGCAAACGTAAAGAAGGTGTTTCCATTTGCAGGGGAGACTAGAATCAGGGGCCATAAATGTAAGACAGTCATTTTTCCTCTTCCTTCAGGTACTATGCCCTAAGAGGGTGTTGGTGATCATGGACCGGCCCATGATTATGCTTGGCAAAGTACTGCAGTGGTTTGCCATTGCCCTCTGCAGTATGGCTGACCAGGAAACTCTCCTGCTCTTACCACCTGCCATCAGGCATTTGGAAGGATTTACAGGCTAATAATCAACCTGTTTGACCATGTTACAAACATACCTTCCATGGCCATCAAATCCTGAAGAGGGACTTGAACCCAGAGGTAGGGACACTACCATTGCGCCACAAGACTTCCCAAGTCAGTCATTAATAAACCCAGTATGGATTTCAGGAGAAATTTTACCCAGAGAGTGGTTAATCTGAAACAAAGGGTAGTTAGGGTGACTAGCATTGGTGCATTTAAGGGAAGCTAGATAAACACATGAGAGAGAAAGGGATAGAATGATATATTAATAGGGTTAGATGAAGAAAGGTGGGAGGAAGAGCATGACAAAAGTTTCTGTGCTTTAAATACAATGTAAAACAAATCTTACTTTCATTTGACAAAAGGAGGATAATGAAAGAGATTTTTAAAATGCTGTGACATTGTGCCACGCTAATGCAAACAAATTATTTAACTTGGGTGCTCAACATAATTAAAGGCCATGAATATCAAAGCAATAAGCCTCAAGCAAATGAAAAGAGATCTTCTCTACAGAATGATGGTTCCTAGGTTAAGCAGCAATGGGGACAATCGAATGACATGTGCACCATGTTGGTTGTTACACTGGCAGGAACTTGGAGTTTCACCTCAAAGTAGGAAACTGTTCAGGGAAAAATAAAGCAAAATAAAATGCTGGATGGATATTTTTCAGTTTTGCTTGCTTCATCTCTTGAGAGACAGGGAGCACAGTTGCAAATCCTTCGTTGAATAAGTCAGATTGTTTGAGTAGAAAGAACGATGACAGTAGATTAAGTTTTGACATGGTCTGTGGAAAGAACAAGGTTGATTGTTCAAACAGTCTGTGCCAATTCTATACTTTCCTATGTTCTCCAAAGTCAGCTTGGGGCACATTGAAACTTCAGAGACTCACCTGTAAAAGGATAGCTGCAATCCAACCTGGACAAAGGCATCAGGACTCATCTTCTGTTTTTTCATAAAGTCTTTGCCAAAAGCCTTAAACCGGTACACTGCTAGATCAATTTTTTCGATCAACCTGGAAAAGAATATTACCAGAGTTATAAGGTGCATTTAATATCATGATACTCTGCAGGATTTACATTTCTTTGGATAATCTACATAATTATCTTTTCTACAGATTCACAGAATTTTTGAAGCACAGATGGAGGCCATTCAGCCCATTGTGCCAGTTCTTCGAATGAGCAATGCACCTAGTTGCCATTCCCCTGCCTTCTCTATGTAACCCTGCAGATTCTTCCTTTTAGGATAGTACAATTCCCTCTTAAATGCCTCGATTGTGCCTCCACCATACTCACAGGCAATACATTCCAAATCTCAACCACTTGCTGCATGAAGAAGTTTCTTGTCATATGTCATTGCTTCTCTTGGCGATTACCTTAAATCTGTGCCCTCTCATTCTCGATCCTTTCACGAGTGAGAACAGTTTTTCCCTATCTACTCTGTCCAGAACCTTCATGGTTTTGAAAACCTCTATCAAACCTCCTCTCGACCTTCTCTTCTCCAAGGAAAATAGTTCCAACTTCTCCAATCTATCTTCATAACTGAAGTTCCTCATCTCTGGAACCAGTGTCATGAATCTTTTCTGCAGTCTCTAATTCCTTCACATCTTTCCTACAGTGTGGCATGTAGAATTGGGCGTAATACTACAGTTGAGGCCAAACCAATGATTTAACCAGGTTTAACATAACCCTGTTGCTCTTGTACTCTATGCCCCCATTAATAAAGCCTAGGATACTGTATGCTTCATTAACCTTGCTCTCAACCTATTCTGCCATCACCAATGACTTGTATTAATTTCTATTTTCCTCATACACTTATGTTCCAGGGTTATGAAAGTCTCAGCCCAGCATTTTAAAATTGCAAATAGAGAACGGTAGCCTTTCAGACTTGCAGCCCCCAGAGTCCAAACTAGGGGCAATTATCTTTCACAGCATTGTTTTTATAATTGGGCTGGATGTTCACGCAATTGCAATCTGGGTCTTCAGATCACCATCAAAAAAAAAAGGCACATCTGTGAACATATATATGATGAAGGTTGCTCTGCTGGACCTCATTTTCATAATACTGCTGCCTTTCCGTTTGATCTACTATGGGAGGAATTACTGGCCCTATGGTGATGTCTTCTACTGCATCAATGCTGCCCTCGCCATATTTCACCCCTGCATTGCCCTGTGGCTTTTAGCCTTCATCGGGGTTGACAGTTACATTCCAGTGGTCCAACCCAAAGCCAGGAACTTCACCACACCGGCAAAGCTGTGACAAGCTGCATCAAAATCCAGATAATGACCATTGCGTCTGACCCTGACAAGGTTTCAAACTTCACAACCTGCCTAAAAATGCTCAACATCATTCACTTGAAGGAAGTCAACAGTACGAACTTTGATTTTGTTTCTCCTCCTGCCCTTTTTCATCCTGATAGGATGTTACTGCATCACCATCAACAATCTCCTTAAAGAAAAAAATATCCAACTGAAGCCAAAAGCTAAAGAAAATTCCATCAAAATATTGTGACACTCATTATTCAAGGTACTGTTTGTTCGTTCCCTTTGTTTTATTACTAGTGTTAAGTGGTCACACTGATTTCACTGCCTGGGCTGCCTTCACTACATTCTTGATGATCCTCAGTACTTGCCTTGAATAATCATGCATTATAACGGGACAAATCTTCCAATCTCCAGATCATCGAAGACCGGACATACAACTGAAGATGCATGTTGGGACCCTATGGAAACCCTGACCTCCATGAGAATTGCCTGGGAAGTTTCAATTTCTACCCGACCACCCTCCTGACCAGACCTAATCCTACTACTTCCCGATCAACCTGACCACCAGACTCTCCCCACCCGACCTCCTGACTAACTCCCCCAACTACCCCCTGATCTGACTACTCCCCCGACCCAACTACCCACTTACCCATCTCACTCACTTACCCACCACACTCAGTTATCCGCCTCACCCACTTATCCCCGTCACCCATCTACCCACCTCACCCACTTACTCACCTCACCCACCCACCTACCCACATCCACCTCACCAACCTACTTCCTACCCATCTCATTCACTTATCCACCTCACTCACCTAACCCCATCCACTTACCCACCTCACCCACGTACCCACCTACCCACCTTATTCACCTGCCCCTGTTACAAAACTATAATAGTTTTCATAATATTATTGTGGGTTATTGTAAAGTAGGTTTATAGGGGTGAGTATGGATGATTCTGTCTGTGTGCGATTTAATTAAATTAGAGTCAGCTAGACTGCAAGCTTGAAATTATCAAAAGGAGTTATGTGTAGAAGGGTACTTGAAATGCTAATGAGTAAACATAGATGAGGTCTTAGCATACAAGGTGTGAAGGAAATTTCCATTTTTAGATAAGTGAAGGAGTTGTTTGGTTTTCAAAGGGATGGTAGGATATTTACAACTGGCAAGATAAGCAAGGCCAAGCAGTGTGTTTATTTTTCTCAAAAGGAAAGTGGTTATATTGGCAACATGAAAGGTTTTATATTATGGGAAAAGTAAATTTGCAAAGTCAAAAGGAACAATGGAATTTACAGATTAAAGAGAGAGAAACATATATAAAGAGAAATGAAAGAATATGTTGGGGGGTCATGTAAGGTCTAACAGGAGTGTGTGAAACAATCTTGAAGAAGTCCCCAGCCATGTTTACAAAAACCTGCTGTGTCCAGTAACTAAAGTTGGAGAAAAGCCTTTTCCACTGTCGAATGAGTGCTGTGGTAATTTGCTGGCTATTTTTTAAACTTAAAATCTATTTTGGACTGTTGCCTTAAAGGGGGAATGTAGTTAGAAGTCAGGTTAATTAGAAAGCTTGATATTTGTTACAGTATTAAGTAACTATAATCTTATGCATGTGCTTAAAATCTTTTCTTAATAAATATTTTAATTTAATTTTTAAGATCTCTAAATGTCTTAACATTGCTCCTGAATTCAGTGCCCAAATCTTCTCGTAATAAATACAAATTGCAAAACTGTTGTGATAGCATGGCTAAGTTTCCCTTGTGGATTTGGTCCACCTAGTGTACATCATGTGCCACATCATAACATTCCTACCCACCTCACCCACTTACCTACCTACTCACTTATCCATCTCACCCACCTACCTCCCAACCCAACTACCCACCTATCCATTCATTCACTCACCCATTCACTTGCCAATTCACTAATATTCTGACTTGACCTTTAATCTTACCATACAGCAGCTAGCACTGTAAAAAGTTGAGGGGATTGCATGTGCTGCCTTCCCCCAAGTCTAGTCCACTTTGACAAAGTTCCCCGATAGATGCTGCACTATGCATTTCTGTGAAAGATGGGCTCGGAAAGTCCCAGTAAGAATGCGTAGCAGCATCAAGTTGGAGGGAATTTTCAATTGCAATGGCAACCCAATGATCATTGCCGCTGCTTGGAAGATCTGGGCCATGGTGTCAATGCACTTTCAGGCCAGGGTCATCAGCGTCATCTACTTTCAGAACTACCTGCAAGGCGTATGATGGAAAATCTTTAGAACCGGAAGCTTCCGTTCACTGAGCAATGTCAACATCAGTGAAATGTAAATAATGAAAGGCAACAAGACATGCCTCTTAGTCCACAAAAAGGAAAATAAAAAATACTTGCATTTATAGAGTGTCCTGTCAAGTTTAGTTGTTTCAAAGTGTGCTGCACAATGAAATGCTTTTGAAGAGGGAAGACAATATAAATAAATATCTCAATTTATGACAAATTGAATAATTAAGGAAATCCTTTTACATTCATTCATGGGGTGCCCATCTCTAATTGCCTGTGGGGAAGTGACAGTGAGCTGCCTCCTTGAATCTGAATGAATAGCTTGCAAGGTCATTTCAGAGGGCTTTTATGAATCAACCACATTGCTGTGGGCCTGGAGTCACTTGTAGACCAGACCGTGTAAGCATTGCAGATTTCCTTTCCTAAAGGGCTAGCCTTTTATTCCATATTTGTATTTAA
Organism: Cetorhinus maximus; assembly: GCF_964194155.1. Lineage (NCBI taxonomy): Eukaryota > Metazoa > Chordata > Chondrichthyes > Lamniformes > Cetorhinidae > Cetorhinus > Cetorhinus maximus. The sequence goes on along the minus strand of NC_135905.1, from coordinate 18,858,648 downwards.
TTAATTTAATTTAATTTAAGTTCCCTAGATGCCATGATGGGATTTAGACCCATGTCTTCAAATCATTAGTCAAGGATCTTTGGATTACTAGTCTAATAGCTAATACTGTACCCAGAACAGCAGTGTATGACAAAACAACTTATAAATGCCCCACTGTAATTGCTTTAATAACGTTTCCACAAAGAAACTCTTGTCAAATATCCATTATCATTTGGTCTGTACCTTTGGAGTTTATTAGCTGCTGAAGTTAAATATCTTTGGGTTTCAGAGTCGCATTTCCACCTCAATCTTCTTGGAGCAGGCAGCTCACAGACAGAATCAGCTCGTACTAACTTCCTTGAAGTTTCTTTTCTGAAAAGATACATAACACATACCTTAAATACTCAACATTTATGGTTTGTAATGCAGTACTCATAATGGCTAGAAGTAGACATGCCTAGGAATACTAACAATGCTAAGTAAAGTCTGACCGCAATTCATTTTTCCAACAATTACAATGTTAAAGAACGATGGTGCAAAGGAAAGATTGAACTCGATCTTGAATTATTTTTATGTTTCAAGACAGCTCACAGAACGATCTGCTGCTCAACGATATTAAAACCTGACCAGCTCATGGAGCAACTATAACAGAGCTCTGTACAAATGTGCCTCCTGCACATGCACAGTTCCAATTTCACTGATTAGCAAGCTATATTGGGCACATGGTTAAAATTCTGCTCTGCAAGCTCCACATCTCTCTAAGCATTTACCATTCTTAAACTTGTAAAAATGATTTAACAATCCCCTATGATGTTTTACAATGTGATGTAACACTAGCAATATTGCAATTGGAATTTAAGTAAATTCTAGTGAATAAATTGCCCATTCTTGTATGTTTTACATTACCTTAATATAGGAGAGTGATTTTTAAAAATGTATTTATTTTTTCACGGGATATGGGCGTCGCTGGTTAGGCCAGCATTTATTTCCCACCCCTAATTGCCCTTGAGAAGGTGGTGATGAGCCGCCTTCTTGAGCCACTGCAGTCCATGTGGTGTAGATACACCCATAGTGCTGTTCGAAAGGGAGTTCCAGAATTTTGACTCAGCAACCATGAAGGAATGGCAATATGTTTCCAAATCAGGACGGTGTATGACTTGGAGGGGAACTTGCAGGCAGTGGTGTTCCCATCTGCTGCCCTTGTCCTTCTAGGTGGTAGAGGTCACGGTTTTAGATGGTGCTGTTGAAGGCGTCTTGGTGAATTACTGCAGTGCATCTTGTAGATGGCACACACTGCTTGCCTGTGCATTGGTCGTGGAGGGGGTGAACATTTAAGGTGGTGAATGGGGTGCCAGTCATGTGGGCTGCTTTGTCCTGGATGATGTCAAGCTTCTTGAGTATTGCTGGAGCCGCTCTCATTCGGGCAAGTGGAGAGTATTCCATCACACCCCTGACTTGTGCCTTGTAGATGATGGACAGGCTATGGAGAATCAGGAGGTGAGTTACTCATTGCAGAGTTCCCAGCCTCTGACCAGTTCTTATAGCCACAGTATTTATATGGCTAGTCCTGTTTCTGGTCAAAGGTAACCCACAAGATGTTGCTAGTGAGTGATTCAACAATGGTAATGCCATTGCATGTCAAGGGGAGATGGTTGGATTCTCTCTTTGTTGGAGATGGTCATTGCCTGGCATTTGCGTAGTGCAAATGTTATTTGCTACCTATCAGCCCAAACCTGAATGTTGTTTAGCTCTTGCTGCATATGGACAAGGACTGCTTCAGAAAAGCAACAGTAAATAGAGGTGTGACTTTTACAAAATGTCTTTTATGATTCATTTAATCTCCAACTGTTCTGAATATATTTTGCATATTAAGTTTGATGGTGACTTTTTCACTCTTCTAACAAAGGTGCTAGCCCACTTAATGAAAATAACAGATATTCATATGCTAATACCGTATTGGCATTTTTAGCCCAGTCTTACTTGCTGTTGTTCTTTTTGTGAAATTGAGATGATAAAGCTGTCTTTAGAACTTTCCTCTGTATGGACTCAACTAATCTGTGGGCTTAATAAATCATGAATGCTAAGGATATCTTCTCTGTAGTGAGGCACCTCTTGTTTGAATAGAGACATGATGGGCAGTTATTGATATACTCTTTGCATTGCCCCCTTCCATGGTCAGGGTTATCTGGGTTAAAACAAAAATACCCTCTTGTAAACCTGAAATCCATCTGAGAATTGCTCTATCCCTTTTGTTCATTTGCCCCTCTGGCAAAATTATTGATGAACAAAGCTTTTGTAAGCTAGATTTTTGCAAAATAGTAATTAATGAAGCAATAAAAATAGCATGAAAACCATGACGTACATGTAACAGAGTAGGTATTCAACACATTGTATAACCGCAATGCCTTCTGCAGGTGAGTGTTCATAAACCAGCCCACAGGCTCCATCTTTTCCAACAATAAACTGCAGGAAAAATGGAAATCTGTCAGTACTTTTTGAGCTAAACTGCACGTAAGGCTGCACATTGTGAGGTCAACCCAAATGTAATCAATATTACACCCTTATGATAAATATTCATTCTGCTATTTTACATAGATATCTGTAAAGATAACATTGCCGCTTCATTTAAACATGTGGACACCTCTTTTGGTGGATACAACAATATGCAGTTGGAAACAACAACAAAAAAGGCTGCTATCTCATGAAATTGCACATGTCAATGGGGGCAAGAAAACAAATAAAGCTAGTACAGGTGTACCAAGAGACAACAAATTCCTAGTGCTGAATGCATGCTCCAGCAATCCTAGATCAACAATTGCTGCTTAAATTCTGTATTTCAACTTGTACATTTAAGGGATAGAGTTCCAGTCAGTAAAACCTTCTGGAATAGCAAGCTGCACAGAAAAGAAGCCGGTTAAGCTTTTCACTTTTCTTCTGTGTATACTAAAATTTGGGCTGCAATATCTCCTGTGTTTCTGCAAAAAAGAATGGAAATCTGGCTTAAACACAAGCAACTCTCATCGAGTTAAAACCTTGTATAGGATTGACCACTTGGCCACGTCTGTCTGGCACTGTAGTTAGAACCATAGAAAAGTTACAGCACAGAAGGAGGCCATTCAGCCCATCTTGTCCATGCCAGCCCGAGGACACCCAGGTGCCCTTTCTAATCCCACCTTCCTGCACCCGGCCCATAGCCCTGCTGCTTACAGCACTTTAGGTGCAGATCCAGGTACTTTTTAAAAGAGTTTAAAGTTTCTGCCTCTACCACCAACTTGGGCAGCGAATTCCAGATACCCACTACCCTCTGCATAAAAAAGTTCTTCCTCATGTCCCCCCTACACCTTTTGCCACTTATTTTGAATCTATGTCCCCAGGTTCTAGAATTCTCCATCAAGGGAAACAATTTTATCCTGTCCACTCTACCTATTCCCCTCATAATTTTGTACACCTCAATCAAGTCACCTCTCAGCCTTCTTTGTTCGAAGGAGAATAACCCCAACCTATCCAATCTCTCCTCGTAGCTACACTTTTCTAACCCTGGCAACATTCTTGTAAACCTCCTCTGCACTCTCTCCAGAGCTATTACGTCCTTCCTGTAATGTGGTGACCAGAACTGCACACAATAAGTTAGTAGACTTTGCCATAGAGTATTTTATCCTCATTAAGCCCAATGAGCTCCATGGTTTTAGATGTAAGCATGGTATAAGTACCATTTAAAATAAACAGGTTAGTGTATGATAAAAATTAAAAAGCCAAGGAATGTCATTTGAGAAGATTTAGCATTCATCCATTATTATCACCAACAGAAATTTCTAGGCTAATATTTTGAAGCATTTCCAATAATGTGATCTTTGTTTCTAGGGAATAAACAGCCTTACAATGAAACAGCCCTACAATGAAACAGTCCTACAATGAGCTCTGAAAAAGAGTCATACGGACTCGAAACGTTAACTCTGTTTTTCTCTCCACAGATGCTGTTAGACCTGCTGAGTTTTTCCAGCATTTTCTGTTTTTGTTTCAGATTTCCAGCATCTGCAGCATTTTGCGTTCATCTACAATGAAACTTTCTCACTAGGTCATTTAATGCTACACATATGAGCCCTGCATCCATTACCTGCATGGTTTTGTCATACCAACGATTTGCTCTATTTTTGTGACAGCCACCTCCATGCATTATCTGCAGTGCCAGGTTTATATCTGTCTGCTCAACACCACCCGGGGCATCTAAACACAACAGAAATATGCAGCGTTCGATCGCATCCAGAGAGTCTCGGTTAGTAGAGTCTGCAAAGAGAAAGTCCAAAATTCATTAACCAAGCTAACAGATTTTCAGATAGCCATTCTAATTAATGCCACATGTAGCACAATATGTCTGTTGGGCACCAGGTATAGATTCTTGAACTAGCACTTCCAAAAAGATTCATATTGCCATGCCAATTATCAGGCAAAATACAAAACAAGTAATTGTAGACCAACCCCATCATCCCGCAATGTTTAGGCCAGTTATATTACACAGATTCTGTTGATGCAAAAGTGATTTTTTGATGATCGTTGATGCCAATGTATTTAGTGTAATTTGTGCGAGGCTACCCAACTTAAATTTAGTTGTTGGTGTTAGGCCTGGGGAGTAGTTGTTAGGGAATAGCTCATCATCAGACACTGCCTCACTTTGCAACAACTGCATCTAATGAAAAACAAGGTGTAAGAATCCTGTGATGGCTTGAATCATTTTAATGTCACCAGAGACTATTCAGCATAACACACTGAGTCCTTGTTTATATCATTCAGTTGGTATATGGAAGTGGATAGTTCCATCAACTTAACTAGAGAGTGGTACATGGTTGGCAGAGAAGCCAGGGATTACATTGCTTTGAATAGGTGTTGATCTCAAAACAGTGCCTGTAGTAAAATGATGCCCAGATCCACACAATGGGTGAAAAACTGAGGCAATAGCTTTGTCACAGGCATCTTTTTAATTATAGAATTTAATCATTATAGGTTGTGGTTATCCCTGCGCCGCTGATCTAAGACACATGGGCAGAATACCTGTGCTCTCAAATCATTAAAAAAAAACTTTGCTTCACTTCATAAAATACATAAAGGGTATAATGTATCTTCTGAGCATTTTTCAAATTGGACTTGACACTTCACTGGAGTTATACACAATACATTTGAAATGGTCTCCTCAACTTAAACTGCAACATTTATAGGGGAGGTGGTGGACTAGTCCTCCAGAGACCCAGGGTAATGCTCTGGGGACCCGGGTTTCAAATCCCACCATGGCAGATGGTGGCATTCGAATCCAATAAAAACCTAGAACAATTGCTGATTGTTGTCATCTGGTTCACTAATGCCCTTTAGGGAATAAAATCTGCTATCCTTACCTGCATGTGACTCCAGACACACAGTGTGGTTGGTTCTTAAGGATTGGCAATAAATGCTGGCCCAGCCAGCAACACCCATGTCACATGAATGAATAAAAAAGATTCATAAGTCACAGTGGGACTTGACGCCAGAGCTATATTTTCACATTTGAGCTTCTGCAAAAAGGAAAATGCTTTGCAGCGATGCAGAAGTGACTATATAACTGCACCCAAAGATATTTCCATACTTTTCCTCTATTACAGATATTTGACAATGATGCATGACTCTTTTGGTTGTGTGTTCAACTTCTAAAGTATACAGAATCAATAGAACATTGCAGCCTACTGTAGAACATTGTGCACATAAATATTTGAATATCTGCATAACCAAATTTCCAGCTCTAAGTAGCAATTCATATTTACCTCCTCCCATGAAGTTCAGATCCATTGGCAAGATATCAAAGGTAAAACAGCATATCTACAGACTGAGGCCTGACCTAATACATTGTATATAAGCTGTGATTGTCCACACCATGAATAGCATTTTGCCTTTTTCACTAAGTGTCATTCTGTTTGAAATGAGGAGTAAAAATGTGTTTAATGCCACTTACTTTCATTGAACCATTTTTCACAATTATTAAAAAAGCTAGTCAAAGTTGATTTTGTTTGATACATCTAGAAGATTGTGCCATTGACACAAATGCTATAGGTTGCATGAAGTACTCAGTGATATAAGGAAAAAATTAACTGACCAAAATACTTATGCAGTTTTATGTACCACAATGTGAAATATGAAAACTGCTTTATCAATGCATGCAAACTTTGCCAAGTATTTTATCTCTGAATGAAACCAATATATTTATACTCAATATTAACTTTGGAAATCAGTAGGTCAGGTCATTGTAAACCGAGCAAGGAGTCTTCTTGTTTGCTGTGCCAAGTGAAATAATAAAAAGGTTGAAAACATCAACTTTGTTAAAAATAGCAAACGTGGTAAATTTTACCATTGTATTTACAATGTCACTAACACACAATTAACAGGGGAAATTGTCCCAAATAAGTAGATTTCAGGCGCATTTTGTGAAAAAAAAATTGACTTTAGTCAGATGCATTTTACACTTGTTGTCATTTAAATCACCAGTTAATTTTAATATTCAAGGTGATTTCTTTTGAATTTTACAGCTTGATCAATTCAATTGCTGGTAGAACCTTGCATATTAATTATCTCAATTATTAATACCATCATTGGTTACTGTTTTATGCTGCTTTTTGATGTAATGCAATGCTAAACTATATAAATATACACTAGTGACTTCATCCTGCATGGTACTTGTAAGTATGCTACTTATTATGTCTAATTATATTGAAGGTCAATTGTGTGTGAATAATCTTTGCTGGTGCACATCAAGAGTGCACTGAGCAATGTCTGATGGGACAAGTCATGCAATATACCCATTAACCTTAACCTCTCTTCAACAGGGATACTTGTTTAAAGTGGCTAAATAAGTCCAATTCTTTTTTCATTCAATGGGATTCCAGGATTTTTTACAATTGTTTGATGCTTGCATTTCATTATTTTTTCCTGTTTTTTTTCACAATCTTTAGTTTAAAAATATCATACTGTCAAGAATGTTATTCACCTTATTACTGAATTGTAAATTCTAGCTAAATAAATGCAGATTCATTGGTTCACATGCCAAATGTAATAAGTGGACAGTGTAAGATCATATCTACCAGATTACAATGACCAAAGAACACTGTGAAATAAAACCAAAATCCAATTCTCTTCTCAGACAAAATGCTGCTGCTTCCTATTTCAACTAATAGCTAGTACAAAGTCTTTAACATTGGTCTGTTGTACCTATGATGCAAAACAACCTTTAAAAAAGAGTAAAATTCAGTCATTTCAAGACAGTTGTTTCTGATCTCGGTGAGTGGCCAAAAACCAAAAAAAAACAACAGCCAATCTCAGATAATCATCGGAAACCCTCAAATTTCCCCAGAATCTAATGACAGTTATTAGATTTTTTTTGGCATAAAGAGACATAGCCCCATCTTAACAATAGAATAGTGGGAAATGTGGAATACACAGTGCACTGCTTCTGGCTTTATTGATGAGCTTGTCTTCAAACTTACATGGCAGTTCCAAGGGAGCTCCATTAATGTTTGGAAAAATAAAATATATTCTTGAAGTAAAATAACAATAGCCATGAAACTATTGGAATGCTTTTCATAGATTTGAAAGCGTAAGAATTCCAGATGCAGGTGAAATTAAGCTCCAGTTTCTATGCTTAAAAAATAAATAAAACTTGTATTTGTATGAGAAAAGCTATTCTAATTTCAGAGAGATAAGCATTCAAATGTTCCCTGTAATGGTAATGAGCTGGCAGCATCTACATAGTGTTCCACAAAATGATCAAATGCAAGGCCAGAAGTGCTTCTTAGAGGCAAATTGTGTTGAAAGGCATTGGTGAGAATTTGTGGTCTGAAATGAAATGATGTAGGGAGTTCAGTAGTATCCATGACTACCACCCATGCATTCTGCTCACCAGAGTTAAATAATAAATCAATTTGTGGCTTTGATTGGAGGGGCTATTATTTTAGTTAAATCTGCATTCATTTTCCCATCATCAACACCATCTTAAATTAGATTAAAGTGAGGGAAAATTAGAGCATCCTACTGTAATTGGGCTACCATTTGGGCAGTTCATACATGGTGGAACTAAAATGAACTGGAAACACTGGCATTCTGAGCTCGCTTTTGAATTGTTGTGAAATATGTTCCAGGAAACGGATATAATGCCACCCAATCATTTTAGGCAAATATGCTTTTGCCCAAAACATTTGCCTAGCTGGTTTGGTGTCACGTAATGAGATAATGAGAATACTTTACATGCTCTGCTGACATGCACCTTACCCCTCATGACCACTCTCCTGGCCTCTGCCCAGTCAGTCCTACTGTCTGATGTGAGCAGCCCAATCGGAGGCACTCCATCCTTCTGGTTCTCTGCCATTTTCACAATCTTTCTCAGCTGGGTGAACAAGTCGGTTTCATTCAAGCGTCTGAAGTTTATGACAACATCCAAAACGAAGAACTGGAAACAAGTGGAAGTGAAGTTAAAGTTCAGAGTTAGCGTAGAATATTGAAAGGCATGGGTTACATTTTAAAAGTCTCTTTTAAATCTTAGGTTTGGGTTTCTTGATGGGGTAGAGTCTATTATTTATACCTTAATTGAAAAATTAAATGTATAGTCATAGGGAGAGATGTGTCATCCTAAAGTTATGATCTTTGAGTTCATTCATTCATTTACCTCCTAATGTTCACTCTAAATAAGGCCAGCTTGGCATCAATTTCTAACTTAGCTGTGCTCAATCCAGTAGAAATTGAAACATGCCTTCTCACCTGGTTCTGACAAACTACTATAACGTGCTCTGGTTCAGGCATGACATTGTTTTTCTGGACCACCAGAGTGTCTTTCTGGTGACCTGGGAGACGGTAGGATGAGAAGAGCCTGTAGTACTGCTCCATACACAAGGGATGTCCAGCCAGTTGACCACGGGCATATTCAACAGGTAAAGCACGGCTGGAAAACAGATGTGAAAGTAAATGTTGTTTCCAACTCCTCCTGAGGTACCCAACATCACACAACCAATCAATTCACTCCATGTGACATCAAGAAATGACTGAAGGCACTGTATGCAGCAAAGGTTGTGGACCCTGACAACATCTCAACAGTAGTACTAAAACTGATGTTCTAGAATGAGCCATGCCCCTAAGTCAAACTGTTTCAATAGAGCTATCCAGTGACACCTACCAAACAATGTGGAAAATTTCCCAGATATGTCCTGCCCACAAAAGAAAAGACAAATTAATCAAGCCATTACTACTCTATTAGCCCACTCTCAAACATCAGAACAGTAATAGAATGTATCATCAACAGTGCTATCAAACAGCAATAACCTGCTCACTGATGTTCAGTTTGGGTTCTGCTCGGGCCACTTGGCTCCCAACCTCATTAAAGCCTTGGTCCAAACATGGTCAAAATATCTGAATTCAAGAGGCGATGTGAAAGTGACTGTCCTTGACAACAAGGCAGAATGTGACTAAGTGTGGCATCAAGGATCATTAGCCAAACTGAATTCAATGGCAATCAGGGGCAAAATTCTCCACTTGTTGTAGTCATACCTAACACAAAGGAAGATGGTTGTGGTTGTTGGAAACCAATCATCTCAGTCTCAGGATCTCACTGCGGGAGTTCGTCAGGGTAGTGTCCTAGGCCCAACCATCTTCAGCTACTTCATCAATGACCTTCCCTCCACCATAAGGTCAGAAGTGTGGTAGTCTGCTGATAATTGTACAATGCTGAGCACCACTGCATCTCTACTGATGTACCCCTAAGCCGAATATCCCATTTCACTTTAGCCAACTCTGTCTCCACGCCCTCATAATAATGACAATAATGACAACTGCTCTGTACATTAGGATTTTTGTTGATATGCAGCGATCTTTGTTGTCAAATGCTCACTGCCATAGTTTGTAGAAGGCTGAGCTGGCACAACTGGTGTTAGAACCCCTCTGAGATATGACAGCAAGCATCTTTGGCCCCCTTTAAGTTCCAAATTTGTACATTGCCAACGTGCTGAAAACAAAACCTTGGACATTCTCCTCTATCCTATCTCACTCTTTTGCAATGCCTTAAAGATGTGGAACTCAATAGTTCCTTCAGTCATTCCCCACAATCTTCAGACTTTGAAAATGACATCCAGTCACCTAATCATTGCAAACCTTTTTCTTTCAGGCCCTAGCCATACATTATACAAAGACCTTGCTCTTGGCTTCCCATTAGAAGAAAAGGAAACCCACTCCATACATTTTGTCTGTTGTTCTCACTCAATATAAACGTCATTGATGAACCATTACCAAATTAAGGTAAGGCATTTTAAACAAGGAATGTGTTTCACTAAATAATCTTAGGTTTGCTGGAGATCGAAGGAAGGCAAAAAGGCATAATCACTCATGTTAATGAGTTAGGGGATTACAGTATTGAATGGTGTGACTAATACTATTCAATGTTAGACATCCAAATAGTAACAACTTACGCATCTATTACAACTTTGTAATCCAGTATTCCAGAAATGAGACGGGCAGCAAACCTGTAAAGGAAAAAAAAATACTCGTAATGATAGCACCAGGATGAGAATTCCCCAGTTATCATCAGATATACCTAAGTGAAGAAGAATCCAAAAGCACCATTTATTATCCATGAGAATTGTGTCCAACTGTGATTATAGGAGCAATTAGAGTGCAGATTTCACCAGATAACTTGATTTTATTGAGAAGTACAAAATTGTGAGGGACCCGGACAGAGCGGATGGGAAGAGCCCATTTACTTTAGCAGAGAGGTCAGTGACCAGGGGGCATAGATTTAAAGTGATTGATGGAAGGATTAGAGGGGAAATGGGGAATTTCTTTTCACCCAAAAGATGGTAGAGGTCCACCTACCACCCCTGCCTGAAAGGGTCGTAGAGGCAGAAACGCTCAACTCATTTAAAAGGTGTCTGGATATGCACCTGAAGTGCCGGAACCTGCAGGGCTATGGACCAAATGCTGGAAAGTGGGATTAGGCTGGGTGGCTCAATTTTCAGCTGGCGCAGACACGATGGGCCAAGTGGCTTCATCTTGTACTGTAAACTTTCTATGATTCCAACACCGGTTGCTCGTAGGTTCAACACTGAAGCGATGTCCAGCTTTGTACTAAATTAGACTGTTTTAACCAAATTCATGTTAGTTACAACCTTAAGTCCACCAATTCCTATAGGGGAGAATGTGAACTCATTATTACATCTGCCCCATGTCACTCCTGCAAGAAATAACACGGAAAGGAGATTTCCACCAGGTACCGAACACTCTGCCCCATATACAACAGGGAAGTCATTTCAAAAGAGACTACCTTTGGGAACTATTTCTGGATTAACATCAGCAATGAATTCTTGAAAAAGTTTCCTAGTGAAGGCTTCACCAGAAATTGGTCCCAAGTTGAAATTTCCGGGTATTGTTCACAATATCTCCAATATTGGTTGCAATATTAAGGGGAGATGGTAGCGTAGTGGTGATGTCACTGGACTGGTAGCCCAGAGGGGTAATGTCACTTGACTGGTAGCCCAGAGAGGTAATGTCACGAGTGGTTGGTAGTCCAGAGGTCCAGGCTAATGCCCTGGGGACATGGATTCAAATCCCACCATGGCAGATGGTAGAATTTGCATTCACTTTATAATCTGGAATTGAAAACTAATCTCAGTAATGGTGCCATGAAACGATTGTCAACTCACCTTGTTCACTAATGACCTTACCTCTGTCTGGCCTACGTGTGACTTCCGGGCCCATAGCAATGTAGTTGACTCTCAGCTGCCGTCTGAAATGGCCCAGCAAGCCACTTAGTTCAAGGGCAATTAGGGATGGGCAACAAATGCTGGCCTTCCCAGTGACACCCACATCCCATGGAACAATAAGAATATCTCAGCCTCCTGATGGCTGTATTGGAATATTTTGTTACTGTGCGTTATACAGCGCAGCGCATTTCTGCCGTGTTATATGAAGTATGATCGCACCTGAGTTGATCACCCTCATCCTTGAAGTTCTGGCGAGGGAATACCATTCCAGGACTGGAATTTACCACAAGGGCAGCTGGATTGCGTAGATACATGTCGTCCAACCACCATTCGTAAACCTTGGGGAGAAATGGAAAACCTGTTTAATGTCACCTCTGATTCATGGATGTCCCTAATTTCAGAAATGCCTTTGTTTTGAGTAGGTCTAGTTCGTTCCTCGGTTTCAATTTAAATATTAAAGAAATTATTTTTTTGACGCCCGTTCATTCACAAATTTCGAATCGGTGATCCCTAGATTCCATCGTATGGTTCGGATGTTTAGGCAAAATTAAATAACGAACTTTCTATCATTGCAGAATGACCCAATGAAATGCATCTCAGGTCTACTTGATCAACCTAATTAGCGAGGAGCCTTAAAGACATGGGATGGTTTATTGGGAATATCTGCAATCGATGTTAATTTGGCAGCGCAAAACACCAGTGAAACTGACATCATCTGCAACACAGAGGTTGGAACATTTACGTATAACTTTATCAATATAACAGTTACAGTTACTCGCATAGTCTGGCTAAGTGTTTCCTGAGGAAGGAAAACAGGGCATCGGTGTGTTAACCAGATCTCAGTCTGAAGGCGCCCACTTACTTACCCAGTTTACTTTGCCTTCTCTTCGTTTTATCAGTTGTTGCTGCAGAAACTCTCCAACCTCCCCACGGGCGCCAAACCTTTCGACGGTGGCTTTGGTGATTTTGTACTGATCCTCTGTGACCAGGTGTCTCATGCAGTTCAGGTACGTGTCCAGGGTCGCCTGCAGAGGGGGCACAGGCAGCTTGGCCAGCACCTGCGGTACAGACAAACCCGAAAGAAGTAAGGCGGCGGGGGGCAACAGCCGTCTTTAAATCGGAAGCTACTCGGTTAACCGAAACCGCGAGGTTGTTCCTCTATGCTATTTGCTGACAACGCCTTTCGTTACACCAACAACAACTTGCATTTAGAAACTGCCGCCCCCCCCACCCCCCCAAAGTGCCATTTGCATGACAAAGCCGACTTTCTCATTGCTATGAATATTCGAGAGACCTGAGATAGGGTTACTGCCTGCACATTATTTGAGTTGGGTGTCTTGTGTGGCTCGTGGAGGAAGCCTTAAGTCGAAAGTACATTGTACCATTTGAACTCAAACCCTGTGAATGGTTTAGAAATATCCATTGTTCAATGTTACCCTACAATGCTAAACTCTGCCCATTAAATCATCCTTTAGAACTATATTACAATGGCCGTGACAATTAAACTAATGATTTTACGTATTTAACCCCATTGAGTGACGGAAAAACTAAATTAATATTTGACAGGAATAAGAGTCACGCGGACTCGAAACGTTAACTGTTTCTCTCTCCACAGAGGCTGCTAGACCTGCTGAGTTTTTCCAGCATTTTCTGTTTTTATTTCAGATTTTCAGCATCCGCAGGGGTTTGACTAGTGACTGTACCCAGCTTCATTTAAACATAGCACTCAGTTAACATTCGATTACCGAGCTGCACAGGTACAGGACATTGCAGCAGCCACCTGTACACCTGGGTAAGACCGTGAAGTGTGTGTATAAAAGTTATAGTTACATGGCTGTTCCGGCGAGTTTTCGGTCGGATCATGTCCTGGTTGGAATTATTGAGGACGGGCATGGTTCCAGTGTGAGCGCACGATGCCGATGGAAAAGAGACACAAACAACCGGGACACGGGATCAGTGAGCTCCTGCTTTGAACAGATAATGCAAACATTTAGCACTGTATCGATGGATTAAAGACCAGATCACTGCTCGATATAAAAACACAGCAAGGTATTCTCTGCGTCTATCTTTATACCTGTTCCTCGTATCTCTCTGTATGTTGCCTTTCCTCGCATTTAACCTCATTATTATCCACATCGACATGAAAGTAAATTAGAATCTCTGGTCATTACTAACCCGTTCTTGAAATAAATTGGAAAAAATGGCAGAATACCATTTAAGGAAGAGTTACAAAGCGACACTTCCTTTTGAACAGCATTAAACCCATTAAAACCATTCCGCCAACCGAACATCTGCACAGTGTATAATTTGACACAAGCACCTTTCAGTGTCTATATAAATAGATTAAAAGAATGACCAAGAATGCAACTGTAATACCGCTTCAAATAAAACCCTTTCTCGAGGACAGGCGCGCAGGAAAATTCAGATCAATCAACTTTTAAGTGCCCTCCAACTGGGTTACGCACGAATCAAGGGGATCCAACTCTATCGGATTAGAAACTTGAGTATTCTGCAACATTGCACCTGTCCGCACATCATTTTCAGAATGAGCTTTTCGCGCCAATCGTTAACAAACTGGTGTTCACACTTACCGAGGTGTCCACTGCTTCATGAGTTCAGATAAAACGAAGGGAACGGCGGATTCATAGAAATTCCCTGTCCAATCCCATGTTTTGGGAAGCTAGGTTTGGGCTGCGTAGAAAGCTCTCTCAGTCTGCTCGCATTTTCCACCCATTCTGACTTCTTCACTCCTGTTCCTGACGTGCGATGGAACCTGAACGGGGATGTGTGTGCAAACTCCGGTGTACTTTCTCTTAAGCCAGCAGAGCCCTCCCCTTTTCCCTATTCGCCGAGCACTCAAAACGACAGCATCATACGTAGCACCCTATCCATTCATTTGACATTGGGAACTGAAGTGGCCAGAGTCCAGGGGCGGGCTGGGCGACTACTTTGTACCGGCCTTCCTAATATCTAACGCTGGTAATTTGTAGGTGTGTATTTCATAGCTTTTCAGCAATGATCGTTCAGAAGATAATCTAGATAGAATCAAAGAAGGGTACATGTTGCGTTTATTAGGTGGGGTGCCATGAAACAGCCCAATGTGCTCATCCTATTTCAAAGGAAGAATAAAGCAATATGGAGAGGATTGAGCACCTCTCGCTTAGTTTGTAAATGAATTGAAAAGGGATTGTGTGTTGTGTTCGACCGACACATATAAGATATTCGAATTTTCCTAACTTGAAGGGTCTTTCCACTAGACACATTGTCTTGCCGATGAGAAACCCGGAAGCACATTAATGGGAAGAGAGCAGTAATGTAATCGTCCAGAATAACGTGATATTTTATTGGTAATAACCAGGAACACGATAGAACAATCTACTCCTCGCTGCCTCCAATAGATAAGCTTGTAAAAGCGGTGGAATGTTTTCCCCGCGAAAGTTTGCTGGAGATCTGAAATTGGAAGTAATCGAGACTTGAATGTTCTGACATACAATCGCACATTCTCACGTCTACATATTTAGACGTCACTCTCAGTATCAAGTACAGTCTATTCCAAAAAGCAACATGACAATTGATGACTTTGCAAATTTCAAATTTGGCGGATTCATTCAATGCAGAATTCGAGTAACTATGCCGTGTAACCCTGAGAGGTTGCTGAATGTGTGTGTGTAATGAATAATTTCGCGATTGAGAAGTATTGATGAGCTGTTCTAGGTTTTAATGGAAGGTCCTATTATTTTTCACTATAAGACGAAAGAGCGCTGCGAAAGTATAACCCAAGGCGCAGTTAGCAGTAATCCCGCCAATCGTTAGCCAGTGTATTGAACACTAACAAGAGATACTTCCAAACCTCCCTCTTCCATGCTGAAATAGCTTAACACTGGCCTCTTTCTCGATTTATTATATTCTCCACATAAAAATATCACAAGCGAGCTATTCTTTTCGTTTATTGCAAATCTTTATTCATTTTTATAACTTTTCATTGATCTTTTAAAAAAAATGTATTTTCAAAAATGCCGCTTATTCTCAAAGTTTTGAGAGGAAAAAAGAAAACGATCTCCAGTGTTTCTTCGACCGTGGTGAAATTCTGATTCTGACTTTTATAATGGGTGTCGATTGTCTCATGTGTAACGAGTTGCCATTTCCTGATGCGGTCTGATTTATGTGGTCTGCTGGTGAAATCTGGTCATATAATCGTGGTAAGGAGCTCGATGTCGGCTGAGGCAACAATCGAGGTTTCTGTCCAATGTGCTCGAATGCCAGTTGTCGGCGAATATTCGCAGGTTCTGGGGCAGAAGCTGCATCGTGCCACGTTAGCGCTTGTAGAGTAGTTTCTTACCCAAGTCCTTTAAGGTCTCGGCACCCCTGGGCCGACGCAACTTCCGATACCTTGCTTCTGCAAGGATTTTCCCTTTAAAGTTTCAACAGGTTTCAGCTCACATGCCTCACCCGCAGCTGGACCTATTTTTTTTTAGGTCTCCCGGAAAATCGTTGGTTTTGCCTTCCCGTCATCGAATATGTCAGCGGTGCCCAGAGCCAGCAGACCGCCTGGATCGTACTCAAACTCCAATGTGTAGCATCAACTGAAACTTGTGTTTGCACATTGATTAACATGTTGTGCATTTTTGTAATCGTGATTTCCCAATATATGACCGAGAGAGAGCCTGCCTCCCGGTGTTCAGTGAAAAGCTGGGATGGACTCATTTTCATTGATTCATACATAGGATGGTACAAAATAGAAACAGGCCCTTCGACCTATCGAGTTTGTGCCAGCCCTTTAGAACAGCAATCCAGTTTGTCCCACTCCCCGGCTCGTTCTCCCAATCCCTATCATTTTCCCTCCAATTCTCCTTCGAGTATATATCCAATTCCCTTTTAAAGTTATTATGGGGTTTGTTTTCACCGCCCCTGTCAGGCAGCGCATTCCAAATCCTAACCACCCCGCCTTAAAAATGTGTTTTTTCCCCCCCTTCGTGCGGCCTCTGATTCATTTGCCAATCAATGTGTTTCTGGTTTCATAATTGTCTAGGAAAATTCTGACGAATTGAATTGAGAACAATTTCCCAGGTGGATGCAGCAGACTCCCTGTTGCTTCGGTTAGCAACAAGAGATTTTCACGTGTCCGAGAACCAAATAAGATACCCACAGGCTTCCCGTGGGTCATCACAAAGTGATTGTCGTTTCATGTAGGAACATTTATGGTGTGAACGCCAATTCAGTTTGTTCCAACGGGAACGCTGAGCGAGACCGGAATTCATATATTAAAAAAATAGGATACTGAGAATGTTTTAGTTATTTATATATTGGTGGAAGTAGCTGGATTATTTCATTCCCGGTATGTTCACCCACTAAATTGCCAGAAACTGACTTTTTAAAGGCCGGTAAGTTTTCATTTATACGCTGATTTATACGTATTGTACATGCAAAGTGAAAATCTAACTATTTTTTTAAAGCAAGCACAAAATGCGTCACGCTGTGTCGACCTGGTGTCTTAAAGCCGGTGCCGAAGCACAGAGAGCAGTGAATGTGTGATTGGTATGAAAGAGCGCTGATGGCGATTTATTCAAACTCAGTCACCAATACCTTGATCGAGACTTTAATCTGACATTGTATTTATAACATAGCAGCACACAATGGTCCAAATAATCCTATACAGAGATTCATTCTCAGCCAAAAATACACAATCACTTCTGCTTCAATTGATTTCCCCGGGAGAACAATCTAAAGAACATACTTTTATATACAATATTGTGTTTCCCGTCAGATCCCTGAACGTTTATATGACTTTTTTTTTTAAGATACGTACAGCTATTTACTTTATCACACAGATGTACAACCTAAAACTCGAACACACTGATACAATTCGAGCAAATGTTGCACTGGACATCATTTCAATAGATTCGTGATAAATGTAGTTTATTAGAAATGCTGGGTTCTGATTGAATGCAGATCATAATAATCCCATCTTCATCACATTCTCCATTCCCTTAAGACCCATGAAATAAGCAATTACATAAATTATACAAAAGTAATTCACAGCAATGATTACATCAATTCTGGCTTATATTAGACATCTAGTACATCACAGAGGGCAAAGATATGCTGCATTTCATTCACTTATGTCCTTGGAAGGTTCGGCTGCTGGAGGGTGTCGAGGTTAACTGTAATCACTACCCGATGAATCATCTTCGGACAGAATCTGCCCAGTTGGTTTCCTCTCACTCTCGGTGCTATCCAGGATCCCAGCCATGGGATAGCTGCCCGCCGAGCTGCCATACCCTTTCTTACTGGCTTTGCGTTCCTCCATCTTGATGGTGTCGTATAGCCCTTTGGGTCCCTCCTCCAGAAGGACATTTCTCTCGGAAAGCGAGGGTTTCATTTGGCACACGTTTCTGAGTAGCAGGAGGGCAGGGGCGTACAGGACGTTGGCACAGCCCATGCCAAGGTTGAGCTGCACAAAGCCCAAAGTGTGGACAATTTGGCCGGCTACAATAGGTCCCAGGGCATAGGCAACAGAATAGGAGATGTCGGCTATAGCGTATACACTACCATACACAGACACATGACGAACATCTACCAGGAAGGCAAGGGTCGGCAACAGGGCAGTGTCCACTAGGGCTATCCCAAAACACAGGGAGCACAACGGAATGATAAGTTCTTCAAAATTCCTGCAAGCTGGGACTGTACACGAGCTAGCCCCTATAATAACCATGCCTATAGCCCCATAGAACCACTGGTAATTGGGATATTTGGCAGCTAGTTTTACAGTGATATATACACCTAGGATGTGGGGGAAAAATGCGGGCAGCCACGTTAGTCCCATCTGCCACTCACTGGCGTTCATTGTCTGCTTCATCCACTTTGATATGGTGGGTTCCAGGAAAGCTAGAGGGATGTTACAGGTGGTCAGAGCCCCCGCTACAACGGCAATATAAGGGTCGATCATAAGTTTATAGATGGGGCTGCCTTGCGGCATGTTTTCGCGTGTTCTGCTGGCAAAAGGTGTGATGACCGTGAGCAACAGAATACCGTCCAACAGGGAGACAAACGATAGCACGAGGAAGGGGACACTCTTGCCCGCGAACTCGTACAGAATACCTCCAAAGGGGGGCGCCACTAAACTTCCAAAGGAGATGAAAGCCAAGGCGATGCCAAGGGCTGTGCTCCTCTCGGACTCTTCCGTGTACTTGTCCGCGATCATTGCAATCCCTGAGGTGTCTGCAAACGCAGACCCCAACCCTTGCAGGCTCCTGGCCACGAATAACATGGCATAACTTTCGCCGAAGGCAAAGGTAAGGGTGGAGAAGAAGATAATGGTGAGTCCTATGAAGAGCGGGATGTCGCAGCCCACTCGGTCAATGAAAGTGCCAGTCAAGGGGTTGGCAAGTAGCTGAAGGATGGCTTTGGATGCAAAGAGCACCCCGATTTGTATGTCTTCGTTTGCATTCGGGTTCCTGTACAGTATGGGTCTCTGAGTGGAATTGACGATCGAACCATTGGTTCCATTGGAGACTGAAGTGACATAGACCAGTTTATAAGTTCGGAGAGTTTCAAGGTAGTTTGGTATGATTGGCACAATGACCATGTAGAGCATGTTGTCCAATAAGAGGGCAATGCAGACTATGACGAGCAAAATTCTTCGCTGCCGCCGCGGCTCTTGCATTGCCCCGCTAATCTGTTTAGTTCTTTCGCCAACCACGTCCGAAAATTTCACCACCACTGACTTGGCGAGTCCGATTGTCATTTCTGCAGCCATGGCTGTTCACTATGACGGTCCGTGCAAACTTTCACCCACTTGCCTCCACCCACACCCCGCTCCCACCCACCACCCCACCTTTCCAACCACTTCAACAGAACCGAGGGGGTCCCCTGTCACTCTGGCCGGCGGATACTGTAACTGTTACCTCGACATCCTTGTCTGCCTTTTACTCCCGCTCTGTGATTCGGACAGACAGGGTCTTGTCGGTGCATCGCCTCTGCTCCGCGTTCAGGGAGCCAGAGGTCAATTCTTCCAGCCCGTGTGGCTGTTAATCCCTCGCCCAGTCCAGCAAAAACCACAAGGAAAAGATTCTAGTGATTTAGGGAGCGATCAGACTAAAGGAACCTGTGCAGTTCATACCTTCTCCCACCTGGAACATTCAGGCTCCGGCTCCTGCTTGACTGGCGGACGCCGGAGTCGTGGCCCGTTCACCGCGATTGAATCGCATGGTTTCCACCCGCTCGAGTTTTCCAAAGCTTCTGCCAGACTCTTGCTTCGCCCGGTCTGGTTACATCTGAATACGCCCATTATGTTAATTTAACATGTGACCAGATCTTCTCCAATTGCAGCTCCGAGAATGACCCCCTCCCCTCCCTCCCTGACGAAGCGGGGACTCCGGGCTGGGATCCAATGTTGCATCGAAGATGTGCTTTTCGGTGTGTCACCTGGATTTGACTCACCAGATTCCGGGAGAATATCTGTTGCTTTGATACTCAGACAGGGCTGAGAACAAGGGTGACTTTGAACACTTGCAAACTCTTAAGATAATCACAAACTATAAAAGTGGGACAGAGAGACTAGAACTGTTTGTGGCTAGAAGATTAAAAATGGTCAGCGCACGTGGTTTTTGGACGGGGGTCTTAGTGCCTCAGTTTGCCCACAGTCTCCGAGTGTTTGGTCTTTGATATTCATCGTTCAGCCTTTCATTCTCGCTGCCTGGTTGATTAAAAAGGCTGCAGAGAGCGGCAATTCTTGAAAATAGCGGAATATTCGCTACTTGCGCCCTTAATGTTATCATTTTTTTTCTCAACAGCATCTCAGTCACTGCGGCCAATCTCTTCCTGTTCATTCAGAGTAAAACTGTTCACATCAATCCCTCCCCGAGTAGAACTGAAATTCATTTCATCAGCAATCGTTCCCACCTTATCGAATCCATTTCTCAGCCCATCGTTTCATGTTCGCCCTGACTCCGTGGGTCAGAGAAATAGGTCCCCACCTTCCCGAACTGCAACTGGGAGCTGCACCAAACATACTGGAGGTAAACATTACAGACCGAGTCGGGGGGTGGTGGGCAACTGAAGCTCCTGAGGGGGTTGGAGAGGTCTTGACATAATTGGGGCACTGGCAGTTAGTGGAGGGGACACAGTTTACAAAAATGCTCCTTGACAATTGTTTCGTGGTTGGTAAATATCTCAGTTTATTTTATCGGTTTTGTTCAGCCTCTGGGGATGTGTGGCTCTGACGGGGCATTGATTCAGTAACCTTCCCCTCTTCCCCAAAGCCTTCAATTAGCGGGCAGCGCCGAAAGCAGCGATTCTCGCACGAATGCGGCTCAAACTGGCGTTTGACACCAGTGGGTCTACCCAGAATGAAGCACCATAGCTTCGAAACTGTAGTCACTGTTCCAGCCCCCATCCGCTCCATTCACTGGAGAGCGCTCACTGCCGCATTCTCAAACCATCAATTAGGAGCAGGGCGTCGGTAAATTCACATGAATAATAATAGCACTAGAAAGCCACCCTTTCGCTAGTCACTCAGAGTTACAGCTGGACCCCAAAATGTCTCGTCTCGTCTGCAACTTGAGGCCAATTGGTTTGACTACAGTCGGTGTTTGTTTCATAATGAAAAGGGAGCCTCAGAAAGGACAGTCACCCCCACTTTAATTCACGGCTGAGGTCATTCACAAAAAGTTGTGTCCACTTCGGCGGCCAAGAGAGAAAACTTTAGGAATTCATTGCAGGGGCGTTCCATACTTCTGGCCGATACATTTACACTAGAATCACCAGGTTAAGTTGGGCAAAACTGATCCTTTATTTTTTTTCTCTGTTAGGATTTTTGGGAGACAGGGAGGTAGATTGAGACATACAAAACCCCTTCACGCTCCGACTGAAATGGGCTTAATGTGTTATATCAGTTGGAAGATCCAGGACTAGAAAGTGATCAAAGCAACTTCAATCTGACTGATGCAACAAAAATCTACACATTCTGGGAAATGCACGATTTTATTTCTAATGATTCGAGCAACACCCACACAGATTAATTTAATAGTCACTCCGGCTATACTACGCTATAGATTTCTGACCCATTACTTTGACATCCGAAATCAGGAGGTTGTGGGTTTAAGTCCCAATGGAAAGACCCGAGCGTAAAATCCAGTGCAGTACTGGCGAGAACGCTGCCTCCCCAACCGAAGATGAAGCTGAGTCTACCCGCTGGGTTGGAGGTAAAAAAGATCCCATGGCACTATTTCAAAAGGAGGGGAGGGGAGGGAGGGGTCCCGGCGTCCTGGTCAATATTTATCTCTCAACCAACACCACTCATTATCTGGTCGCTGTGACATTGTGGGATCTTGCAGTCCGAAGATTGGCCGCTGAATTTCAGCGCAGTGACCACACTTCAAAAAGTACTTCACTGGCCGTAGAGGGCTTTAGGAACTCCCGAGGTGGTGAAAGTCGCTATATAAATGCAAGCTATCTCTTGTACTTTTTGCGGCCGTGCCTGGAAAAAATCAGTTTGGCAGAGAGAAAGGGCCTGAAACTAACAGGGTAGCTGGCGACGGGATTGAATCCACGGGACACTTTGTATAATGTCAACAGGTTTAGTACTTACAGCAGCTAGAGGTACCTCTGATCAGCGACTGGAACACACGCAGCTTTGATACACGGGGAAAGCAGGGGCATATTTATATATTGTATAGGTACATGTCTTTGTATTTTTATGTAATTAATTCCCACATGTACAGAGACACAAACATACGCCATCATAAACACAGCAACACGCAGATATGAATCGATACACCCTTTTGGAACCACTAATACCCGACAAGCAGGCGTGTATACACATGCAGACAGATGCAGACAAATTGCTAACACCACCCAAGTGCTGAAGCACCCGTCCAGATGCAATCAGCTGAACACTGCCTTTCGAAGTCTAGAAACGGTAATGACCACGGCTGCGTTTTGTTTTCGGGCGTAATTGGCACTCGGCGGTTTGGTGTGCTCAATGTGACTTCAGTTTGTTTTGATTTTCGGATTGACTCAATGTAAAGGACAATCTACTGCAGTTACGCATCAGTTTTAATCAACTATTCTGGCCAATTTACTTTGCAAAATGGACTTCATTGGCATCGCAGCCTGCCAAAAGTAGCTTCAGCTTTTGCATTTCTCTGGATCCAGCAAATGACTTCTGGCGTGAGACTCAGATAGGTCAAATAAATGTGCATAAATAGTATAAATGTTTCTGGCGGTCATTAAATTTGAGCCCTTTTCATTTTCAAAATCGAACATTTTAAAAGACTTGGCATTGTGTAAGGCAGGAGATGACTCAATAAATTAATTTCCTTTTTTTTTTGTCCAGCCATTGATAACAGGCGATTGAATTATGACAAGGGGTCTATTAGCTAGTGCATTTTAATATCTATATGTCCTTCTGTGGTAGGAACTGACTCAAGTCTGAGGCAAACAGTTGGCAGAAGATCTCATTGTGCAATAAGGTTTAACGTTTCACCTTGGATATGGGGTGTGAGCAGGATTACTTGTCCGTCAGTTAAAACACATTCCTTACACCAAAGGCTTGTTATGAAACAACAACTGAAATTTAAAAAAGTTTTGCTATCACTTTTAACTCGAATTTCAAATACACGTTTGGCAAATTAGTTCAGAGCCTTTCTTTGCATTTTTCCTCCACCTTATCCTATACTAATACCAAATAAATTTTAGTAATTATTCCACTTTTATAAAGACGTTCATCAGGCAACAGAAATTACCTCATTTACCCAATAAGTAATGTATATTGCCTGCCCTTCACTAGCGAGGATGATTGTCTTCCATGGGTCTGAATGGCTGGTGAGGCCTATTCAGGATCTGCAGACTTTATGAGATGTAGGGTATTTGTTGTCCTGTGGGATGTCGGGTTGTTTGTTAACAGTTCGAGTCATGGCGTTTTTTTTTACGCTTTTGCTTTTTCTCTTCACTTTATTGTCGTTGGGTCGCAAAATGGGATCCTTCCCACAGGCCCTGCCACCAACTGGTTCAGTCCAAGGAGATGGTCTCCCAGGAGTTGATGTCAATGTTGCATTTCTTCATATCGCTTTCAGCATATCCTCGAAGAGCTTGGTGCATCCACCCTGACTGAGCTGGGAGAACAGGACCTGCTTTGGGAGCCTGGTATCTGACATCCAAACTATATGACCAACCCAACGAAGCTGATGGCAGATGATCATAGCCTTGATGCTTGTGGAACCTGCTTGTGAGAGGACACTGATGTTGGTGCATCTGCCCTCCACCTAATATGTAAGATCTTCCGCAGGACGCATTGATGGTATGTCTCCAGCGCCTTGAGTTGCCTCCTGTACATTGTCCATGTTTCAGCTCCGCACAGTAAGGTAGGGATCACAACCACATGGTAGACCATGAGCTTGGTTTCAGTTTTGATGTCGCGATCTTCAACATTCACTTCCTCAGGTGGCCAAAGGCTGCAGATTTCGGGTGATGCTGGATTTCTTCATCAATATCACTGTGACAAATCTCTCACTTATCATAACCCAAGTTAAAATTTATGCTTTGATAAGGCAATTCCTCCTTCATTTCAAGCTTCCTGCACTTCCTACAGTAACATATGTTTTCCCTATTTTATGAACTTATTATACGTAGTTGTTTATATGACTTTTCCTCTTTTATTGCATCCAGGATGCAAACATACACACTACTACAGGCCCTTCCTCCTTGATTCAGTTTCCTTCTGTGTTGAAATCACATGGTATAGTTTCTACTTAATTTATTTTCCCCAAGATTTCAAAATTATGTAATTCCTCTTCACCTTCAATCTTCTCTCCCTCTTAAAAATCTTCAGAGGTTTACAATCCAAAGTTCAATTCTTCTATTCATTACTTCCCGATTTGTTGCCAGTGCTGTCCTATAGTTGTTCTATTTAAAGAAATACTATCAGCTCAAGTTCTGAGGGGATTCATTTCTGCTTGAGAACAACAGGCGAGGTGCCCATTTTAATCTACATTTCTAACATGCTGGTGGAGTTATGGGAATATATGATTTAGTAATGTGCCACACCTGAAAATGCAATTTTGTTAGTACGAATGAAGAGAGACAACCACTTGCAATCAACCTCTAATAAACATTTATAATGAGCCATTCAGCTGGAATAAATGCCAAAAAGTTAATTAATGGAACCATGGAAAGTGCATTTTTGTGTGCATTGAATCAATATTCTATTTTAAAAGCCTAAGTTAATTGCCCTGTATGCAACAGTGACTGTTGTAATGGAACCAGATGAGCAGATTTTAGGTGCAAAGCAATGAGCTAGATGTACAAAGTAAAAAGTAAACCAAGAAAAGGGGATGAGATGGGCAAAAAGAGAGTATGAGAATAAATTGGTGGCTAACATAAACGAAAACCCAATAGTATTTGATGATCATATACATCGTGAAATGATCAAAAGAGAATTGGATAAATATTTGAAGGGTAGAGAAGAGGATGCAGCTGGTGAGGAAGTAAAGGAGGAGGTGGTAGCAATCTTGCAGAGGATAAAAATAAAGAAGATGTAGCTATGTAGAGGATGTGGGTCTCAAAGTAGAAAAGTCACCTCCTCTAAATGGGATGTACCCTGGGTTACTATGGAAGTAAGAATGGGAATAGCATGGAGCCCATGGCCACAATCTTCCAGGCTTCCTTTGGATATGGGGGTGGTTCCAAAGGACTGGAGGATTGGAAATGTTATATTTGTTTTTCAAAAAAAGGGGGAGATGGATAAACCTGGCAGCTACAAGCCAGTCAGCCTAACATCGGTGCTGAGGAAACTTTTAGAGACAATAGTCCAGGACAAAATGAACTGGCATTTGGAAAAGCATGGCTTATAAATGACGGTAGCATAGACTTGTCAAAAGTAAATCATGTTTGACTAACTTGATCATGTTCTTTGATGTAGTAATGAAAGGGTCGATGACGGTACCGGGGTTGATGGTATGGATATGGAATTTCACAAGATGTTTAACAAAGTTAAATATTAATATTCAATAGGCTTGTTAGCAAAATTAAAGCCCATGGGGTTTAAAAAAGACACCAGCATAAGACCATAAGACCATAAGACATAGGAGCAGAAATTAGGCCATTCAGCCCATCAAGTCTGCTCCGCCATTCAATCATGGCTGATAAGTTTCTCAACCCCACTCTCCCACCTTCTCCCCGTAACCTTTGATCTACTTACCAATCAAGAACCTATCTATCTCGGTCTTAAATACACTCAATGACCTGGCCTCCACAGCCTTCTGTGGCAATGAATTCCATAGATTCACCACTCTCTGACTAAAGAAGTTTCTCCTCATCTCTGTTCTAAATGGTCTTCCCTTTACTCTGGGGCTGTGCCTTCGGGTCCTAGTCTCTCCTACTAATGGAAACATCTTCCCCACATCCACTCTATCCAGGCCTTTCAGTATTCTGTAAGTTTCAATCAGATCCCCCCTCATCCTTCTAAACTCCATCGAGTTTAGATCCAGAGTCCTCAAACATTCCTCATATGTTAAGCCTTTCATTCCTGGGATCATTCTCGTGAACCTCCTCTGGACCCTCTCCAGGGCCAGCACATCCTTCTTGAGATACGGGGCCCAAAATTGCTCACAATATTCTAAATGTGGTCTGACCAGAGCCTTATAAAGCCTCCGCAGCACATCCCTGCTTTTATATTCTAGTCCTCTCGAAATAAATGCCAACATTGCATTTGCCTTCCTAACTACCGACTCAACCTGCAAGTTAACCTTAAGAGAATCCAGGACTAGGACTCCCAAGTCCCTTTGTACTCCAGATTTATGAATTCTCTCCTCATTTAGAAAATAGTCTATGCCTCTATTCTTCCTACCAAAGTGCATGACCTCACACTTCCCCACATTGTATTCCATCTGCCACTTCTTTGCCTATTCTCCTAACCTGCCTAAATACTTCTGCAGCCTCCCCGCCTCCTCAATACTACCTGTCCCTCCACCTATCTTTGTATCATCTGCAAACTTAGCCAGAATGCCCTCAGTTCCTTCATCTAGATCATTAATGCATAAAGTGAAAAGTTGTGGTCCCAACACTGACCCCTGCGGAACTCCACTAGTCACCGGCCACCATCCTGAGATGGACCCCCTTATCCCCACTCTCTGCCTCTTGCCAGACAGCCAATCTTCTATCCATGCTAGTACCTTGCCTCTAACACCATGGGCTCTTATCTTACTGAGCAGCCTCCTGTGCGGCACCTTGTCAAATGCCTTCTGGAAGTCCAAGTAGATAACATCCATTGGCTCTCCTTGGTCTAACCTGCTCGTTACCTCCTCAAAAAATTCTAACAGATTTGTCAGGCATGACCTCCCCTTGAAACCATGCTGACTTTGCCCTATTTTACCATGCACTTCCAAGTATTCTGAAATCTCATCCTTAATAATGGACTCTAAAATCTTACCAACGATTGATGTCAGGCTAATCGGCCTGTAATTTCCCGTCTTTTGCCTCACTCCCTTCTTAAACAGGGGGGTTACATTAGCGATTTTCCAGTGCTCTGTGACCCTCCCTGACTCCAGTGATTCCTGAAAGATCACCACTAACGCCTTCACTATCTCTTCAGCTATCTCCTTCAGAACTCTGGGGTGTAATCCATCTGGTCCAGGTGATTTATCCACCTTCAGACCTTTCAGTTTTCCTAGCACCTTCTCCTTGGTAATGGCCACCATACTCACCTCTGCAGAATGGATACAACATTGGCTAAGGGGCAGAAAGCAGTGAGCAGGACTAAATTTGGTTTTTTCAAAGTGGAGGAAAGCAAAGAATGATGTTTCTCAAGCATTGATATTAGGATCATAGCACTTTTTGATGTATGTATGTTAATGACCAGGACTTGGCATAATTTCAATGTTTGTGGATGATACAAAACTCAGAAATGCAGCAAACAATGAGGAGGCTAGTAAAACAGACTTTAGGAGGACATAAACTAGTGAATTGGACAGACACTTGGCAGTTAAACTTTAATGCACAGAAGCATGAAGTGATGTTGGAAGGATGAGGAGGGGCAATGGGACAATTTCAAAGCTGATGCAGAAACAGAGAGACATGTGGGTCTATGTTCACACGTCCTTGAAGGTAACAGGAAAATTGAGAAAGCAGTTGCAAAAGCATATGGGATCTTTGGCTTTATTAGTGGAGGAATGGAATAAAAAAGCAAAGAAGATTTGTTAAACATTTATAAAATAATGATCAGGCCTCAGTTGAAATATTGTGTTCAGTTCTAGACTACGCCACTCTCTCCCCCTATTATTCAATAGTAGCATTCAAAAGGGAGTTGGATAAATATCTGAAGGGAAAAAAAAATCACATGGGGTAAGCGCTGGGGAGTGGGATTAATTGGATTGGTCTATCAAAGAGCCAACAGAGGCACATTGGACTAAATGGTCTCCTTCGGTGCTACGTTTCTCTTTGATTCTAAGTCCATTATCTTGGGGATCTTGCAGGAAATCTGGAAGATTTTATGAGACTTATAAACATAACAAGTAAAAGCACAAAGTTAAACCATTGATATGCTTGTAAAAGCAACACAGTAGATTTTTAAAATTAATTCATGGGATGCAGACTTCGCTGGCTGGGCCAGCATTTATTGCCCATCCCTAATTGCCCTTGAGAAGCTGGTGGTGAGCTGCCTTCTTGAACCACTGCAGCCCATGTGGTGTAGGTACACCCACAGTGCTGTTAGGAAGGGAGTTCCGGGTTTTGACCCAGCAACAGTGAAGGAATGGCGATATATTTCCAAGTCAGGATGGTGTGATACACAGTAGATGTGTATAAAGATGAAATTTCTTGCTGTCACTTTAGTGGGAATGACTGATAGCTGCTTGAAAAGACTGCAGAGAGTACATATGATGGTCTGGTAGGCTGTAGGTTCTGACAAAAGATCATGGACCTGAAATGTTAACACTGTTTTTCTCTCTCAACAGTTGCAGTTGAGTATTTCCAGCATTTACTGCCTTTGGATTTCCAGCATTTCCATATTTTGCTTTTATATTGAGTTTAAACCATCCTTCTCACAGCAAACAGCAACAATATAGTTGTGACAACATTCTTCCATCATTCATGGTGGAACAGAGTTGCCCCTATTGATAACCATTTGAAATACTAAAGCATCTGTTGCTTGGTATTCTCTCCCCAGTCAGTGCTGTATTTAACGGGCCAGTCACGCTACATTAAAGGTGATGTGTAAATGCACCTTGTTTTAATTACCTTGAATATTTTGGGTGATTTCTGTGCAAAGCATTTACATGTGCATGATATATTAACTGAGTGGAACTCGGTGGTCGTCGCTCCTTTGCCTGAAATGAAATATACTAGCACTTTGGTACAGAGCACAGAAGGAGAAATCAGGAATCAGGCCTTTGTACTTGGTAGATAATTTCCACAGCCTTCTGACCATAACCAAAGGCTTCCAAAACAAGCAACCCACTTTTCAATTGGTACACCAAAGAAATTAAATGGCCTGTACAGATAGCAGCTAGATGATGGTGTTCACCACTGACCTCAAAGAAAACTGTCCACTAACCTTGGGTAATCATTTTGGTGAAAACCTCATGGAAAAACACAGAGATATTTGAGCAAAGTGGCTCTTTCTGATCTGAACAGTGTTGGTTCGCACTGTAACAAGTTATAGAATCATAGAAGCATAGAATAATTATAGGACAGAAGGAGGCCATTTGGCCATTCATATCCATGTTAGCTCACTGCAAGAGCAACTCACCTAGCCCCACTCTGCTGCCCTTTCCCCGTAGCCCTGTAAATTTTTTCTCTCCTGATAACTATTCAATTATTTTTTGAAGGCTTTGATTGGATCTGCCTCCACTGCACTCTCACTCTAGATCCTAATCACTCACTGTGTAAAAAACCTTTTTCCTCATGTTGCCATTGCGTCTTTTGCCAAGCATCTTAAATTGATGTCCTCTGGTACATGATCCTTTCCCCAATGGGAACAGTTTCTCCCTATCCAATCTGTTCAGACCCTTCAAGACCTTGAAAACCCTTATCAAATCTCCTCTTAATCTTCTCTTCTCCAAGGAGAACAGCCCCAGCTTCTCCAATTTATCCATGTAACTATAGTTTCTCATTTCTGGAGCTATTCTCAGGAATCTATTTTGCACCCATCTCAAATGCCTTCATATCCTTCGTAAGGTGTGGTGCCCAGAACTGGACGCAGTATACCAGTTGAAGCCAAACTAGTGTTTTACACAGGTTTATCATAACTTCCTTTCTTTTTATACTCTATGCCCCTATTTATAAAGCCCTGATATCATATGCTTTACTAACCGTTTTCCTCAACCTGCGATGCCACCTTCAATGATTTCTGTACCTCCAGGCCCCTCTGCTCCTGCACCTGCTTTAGAATTGTACCCTCTTTTATATTACCTTTCCTTATTCTTCCTACCAAGATTAATCACTTCATCCTTCTCTACGTTAAATTTCATTTGCCATTTGTCTGCCCACTCCACCAGTCTGTGTCCAAGTCTAACTATTCTCCTAGTCCACAATACTTCAAATTTTTGTGTCTTCTCCTTCAGGTTTTGAAATTTTGCCCTGAGCACCCAAGTCTAAGTCATTAATGTATACATTTCAAGAAAAACAGGGGTCCAAACACCAATCCTGGAGAACCCCACTAAATAACTTCCTCCAATTCCAAAACAGCTCTTCACCATTACTCTCTGTTTTCTGTCACTCAGCCAATTTCAGCTCCAAGCTGCTGTTGTCTCTCTAACTTTGCTAATAAGCCTGTCCTGTGGCACTGTATCAAATCTTTTGAAAGTCTATGTGCACCACATCAACCACATTACCCTCATCAACCCGCTCCGTTACTGCATCAAAAAAAAACTCAAGCAAGATAGTTAAACTGGAGTTGCCTTTATGAAGTTCATACTGGGCTTTCCTTTATCAATCCACATTTGTCCGAGTGACTATTCATTTTGTCCCAAATTATCATTTCTAAAAACTTTCTCACCACTGAGGTTAAACTGACTGGTCTGTACTGTAGTTGCTGGGCTTATGCTTACTCCCTTTTCTGAACAATGGTGTAACCTTTGCAATTCTCCAGTCCTCTGGCACCACCCCAATGTTTAAGGAGGATTGGAAAATTATGGCTACTGCCTCCACAGTTTCTACCCTGGCTTCTCTCAGTATCCTTGAATGCATCTCATTCTGCCTTGTATTAAATGTCAGAGCACAGGGGTGAGTCGGAAGGAGACACGTCCACAATATCTGACCAAATGGGCAGGAGGGTAAGACATGCCCGGAAATTCAGCCCGGACCTTAGAGAAGGGTTGGTCGTGTTTAAATGACTCCTAAATTTTGAAATAATTTTTTTTGAAAAACTTATATGAACTTTCAAAAACTTGTAAGAACTTGTAAAAATTTTTGAAAGTGAAAAAAAAACTAAAGCCAAGATTTTGCCAACAGCATGTTGTTCCCTAAGCCGTAACTGGAAGAGGACCAGTTCCACTTTCTTTCTCTTTGCTTTTTCCCACCCGATTAGAATTAAGATTCTAAGTGCCAGTGACACACATGGAAAACATGTGATTTAGCGGTTGCGGGGGAGTCTTTGCATTGGTGAAACCCGCTATCAATTGACAATGCTGCAACCACGGGCTGTTAATGAAAGAACCTCCTGGTAAAACAGGGAGGCTTCATAACACGGCCACAACTTTCTGGCCCAACTACAATACCATTAACATAAGACTTGAGAGCACAAAGGTGGCACTGGTGTTTTTCAAGATTAAATTTCACTTGAAAATGTTTCACGTTATATGGGTTTCACTTAATTAATGTGTTCATGGTCGTTATTTAGAACCCTAGAACCACAGAAAAGTTACGTCGCAGAAAGGGACCATTCAGTCAATCATGTCTGTGCCGGCCAGATAAAGACGAAAAAGAAGCTAGCCCTCACTTTAATCCTACTTTCCAACACCTGGTCCGTGGCCTTGCAGGTTACAGCACTTCAGATGCAGATCTAGGCACCTTTTAAATGAGTTGAGCATTTCAACCTCAACCGCCAATTTAGGCAGTGAATTCCAGATGCCCACTACCCTCTGGGTGGAAGGTTTTTCCTCATGTCCCCTCTAATCCTTCTACCAATCACCTTAAATCTATCCCCCTGGTAATTGACCCCTCAGCTAGGGGAAACAAGTCTTTAATGTCTACCCTATCCAGGCCCCTCATAATTTTATACACCTCAATTAGGCCATTCCTCAGTCTCCTCTGTTCTAAGGAAAACAACCCTAGCCTATCCAATCTTTCCTCATAGCTGCAATTTTCAAGCCCTGACAACATTCTTGTAAATCTCCTCTGTACTCTCTCCAGAGCAATAATGTCCTTCCTATAATGTAGAACTGTAACCAGAACTGTATACAACATTCCAGCTGTGGCCTAACCAGTGTTTTATACAGTTCCATCATTACATCCCTGCTTTTGTATTTAATACCTCATCCAATAAAGGAGAGCATTCCATATGCTTTCTTGACCACCTGATCCACCTGTCTTGCCACCTTCAGGGACCTGTGGACATGCACTCCAAGGCCTCTCACTTCCTCAACCCCTTTCAATATCCTCCTGTTTATTGAATATTCCCTTGCTTTGTTTGCCCTCCCCAATGCATTACCTCACACTCTTCTGGATTGAATTCCATTTTACACTTTTCTTCCTACTCATTGTTATCAAACCATTGTTATCATTCTGGAGACAACAGCTATCTCCTTCACTATCAACTACATGGCCAATTTTTGTGTCATCTGCAAAGTTCCCAATCATATCTCCCACATTTGAGTCTAAATCATTAATATATACAACAAACAGCAAGAGCCCCAACACTGAGCCCTGTGGAACACCGCTGGAAACCATTTTCCATTCGCAAAAACATCGATCAACCATTACCCTTTGTTTCCTGTCACTGAGCCAATTTTGGATCCAACTCACCACCTTCCCATGTGTCCCATGGGATCTCACTTTTCTGACCAGTCTGTCATGTGGGACCTTGTCAAATGCCTTACTGAAATCCATGTAGACAACATCCACTGTGCTACCCTCATCAATCCTCCTTGTTACTTCCTCAAAAATTTCTATTAAGTTAGTAAGACTTGATCTTCCCCTAACAAAACCGTGCAGACTATCCCTGATCAACCCATGTGCCTTTCTAAGTGACAGTTTATCCTGTCTCTTAGAATTGATTCCAATAAGTTGGTCACCACTGAAGTCAGACTGACCGGTCTATATGTTTCTGGCCTATCCCTTGCACCCTTGTTGAGACTAGCTTAGTCAAAGAGCTAAATGTACTGGCATGCCTCATGGTTGGCATGCATTGATGGTTATAGGGCAGTTAGGGACATTTCTTTTATTGTGGAAGAAACAATTAATGTTGTGTTTTTGCATTCACTCCTTATTGAATGTTCATGAACTGGATTTGACGGAATTCCCCAGCTGTGATTTAAGCAGGGTGGTGGAGGCGCAATATGTCGCCTGCCCAGCTCACCTTCCTGCTCATCCCTGACCTGTCCCCCATAATATGGGGGTGGGTAATGTGCCCCGATAGGCCTCCCACCCTTAGGACTATTGAAGCCCTTAACTGCCCAATTAAGTGGCAATTGAGTGCCTCAATCTGCCTCCAGAGCCATAAACTGCTGGGCTGAGGCAGGCAGGCCAAAGTGCAAAGGCTGTTTTTGAAAGGGCTTTGAAAAGGCCAGAAGGAAGGAGAAGCCATCAATCGGGGATGCCTTGTGCTCATCGGGGGGCCAAGATACCACACCCCCCTCCCTTTGTTTCTCCCCACCTGCCCTCCAAACCCGGCCCTCCACCACTCTCCCTGCTCCTAGGCTCTCCAATCCCTTCCTGCTCTATGAGCCCAGAGCTTACCTGTCTCCAGTTGCTATGATCTTCTTCCTGGGCCCAATTTCAGTGCCAGCAGTGCCCACTATTGAGTTCCGGCGCTGCTGGGACGGTGAGAGTGGCCGGCTCTCGAGGTTGGGACCTCCTCGGTCCACTGAGAGGCAGAAGTTCAACCCTCAGCCTGTTTAGCACCCCCTCCCACCACCCCCCCACCCCTGCAGTGTGTTGTTGCCGCAGGGCAGGCTTTTTAAAAGTCAGCCTGTTCAGGACCGACTTTCCTCCTAGGAGGGGAAGGGGCACCTAACTCCCACCTCCCACCCACCCTGCCCCCGCTCCGAGCAATCCAGCCCTATGTCAGTGTCCAGTATTGGACTCACCCCTCTGTGTGTCATGGTGGAACTTGCTGGCTCAGCTGGCCCTCCCTTCAAACACAGTGTAAAGGACATTGCCCGAGATCACTCTCAGTGAGAGTCATTGAACTATTGTAGGTGGACATGAAGCCTTGTGTCCTGGAGTGCCCTGCACTCAGCCAATGCCCTGAGATGGAAACACATTTGGGCAGCACTAACACTGCCCTTCAGGCCCCTCATTTTCTTAGTTGACTGACTGTCCCCTCCCCTCGAGGCCGATCCCACTTCCCTGCTCCAGGCCCCTTACCCCACTCCATAAACCCCCTCACCACTGACTCACCCTTGCCAGTCCTGAGCCTCTGTGCAGGAGTCCATTCTCCTAACCCCCCCCACTCTCTTGTGACGGGGAGTTGAACAGCTACTGACCTTCCACACAAAGCCGACAGACACGCGCCACCTTTAACTGATCATGAACCGGGTGTCACGAGATTCTCACGCACTGCTGACTTTACCTTGAAGGAAGGATGTAATTGAAAAAAGTTTTACGCTAATGAGTATTCATGTCATGCAAATGCATTGCAAGTAGGAACCTGTCACAGGCCGAGGTAGTTCTTGAGAAGCCGCAAACACACCATCAAATTTATCTCAGCATCTCAATCTGCCATCAGGAAATGGAAACTGCCCTTCCTGCCTAATTAAGTCACCCGACATGCCACTCTCCCACCTTTATAGCTTCCATAAAATACCACCCCCAACGCAAACGCAGTAAAATGAATAGTTTCTAAAAAGCTGAGCACTTACTGAAACAAAAGGTGTCAACACAAAAGAAAGATGAGAAGAGGTGTCACAATGGGAGGCCTAAGGCACTGCTCAATGAGATGGGGGTGAGGCATCGAGGCTTTTCAGGAGTGAGAAGTAAAGGGTACCAGGAAAGGTTGGTTAACATTAACATGGTGGTCTGGAAAGAGGTGGTACACACTCTTGAGTGCTAATAGCACCATGGAGCACAGAGATACTGTCAGGAGAAATGGAATGATTTAACACAATCTGATAGAGCTTGTAGTTATTTAGGGTTTTGCAATGTAAGATTTCTTAAAATATTACTGAGGCAACGAATAATGAAAAGCTTCCTTATGGTTGGTCAGGATTCAATGTAAAGTCAATTGGTCATAAAATTCAATTGCCATCGGAAACAGGGCTCACTAAGTGATTGTAAAGATCTTTTATCTGTGCTTCACAGACTTGAGATGTGTAATTGCAGTTAGTGAATCATACATTGTCTTCAAAACACCCAACTAGTCTCTCTCACACCAGCAATGAACCATAAACTAATATTTGTTTTCAATGTTCTGGATATCCTTCAGTCTCACTCTTACAGAACTGTCCGCTAAAAGTGATCAAACTCATGGGGCAGAATTTTACAGCCCTGTTGCAATGGGTGTGGAGCCGTAAAATGTGACGAGCTGTTCAAAAGTCCATTGACTTTGGCGGGAGTGGAAAATCCCACCAGCGTAAAATTCCACTTTATGGGTAATTGTAAATTGTACATTATGGGTAATTGAGTTATCCACCATCTACCCTCAGTTCTCGCTCCAGTGGTCTCAGTTACCCCGAGTCCCATCCTACGGCCTCTGCTTCTGCAGCACCTTATTCCCTCAGTGCCACTTAGATTCACTGCCACACCTCTCTCACAACACCTCAGCCCACATCATGAGATCATCACCCGGAGGGGGGCAGGGAAGGGAAATCGATTGGTTGGTCAGCAAGCACATTACACACAGAGGGAAATGGTCGGGAGGCCGTGAGATTGTGCTTGCGGGGAAAGAGCGGTTTGATGTTGTTGCCTACTGGAAAATTCCAGAGGGATAGGGAGGGAGGGAGGAGGGACTGAAGTGGAATTACACAGTGATCCACCCCAGGGCACAGTTAAGTTGCTCACGCTCATTATAAAGTCATATCAGATTTCCATTTTTTGCTGCAGTGCCAGTGGACATGCCTTGGCTGCAGACCCCAACTCTTGCTGCCCTAGGTGACTGCCTTGTTCCATGGGCCCTGTGTTAACCTCCTCTACAATCTCTGTCCAGGCCACCTTGGCCAGGCTGCAATCACTCAGGAAGAGCAGCTCCTGCCATTCTCTGACAGCCTGGAGGAGAATCTGCAGGGAGGCATCACTGATCCCTAGGGCCAGTCCCTGCCTTAGCTCTGACTTCTCCAAAGTGACGTGGAAGGAGTTTGAACGTGTTTGAGGGGAGGGGGGCGCGGGGGGCAGGGGGGAGGGTGGTAGGGCTGTCCCAAGATAGCAAAAGTTAATGGGGGTGGGGGGGGGGAGGGGGAGTGATGGGGAGACAAATTTGGGGGCACTGAGGGGGTGCACAGAACAAATGGCTCAGGCTTCTGACAGAAAAGGGGTGGATAAGAAAGTTGGAGCCTTGATGCAGAGCTTCCCGCTTGCCCAGGTGGTCCATTGAGAACCTGCCCAGAATTTCTGGACTGTCACCTGATGGGGGGAGTCTCCAATGGAAACCCACCCCCACCACATCATAGCACGTGTCTCATGTGCCCACCGCTGGCTCTTTCATTTTTTATATGAAGCACATGGACACCACAGCCTGACACGAAAGTGGAGGTGGCACTGGTGAACCCTGGATTAGATTCCGCCCTATGGGAGATTTTAAAGACATTGGACATATTCCTCTCAGGAAGTAGCATTCAGGGCTATTAAGACTCTGGACTAACTGTGTTTACCATCAGGTGTGTAGGCCATATCTTGCAATGACAAAATCTCGTCTAAAACTGTTACTACACAGACATTGAGGATCACAGCACATTACCATTTGCTCTGAAATACATGTCACAAGTAATAATGCAGTTCAATCCTAACTGGCTGCTGATGGTGGTCACTGCCGTAGTTTAGTTGTGACCTCACTGTCTGCCCCACTGTCCAGGGCAGCTCGAAGTGCAAATGCTCAAAGCACAAAATTAACATTTTTTTTTCCTCTCCGGATTTAGCACGGGTTTAAAAAGTCAACGCGTTTTCCCCGCATGAACATAAATACATCTCATACAGAGTTCATTAATTGGATAGCAGCAGGCTGGTGAATGTCATAAATCAATTGGTGTCCACTTAAACAAAAAGCTGCCTCAGCCGAATGGAAATAAGGAAGCACAATTAAAAGAATTAACCCTGGTCGATCAGAATGATGCAATGTTATTTAGCCGATGGTTTATTATATTACACGATCAATCTTATTAGTGGAGATTTCTGGAAAACAGAATTAGTCTGTACAGGAGCCTAATTTACTCATTTCAATGTTACGACCTCACTCATCCACCCAACCCCCCTGAATTCTTTCAGATAAAACATTTCCCTTAATTTTGTTTGCGGTACAGACTCCAGCGAGACGCGATGAGTCGTGACCTTATGTTGCATCAACAAAAATTAACGAGATCTTGAAACAAAGCAACACAGAGTCTTGGGTAGATCCAATTAAAACCCCTCGGTTCATAATAATTAAACAACGCACTCGGCCCAGAGATTTCTGTTTGTCTTTAGCTTTGTTCACAGCATGGAAAATCCGTCCCAATTATAAACACATTTCAGTGAAATAAAGATTCCAGCCAGACACATTTCCCACGTGTTGAGATTAGAGATTTAGGTTTTGTTAACTCCACCGGTTTCACCTGAAACAAGAGGCAATGCAAAGAGCGAGTCCTATCTTTTGTGGAAAAAAAAGTCGATTTGAATTAAAATCTGCAACACACTTAGGAATATTTCAAGATTGCCACTTGTTAGGTTCGTTTAGTCATTAGATTGTTAGAAAGTAAGTTTAATTTTTTGTATTTTCAGATTACATAAATCACATAGAATTTACAGCACAGAAACAGGCCATTCGATCCAACTGGTTGATACTGGTGTTCATTTTCCATACGAACCTCTTCCCGCTACTTCACCGCAACCTGTCAGCATAGCCATCTATTCCTTTCTCCCTCATGTGCTTGTCTCGATTTCCCTCAATGTATGAAATGTATTGAATAAAATTAAATATTGGGTATACAATATTAGATGCTGCCCCTGTGGTAACCAATTTTGCTGTGAGACATGCCGCTACAATGTTTTAATAGCGTAAACAATTTGCCAAGATATTGAGGGTTTAAGTGAATCCTATTGGTGAAATACTATGTAGGCAAATAGGTTTCAACTTAAAAAATAATGAACTGTACAATGTGTTTGACATTCGATTGACTGAGTAAAATAAATTATTTCTTTACAAAAGTTATTTTAAATAACAATATATTCATGGGCATTAAACTGCGTTATTAGCTTCCGATACAGATTACCCTTTGGTGAATTATGGAAAGATAGGGTTGTAGCTGCATAGACAACATTGCAGATAAATTTGGTACCTGGCGGGTTCAGGACCACGGAGAGCGCCAGCCGCTGGACAGCTCCATGAGGTTTGAGCTCCACCAGGTGGTGAATAGGGAGAACTGAAATCTTATTTAGTGACCGCAACACACCAAGAAAATATATTTCCATTTCAGTTTGTTATTCTTTGAAATAGTGGTTGGTAATTTAAATGGGAAGAATTATTTTGTTTTTTCAGACCTATTATTTCAATTTCGGACAATAACAAACTTGAACAAAAGTAAAAACAAAATACTGCAGATGCTGGAAATCTGAAATAAAAAATGGAAAATGCTGGAAAAATTCAGCAGGTCTGACAGCATTTGTGGAGAGAGAAACAGTTAACATTTGGAGTCTGTATGGTCATACTGAATTTTTCCAGCACTTTGTTTAAATTTAATATTTTTCCAAGTGTCCCAAATTTTGAATAGATTCGGATTTTTCTCAGATTAATTCGAATCTGTAAAATAAGCAAAAATACTACTGAGTCTGGATTAGGCAGATTTAAGAGGTTACCAAGAGTGGATTTACGTGTGCACCATTTACAAGATACACTGCAGAAATTCACCAAAGCCCCTTCAACAGCACCTTCCAAACCCATGACTACTATCATCTAGGAGGACAAGGACAGCAGATAGATGGGAACACCACCACCTGGAAGTTCCCCTCCAAGTCACTCACGATCCTAACTTGGAAATATATCACCGCTCCTTCACTGTCCCTGGGTCAAAATCCTGGAACTCTCTTCCTAACAGCACAGTGGGTGTACATACACCACATAGACTGCAGCGGCTCAAGAAGGCAGCTCACCACCACCTTCTCAAGGGCAACTAGGGATGAGCAATAAGTGCTGGCCCAGCCAGCAAAGCCCACATCCCGTGAATGAATTTTTAAAATGTGGACACAGTAAGATGTCAATTTTTAACTTTCAAAATCACAAAACCTTATTTTTCTTCGTTCTCTCATGGGATATGGGCTTCACTGGTACGGCCAACATCTGTTGCCCATTCCTAATTGCCCTTGAGAAGGTGGTGGTTAGCTGCCTTCTTGAACCACTGCAGTCCATGTGTTGTAGGTACACCCATAGTGCTGTTAGGGAGGGAGTTCCAGGATTTTGACCCAATGACAGTGAAGGAATGGCAATTATTCTTCCAAGTCAGGATGATGAGTGGCTTGGAGGGGCACTTGCAGCTGGTGCTGTTCCCATTCATCTGCTGCCCTTGTCCTTCTGGGTGGTAGAGGTCACAGGTTTAGATGGCACTATTAAAGGAGCCTTGGTGAGTTGCTGCAGTGAATCTTGTAGATGGTGTACCCTGCTGCCACTGTGTGTCAGTGGTCGAGGGAATGGATGTTGAAGTTGGCGGATGGGGTGCCAATCAAGCGGGCTGCTTTGTCCTGGGTGGTGTCAAGCTTCTTGAGTGTTGTTAGAGCTGCACTCATCCAGGCAAGTGGAGCGTATTCCATCACACTCCAGACTTGTGCTTGTAGAATGTGGGCAGGCTTTGGGGAGTCAGAAGGTTAGTTACTAACCTCAGAATATCCAACCTCTAACCTGCTCTTATGGCTACTGTATTTATGTGGGCTGGTCCAGTTCAGTTTCTGGTTTATAGTATCCCCCAAGATGTTGAAAGTGGGGGATTTAGTGATGGCAATGCCATTGAACGTCAAGGGGAGATAGTTAAATCATCTCTTGGAGATGGTCATTGCCTGGCACTTATGTGGC
Organism: Cetorhinus maximus; assembly: GCF_964194155.1. Taxonomy (NCBI): domain Eukaryota; kingdom Metazoa; phylum Chordata; class Chondrichthyes; order Lamniformes; family Cetorhinidae; genus Cetorhinus; species Cetorhinus maximus. Next base: position 18,818,574 of record NC_135905.1, on the reverse strand, counting down.
ATGAATGTTACTTGCAACTTATCAGCCCAAACTTGAATGTTGTCCAGGTCTTGCTGCATATGGAGATGGACTGCTTCAATATCTGAGGTGTTGCGAATGGTGCTGAACATTGTGCAGTCATCAGCGAACATCCCCACTTCTGACCTTACGATGGTGGAAGGTCATTGGTGAAACAGCTGAAGATGGTTGGACCTAGGACACTATCCTGAGGAACAATATTGTGTATGCTATGAATATAACTTTTCTGTGATACATTGTGAATACTTCCCTAGAAATACAGCTATAATGATGGCATCATGGAGATGAATAGTCTTATGAGTGTCATCACTAATGACGGTTAGATGTTGGAACTCTTTTAATAGCAAAAATCCTCTGCACTTTCTAACCTTTAAAAATTATGACCGCATACTTTATATAAAATAATATCCAGAGAGCTAATCTGAGATTGTTGCCTTATTGAGTAAGCTAATAGCCAAGTCTAACCTGTAAAGTCACTTATGATAGATCCTAAATTCATTGTTTAATTTATAGTTTGTAACTGACTTACATGGTACATATAGTGCAGAAACAGGCCATTCAGGCCAACCAGTCCATGATGATATTTATACTCCACTTGAGCTTCTTCCCATTGTTCCTTATCTAACTCTATCAGCAGCCTCTTCTATTCTTTTCAGTCTCATGTCCTTATCTAGCTTCTCCTCAAATATGTCTATACTATTCACTTCAACTGCTCCCTGTGGTAGCAAGTTTCTATTTTTATATATAATTTATTATGAAACACAATCTTCTGTGTTAAAATACACAGTAATAGAAGAAAAGTCAATAATTCATTGCAATAAATAACAAATTTGTTGGAAGCATGACTTATATTTTTCCTTGGCACAAAGGTGATTTGAGGAAACTTTTTTTTAAACACTGTGGCTTGTTGTGGTTTGGAATGCACTGTCTGGAAACAGATTCAATAGGGAATTGGATAAAACCTTGAAGGAAATACACATACAGGGCATTGCAGCAAGAGGAGGGGAGTGGGGTTCATTGAATAGTTCTATCAAAGAGCCAGCACGAGTATGATGGGCTGATTGTGTGTGTCATTCTTTGATTCACAGTTCTAGGCAGGAAATTTCATAGTAGCAGAGGAGGCTGGAAGTACAATGCAGTTTATAGAATTTGGCAGTGATGGGAAAGTCAGATTTAAGTATTCTAGAGGTGCGTGGTGTTGGGTTTGGTAGAACTGAAAAAGCATTGAGGGATTATATAACCCCCACATGGTAGGATGGTAAGAGATAAACATTGAATACACAAACTAAAGACAAAATAATTGATGGTTATTGTGGAAAAGTATTCCAAGTTGTCTTAATTTGATTTTGAAAATACTGCTGTGATTCCCAAAAAAAAAGGAAAATAGATTTCCACACACCTGGTTATGACTAATCAGTGATCTACTAAATTGTTTGTTGCAAAGCTTCATATTTCCAATGTGCTGTCAGTGATGACGTAACAAATCTGGCAATAAGTCTTGCATATAGTGGCTACTTTCTTAAAGCATTATACATACACCCTGTCACACTTCAAATGTCACAATTTGGTATATCTGTGAGTAATGCCACAGGTGACCCACTAGTCTGTATGAAACATTACAAACTAAAGTTAAAAAGGGGAGATTTGTAAGTATAATTAAACCTTGCTATTAAAGACTTGTGAGCACTAAAAGTAATTCATGAAACTGCGGTATGAACTAACAAAGGCATTTATGCCTTTCACACAGTAGAGGGCGGGGTTGATAATTTTATTGTTTATGTGATTCTGTTACAAACCATCCTGTTTCCAGGATGGAGTAATTTCTTTGCACAATGTGTTCCATTATTCCTAATGCTCATTTTCTACCCTTCACTGAAAACTGATTGTTTTCAATCGTTTTTTTTCCCAACAGAGTGTGGCTGAGGCAAATAGCATAGATGGATTTAAGAAGAAGCCAGATAAAGACATGGGGCAAAAACTTTCGCTTGGCGGGCGGGCGCACGCCCAACCCTCTCGAGCGTGATAGGATGTGCGTTGATATCAGCCAAGCGTGCTGATGTCAACGTGCACTCACGTGACAGTTTGGTCTGCAGGCGTGCGCCAGACGGGATGAGGTTTCCAAAAGCAAAGAAAAATAAAATGAAAACTTTTAATTTTTCATTAATAACACGTCCCTGCTCATGTGACAGAGTCGCATGAGGGGATGTTCTGTTACATTTTTAAAATTCTTTTTTTATTACATCGTCATCTCCCTGAGGCACGGAGCTGCCTCAAGGAGATCGTGAAGCGCTCTTTCGCGTGCGTGCGTGAAATTCGCACTCGGCCGGCTCACACTCCGCCCCCCCCTCCCGCACGGGCAGCGCTCAGCCTCCATTGGCTGGCCAGCGTGGAATCGCGGTACGGTGCCGATCGTGGGCTTCCTGACTGCCCCCGCCCGCCAAGGGTAAAAATTCTGCCCTTGAGGGAGAAAGGAATAGGTGGATATATTGATGGGTGAGAAGAAGATGGATACGATGAGGCTTGTGTGTGGCATAAAAGCTGCTTTAGACCAGTTGGGCAGAAAGTCCTGTTTCTGTGCTGTAGATTCTGTGTAATTAATTGCTGTCCTTTGGGAATCGTGGGTCATGGCTACACAAAATGAAATAAATAAGTGTGCAATAAATTATTTATATGTTACATTATTTAATAGCTTGCTTCCTCTAAGGTAGTTTGTTCATTTTTGGTTAAAAAGGTGTGAACACAGCATTTAAAAAAAAAACTCAACAATCTGAAAAGGGCAATTTAACCTAGAAATACAGGCACCAGCCCAGCTGCAGGAATGACTGCGAGAGGGACCATGCGAGATTAATACTCACACCATCAGGACGCGATGGGTGGTGCTGGAGGCTCTAGTTGCGTCCCAAGTGGCCGTGAAAAGGAGAAAGGGAGCGCAGCACAGATGCTGGCTTAGGGCTGACAGCATGTTAGGGAGAGAGGAGATCGGGGGGGGGAAGCTTGCTCTAGGTGCCAGTTTCAAGGAGGTGTCAAAAGAAACACCGCTGCTCCTTGTGGTCCCATATTTAGCTCAACAACATTCACTTACTTAACTCCTTGGTGACAGTCTCCAACGATCCCTCAAGGACCAGTGATTTAGCCACTTTAGGCCTGAAGAAATTAACCACAGTGTTGTATCCGAGAAAGCTAGTTGGTGAAGGATGAAACTGGAGCCAATCTTTACTCAGTCTTAGATTTACTTACAGAAAGAAACATTACAAGCATATGCCTCCGAACTCAACACCCACAGATTCAGTGTCTCTTTATATTCTTTTTAATATACCACCTAACCAAAAAAGGGGACAAATTTAACAAAAGGTCAAATAAATTAATGAAGAGGACAACCCCTCAGTGTCTCTATATAGGTGCTCAAGTGAAACCCGAATTAATGCCCTTCACCTGCATATAAAACCATAGAAAAGTTACGGCGCAGAAAGAGGCCATTCAGCCCATCATGTCGATGTCAGCCAGAAAAAGATGAAAAAGAAACTCGCCGCTCATTTTCATCCCACTTTCCAGCATCTGGTCCATAGCCTTGCAGGTTACAGAGCTTCAGAAGCAGATCCAGGTACCTTTTAAATGAGTTGAGTGTTTCAGCCTTAACCACCGATTTAGGCAGTGAATTAAATGATTAAATTAATTTAATATCATTAAACACAATTGATAAATAGTTAACACACATTATGCATTGCACATGTAATCCAATTTCCCAAAGGGGCCTGAAGTGGTTGTTTGGTCTTTCGTTTGCACAGGGAATGGGGCTAAAGCCATTTTCAGGCAGGCTACCTGAATTACCTAACCAATTTGGCAGCTCTGCTGGTACAGAGCCTTCAACATCTAGCTTTCATTCAGAAAACAGTCGCCATTCAATCCACTTTCTAGGCTTTAGTGTTGACTTATTGATTTTATTTTCTCAATATATAGTTTTGGTTTTAAAAGTTCCTAGTTGCTCAGGGTCTTTAGGGTTGTGTGGATCAATTATCACTATCACACACTATTCTTTCCAGTCTGTTGCTTTAAGTTGAATTCAGCTCATCTAGATGGAATATAGGTGCCTTTATACTGATAGCTGTTGGGGCCATAAAATGAAATGATTTTAGGACAGTCTCCATCCAGCTCCTAGTTGACATGTTTCCACTGCACATATCATTGTTAATTTGACAATAATTAACATTACAAATAACAATCTTAGAAAGACTCAAAAGTGGTGGAGAGGGAAATGGAAATTCATTCTGTGCAGCAAGGGTTCTGAGGTCGGGACTGAAGACAGAAGGAATTTTATTCTGCAACCAATCTGTCCCATCGATCTAACCTGAGGGTACTTCATAGATGTCTAATATCTCTCTAGCTGGCATTAACTGAGCTTATGCAATGAGACTGCAAAGTAGTAACTGAATTCTTCCCTCTGCTCAGGAGGGCTCGGTACCAGAACTGAGTCAAACCTACATCAAAGTGTTTTTGATTAGGTTTTCTAAGCCAGTCAGTTCGTAGCTTCACAGGCCCGTTTTCATGTTTTAGGTTAACATTGAGGTATGCAGTTTTGATAATTCACATGCAAAAGTAATCTTGAAGGATTGAAATGGTGCTAATCTTTGCAACTTGGCAGAGAACCACTCAAGGCTCCCTCAAACACATTCAACTCACAAAGCTCACCAGTAATGTTAGTGGACACTGCCTCGGAGCGCATGCATACACCACCGATGGAATTTCGGAACAGATCCCAAGATTTGATGGCCACGTTCACCCCGACACCTCCAAAAGCCGATCTCTTCTTGTTGGTGTTCCTATAATGGTGATATTGAGCTGAATGGTGGATTAATGGTGAATGATGTTGATAGGGCTTTTTAGCTCACTACTGACCTCTCACTATATTGGTGCCTCTAATTGCTGCAACATTGGTCTAATAACAGCGCAGCAATGTCAATGTGCCAACTAGGGTCTCATGAATGCCGTACCCAATGACCCATCTCCTTAACCTATGAAAGAAGAGGATAGAGAAAGTAGCAGGAAAGGAAATCAGAAGGAATTAGAGTCAAATTAGAGACAGAAAAAGAAATAAGGCTGTGGGTGGATTAACAGAGAAAAGCAAGACAGAAAAGGAAAGTAAGAATTCTTTTAAAAAGAAGACGGAATTATTTTTGGGGATTGACAAGTCCCTGAAGGAATGGCAAGGCAGTTGTGCCAAATCTACCGTAACTCATAGGACAGAATTTTACGCCTCGTGGGTGTATATGCACCTGACCCAAACGAATGTGGAATAGCGTGAGATGACTTCGGGCGAGTGTCCCAACGTTATCTCGCACGCGAGCAATCTTCAGGTCGGCAGTCGAACGCGGGTTTCGGAGCCATGCCCACCAACAATTAAAAGACCATTAAAAAGGCAATTGTTCACAATTTCACACTTGCTGCACGGGCAAAATGGGCAGCCCACTTTTAACAAAACCTCACCCAAGAGCAGGATAAAAAGGGTCAGCAGCGTTGCCAGTGTGACTAGTGAGGAGTTTAGGAGATAGTTTGCTGCTGGTTGCTTATTTGAACTTGGCAGCTTCATCTCTGTTCTGAGCTTCATTCTTAGCATTTCCCGGCTTCATTTCAGGACTCATTGGAGTCTCCAAGGCACCCGGAGGATTTTGACTGTGTGGACCTTTCCAGGTATCAGGCAGCCTTCCATTACCCTGGTAATGAGGATTGTGGTCTCCGCTGGTGGCACCTCTTCTGAGGAGAAAGAGGGAGGCAGAAGGAGAGGAGGCCATGTGTCCTGATGCAGCTTCCAGGGAAGGGACCTGTGGGAGGAGAGGTGCAGGCAGAAGGGGCGCAGGACCACCAGGAAGGCCAAGGCAGATGGGGCCGCAGAAGATGCCACTATTCTGCTGCCAGGGTTTACAGGCAGCGATGCAGCTACCTCAATATGTGCAATGCCGAAGGAGGCTCCGCCTCTCCAGGGAGACAGTGACCTCCATCTGTCAGATGATTGGGCCTGAGATCAGCTCCGACTGTGTGGGTGGACACCCCATGCCAGTGTCTCTGAAGGTCACAGTGACCCTCAACTTCTATGCCCCCGGCTCTTTCCAGGGCTCAGTGGGGGATCTGTGTGAAGTCTCCCAATCAGCTGTCCACAGATGCATCAAGCTGGTGACTGATGCTCTGTTCAGGTGGGTACTGACATTTATTCATTTCTGGATGGATGAGGCCAGTCAGGCTGAGCGAGCCAGAGGCTTTGCAGCAATTACTGGGTTCCCCCGCATCCAGGGTCAATCGACTGCACACATGTGGCCATCGAGGCGCCAGCGGGTCAGTCCGGTGCCTTTGTCAACAGGAAGGGCTTCCACTCCATGAACGTGCAGATAGTGTGTGATCACAAGACACAGATTCTACAAGTCTGTGCAAGGTGCCCAGGCAGCTCCCACGACACTTACATCCTCAGACACTCCCAGGTGCCGGGGCTCTTCACTGCTCCAGCTCGACTGGATGGATGGCTGCTGAGCGTCCGTTAAAAAGGTGGCTTATGATGATTCCCCGTCGCCCGAGAACAGAGGCAGAGCAGCGTTACGATATGAGTCACGCCTCCACAAGGGCGGTGGTCGAGATGACCATAGGTCTTCTCAAGATGTGCTTCCGATGCCTGGACCGTTCAGGGGGAGCACTGCAATACCCCCCCAGAATGGGTGTCACTGATAGTGGTCATATGCTGCACTCTCCACAAACTGGCTCTAGCAAAGGGGGACCCACTGGACGAAGATATAAATTTTGCTTTTGTCTTAGCGGCCTGAGTATGCTTCACTTGTTTTGTAGCTGCAGGGTACGCTTGAGGCAGCTCCACAGGCCACAGAGGATGAATCCAGTGGTGAGGAGAATGCTGAGGGTGTAGAGGCAGGCCTCTGGAATCTTCAGGGAGGCAGGGACACCAGGGACACCTTGATCCAACGCTCCTTCAGCTAGGCTGCCGAAGATCAGCTTCAACCGCACACCAGGGCTGCCACCTCCATCCCGGATGCCTGAAATGACCCTTTCATTTGAACCCAAAGAACACTCAGTGCCTATGCAATAAAATTTAGAGCCTCTCACATCCAGCATGTGATACTGGTGTACCCTGTAGCAACAAAACAAGTGAAGCATACTCAGGCCATTAAGACAAAAGCAAAATTTATATCATGTTGACACACTCATCAAATGAACATAACTATATATCATTGTTAATGGGCACACCATAGTAACAAAACATGGCCGAACGGAAGATCACCCGTGAACAGTCCCTCTTGTGCTCATGGTGCCTTAAACTTACATTTGCGAGCGCTATGCTTGTTGCCCCCCCCGCCCCCTCTCTCGCTGGCAAGGGCATTGGAGACAGCTGCTGACTCTGCTGTCCTGTTGGCCTTGATGACCTTAGCGGTCATCCTCTGGCCAGTGGAGCCTGTGCTGGCGTTGCCTGGGAGGGAGTGGCCAGTTCCACCGCTGGCATCTCCCCAGTCACCGTAACCTCATCGGACACCATGGTCACTGGCAGAGGGGCGGAGGAGCTGCTGCCGTCATCCAGAGCACCCTGAGAGGAGCCCGCAGAGACAAAAAGCAAGCCGTGCACCAACGTGAGGTCGCTTTGGACCTCCTGTTCACCATTGAAGGATGGGCAGCTAGCTGGGATACTGGGTGCCTCACTATCTCTCACACCGGCACTGACCACCTGAGGTCATTGCCTGTGTGAGGGCTTGCAAGTCCGAGCGCCACCCCAGGAAGCTCTGTTTCTGTCCCTGGAGTTTCCTCTCCATGAGAGTTGTCACTCTCTCCATGGCAGAGGCAGTGCACTCGGTCATGAGGGTCAACGCTGAGCTCATGCTCTGCATGGACTCCTCCACAATGGAGACCATGGCACGCATACACTCATGGATCTGTGCCAGGTCCTCCCTTGCACCTTGCTGGACATCCAGCATCTGCTGCCTAATGGATGACTCCAGAAGCTCATCATCTGCCTGTGACTCAGCTTCGTCCTGGTCTCCAACAGACCTCTGACTGCTGGCGCCCTGGGCACTCTCTGCCTCCCCCTGCTCCTCAAGCGAGTGTGAAGTGCCCTCACCAATGTGCACTGATATTCTTGCTGACGATCTAACGCCCACCAAGGTGCTGGTATCTGCGTTGGTGCCTGGTTCAGAGGGTGGGTGTGACGCAGGTGCATTTAAAGCTCTGTGGTCCTCTGGCATCCAGGGTGGATCTTCGGGGTCCTGCGTTTGAATCTGAGCTGGAGAATCTTATGGAGAAGAAGGACATGTCATTAGTTTAAGTCATCACACTGTCATTGTGCATGCCAGGCACCCTGGTGAAACAATTGAGATCTGCATCATGGTGCCATCATCCTTCAATGATCAATGCAGACTCCAGGTTTGAGGCTCCCATCAATGATGAGTGTTTGTACAATCCGACACTCTCACCTCTGTGCACTGCACTCTTCACTTCGTCAGAGACTCCTGCCTCTCCACGACCGGCTGACCCAGGTGGGTGGCGGCACTCCAGCTCCAAGGTGTCCATTTCGTACCTCATGCAAATTAACAGGTTTGGTGGGTCCATGACCTCTTGATGTTGTTATGGTTTCTCTTCTCCTGAAAGAACAGTGGAGCATTGATTGGTTCACTCTCTACCTGCAGCGCCATTGCAGCCTGGCCAAACCCACCTGAGGAACACCTTGCAGGGCACATCCGAGTCGTGGCCTTTGACCCACAAGGCACTCAGCCCAAGCAGCCAGGGCTCACCCCCTTGGCCAGCTCTGGTGTCAGTGACAGTTGGCACTCAGACTCTAACACCTCTGAGCTCCACTGGGGGAACGACCAGACCTTAGCACTTCTCCACACTGATCCATGCCAACTCGGTGCTCACCCTTGCCAAGTGCAGCAGGTCATTGAACCTTTTGCAGCACTCGACCCATGTGCGCTGCACAACATCGTTGCCGCTGACCTTGGCTGCCACCTCCTCCCAGGCTTTTTTGGGCAGGTGCGGTGGCCTCCTCCTGCCATCCCTGGGTATGAGAGTGTCCCGCTCGACACTGACGTCCTCCACGAGGACCGCAAAGCACTCGTCTGAGAAACAGTGGGGAGGGGGGGCAGCCAAGTGCCCACCTAACTTGCCCTCCCACCTAACGTTTCCAGCCACTGGTCAGGCCATTGTTCCAGTCTCCTGGACAGACTCCAGAGATTCTCCCCTGGCAGCCTTCGGGAAGCTGCCTTGGCCGGTTTTAAAGCTCCCGCTGGATTGCCTGACAGGCTCCTGCCCCCGCCCGGTCCTTCCCGACTATTCAGAAGACATGTTTCATGCTGGACGGACCTTAATTGACCACCCAGTGTGAAATCGCATTGTGGCCAGGAGTGGATTCCACATCCCCTTCCGCTCCAGCCAACTTGGCAGGTCAAGCATGAAACTCAGGCCAAGAAGTATAGAACCAGTGGTCCCACCCATTATGATCAGGAACAGTAACAACATAATTCTGAGCCCCAATTCATATTTTCTTATGAAATATCTCAAAGCCCCTTTCACCTGACGAATAGTTCTTATTAAATGTAGTGATGGAAGTGCTAAAGTATTCTGCAGTGCCCATTATTTCCACAGTTGTAATTTCCACAAATTGCACTGTCGAATTTTAATGCTGTTATGAATTAATATTTTGTTGTTATTAGTGTCATGCATGTCTTGAGTTTTCTGATAAAAATGCAATCCTCCTTATCCCTGACATTAATAGTATAATAAGACATTAATAGCATAATTTTTCAACCAAGGTGGGCTAATGAAATTGTGCCAAAAAATCTGTTTTTGAGAAATAAATCCCTATGCTTTGCCCTACTCCCTTGCACTGACTAACTTAGGGCTGACATTGTGCCAAGGATAAAGAATTACAATGGCTTACCACTACAGTGGGGTCATCAAATATCCATTTTTCAATCTCAGCAATCAGAATATATTGACATTAATCCTAGAATATGGAAACAGAATGCCTTTGTCATTCTCTATAACAATGTATAAATTATGTGCATTGTTAAATATTGAGCTCAGAGGTAGACATAGACTGGAGGGTCAGTATGTGCAAGTATGTCATCTTAAAAAGAGTCGGGCATTAATAATTTATAGTTAAACTTCTAATTGCTCGGAGGTTTATATAAGTGTTTGAATAATCTTTTCTAAATTCCACCAAAATATCTGACCACTTAGGAATGGGATTTCTGTGAGCTTATAAATGTCTGAAATCAAATCTAATATTAAACTCTCTTGAGTTGAAGTGTTTAAAATGGAAAAGATAAACACTCTGCCAAAACACATGGCATTCAGTTAATGCTATGCCACAAAGGTTAATTAACATTGTGCATTCCACAGCTTGTCAGAAAAATATACCAATTTAATTGAAAAGGAACTAAGAGCATTCCAAAATAATGTTTACTTTGGTGCAATGCATCATCCTCATATATCTATGATGTTAAATTTTATTTTTAACAATTTCTCCAACAACAGCTCCATCTTCAGACTGATTTACAATCCTTTTCTAATTTGCACAAGTCAGCAGGCTCCATTTTATTCCTGAGCTTGAGTTTTTGAAAATGGTGCTGATATAGTAGTCATGTTCCACATAAACACACTTCCTTAGATGAAAGATCGAATCTACACATGTTGCAAGCTTTACCTTCTTTATAAACTAAGTTGTGCATTGCTAATTATACATTGCTCCTCTTAAACAAACAACAAAAGTTCCACAATCTTTTATAAAACAGGTGAAATGCAATACATCAAAGGGACTGAAACAGAAAATAGAACATAGATCATCATCATTTATTTGCAACATACCGAACAGTCATTGTAAATGTTTTGGTAACTTAAGGCTGGGAGTCAAAAGCAGTACGTGCATATTCAAGTGTTATTATAAACTACCAATACATTCATTCTAACCTCTTGTTTGTACATGGCACAATATGTTTCTAGGGTGGAAATAACTTGATATACAGATTGGATCGACAGCTTCTCTTTGCCATCAGTTCATGTTCCAACAATTGTTCTATAAACAGTTGTATTTTATTTATTTAACTTTTCCATCCATTTCAGTGGGTTCCATTTTCTGTCCTGTCAGGAAGGACCAGATCCCTCCTCTGTAGTTTGGGTTCCCTAGAGCATAGACAAAGGCATTGGCTACAGGGGATGTCTTTGCAAGGATTGCAGGAAGCTGCCGAAACAAGGGTAAATGGAAAGTGTATTATAGTGACGTTAGTTTTATAAGTTCATTAAACTGAGTAATAGAAACAGCAAATATCTAGTGACCCCCACGTGAATCAATAATCGCGTATCCACACCTCCTCCAAACACAAAACTAATGTATTTTCCAGATTTCTTGTCAATTTTACTGCATCTCTAAACAAATGGCCAACATATAATTCTTTCTGTCTGTCTGTCTGTCTGTCTGTCTGTAATCAGCATAATTGAGAAATAAACGGAAAATCAAAGAAATTGCCCTGGTTTATTCTGAAGTAAGTTAGTACCATTTGCGTAATGTTAGCCCACCCCCACCTTGTACATGCGCCCTTCTCAATATAACACCAGCTACTGTCACTTACCATTCTCAGTTGTGGAGATAAGGCAGTAGCATTTTGAACAATAGCATACAGGCACAACAGGCTATAAGGTCCCCAGCAAAATAGGAGGGTTTTACAAGGCAATCCAGTATTAAACTGAGTGGAAACAAAACAAATGGAGTTAGAATGATTCAAGTCATGCAATAATTATATCACCACTATGCTAAACCACCAGGTCCCACTGGATTTTTTGTCTATTCTGTGTCTATGATATTCTCCAACCTTCTGATACCTTCTGCCTCTTTATTCATCAGAGATATGCCAATCCAACCTTGCAAAATCCCCCCCCCTAACCCATTATGCTTGGCTGGCCCTACAGCACTTTTCACTGCTTTAGTTTGCTGGCATTTTATCCTTTACCTACCCTTTAATAGTATTGATTCCTTGCTGGACTATGGTTCCATGAGTGTTAGTTCCTCTCTAGATCAACTTACTGAGCTTCCTAACACCCGTCTTTGGGTTCCCCTAATGGTTCAGCTCATCTACCTTGTGAGCAGCTAAGCTCTGCAGACAAGCAGCTCCCAGGTCAGATCTGCATTCAGATGGTTGATCTCAGAACAGGTATCACCAGAGATCTAACAGTTGGTCGCGCTGGGCTGTGTAGGGCAAAGTTGGCCAGCTCCCCACTTCTGATCATTATCCAATGGGCCCTGGTGGAACTGACCATTCATGCATATTGAGTGATGACAAGATGATGACTGGACACGTCTGAGATCACCTGCCAAAACTGGGCTATTAAAAAGTAATCAGAAGCGGGATGATTTGGCTGATTTATTGTTTCCTTCTTTAGCTTGAGGCCAAAGAAGTGAATTGTAGTGTTCCTACCCTATCGGGTAACTAAACCAGGTATCAAATTACAGGTTTTCCCGGTCTGTATAGTTTACTTAACTTCTGGTTCATAGATTTACCTATTCAGCCATGAGATCTATCACACCCTTGATGTTGTTTAAAATCACAATGAGTTTAAATGAGCAAATAGAGAGAAACTGTTTCCAATGGCTGAAGGGTCACTAACAAGAAGGCACAGATTTAAGGTGATTGGCAAAAGAACCATAGACAACATGAGGAAAAACTGTTTTACAGGACGAATGGTTAGGATTCGGAATGCACTGCCTGATAGGGTGTTGGAAACAAATTCAATAGTAGTTCTCAAAAGAGAATTGGACAAGTATTTGAAAGAGAAAAATTGCATGGATGTGGGGAGTGGGCTATCCGGGTTGCTCTTGGATTAAGCTAATGCAGACTCAATGGGCCTTTTTATGTGCTGTACTTTTTTTTTTGATTCTATGATACTAGGCAGCTTCCATCTTGCTTTTGGAGTGATGAAGGAAGAGTTATTCCAGCATTCTCAGGATCAGTGAAAGAAAATTTTTCATAAAATAATAGAAATTACAAAACACGTGGTAGCTATTCCTTCTTCTTTCCTTGTTCCTTTTAATTCTTCCTTTGCAAATATTAGTCCAACTGGCTTTGACAATGTTCCACATTGCCTATCGAGGCTCTTGAAATAAGGCATTTTTTGTTATAGTAACACATCATGAAACAAATTTCTTCTAAATTATTTCTTCCTTCTTAATGAGTTTTGCCCTCTTGTTACCTATTCTCTAACAAGTTGAAGCCAATTTTCACTAGTTAGCACTTTTTGAATACCTCTATTGGATCTCTACCTCTGTTCCAGTAAAAAATGCCCTAATTTTAAGCTTTTCTTCATAACTATTTTCTCATTTCGTGCTATCATTCTATTGAAGATCCACTATACCCATTTCTAAGGAAAATAATGACAATGGCTTGAGACGTGCACAAAATAGAATTTCAAATTGAAAGCTGCTCAGTCAAGATGGATTCAGCAGTTGAATTGAATGCTGGGAAGTGGATAGCAAGCAGAAACCATCAAGCCATAATGTTTTTAGCCAATATGAGTCTCTTAGCTAATTAAGCCATAAATATTCTAAATTAATTGCAACATGAATACTGTGTATGCAAATAGCCATTCCTTACTGGCATCATTGTGAACATCATGTGGTGCAATGGGTAACGTCCCTGCCTCTGAGCCCAGGGTTTGAGTTCCACCCCAGGACTTGGTGGCAAGGAAGATGTGTTCATAATGCGACCAACGAGGTTGAATATCAACTTGTAAATCCTTCCAACACACGCCAATGGCAGGTGGTATGAGCAGTAGAGATTCCTGGTCAGCCATGTGATGGGAAGAACATTGGAGCTTGACCATCATTATCCATAGATCCAGACTACAACATGCATGTAAAAGTACTTGTTGCCACAGCAACTCGGATCCCCTGAGTGATCTGGAGCACACTGCCAGACCACTGGCATCATTAGCCACTTCAAAAATCAGACCCAAGGGAAGTACTTAGGAAGACATTGAATTGTCAAAATCATGTGGATATGCTGGGAGCAAAAACAATACACTAAGTTTCAAAATCCTCAAGAATCCACGTGCCATCAATTTAAAGACAGCCCTAGGGTTCTGGAGTGTTCTGACATCTATTAGAACCCTCCATTTTTACCAAATGTGTCACTCAGACTGCTTAATGAGACGTAGGAGCTTCTTTTTGAAACTAACGTATAAAAATAAAACATGGCATCTCTCATGGAAATAGTATTAGACATTGTTAGACTGGCATCTATTCTAATCAGTCTCGCTTTGCCATTGTAAATATAGCAACAGAAGCAGTCTTTATTTTTGTCTTTCTTAATTCTCTTATCTTCTCTTTGTTTGAAGGATACTCTTTTTGTTTTCTCCAGTCTCTTTCAAGACAGACACTCAAGGCAAAGGCCTATCGAGACAGAGAGTAAGATTGTATTAGCGTACCAAAGGCAGAAATTACAGTTGTTTAACTGTACAATTATCTGAGACTAGGAAAGGTGAGAGGCGAGCTGGCTTGCTCAGATAGAGCTCGAATGGAAGGTGGTTCAGCCGGATGAAAGATAACCCTCCTGAGAAGGGGCTCATCAACATGAGGCTCATGAAACTAACATATGTGTTCCAGAGAAGAAAGGAGATTGACTCAGTCACACTGCTCCTGAAGAGATGGTCATGTATGTTCTGGGACATTCCCATTCACAGTCAAGGAGAGTGAATTTTGACTTGCAGTTGTGCAAAATGGACAAAAGCAAATGAACAGTCTTGTGCCCAATTTCCTTTTCCATTTAAGTCAACCTGACAGATCCCAAACTGTTCAACAGAGTGATTATTTAACGCTGTCAGACTGTCAGCCATCAAGGGATTTAACCCCAAAACAACTTCATCAATTGTAACAATGTCAGACTTGATCAGTGCAGTAATTAATACTCAGCATCTACTAATGCTAATTTACAATGATACTGAAGTACTTTTACAACTCATTTTGCTAAGTAACTCTCTCCATTAATAACTGGCTATTCAAATTCAATACATTCCTGTTGCCTCTCTGAGTGAGGCTCACCTGTATTACCATCCCAATTAATTAATTAGAGGCAGTTTTGTGCAGTGGGTTTTAGAACAAAAGTATGGTACAGTAAAATCATGGAGCAGACAAGAAAATCACTATTGATCTGGAAGCGCATTGTTAGGACAATGAAAAGATCAAAGGATTTTCTGTTGCGCTCTTAATAAGATTATTTACCTTGACTTGTCCAGTTTTCTTGAATTTATTTGCACACGATTGGTAAGAAGTTACCAAGATGAGAAGTGGGAGGGCAAATTCGAATAATGCCATTGGAATGGAGAATGAGACAAAATTTCTGGAACAAAAAAAATCAAGGTACAGACAATATTATATGTTAGACTCTGATTCATGCTTCATATAGTAGAATGGACAGTTTTGCAGCACCTGCAGATTATATTATTTGGTCAGTTTTCTTGTTTGTGAACACCTGCTGAGGGCAATGTGACTTCAAGAACTGTTCTCAAGACCACATTGAAGACATCTGCTCAGGAGTTAGTGCTCCAAAAGAACAGGAGACTCTCTCCTCATTTAAACTAAGTGTGCCTTATACTGTTAGTTTAGCATTAGTGTGAAGCAGTTTCTACTTCACATGGCACTACTAAACTGATAATGCAAATCTGGAATCAAGCCTGACCTGGAGTGGTCATTTCACAGTGGTTCATGGACTCTAAATCCATCACGGTGTCAAACCCGGTTTGTAAGGTTGTCCTGGAGACTGTTGGAACCCCCACCATGACACTTTGTCAACCTACCTGCCCTTTGAGAGCAGTGATTTTCCCCTTGCTGTTCTAAGGATTTAAATTTGCACCTGTTCCAAGAGAACTTTACTACAACTTACCTTTATAAAGTGCCTCTAATGTAGAAAGAGATTTTAAGGAGTGGAAAATGGAAGTTGAGCCAGAGAAGGAAAGATTAGGTGAGGTGGGCAAAAGCTTGGTTGAATAGATGGTTTGTATGGAGGATCTTATAGGAGGAAGGGGAGATTGAGAAACAGAGAGAGATATCGACATTGTAAGCTTGAGTTTCTGAAGGCACAGCTGCCAATTATGCGGCAAAGCAAGGAGAGAGTAACACACAAGAGGCCAGTGTCAGAGAGATGGAGAGTATGGGGAGTGGTAGAGCTAGAGGAGGCTGCAGTAACAGGATGAGGTGAGGCCATGGAGGGATTTAAAGATGAAGTCAAGGATTTTAGATTTAAGATATTGGGAGACAATGTAGATGAGTGAGACAGGCTTGATGGGTCTTAGTCTGGGACATGATACCTGCATCACAGTTTTAAATGGAATAGACAAGGTAACTGCAGATTATTACTTCAAATGGCACCAAGAAACTATGATGAAGGCACATGAAGAGAAATGAGTGAAAAATATATTTCTTTATTCTTTCATGGGATGTGGGTGTCGCTGGCTAGGCCAGTATTTATTGCCCATCCATAATTGCCCTTGAGAAGGTAGTGGTGAGCTGTCTTCTTGAACCACTGCAGTCCATGTGGTATAGGTACACCCACAGTACTGTTAGGAAGGGAGTTCCAGGATTTTGACCAGTGACAGTGAAGGAACGGCGATATATTTCCAAGTTGGGATGGTGTGCAGCTTGGAGGGGAACTTCCAGGTAGTGGTGTTCCCATGTATCTGCTGCCCTTGTCCTTCTAGATGGTAGGGGTCGTGGGTTTGGAAGGTGCTGTTGAAGGAGCCTTGGTGAGTTGCTGCAGTGTACCTTGTAGATGGTACACACAGCTGCCACTGTGCTATGGTGATGGAGGGAGTGGACATTTAAGGTGGTGGATGGGGTGCCAATCAAGCAGGCTACTTCCTCCTGGATAGTGTTGAGCTTCTCGATTGCTGTTGGAGTTGCACTCATCCAGGCAAGTGGAGAGTATTCCATCGCACTCCTGACTTGTACCTTGGAGGTGGTGGACAGGCTTTGGGGATTCAGGAGGTGAGTTACTCACCGCAGAATTCCCAGCCTCTGACCTACTTTAGTCAAAGAACAATTGGATGCCAGGATGGGAGAATTAGTGTACTGAACAAATAAGCTTTGATGGGCTGAATTACCTTGATTCACTATTGGTTTTTATGTTCTAGTGACAGCGGGATGATCAGACACTGAGAAACTCTAAACACTCATAATATCCAAACGCACCCATGGATTAACAGAGCCTGCATTCGGATAAACTTCACTGAACTACACGTCACAATGACTCAACATTATAGTAAAAAGTTACTGCACTGAAGAGCAGAAAAGTAAAGTACAGCAATGAGGGCATCTCATTTATATATTTAGACAGTGCTCTCAGGCTAAAGCATGTGACATATTGAGGTTATGGAAGCAGGTTAGCATGCACCAGCAGCCATTGGCTGAGTCTTACGCCATACCTCCTTTTATTTTTCTCAATGGCTTTTGTGAAAAAGAAAGCTTAATTTAGTGCAGGCATTAGAGACCATGGTGCAGGATGACCCACAATGATAAGTGGGGAATACTGACTGTTTTAAGAAAAAGGCCACCTACAAACCAAACGTGTTAAACCTCGTCTCCCTTTAAGGAGCATTTCAAATTTCAGAGCATCTGGAAGCCTATGGGATTTTCCTGAAATTTGAAACCTTGTACTTCCTGACTAGTATTGCTAAGTAATTGCAAAGTGTAAGCCTCAGCCAGTAACACCTGGTGTTTGAAGTGCTATGGTACTTCAGGCATTAGTTGCATTAATGGTCCAATAGGTTGTGCTCATGAGAAGCTAAAACTGCTTCTCTTTGACAATAATTACCTAGTACAATGGGCGGGGGACTATAGTGGTATTAATGGTTTCAGTTTCAGGGTACCACACTTCAAGGGTACATTACGCAGTTGTTACATTGTGATACTAGTAACCCAGGGCAAAATATTGTGTGTAGATGCCCGAAATCTGAAAACAAAACAGAAAATGACCTAAAACGCCATCTCCAGTTTTTCCGTTTTCATTCTAGTAAAACCCAGAGGCCAGGATAATCACCCCAAGAAAATGAGTTAAATTTCACCATGGTCACCTGAGGCTTTGATTTCAGTTCAAAAAAATCTAAAGATAAAAAGATGATGCTAGCAATAATGACTTTGAAACTGTTAAGATTGTCATTATCAAACTAGTTTTTTTTTTAATGTCCTTTAAGGATGAAAACTCAGGAGAAGATTTACCCCTCTGGTTTTGAGAGCCCGAATGGGTCAAATGGGGGTCAGAAGTCTGCAGTGTTGGGGGAACAGTCACTCATCTGTGATTTTTACCCAGTTGGCCAATTAATTACCAGGGGGTGGGCTCTTGAAGACGGAGGGCCAATAGGAGGCTCTCCAGCACTGAATAAGCAATAGGCTTCCTTTTCAGGTAAGGAAGAGGGAGGGTGCCTCAAGATGGAGGTGCCCTCTCTCCAACTTTTTTTAACTTTAAAATGAAAAATCCCTTTAGCAGCCAGGCCACCGTTGTGTTGCGGAAGCCCTTTGACATGTCAGTCAGCAGCTGTAGCTGAAGTCAGGCAGGCAGGGAGGGCCTCAAATCTGTAGGAAGCGCTGGCCCTTGGGCTGCCGCTGGGAGGATGCCTCTAGGCAGCTGGCCCATTCCCCGACACCTCAGTTGGACCTGGAGGCTGACTGGAAAATCCCAGTCTGCCTATGACAATGGGCCTGTAAAGCAGGGTATGGTGCTGCTGGAGTGCTGCTCCGATGCAACTGTTGCAAAAGGTTCCAAACACTGGAGCCTGGGGGCTAGGGGAACCTGGGCTCAGTGTTTTAAACTGAGTTTTCTTCATCCACGCTGGACAGCCAGAGCTTAGAGCCTGACAAACCGGCTGAAAAAGAAACCGGAACATACAGTTCCAATTTTTTGAAGCTGGTCTTTCAGGTCAATTTCACTTGTTGCTGGGGAGGTGGGGGGTGTCAGTGGTGGGGGGGGGGGGTGGTTGGTGAGTGCGGAAGGAGGGGGTTGGGGGGGCGGTGGGAAGTTGGAGGAAGTTGGGGTGGAGGGGAAGTAGGAATCATTATTTGATTCCATAAATGTCAACTCTACAATGAACTAAATTCACAGATGAATTAAATGTGTTCTATAATTATCTCTAAAGTATTGACAGAATTTATTTTTAAAACTTTCTTTTGTTCTGGAAAAGTGCACGGTAAAGACTTGAAGTAGAAGACTTTTAGAATCAGTTTGTCCTTTTAAACACATTTTAAACTACAGATGAGCTATCCCCGGTAGTTAACTATTTTTGAGACTACTGGGCCATTTATTTACTGAGTCATTCTTTTGAATTTGCTCAGACTATTAAACCAAGGAGTAGGAATCTGCAAACATTGCCAGCACTGTCCTCTTTTCACAATTTCGATTTGCAATTGGGTGGCACTAGAAAAGAACAGTTACAAAGGGCCCCAAACCGGATAAACCATATGAACAAAAGTCATAACGAAGGACACAAAAAATCGTAGTTCTGAAGTCACTGTCATTATTAATACAAAGTTTATCAATATAAATCAAACATTATATCAACACTGAAAACAATTCCTGCACCCACTGCCAGGTCTTATCTCATGCTGTGACATGCTTTGAGGAAATTCCTTTTGCACTTGTTCTGATGTCTTGGCATTTTGTTGTGCAGCAGTAATGTGTTAATTGAGCAATATCCAAATGGGGGGAGAGCTACAACAATTAGAATGTATAATTGTCCAAAATAAGCATCAAGAGTACAAGTGTCAGCAACCGGGGACCTGAATGCAATTTTCGTTTTTCAAGCAATTAGGGAATATTAATTACCAAAAATATATAGACTACGGTGCCAAGTAGCAAACAACTTGTATGTGTCCTGAAGGTGGTGGGAGGAAGATGCAGCTACTTAACCTCATGTTTAAACCAGTGTCCTTATACTTCTTGCGCGCACTTTTCCCAGGCAATTTTACACTCTGGTCCAAAAGTTACATGCGCTCTGGGGTTGACCAGAAAAAGTTTTTGCGAGCGTCCTAATTGGTGAAGAAGTTTCACAGGGGTGGGGGCGGTTGAGCAGGGCAAAGAAAATGAACCTCGCTCCCTACTTTTCAGTATTCCAAATTCTAGAATTTTCCGGGCAACTTTAATCGGATGCATTTTGTTTTTTTATTTAAAAAATTAATTTACTGGACTGAGTATTTAATGACAGAAAGAATGATAACAGTTCAATGGTATTGTTTTACTTTCCCTCCTAACACCACCATCAAAGCAATGAGTGATTAACATGAAAAGCTTGTTCAGGTAAGGCCTTGTAACAAGAATAAGGATTTACCACTTGTGTTTCATGGGTTCTGAGTCCTGTATCAAGGCGGGGAAACTGGACTCACTGTGTAGGGTGGACTGGTCATCATCTTTCATTACTATGGCTCTGTTTGCATTGAAAGTAATCTTTGAGTGCCATATACTGCATTTGGCTGATCACTGAGTGAGTGTTACGTGACTGACTATTAGGCAAATTAATTTCTAATGTCACATTTACATCTACATTCCGGCACTCTATGAAGTGACTTTTATTGTGTACTGGCTGCTATTTAAGATAATTGGCCAAAAATTAGGCAGTTCTGGAGATCTGTTCAGGCACTTAAGTCCTTTCCTGGAACTTGTTTTGGTCAGTTTGATACTGAGATGTTTCCTTTAAGCATGTTATTAAAAGCTTAGCTTAGCCTGGCACTGGTTTACTGTTAACTGTTGCATCTCTCAAACATTTTCCAGTACTGTACTTAGGAAGATCATGGACCTGAAGCCATTCTGTTTCTCCCTGCACAGATGCTTCCAAACCTGCTGAGGATTTGCAGCATTTTCTGTTTTCTAACGACATTCAGAATTGCGGCATCTACTTTGCACTTGTGTTTTTGTTTGTTGTTGGCTCTGGTGTTATTAAGGGTGAAAGTTAGCTCAAAGGGGAACAACACTTTGCACTGATCTTCTTGTACTTTGTTCATTCAGCGAATGATGAATCCTATTATCTGAGGATTCACCATGGGGCTCTTGCTTAGTGACAGTTTCTCAGCCCTAGCTCCTGACTGCAAGATTCACGCCCTATTTTTAAATGCACCCTCCCAGAGGCTGCTCCACAGCTCCAGACCAGTAACCTGGGGAAACTGGTCAAAATCTACCCCCTTCCTCCCTCACCCCAGACTATTTATGCCCCCCTCCACTCCCACCCTTCCTCCACTCTCCTCCCCCCAACTTCTTCACCTCCCTCCAAATCCTTCCCCTACCCTATTCCTCCCCCTGCCTCATTTCTCTCCTGCCCTGCATTCTTTATTTTCCCCCTTCCATGCCCCATTCTCCACCTTCTCTCCCCTCCCCTATTCCCTCCCTCATACCCCCACATTAATTTTCATCTGCCATGTGTTGCCATTCCACCAGCCTGTCTATATCCTCTTGCAGTTTATCACTATTCTCCTCACAGTTCACAATATTTCTAAATCTTGCATCATCTTCAAATTTTGAAATTGTGGCCTGTAGACCCAGGTCTAGGTTATTAATGTAAATCAAGAAAAGCAGTGGCCCCTCTGTATACTATCCCCCAGTCAGAAGTAAGTAAAGTTTTCTGTAATTCATGTTTTTAATAGGCTTGACTTAAATAATTAAATTGTTTCATAATGAAATTCTAGTATGCTAAAGACTAATGATTCAAAATACCACATGGTCTGAAATAAAATGCCTATCGGCACTCATATTTTTCACTTAAAAGCATAGGTTTTCTTATGTTTGGGGACTCAAATGATTAATATATAAGAAAACAGTGTAATAGTAGATTTAGAAATGATATGGCCAACACATTTTCTTAGAGCTTCTGCACCTCAAAATTTGGCGCTACACTCCTGCTTTAAATAGCCGTAATTGTCTTATGGGTGGATAGCCCTGCCACTCCTCATTCTGTATCTAGAAAAATGGCCCTTGGGCAGGATTGGTGCCGGCCGGCAGCATGAAAATCTGTACCTTCCCATTTCCATGCTTCCCCCCACATCAGGGCCTAAAAATCTAAGCCCCTGGTCTCCTTACCTGATCTGGCCTAAATGTGGCCTAAATGCCATATGGCTGACTCTTACCTGCTCTCTGAAGTGGCCTAGCAAACCACTCAGTTCTAGCAAATCATTACAAAGAAGGCAGCCCACCACAACTTTCTCAGGGCAGTTAGGGATTGCCAATAAACGCTGGCCTTGCCAGCGAGACCCAGATCCTGAGGATGAATTACATATTTTTTAAAATCATATACACACCTGTCACCTTTAGAGTAGTCCAAAGTGCAGCAAGTTCTCAATGGTTCGTAGTTATATTCACCCCATCCCAACAATGGCATAGCAGCCCAGAATCCAGCAAATCCCCAGACAATTGATAGAACAGTTATTGTACTCCTCCATTGTAGTCTTGATCCTACAATATAGGTTTAACACATGGACATCAATTCATAGATCAATGGTTCTTTGTCTCCAATGTGTGAACATTTAAATTAAACCAACTCACACCATTGAGATTATCAATTAGAATTTTTGTAGTTAATTTACAAAAGCATGTAAACTTTAATATCATAGTTTGCTCAATTTTCAAGCCACAGGCCAACTATTGTCATAATTCAGATACATCAAGATAAAATATCAGAGCCCAATGGCTCAGTGACTTTAATCACCCTGAGTAACACACCAAAATGGCCCCAGGTTTGACCCCTGATGGGTTAGGTACAGGGAGGTTAGCTAGGATTCTTCTTTTTCTAGCATAAGTCCATAAGTGGACAGTTTCAGGGTTGACCATGATGCCTTCCCTGTAATTAAGCAGCTTGCAATGGCTTTACCACCACGGTTCACTGGGGAATGTGAACATTGGTAGCTGTGGAGTTAAGAGCCCAGCGATGAATCATCACCCTCGGGTTAAAGGAGGAGAATAGTAGCAATGTAAAAATGAAATCAGCTTTAGTGCTCAGCGGAGTTCAAGAAGGGGATTATTTTCTGCAGCTCCTTACATAATTGAACAGCATTCAGACTGTTAGAAATCTCATTGCTTGTAATGTTTTGCTAAGGGAGAAACTGAAATAAGTGGAACTTATATCTTCTTGGCTAAAATAAACAGATTATTCAAACAAAGATCAGCTTCATAATGTACTATTGACAGTCTTCCTCTACTCCTTAATTCGCTCACAAAGACTGAATTCTAATGAGGCTCTCGGTGACGGCTGCTTTAAAGGGAAGCTGGCCACAACATCAACAGGCTTCAAGTGGATTAGGCATTCTTGGTTCTGCTTCACATTTTCCAGCTTGTTCACATTTTCCTGACATTCAGATAAATTAACTTGCTTGTTTTCCTGAGATTTCACGTGAGATGGTTAGGCAAGTCGTCACCTGCAAATGTTTTCTTTACAGTTTGAGGTTTCCCTTGCTTTCCTTAATCTAAATTTTTTAGTCAAATGTAATGCCTATTTTTTTTTAAGTTTCAAAATTTCCAGAGCTTTCCCCCCACAAATTTATTTGGGAAAATGCAAACTGAAAATAATTTAAAATCAAACATACCCCCATGCTTTTGTCTGTCGGCAATTTAATCTGTGCCAATTGTGTTGAATAATTAGCTTGAAGTTACTTACTGCTGCAGCTTAGGTGGTATCTGTCCCAGGCAATGGCTGCACATGCATTAATGCTGGCCAGGGATACTAGAAATCCATGGAAACCATGAGTCTGGCAACCTTCAGATCCATAAGGCCAGTGTCTATGAGGGAAGCAGGGCAAGATAAGTATGAATGTCTAGAGAAGATCAAAATTAGATACCCTAAATATATGATAGTCACTAATAAATCCCATTGCAAATTCAGAAGAAATGTACTTGTCCGGGAAGTGGTTAGAATGTGGAACTTGCTACCAGTAGCCAGTAATGTGGATGTATTTAAGGGAAAGTTAGATAAACACGAGGCGAAGAAAGGAATAGAAAGTTATGTGGATTGGTTGAGATGAAGTAGGGTGGGAAGAGGCCAGTGTGGAATAACACTGGTATAGACCAGTTGAGCCCAATGGCCTTTTTCTGTGCTATACACTCTATGTAATTCTTGAAACCAAATTGAAAGATTGATTACCACATCTACCTTAGAAAGGTTGAGAAAGCAGCTACAAATGCATTCAATGAAATGCCAGAGTCGGATACAGCCAAGCTGGCTATTAGAAGATTACTTGGATTCCGGAGTTCTTTTATCTTGTAAAAGGACAAAATTGTTATCGCATTCAGGAGTAGTCCAAGGAGAGCTGTGGAGCAGATCAGAGAAATCTGAGAATGGATTCAAATAGCAAAACACAAGATCCTGTTATTCATTCAGACTGGATCACACAGATATAGTCACTTTTTTTCTTGCGAAGCAGGATCTAATTCAGACTACTACAGGACATGTGCATCTTTAAACCTAACTGTGGGAGGTGTCAGCTGTGGCTCAGTTCATAGCACCCTCGCCTTTGAATCAGAGGGTTGTGGGTTCATGTCCCACTCCCGGAAACCAAGAACTGTGATTGTACTCGAGAGAGTTGCAATCTGTGACTGTTGATAACTCGAAAGAGTTTAAACCTAACTGAAATCTGAAGAACTGATCCAAACCTTATATCATTCAGCAAATGCAGGTTGTTTGCAGCTAAAATATACGCGTGAAGTAGACCCAAACATACACTTTCGAAAATCCCATTGGAGACTTGAGATTGTCTTGGCCGCACTTAACTTCGTGCTGATACAAAAGTTGTGGAAGATAAACACCCTTTCTCTCGCTAAACACACAATCACACACACATTACATTGATTATATAACCCTAAAGTATTCCCACTTGTTTATACGCTCACATGCATATAAATATGCTTACAGACATTAATGCTCTGGCGCCTTGCACTGTCATTGTGACTGAATGGAATATTCATATATAATAGCGGGAACCGAAAGCAAAAGCAATCGATCGAGCGTACATCACTTATACTGGCTTCTGTGAAACTAAACAATCAGAAATGAACCTACACAACTTACCTTCCAGTAATAGAACGGACCCCAATGCAAACATTTCCAGGTCACTGAATCCCTCAATTAATGGTTTGGTAGTTGTCATCTTTACACTCTGCTGCGGCAAGAGGCTGATTGTTCTCTTTAACACTGCTTACCAAGAATACAGTCGCTTCTTAAAGGATTATTCAAGCACGGATGGGTGCCAGTTGTTTATGTAACTCTGGGAGAGAGGGGAGGGTTAGCAGTCTTGAAGAGTGTCCCATGACTGCAGAGTATACAAGCCCACTAAGTCGTATCTGCATAATTTTAAACACATTCATTAAAGTACAACAAGCTCTTTGTGAAGAAGCATAAATTAAAGTTGTTTTGGTGAGGTTTGCAGTTAGCTGCCTATATTCCCATTCAGACACAGTATTGCTTTTATACACTGGCGTTCTTTGGTAACAACTCAAATTTGCAAATAGTCTTGCCCCATAATGACAAATATCTATAAGCAAGTCTATCTAAAGGATACGCTTAAATGATTAATATTGCTTCACTTGATTAAGATATTCTGTTAGATACAATTGGTTTCGCTCCTGTTATATTATCAATGTTGACAGTTCTGAAGAAGTTGATTGGGCTTCCTGCTTCCACTTACTGAATGATTTTCCCAAAATGTAAGGTCACACAACACCTTCAATAATGCTACTGTTTTACTGTATGACCCCTCTGTCAGGTTTTGCACTAATTTAGCATTTTGTTGGAGGTGTGACACCCCATGGATGAGGAGGCCCCAGATTATCACTGCTACACATTAATTGTAGTATAACTCAGAGCCAAGGCCATGCTAATTGTAATATAACTCAGAGCCAAGGCCATGCTAATTGTAGTATTGCTCGAAGCTAAGGCCACACTGTTATGTTTGTGGATAAAGTTTCAGTACCATTGCACACTGCCCTTGAGCGACTGCAGTGAGGAAGAGACCTTCACCCAACTTCTTCTGGAATGTCAGCCGTGACTCAGTTGCTAACACTGCTGCCACTGAGCCAGAAGGTTGTCAGATGAAGTCCCACTCAGGCACAATGCAATATTCCCTCCATACTGTCAGGAAGTGCCAGATTAAGTGTTCAAGTCTCTGGAGTAGGACTTGAAACCACATCCTTCTGCCTTAGAAGCAGCCACAGAGCCAGGGCTCACACCTCAGCCTCAGGAGGATACCTCCATCAAAAATAAATGTAAAGCAAGAAAAGGTCAGAGCTAAAATTACAGGTGCTACAATTTAAGGGGCATGATTTGAAAGTTTCACATCACCATTGGAAGTGTTGGTTCCTTGAGGTGATACTGTTAAATACATACAACACAGTTTGCCAATCTATTCTTCCATGTGTAATAGGACATTACAACTCACTATGCAATCACACTTAACTCTATTATCAGAGGAAATGTAGAGCAATCCAGGCACTTTTGACAAAAGAGGATGAAGAAATTGGATAATGAAGGAAATATAGTACAGACTCCAGTCACAAATTTCATTTCAAGTTAGAATTTCCTTATTAGTGTGTTTAGGTAAGAAAGGATATGCATTTATACATTTAAATAATCTGACCTAATGTTTGTGACTTATCCAATGTTATTGGGAGTTTCCTGTGTATGGTTTGTGATGAATTAATTGTTCTCAGTTGGGGTTGCAGTAATGGCACTAGAACTGGCTGCAACACCCTTGGTTTAGAATATGGATAAATAGCCAGAGTTAATGCTTTTACCCCTTCTGCAACAATGGGTGTGCGGACTTCATGTGAGGACTGGATCAGTCTGTGTTGAGATACTCCCCATTGTCAATATTTACTGTCTGGACTCATATATGAAGAATAGCCATTTATCCAGTTATCTTTGGAGGGCAACCAGCCAGGAGGAGTCAGTGGCTTCAAGAGAAATGGTGAATGATGAAAAAAATGCTAGAAAAAAATTGACAGCTAACTTAATTTTGAAAGCTTAACTAAGCTACCATCAGCCCAAACAATGGTTTGATTATTAAAGTGTCAATGCTGTGAGCTCACATAAAAATTATTTGCATTAAACAAATAATCAGAATGATCATTCTGGGAATATTCATATATTCGTAGCATGTGAATGAGATAATCCATCTACACTATATCTCAGTGAGGTCAGATTTTATTAAAATAAGTATGCTTTCTATAAATTGCAAAATAGCAGATGGTGAAGGATGTGAACTCATCATTTGGTTTGGATTTTCAGATATGGCTACGCAATGTGTTAGATTAAGGAAATCATAACTTGAGATGTCATTTGTGACTAGAGTCTGTGCCATACTTATAAAACTGATGCATTCCTTTAACACACTTTATACCAGGTACACTCACAATTAAGTAATGGAAACTGCAGGCTGTTGCTGAACAAAAAAATTCACTAATCATTCTGCAAAGGATGAGATCCAGAGTAAAATCAATAGGCACATGACATAAAGTCAGAGAGGACAAACTAGATTGGAACAAGACTTGTTTTGGAGCTAATTGAAGGAGCAAAGAAATTTTAGTGAACAATATGGAGTTTTACTGTATTTAGTAGATGTGGTAAGCTGGTGAAAGTAGTTACTTTGGAAGTTAACCAAAGCAAAAAGTAAAATGTGGTTCATAGGAGACAAAACTAAGCTGTTTAAAACAGATAGTGATTTGTACTTGGGCATTAGGAACACGCTATTAACATTTGTTGCTTGACACAAAAGTCTACAGTTTGTTAAAAAGCGATGAGCTCAGTAAAGGATTTCAAGAGGACAAGCGTAGGTTTGTAGAATGACCTGATGTGGAAGGTAAAACTTAATGTAAAGAAGTGATGCATATCACTGAAGGAAGACTAAGGAAATAAAGTATACACTCATTGGGAAGATGCTACCATATGTGAAGGATTAGAAAGATCTAGGGATGTAAACAAATAGATGCTGAGACAGCAGGTTACCATAGTTAGAGTTTGGCAGGGCCCACAGAGATGCTTTGTAGCACTTTGATAGGTGTGGGAAAATATGCAACACTGGTTCCTAATCATGTGGCATGCCTTCTTTCATGCAATACTATGCTGTGGAGGGCTGCTGAAGAACCTTCTAGCACCTCATTGTGCTGCCACTGTGATTTCCGCTGGTGCAGACATCACTGGAAAGAGGAACCTCTTACAAATGTCTGCCTGGTGAGGTTTTCTACTTCTTTGCAATTGTTGAGGTGTAGGTGGGGACAGGAGAGCACAGAGCACCCATCAGAAAGACTGACCTTCTTGGCCTCTTGCTACTTGCCCATTTTTCCTTCGAACAAGTCACCTTGAAGGCTTCCTGGTGGAAAACATTCTTGCCAGTTAAGGGCATTTTTATCTCTCTTATTCATTTTTAGGATGATGTTGTCTCTGGCCAGCATATATTGCCCAGCCCTTGTTGCCTTTGAGGCCTGTGGCAAAATAAAGGACTAAACTAAGGCTCATGAAAGCCTAATTGCCAGATAGGAACAAAATGGCACTGCAAGAAGGACTTTTAAAAGGCCTTTTAAAATGCACTTACTTTGAGGTGAATTTGCCTTTTAAATGGTCCCCCATTTACACGTACCCCCAGAGGTCTTTTCCTCCATTAGGTTTCACCTCAAGTATATTACTCAAGCACAGCTTGAGCATTGTGTCACTGTTGGATTGGACTTGTATGTTGCTGTAGTGAAGGGTAATAACAGACTTGAATATGACTAAATGTAAACCATACTGCACACAGCATTTACCTTTGGTTTCATGGAAGTTTAACTGCCTTTGCCTTTTAACAGGTAATGAGCAGTGCTCAAAATTAAATATTTGACATTTAACTATTTAATGTATTGCTTTTGTTTCAGAGTCATAAAATGGTATAACACAGAAACAGACCATTGGCTCATCAACTCTACGTTAGCGTTCTGTTCCAACTGGACCACCTAATCCCACTCTCCTACATAAGCACCATAAAATGTTACCCTGCATTTAATCTCATCTACACATATAAATATTTATGCATTTGAAGAGAAGCTGGGACAATTTACACCCTTGCATGTTAGTTCTCTCAGTATATTTCCCTATTGTGCCCAGACTACATGTCATTCTCACGATTGCAGAATGCAATAAGCACCTAAGTGAAAATAACTAAAAAGCCCTCCTTAATCCTTTTCTATCCTTTTTATCTCTGGATTCACTGTAGCAGCTGAGGACTTTGGGATTGTGAGCCACAAAGACGAGAGATGCTGCTGAAGTCGAGTTAAGCAGAACAGACCTTCCGATCTCGAGTACTGTGAGGAGCAGAGAAAATGTCACCCAACACCTGGTTGCTTTGCTTTATGTGTTTTGGATGTCTGGCTCTAACATTCTGCTTGTGTCCTTTCCAATGCACCTGCACCTTCCAGAGTCACAGTGATGAACTCAAGGCAAGGTATCTCAGCATTTCAAGTTTGGTCTTAGTTTAGGAGGAACATATCATCCTTTGAAAACTCAGACTGGATATTTATACAGTGGAAGTTCTCTTTTCTGAAGTTCCACGCATCCATTTATCATCTCCAATGTTCAACTTATTTACTTGCAGTGATTCATTTTGGTTGTGTTCTTTTAATCAGTTTTAAGTGACTATATTTGATGATTTGGTATCTGGGGTAATATCAATGTATATGCATTTTGTACCGTTGTAAATTGTAGAATATCATTGCGTATTTTTGTAAATATTTTACAGTGCTGAAAAAGCATTGAAGACAACTTTGCTGTGTTTCAGTTTCCTAAATCCAATGCAGAATATTTAATATTTACCATTGCATTTTGCTTTTTCAATACAATTTTCTTTGCACCTCATCTATACAGCTTTTAGTAAAATAAAACAACATGATAAATATTGAAATAACATTCAATTCAGGAAATTATTATGCAGTGCTTCTGTCATGATGGAAGTTCAGAAGCCACTCATCCCCAGCTGTTGGCCTCATCTGTTAGCTCGTAATGATTAGTTGAGACTTTTCCATCTTATCTGATTAAAAGTAAGGCTCCTTATCCCTTCATTGAGGCACTTGGATTTAGATTGCATGGCCATGGTGCATGTTACTGACAAATGCAGGAGTATGCTTGATGGTAAATGAGAAAATCAAAGAGAAAATAAATAAAATTAAGCTATATTTTTCACTCGGGTGCAAAGATGCAGTAACTCCAATGGAATGTGGTGAAAACTTCTTTGGGAGTCGCTCCACTGGCTCCCCATTTGTCTCTGCTGCTTCTGGCATTTTCCACCTGAAGTGACATCAGGTTTACTATAATTACTCCTAAATGATGGAAATAAATGATTCTACCTTTATGTTTCCTTTCATTTGTGCCTCAGTAATGCTCGGTGTAAGGGACGCCTCTCTACCCCTGGTATCATGTGTTGCTTTGAGCAGTACAGGAGCCACCTGAAAGACAATGAGGCTTTTTGGGCCAAATGTTCTTCAGTTGGTAGTGAAGCCGGAGGCCAAGCAAGACAAAGGCCAGATTTCAGCTAAGGCAGGAGTCAGGGCATTACAATTGGCATCCTGGGTTAGGGAGGGTTAAATCAGCCAGGGGCCTTCTCCTTCCACTTCAGCAATGGAAAAGTATTGATATGGTGATCAGATGAAGCTTGGATCTGACTTTGCTCTCATGATCCCTGCCCTTCAGAGTAGCATAACTTGCTGCCAAGCACTGCCTAGGTCAAAATTTGAGGATAACTATAAGGACATAATACAGAAGAATTGGTAGCATTTACAGACCCTGTTTTCAAGAGATGAGGGGAGAAAACTCGAGCAACAAACAAGTAGACAAGTGGCCATGTTGCCTTCTCTTATCTTAACAGCATGTTATATTATTTTGCAGCCTGTAGAGAATAATTAAACCAACAAATATGTTCTTCACTTTCAGGACTGTGCTTTGTAATAACCCAGAAATGACCCTGATTCCAAGCAACATTCCAGCTGAAACTTTAAAGCTGGTGATTGAGAAAACATTAATCAGACAAGTTTCCATGCGAGCCTTTTCTTCTGTCTCTAGTCTGGAATGCCTTTGGCTGTCCTGTAACTCCATCAGCAGCTTCAACGGGGAGAGTTTGCAAGGCCTAATTGCACTGAGGGAACTTCGATTGGATGGCAATGCTCTTTCAACTTTTCCATGGGAAGCCCTTTCCTATTTGCCACAACTCTGGCTCCTGGATTTACACGGTAACATCCTTCGATCATTCCCCAACCAAGCAGCCACTTATTTCAGGAACATCACCTACCTGGATTTATCAGATAACAGGCTGACTACGCTGTCATCCAAAGTGATCTCAACATGGCTGACTGTTCCAAAGGCAGCCAATACAACTTCATCAACCTACAATCCAAAACGAATCATAGGTAGGCATAAAGAAAGCTCATTTCTATTGTTTGGTAGAATAATTTGTACACAAACCCATCAATGTCTTTCTATTCTAATGAGATGTAGATCTTTAGCTGAATGATTGGTGATTAGTTTCTTGTTAAGTTAACAATTTTGGAGAAAGTGTCATATATAACAGAAATTTGCTATTCTCCTGCTACACACTTTGTTCACACTTTTCAGCATAGCAAGTGTCTGTCTGACATATGGCCACCTCAACTTAGTTACTTTGAATCACTTGACCTTAGCCTGCCATGGTTAAAATCACAGAAACTCAAAAATGTTACAGTGCAGAAGGAGGCCATTCAGCCCATTGTTTCTGCACCAGCTCTCCAAATGATTCACTTAGCGTCATTCTCCTGCCCTCTGCCCATAACCCTACACATTCTTCCATTTTAGATAACAGTCTAATTCCCTTTTGAATGCTTCAATAGAACATTCTCCACCACACTCTTAGGCAGTGCATTCAAGACCCTAATCACTCACTGCCTGATGAAGTTTTTCCTCATGTTGCTTTTGCTTCTTTTACCAATTATTTTAAATCTGTGCCCTATCTATTATGTCCAGACTCCTCATGATTTTGTAAACTTCTATCAAATCTCCTCTCAGCTTTCTTTTCTCCAAAGAAAACAGTCCTAACTTCTCGAATCTATCTTCATAACAGAAGCTCCTCACCCTTGGAGCCATTCTTGTGAATCTTTTCTGCACTCTCTCCAATGCCTTCGCATCCTTCATAATGTGCGGCATCCAGAACTGGACACAATATTCCAGCTGAGGCCAAACTAGTGTCCTACACAAATTCAACATAGCCTCTTGTTCCATGCCCCTATTAATAAAGCCTAGGCTATGGTATGCTTTATTAGCCCATCTCTCAACATGTCCTGCCACCTTCAATGACTTATGCACATATACAACCAGGTCCCTCTGCTCCTGCAACCCCCATCTCCCCCGCCCACCACCACCCTTGTGTCTTTTATTGTATATTGTCTCTCCATGTTCTTCCTACCAAAATGAATCTCTTCACATTCCTCTGCATTGAACTTCATCTGCCACCTGTCTTCCCATTCCACCAACTAGTTCTTGTCCTTGTGAAGTTCTACATTATCCTCCTCACAGTTCACAATGCTACCGAGTTTTATATCATCCACAAGCCTTGAAATTGTGGCCTGTACATCAAGGTCCAGTTCATTAATATATATCAGAAAAAGCAAAGGTCCCAACACTGACCCCTTGGGAACTCCACTGTAAACCCTCCTCAAGCTCAAAAATCACCCATTACCCATTACTCTCTGTTTCCTGTCACTCAGCCAACTTCATTTCCATTTTGCTACTGTCCCTTTTATTCCATGAGTTATGACTTTGCTCACAAGTCTGTTGTGTGGCACTGTCTCAAAAGCCTTTTGTAAGTCCATGTACACCACATCAGCTGCATTGCCCTCATGATATGTCTCTGTTATCTCTTCAAAAACTTCAATTTGATTAAACACCATTTTCCCTTAATAAATCCATGCTGGTTTTTCTAATTAACCCAAATTTGTCCATGTGACTATTCATTTTGTCCTGAATTATTATTTCCCCACTACTGACTGGCCTGTAGTTGCTGGGCTTATCTTTACACCCTTTTTTTGAATAAGGGTGTAACATTTGCAATTCTACTGTCCTCTGGAACCACCCCTGCATTTAAGGAAGACTGAAAAATTATGGCCAATGCCTCCACAATTTCCACTCTCATCTCCGTCAGTATCCTTGGATGCATTTCATCTGATCCTGGTGCCTTGTCCTCTTTAAGTATAGGCAGCCTGTCCAATACCTTCTCCTTATCAAGTCATATTGTAATGTCAACAACTAAACACAATGGGCAGAATTTTGCCGTCGGTGAGCAGGGGGCGGGGCCCGCTTGCCGACACGTAAAATGATGCGGGATGACGTTGGGCGGAACCCCCGATGTCTTCCCGCCCCATTTAAATTTTCAGGAAGGCAGGGGCGCAGCAAAATCAGTTGCGCGCCCGCCAACCTGTCAATGGCCAATTGAGGCCATTGACAGGATCATTAAAATAATTAAAGGGCCTGCCCGTCCAACCTTAAGGTTGGCGGGCAGGCCAGGAGCCCCGGCGGGCAATAGAAGAAACATGAAACCTCACCCACCAGCGGGATGAGGTTTCATGCAGGGTTTTAAAAAGTTTAATAAAGTTATAGCGTAAATTATGAACATGTCCCAACTCATGTCACATGAGGGGGACATGTTAGGGAATTTTTTTTTTTCTATTTTTAATCTTTTTCAAAGTGGAAGCGATCTCCCTGAGGCTGCACTTAGCCTTAGGAAGATGTGCACTCTTTCGTGCGCATGCGAGAAAGAGCGCACTCCCGCGTTTGGGGAATCCCCACCCCCCACCCCCCTGCCTGCACAGGGAGCGCATAGCGCTTCCCGCTGGGCGTCACGCTGGGTGGGCCTTTAATTGGCCCGCCCACGTAAAATGGTGGCGGGGCCGCTTCTCCAGCGGGGATCGGCTGCCCGCCCGCCGGAGATTGGGTCACGCCCGCCCGCCCGGCAGGCACAAAATTCTGCCCAATGTGTTTTCAAACATCGGGTTGTATCTTCGTGCAGCATTTTGGTTGCATCACTTATTAATTCTGCTGTATTTAAGAATAGATGTTGCTAAATGCATATAGAGGTCATTTTTACTTTTTTCTTAATCATCTTAGAATTCAGGGTTGTGCAACTTCCTTCTCAGAAATACCCTTCTATTGTGTTATATAGGGTGTAGAATATTTTATCCAACAGACCAGAAAAGCCATATGTTTAATATATTACATGTGCTCATTTAGCCATTTTCAGGTGGTGTGGCAATGGGGACACTACAACTGGGTTTGCCATTCCTGGTGTGGCAAATATCAGGCAGGGTTACTGTTTAAGACTTGTCCCTGCTCCTAATCACTTTCCAGTGCTGGAAAATACACATCTGCATGTCAGATGAGGATATGATGGTGGTTGGCTGTGATGCGCTCCAGAGTATGGCTCACTGCCTGATGACTGGTTGGTTTCTTGGGCTACCAAGATCTATGGAACCATACCCTAAGCTAATAGCTCACATCAACACTTCAGAAAAGACCTGGAAACTGTGGTCTGGGGGCTGAATCCAGAATTAAAGAGTGTGTATGGAGTATATTTTAAATACATATGTTCTAAAATGGAAGAAATTATATCCAACTGTTCAGATCTATGACATTTTTGTAATCCTTTCATCTCAACAAAATATGCAAACATGTTCCCTTCAACAGGACTACACAACAATCCTTGGAAATGCGACTGCAGATTGTCAGAACTAGTTCATTTTGTTAAGATGCACAATCCAACTACAACATTGATGGACCCTGGATTAATGTGCTCTGGGCCAGAAAACCTCTCGGGATCTCTATTCAGCAGCATAGAGCTAAAAAAGTGCCAGAGTCCAACTATTCTTGCTGCGGAAGCTAAAGTGACCAGAGTCACGGGGAGCTCTGTCTCACTGCATTGTGTGGCTACAGGGGTTCCCATCCCTGACATCAGCTGGAGTAGACTGGATAATATCCTGCTGAATGGAACAGGTAGGTGTCTGGGCACTGAAGACAAATTAAGTCATTTTCCAACTGGTTACAGCATACTTAAGAAACATTAGGCTTCAATATGCAGTAGTTGTTATTTACATGCACTGAGGAGGTCAACACACCTACTGAGTAAATACAGATCAAGAACAGATCTTGTGAACTATATGGGCAATGTGACTGTGACTACAAGAGAATAATCTAATTGTAGGTTGTGATTTAAAACATTCAAGTTTGCTCATGTAGTTCAACAATTTATGATCACCTCAATAAAATACTGTCTTAAAACCACACCCAGTCATCCATCAAGTGTTGCATAATCCATGTGTTTTACATGTCCGTAAATATTGCTTTACTTCAAAAGTTTATGTCAAAGTACTGCTGAGACAC
Organism: Cetorhinus maximus; assembly: GCF_964194155.1. NCBI lineage: Eukaryota > Metazoa > Chordata > Chondrichthyes > Lamniformes > Cetorhinidae > Cetorhinus > Cetorhinus maximus. The sequence goes on along the minus strand of NC_135905.1, from coordinate 18,783,153 downwards.
ATACGTTTACTTCTAGCATTCCTAATAGGCTTTTCCTTTCCATAAAACTTTGATATTTCTTGGATTAACCCAATTAAACAGGATTAAGGCTTGTAATTTAGCATAGGAAGAGGAGTAAGGCATTCAACCCCTCGAGCATGTTCTGCCATTCAATTAGGTCATGACTGAATTGCAGCTCAAATCCATTACCCGCTTGGTTCAGTAACTCTTATTTTCCTTGCCTAAAAATATTATCAATAGACTGCCCACTATAATTTACCCACAACAGTTTATGAAACACACACGCAGAATTTTGCCCTTAGCGTGCGGGATTGGGCGGGTGCCAGTCGGAAAGCCAACCGAGGAAGGCAATTTTACGCTGGCGGGCCAATTAAGGCCCACTCAGTGTGAAACGTGAGCGGGAGTGCGAGCAGGGCGAATGCAAACTTCGCGCATGTGCACAAGTGTGCATTACATAATCTCCCTGAGGCAGAGAACTGTCTCAGGGAGATGAACTGATTTTTTTTTAAATTAAAGATTTTATAAATGTTATGAAACATGTTCCCTCATGCGACTCTGTCACGGGAGCAGGGTCATGTTATTAATGAAAAAATAAAGTTTTTATTTGATTTTTATTTGCTTTTGGAAACATCATCCCGCCCGCGGATGAGGTTTCCAAAAAAGTGCAAAGGCCGCTTGGCCTTTTCGTCTGCCTGCCAACCGTAAGGTTGGATGGGCAGCGAAAAATTTATTTTAATTAACTCTTTAATGGCCTTAATAGGCAAGTGAACGATGGCATTGAGACACAAGCTCGACGTCATCGCGCGTCAGTTTTCATTCGGTCGGGTCAGGCGCCTGCCCGCCCGCCCACTGAGCTAAAAATTTTACCCGCAAGCTGTGACAAAAGATCAAGGCCTTGTTGTGCAATCCTGTTGTGCAATACAACGTACAGTGAAGTGAAATACATCTGTCTGTTATTTTTAGCTGCCTGCTTGACCTGCCTTTTTAAGACCACTGTTCGAGAATTCCTTATCGGAAGGTGGTCTTAGGAGGTAAATCTAAGTAATTGTACCTTCTTGAAAATTTCCGAGGTCAATTAAAGAACCATTGTACCTTGTATTTTTAGGCATCAAATCGGAAGAACTGTCTTGAAATGTGTGTCTTTTTCTCTCTTTCTTTAAGATTGTTTTGCATCTGTAAGGGAGAGTCACAAGGTTTGTCAATGGTTTCGACATATAAAACTGATAGATGAGGAAGAACAATAGGCACATTTGAATGGCTTTAACTTTAACTAAAAAAAAAACCTCACTGTTCTAGTAACTCCTATATTTTTATTTATTTGTTCATCAGATGTGGGCTTTGTTGGCTAGGCCAACATTTATTGCCCATCCCTAATTGCCCTTGAGAAGGTGTAGGTGTTCTGCCTTCTTGAACTGCTTTAGACCATGTGGTGAAGGTACACACGGTGCTGTTAGACCCTTGACAGTGAAGGAACGGTGTTATATTTCCAAGCCAGGGTGGTGTGTGGCTTGGAGGGGAACTTGCGGGTGGCGATGCTCCCCTGCATCTGCTGCCCTTGTCCTTCTAGGTGGTGGAGGTTGCGGGTTTGGAATGTGCAGTCAAAGGAGCCTTGGTGAGTCGCTGTAGTGCATCTTGTAGTCGGTACACACTGCTGGCACTGTGTGTCAATGGTGGAGGGGAGTGAATGTTTCAGGTGGTGGATAGGGGTGCTAATCAAGCCGTCTGCTTTGTCCTATCTCAAATATTACCTGGTATGTTGCATTCATTGTGTTTTACAGTGATACTGGACAATACTGACGAGAGATTGAAGTGGTCTACATTCAGTCTATCAGCTGCATCCTGTCAGGATTCTGGTAAATATTTGTGCAGAGCCAATAATTTGGTGGGTACAATAGATGCTTCAATATCCCTTCTTGTGGTGAACTCTGCCATTGCTTTGGTACCAATCAAAAGCACATTCAAAAGAATGTGCATCAGAAAAATGAGGAATCAAAATACTGCAGCATACAATCAGAAGCTGATGGCCAGGTATGCAAGTACCCTTACCACCACAATATCACCAAAGAAGTCACCAAGGAGATCCTATGCTGTAGGTAGGACAGATTACTCTTTCGTGCATAATCATCAGATTAAGCCAAATGAAGATGCAGCAGAGATCGTTTCGCAGACTATGAATCCTTCTGAAGTTAGTGGCTTATTGGAAAAGCGAAGCGCCAACGATCCCAATAATATTACATTTAGTCCTTCAATACAGCCGGAACCAGACTGCCTGGTCAGAAGTGTAAGAGTTATAGGGGGTACCTATCATAGTGTTTCTCTGGCTTGGAGATCCCCAAAGGCTACAAATATCACCATTTTTAGTATTCTATATACTATTTTTGGCGAAAGGGACATGCGTAGAATCAATGTGGGTCCTGGAAAGACCAAAATCACCATTGATGGATTAATGCCACAGACCAAATATATAGTTTGCATTTGTGCGAAAGGACTCGTGCCCAGGAAAGAGCAGTGTGTGATTTTCTCCACAGATGAGGTGGCTCATGCGAGTGGGACACAAAAACTAATTAACGTGGTGGTGATCACTGTGGCCTGTGTGATTGTGGTCCCTCTCACCCTCATTGTCTGCTGTGGGGCCTTGAAGAGGCGCTGCAGAAAGTTCCTGATCAAGCCCCCAGAAGAGGGCTTCCAAAATGACTCATATGTTACATTTGAAAGCCTGTCAACAGGGCCCAAGCCCAGTGGCACTGAAGGGGAGTACCTGACCTGCCACAACAAAGATGAGTCCAATAGACTTCTGTCACCAAGGTCCAGTTTAGATTCTGAAGAAGCAACAAATAATGAAACTCAACAGAATGAATATTTCTGCTGATTGACCCACATCAATTTGGATCAATCAAACCTGTTCATCAAACTGGTAATATATTTAGAAAAAAAAGTAAGGTCCCCAGCATTTCTCCTGAAAATCTAACATATAGGCCAGACTAATCTGACCACCATACTCTAGCACCTCAGTACAACCGATATGTTTGGAGAATGTTTAAGGCAACAAACCGTGTTCCTTGGACTCTTCGTGAATAGGGTTGCCAACTGTGAATTGTTAATTGTATTCCTAGAGGTTTTTCACATGATTTTCCCTATGATTCAGCCATTATTTGGCCAACACATCCATCCTTGTGACGTACTGCCACCCTATGCAATTAGAAAGCAAAAAGACTCATTACCCAATTGGACGATGCTTGACTGTCAGCCAAACAGCCTTTTCTTTTCCCAATTTTTAATATTTCTGTATCTGGTAAAGAGAAATGTTCAAAGAAAATGACAAAGTAAAACAATCTCTTTTAATGTCCCAATGGATTTTTCTCCAGGGTCACACACAGCAGTGTTCAGGAGATTGATCTTCAATTCCTGGAGACTCCAGGCCAATCCTGGAAGGTTGGCAACACTATTCATGGAGGCAATATATTTTCAAAGAAATTTTCAGAATCGTGTATCAGTTAGTATTATGACCTCTTTCACCATGGGCTGTGGAAATGTACAACTATAAATCTCATATCACAACACAGTCTGTATTTTGAGTTATTATTTTAAGATCAACAAGGATGTAATCTCCAGGACATCACTGCAGGAGTTCCCCAGGATAGTGTCCTAGGCCCAACCATCTTCAGATGCTTCATTAATGACCTTCTTCCATCATTAGGTCCAAAGTGGGGATGTTCGCTGATGATTGCACAATGTTCAGCACCATTCGTGACTCCCCAGATACTGAAGTGGTCCACAACCTGGACAATATCCAGGCTTGGGCTGACAAGCGGAAAGTAACATTTGCACCTCACAAGTGCCAGGCAATGATCATCTCCAACAAGAGAGAATCTAACCATTGCCCCTTGATGTTCAATGGCATTACCATCACTGAATCCCCCACTATCAACATCCTGGGGGTTACCATTGACCTGAAACTGAACTGGACTAGCCATATAAATACTGTGACTACAAGAACAGGCCATAGGCTCAGAATCCTGTGGTGAGTAACTCTTTTCCTGACTCCCCAAAGCCTGCCCACCATCTACAAGGCACAAGGCAGGAGTGTGATGGAATACTCCCCACTTGTCTGGATGAGTGCAGCTCCCACGACACTCAGGAAGCTTGACATCATCCAGGACAAAGCAGCCTGCTTGATTGGCACCACATCCACAAACATTCACTCCCTCCACCACCGATGCACAGTAGCAGCAGTGGGTACCATCTACAAAATGCACCGCAGGAATTCACCAAGGCTCCTTAGACAGCACCTTCCAAACCCACGGCCACTACCATCTAGAAGGACAAGGGCAGCAGATAGCTGGGAACACCACCCCTGGAAGTTCCCCTCCAAGTCACTCACCATCCTGACTTGGAAATATGTCGCTGTTCCTTCGCTGTCACTGGGTCAAAATCCTGGAACTCCCTTCCTAACAGAACTGTGCGTGTACCTATGCTACATGGACTGCAGCGGTTCAAGAAGGCAGCTCAGCACCACCTTCTCAAGGGCAATTAGGGATGGGCAATAAATGCTGACCCAGCCAGCAAAGCCCACATCCCATGAATGGATACAAAAAAGGAAATGAAACACTTTTCATTTCAGGTTCCTAATGTCAATATCACGCATTTCCAGTCATATACAGCACAGCCAGAAGCAGAGCAGAGCTCCTTCCAATCTTCTCCAACACTGTGCCTCAACCCTACCTGAACCATGTGTTTTTTTTTCCATTTTCCACACCAACTATCCTTGGACCCGCCTGAATAATATTTCTGACCAATCATAGGCTGGATTGAGCCAAATCACATTATGACCTTTACACTCAACAGACAAAGGGTGCACTATCAACCCATCATCAAGGTTGGATTTGAACTCAGTGGTGAAAGGCCAATCTCTAATCTGTTGCTTCTCTGTTAATCTCTACTTTTATTAATTGCTCAGTGCATTTGGATGTCTTTTTATATTCAGTGGGAAATAAGTTCCTTCCACATCTTTCAAAAAATAGATCTCATCTTTTCTTCATCATTTTTTGTATCGTGCTATGATGATGTTTCTCTGTCAATCCCCCATGTCTTGCTCCCGAAGAGTGACAAACGCTTTATGTAACAACATGGTCAGCATCAGTTTTAATGTTATTTGCACTTTTGTTGGATAGCACTTGTGTATTTTACTTATGTTATGAATCTCTGAGAATACAACAATTAGGTCTGTGGGTGTTTTTCTACCAGCACTTATTGTTTCTCTTTTGTGCTGTCACCTAGAGTTTAGTGTTGTCCCGATGAAAAGAAGCATTTTGATGATGCATTTTGCAATTGGCTCAGGACTTTTGAACATTTGTCACTGAGCCAACACACACATATCATCTGTTCAATAAATGTTCGAATACCAGCAGTATCTGAATGCAGTGTTCCTCGTGACTGAAATTTTATGCTCGTTTATTACCTTACGAAAAATGGTGATGATGGTCTTCAGGCAACTTTGTGCAGAACTATTGCCCGTTTGGCTAAAGCATTAATTGAGCTATTTATCCTCTGCAGATCCAGCTAATTTAAACCATGCTACATGCTGCATCATGGTACAAGGAATTCTGTATCCTGAAGTCAGACTCAAACAGGATTTTACACTTTGAGAGCAGAATAAAGTCGGCATAATTGAAGCATTTTTTTTTATGTACTTAGAAACAGATGAACATAGGAATAGGAGGGAGCCATTTAGCCCCTTGAGCCTGTTCTGTCATTCAGTGAGATCATGGCTGATCTATGACCTAACTCTATATACCCACCTACATCCCTTAATACCTTTGGTTAATATAAATCTATCAATCTCAGATATAAAATTAGCCATTGATCTAGCATTGGTTGCCATTTGGGAAACAGAGTAAAACAGACCCTTTCTGTGTAGAAGTTTTCCTGAATTTCACCCTTGTCAGGATTTGCTCTGATTTTTAGACAATGCCCCCTATTCCTCAACTCCCCAACCAGCTGAAATAGTTCCTCAATCTCTTCTATCCTGTTCCCCTTAATGTCTTGAAAAGAGGTGTCAGCTGTGGCTCAGTTCACAGCACCCTCGCCTTTGAATCAGAGGGTTGTGGGTTCATGTCCCACTCCCGGAAACCAAGAACTGTGATTGTACTCGAAAGAGTTGCAATCTGTGACTGTTGATAACTCAAAAGAATTTTTTAATGTCTTGAAAAGAGGTGTCAGCTGTGGCTCAGTTCATAGCACCCTCGCCTTTGAATCAGAGGGTTGTGGGTTCATGTCCCACTCCCGGAAAACCAAGAACTATGATTATACTCGAAAGAAGTTAATGTCTTGAAAAGAGGTGTCAGCTGTGGCTCAGTTCATAGCACCCTCGACATTGAATCAGAGGGTTGTGGGTTCATGTCCCACTCCCGGAAACCAAGAACTGTGATTGTACTCAGAAAAAGAGTTGCAATCTGTGACTGTTGATAACTCGAAAGAGTTTAATGTCTTGAAAAATTCAATTAAACTGCCCCTTAACCTTTGAAATACCAGGAAATGCAACCCAATAATAATGTATGACAAATTGTATCAGGTGGTGTGTGTGCATTAATGTATGTTGAGGCATGGTGAAACTGGACCAAGTCAAGCCTTCTACATGACCAAAAGGAAAGAACACAACCAGTAACTGTAGTAGTCATTTCCAGAAGATCAGAGGGAGAGACAGAATGGCTTTCACCGGATCCTACCCAGCAAACTACATGGTGCGCTGGGTGATAGTCAAATATAATTAAACAAAAAATTATACTAACACATCACACTGGGCTTTTACCCCTTTCTGTGGATCATGAAACAGAATTGATAGTTCTCACTGACAAACATGGACTATCACTGCAGGCACTCCCAATTGAAGAAGGAGACATATTGTTACCTATAGAAGCTGCACTGTAAGTAAAGCTTATAAAAGATTATACCAAATTCCACTAGCTATCTGTAAGCTTCCCTAGCTTTTGTGTATGCATGGAACTCAAGATAATCAGGATTTAAATTTGTTCCTTGGTTCTATTTCTACAACCTTCCCAATGAGTAGTTATATTTTCAAATTCATACAAGCTAGGGAGATTATTTTCAAAGAAGTTGAATTTACGGTAATATTTTATTTTATGAAAGGAGCTATTATGAACAATGATAGATATACCTTTGTATTGCAAAATATTCAGCAGTGCTAGATCCAGAATTCTGAAAGCAGCAAATCAATTTTAGGAATGCTGACTGAACATATTGTGAAATCATGCCTGCACTCTGCTCAATGCATTTCCCCATCATTCCCCTCATGAGTACTCTTTCTAAGTTACCTGCAACCTTGAGGTTGTGTAGCAGTCTTTCATGTGGGACTTTTCCAAGGCTTTTCTGCAGGCTACCTTTTATTGCCAAGTCAGTGGAGTATAAATCTGAGGCTATCATGCTGAACTTTCTAGTGCTTTTGTAAGGTCACACATTGAATACTTCACTTGGATAAAACAAGGGGGCAAAGTCAAGTGGTGCAGAGAGGAGCAATGTGGCTGATCCCAAGTGCCAGATGACTGAGCCAAAGAGAGATTATAGAGTTTGATCCCTTCAGCCTAAAAAAGAAATGAATAAGAGGAGACCTAATAGACGTATATAAATTGTATGGAATGGAATATACAATTAATTCTAAGTAATATTACAAATTGAATCAAGAATGTAGGACAAACAGACATAGGTACAATCTGGTACATGAAACTCAACCTCAGAACAATTCCAAGAAGCACTTCTTCACATAAGGAGTGATCAATACCTGGAATTGTAGTAGAGCCAAAACTTCTAGAGTATTCAAAAGGCATTTAGATGTTTAATGATGGTGGTGCAGGGGGTGGGGGAATTGGTGGGAGGAGGGGTGGGAGGAAGATTTTAGTTTTCTAAAGAAGGATGAGCCAGAAGAGCCAAATGACTGCCTTCATTCTTGTGATGCAACATCATCAAAAACTGATTAACTGCCCAATTATACCATGCTGTTAGTGGGATATTCTGCAGTGCTGAACATTTCAAAGCAATTCAATATGCGTTAAGTGTTTTGAGACATTTTTAAGAGACATGATAAGGTACTAGGCAAATCTTTCTTTATATTAAAGATTCAGAATTCATATTGGCCTGTGAGTTTGGGTCCCCGTCAAAATGAGACATATTAGCTCTGGAGACTGATACAATTTTGTAATTTTCACACCTAGACAAACATTTCAAGTTCATCTCTAGATTGGGTCAGATGCAGAATGATCATTCGTATCTCTCTCTGCCCCACACTGTATCAGAGAAAAACAATTGAAAGTGCACCAGTTTGAGATTTCTATTTCTCACACCAGTCCCCTCACTTCTTTGAAATTGCCACTTTAATGTAAAATTAAACTTTTGAGTTCTGGATTAATGCCCCAGGGCGTGGATTTGACTGCTCAACTAACTTCACCCAGGACTTTATTGAAAACACAACAAGGAAAAGTGCATCAATCTGGATTTGAAACACTGATCTCCAATATTAAAGTATTGTTATTCGTTTTAACCACCCTCTAACTCTCCTAAATTCTATGAAGCAATCTCTGTCTGACACTATAGTCAGAGGTTTCCTTTTATGATCTGACTTCCAAGGTAAGCTTAATATGTCCTATTGTAATTTTGTTAGGAGTACGTACACCATTTCTAAGGAGTTACAATGACAGATAGGTAAAGATCCTCTGGTCCATCCATCCAGCCTGTTTAGCAAGGAGTGCTGAACAAGGAGCCTAAATAGACAGAGATTTTAGACCAGTGCATCACCTAAAATTGTGAAGCAACAGAGGATATTACAAAAACGTTTCCCAGATCAATTATATAGACATGTTTTTTCCATAAAACAATGTTGATTATGCACTTGCCAAGCACAATTTTGTCTGAATATGTGAGGTGGTGACGAAGAGATTGTCTCCCTTATCAATACCCCTCTCACCCACAAGGTAAGGTGGATTAACCTTTATTGGAAAGAACATAAGAACAGAAGAAATAGGAGCAGGAGTAGGCCATTCAACCTCTCAAGCCTGCCCCGCCATTCAATAAGATCATGGCTGATCTGCCCCAGGTTTCAACTCCTCCCCTGTGCCAGCTCCTCATAACCCTCAACTCCCCGATACTTCAAAAATCTATCCACCTCCTTTAAATACTTTCAGTGATCTAGCCTCCACAACTTTCTGGGGTAGAGAATTCCAGGAATTCACTACCCTCTGAGAGAAGAAATTCCTTCGCATCTCAGTTTTAAATGAGTGTCCCCTTATTCTGTAACTATGTCCCCTTTTTTGAGATGGTTTGAGGAAAGGTTCAGCAATCTGTTGGGTGTCTATCACTGTGGGTTTCATACATTTTTGACCGGAGGACGTTGAGTTTCAGAGTTTCATCTATCGATGCTGCCTCAAAACCTTCATAAAAGTGATACAGTAGCAGAAGTCCACTGGTTGCTGCTTTTAATCACATTTCATGACCGTTGGTTCCCATTGATTTTTTTTATTAATCAACTCGCTTCTGAGTTTGGGGAATATTATGAGCCATAATAATGATGAATTAATGGCGTAAGACTGCCAGCTGTCAGTAATCTTTGAAACAACAACAGAAAATGCTGGAAAAACTCAGCAGGTCTGGCAGCATCTGCTGCACCTGTGGAGGGAGAAACAGAGTTAGTGTTTCGAGTCCGTATGACCCTTCTTCAGAGCTAAAGAGAAGTAGAAATGTGGTTTTGGTTTGACATCCCCTGAAGTTATGAATTCAGTGTGGCTTCATAGTCAATGTGCCAAGTTCTCCAGAGGAGTTTTCACTGGAGGGAGCTATCTCACCTGTAAATGATAAAGAGCTGGCACTTTCTCCTCCTTGCTGTCTAATCAGTATCTGGGCGTGTGCACTGCTTTCCTAAAGAGGACAATGCAGAATTCCAGCAAAGTGGGCCCTGCCGAACTGGAATCTGGAATCTGGAGCAGCTGCTGCTGATCTCAGACTTGTCTGCAGTGTAAACACACCCTGAAGTGGCGCAAGGCTCCTTCCATTTCCTCGTGTTGTTCCACCCTATGTCTCACAATGGGAATACAGGTGGAGGTAAAAGCGTGAGACAACTTCTGGAGAAGCCTGACACTGCCCTTAATGCGTGTGGAAGTCAGATTGGGAGCCAGCTTCCTAGTTTTTTTTATTGGCACTTAAATGCCTATGCGCAATGAACTGCGGGGGAATGTAGGGGCATGAAGTCCAGACATGTATGGACTCAAGGCACTAAAATCTTTAAAAATCACTGGTTAATGTGGACATTACAATAGTGCACCCCAGGGGTACTTCATTTTGGCTGTAAAGCGCTTTGAGATCTCCTGAAGCTGTGAAAGGCGCCATACAATTGCGAATCTTTCCTTTTGTTACCGTTCGGCACGAATTTCTAAATATTTTTCAAAAAGAGCTGATCTTGCAGATTTTAAACTGAAATCAATATTTTGAAATCAACAGTTAGCCAAAGGGACTTGTAGTTTGCCTCTCGTTCAAACCCTGTAAGAACAGGTAAGATAAGATCAGATGTAGAAATCATCACCTGTCCACAGAGAGGAGGAAATTAGGGGCATTTATCTGGAAGAGGGTTGTCTATAAAGTGTATTTAAAAAAACTGAGAGAAGCAAATAGATGCGGCTTTAAAGTTGAATTTAAACAGCATGTATTTATCATATCTACTTTAGTTTAAAACTTACATGTTGGAATTAATTTCGTTTATAAATTGCTCCTTTTAATAGAGATTCCCTGTTCGATTTAAATACATATTAATATGTTTCACGCAAATATGTAATACTTTTACATATTGAATCGAATCGATTCGAATCGAATTCGGGTGCAGTGTTTTCTCTGTCGAATGAGTCGGATCTTACAGTATCTTCTCCGACACATCTTGCCTCCGGCCGAGTCCAAGGTTACGTCAAATAAGATTACTGTTAATGAGATTCGATATAATCTCAATTGTGGACTCGTCTAGTGCGAAGACAAGCGCCTTGCCTACATTTAAGGAAACATGGACATAATTTGGAATATTTTCTGCCTTCTTCTCGTCTGTGGTGTTAAACGAACAGTTGCATCCTGTGTGCCAGAATGTTCTTGCAGGAATGAGAGCTTTGGAAGGTAAGGGTCAGGTTTCCATTGTTATTTCAACACTATTACGTGAAATTTGTGGCTAGATATTTTAAAGGAAGGATGGTTTTGTTTTACAGAAGTTTGATTTGCATGTCTTCCTCTTTGCGAAGAATACCAGAGAATATCCCACTCGATGTCAAAAAGATCCGAATAGAAAATTCCCACCTGGCAGAATTACCTCGCGGTGCGTTCCCCATAGCCCGTGCCTTGGAATACCTGTGGCTGAATTTTAATTCAATCACGCTCATGCATGCGAAGAGTCTGCAACATTTGCATAGTCTAGCCGAGTTGCGACTGCAAGGGAACAAACTGCGTTCAGTACCGTGGACGGCTTTCCAGGATTGCCCGGCTTTGAAAATTTTGGATCTGAAGCACAATAGGCTGGATGTTCTTCCCGAGCATTCCCTGAGGTATCTCACCAACTTGACCTACTTGGACATATCCTTCAACCAGCTTACAGTGATTTCTTCAGATGTGTTCTTAAATTGGCCGGTCTATCAGAGAACACAGCAGCATGGGGGACAGGAGCAAAGTATCCCCAACGCTGTGCTGGCCCTCCATGATAACCCATGGCTCTGTGACTGCCGCCTTAAAGGCTTTGCACACTTCGTCAAAACCATCAGCCCCCCTGTTATTCTGATGAATTCTTACTTATCCTGTTCAGGCCCCGATTCCAGGGCGGGGAAATTTTTCTACGAAGTGGAACTAACGAGTTGTTTTAAACCGACAGCAACGGCTGAGAACACGAACATTAGTGTTCCGTTTGGACAGAAGGTCCATTTGTCCTGTGAGGCTAAAGGGAGTCCTACCCCTAAAGTATGGTGGACAAATGGTGTGAAGATCATTCGGAAATTTAATGGTATGGCCAATAAGCTATTGTTACTATCTGAAAGTTAGCCATTTTTTAAAGCAATTAAATATGTATTCTGGAAAATGACAGTTTACAAACTTATTATGAGATGGATTTGAGTCTAACACAATTACAAACTTATTATGGGATGGATTTGAGTCTAACAGGAGTTTAATTCACAAAGCAAAAGATCACGTGATACATACAGGAATTACATGATGGTTATTTACATACATAATATTACAAGATTTTGCGTATAGTTTCACTTCCTGCAAATGTCATGTTTACTTCCTGTTACACTTTCCCTGTCCCATGTTGTTGATGATAACCATATCATTGTAAAACAGTAGACCTACAACTCAGCACGAGGAAAGCTCTGAGATCTGCATATGTATGAATGCACATTTCATAAAGGACATCATTGCAAAAAAGGCATCATTGACTGAGTCAGCAGTAGGCTACTTGATAGAAATTTATAGAGACTGATTAGTCAACAACTTTATTAGCAGTGTATCACGTGACTACCCAGGATGGTAGAAGGTGAACTGAATAGGCTTTAGACTTAGTTCATCCAGCAATTCCTCTGTCCCTAAACCATAACTTGATTTGTCAGAACGTGCAGTTCACTATTCAGTAATTTTGCTGCTCTGATCTCAGACTCCACTGTATTGTTGCACCAATGATATCACAAATCGTAATGTTCTAACTGGTCCAGTTGCCCGCAGCAATGTAATACTTCGTGAAGGAAACTGAAAAAAGTATAACTTGCTAGAAGGGATGGATTGTAAATTCTACTGTTCTTTAACTTCTTTGGAATCAATTTCCCATCATGCCAGTGAGCCTTATTCCTTTCCTCTCGGAAAAATCGGGTGAGACTTTGTACCATCACTTTTGTGTCACTGCAAAGTGATCTCAAATGCACAAAAAACAGCAATTTCACCATTTCACTTGGGATTCAGAATTCCTTCGAATTTCTGAGCACAGTTAAAATGAGAGTTGTGAGATCAGCTTTAGTATTTAGTGATGTCCCATATGGGCTTTTAACCTGATGTAGTTTCATTCCAACTCAGGGCATTTGTAACAAATATTGTAACAAATACAAAGCAGTGAAGGTTTTCACTATCACAGACCACCCCAAAGCACTTTACAGCCAATTAACTACTTTTGAAGTGTAGTCATCGTTGAAATGTAGAAAATGTTGTGCCCAATCTACACAAAGCAAGCTCCCACAAACGGCAATCTGAAAATGACTGATAATCTGTTTCAGTCATGTTGACACTGACCAGGACCATGAGGGATAACTCCCCTGCTCTTTGTCAACATAGTACCAATGGAACTTTTATATGAGGGGGCAAACAGGATCACGGTTTAATATTTTATCTGACAGTGCAACATTCCCTCAGTGCAGCACTGTATTGGAATTCCAGTCTAAATTTTTGTGCTCAAGTCTCTGAAGTGAACCTGACTTCGAGGCAAGAATGCTACCAACTAAGCCATAGTAGATACGCTTCAATTGTTGTCCTAATTAACTAAGTAATGAGTCGAATAAAACTTATTTTAAAAAGAATGCAAGGCAGAAAAAGACAATTAATTTCACCCATCTCACTCTGTTAAATTTCTGTACCTGAATTGACTATAATTCATCTCCTTCCTCTACTTATTGCTGAATCATTAAACAAAATGTATTTTATTTACTTAATCTGAGCAATTAACCATACCCAGATAAATGTCAGTACAAAAGAAGGCAGGGAGAATCGGAGGAATGATCACATGCATAGACAAGAGCAGTATTGGTAGAAGCCCTGTGTTTCTTTTATATTTGTTTGGGGAATTTGCATGACACTGGAAAGGCCATATTTATTGTCCATCTGCTATTGCCCTTAAACATTGGTGGTCCTTCTTGATGCAGCAGAATTGCTCCTACTTCCGGGAGGAAAGAAGGAAAAGAAATGTATGTTGTAAATGGCCCAACTGAAGTGCATTTTGAGTCTCAGCGCAATTTTATATATCTAATTGGCACCATTTTCTCATCTGTCCCAGAGATTTTGAGCAGATGACATCGGAAGTATGGAATAGGAATGTTACAATAGTACAGCAGTAACAATTTTCTAAGACTAAGCTATCACTCACTGTACTGAAGCACCATTGTTTCTGGTCCAGGCCAGCCATGAGCTTGAAATGATTGAGTCATGGAATGGATGCAAAACAGATAAGATGTTCACTTTTGTAGAACTGTCATCCATGCCTTCAACAGTACACTCATGCATAGAACAAAATGTCTAAAATTGATAAAATGGGAAAATGCATTGGTGTCATGTAATGTTTTATTCTGAGCTATTTATTAAAAGACCCGTTTTAGTTACCCTGAGCAAATTGGACATCCTGATTGGGAAATAAATAAAAAGCTGGTTCTCCTTAAGGAAGCAATCTTATTCTGGTTTAGCTGAAGCTTTTGGGAGGGGAAAAGACTGGTCATATGGATAAACTTAAAGCAGCTTCAGCTGCGACCTTTATTATTGTCCTTTGTGCTTATGGTTTGAGTCTTGGCAATAGTATACAAAAATAAAGTGTGTATTTTGCATTATTAATTATGGAAATTAAACAAGTAAAACAAATCTTTACATTAATTACAGTGTCTTTTACAAATATTGATGAAGAAACGGTAAAGTCGGAACTGGTGATTCCTTCAATCCACAGTACAGATGAAGGGAGTTACATGTGTATTACTACTAACTACCTTGGAAACTCATCTGTGCGGATCCTGGTGAAAGTTTTAACTTCGAAATCTCTACCTACTGTATCGTCCTTGTCCCATTCAGCCTTTGAAGAGGAGAATGTTTATATAGATGTTAAGATTGCGAAGCAGACGGTATACGGCATAACCCTGGAGTGGTATGCAGCAACTCAGAATCCTGCTGAGACCTGGTACACCTTGCACTTTGGGAAATTTGAAGATGCTAAAAAGGAAATTATTTACATTGGACCAGGAGTAAATACTTACTCAGTTAACGATCTGTTTCCGGCAACAAAGTACCAGGTGTGTGTGACACTGAGGAACCAGCTTCCGAAAAGAGGTCAATGCGTTACATTTGTTACAGGTAGTGATATCAGTGAAATGGAGCAAAGGGAGAAGCTCATTCACATTATAGTCATTGTGTGCGCCATGGTTTTGGCAGTCCCGGCTGGGATGTACGCTTGTACGACAGAGACCCGTTTCAGCTGCTTTGACAAATGCGGCAAGTTCTGTCGAAAACAAAGGCGGGGAGAGAAAGCACAGAAAACAGGAACACGGGATGTCACATTTGACAGCCTGCAGACAGGCAGCGATGCTGAACTTTGTAACAGAGACTCCAAGGAAGACAGGAGAAGACGTAAAAAATCAGATGACAAAGCTCACAAGGTCAAAACAGAGCACAAGAATAGTGATGAGTTGTATTAGGCAAAAGCCAATATTAGCTTGTTTTAGTTAAAACTTATTTATCCGCCAGTGAGTATTTTATAATTAGGCCTGAATGCCCTGACTATATTGCACATCTGTTGACAATATGGCACAGTAATTGTGGTCTGTGTTAAAGCTCACCCATCTGTTACTGCTATTTATAGATACACTCTTGACATTCAGATTAATAGCCATTAACAAGCAGAGCAAAAACCTTGTACATGCAAGCTGATTTCCTGTAACACTGTACACGAGGAATTACAAGCAAGTATTGTCTTCTGGTGATCTGGGGCTAGAGGGTGGGATACAATTTGACCAGGGCACGTGGACATAATTTAGTCTCACTTTAAAGTTTAGATTTAATATTATTTATAAATAGTGACAATCACAACAAGTTGGAAAGCAGAGAAGTAGATTTAGTTGAGGGCTGAGTTTTCTGCAATATGGGCTGAGAAGTGGGGAGACATAGAGCTAATGGGCCATGACTGGAAGGAGAATGTAGTTATAATGTAATACATTTATATAGACAATTTCAATTATAAGCATGGGCATAGAAATTCATAATGGAATGAATGCAGATGTATGCTTTTTTTTTAACAATATTTCTAGATATATTCATTATACATTACTTATTTCTTATCAAGGAATTTACTTTCTTACTGTCATTAGATTCTCTTAGCTCTATTTTGCTTTTTGCTACAAAGGACAAATGTGGCTAAAATAAATTTTAATTCAAAACTTTAATCTCTTATTTTTCCTACTCAATGTAAAACATTCAGGAAGATGAGACTGTGCTGAATATTGTATGGTTGTTGAGGGGTGTCCTGTAAAATAACTAGCAAAAAGAAGTTGACAATGGCATAGGTTGCAAATTTTCATAATTATTATTAAAGACAACCAGGACTTGAAAAAACATTTTTAAAGTTACTCATTACATCCTGAATGGAATTATTTTCATCAACCCAATTTTTGATTAGGTTAAACTAATCCTAAGAATTAAATCAGCCACTGACATGAATCCCATCAAAGGAAGAAATGTTCCAGCTAGCAAAGGTACAATACAGCTGAGAAACAAACTATGAAGAGTCGGAGATGGAGCATGTAAGTACAGCACAGCAAAGGACAGCAAAGGGATCGATATGAATCACTGGTCACCCAAATATCAAAAATAGAAAACAGTCAAGATGGTGAAATCACTGTTTGTTTTGTTAAGAAAGTAAAGATGATGGGATTGGTGAACCTATGTTCTTCTGGGATCAAAACGAGAAAGCAGTCAAGATAAATGAATCTTAAGCCAAAAAAGCAAGACAAGTGAACACGTTGCTCTTTCAGGAAGCTGATAAAGATGGGTGAAGGCTCAGTCTGTTTGGCTTATCAGCATTGAGGTAATCAAGATGCATGAATTTGTGTTTTACAATAATTCAACAAGTATGACGTACTAATTTGTGTTAAGGTGGAGTTATAAGGATGTGACTGTGATGGAATAACATTGTTCACTTTAGGACAAGTTGGAAAAAATGTGAAGACAGATATATATAAAGTAGGTGGAAGCCAACATTTTATGCAAATATGAATGGGTTATGAATGGAGTCTTATTTAATTGGTTAAAAATAATAAGAGGAAAATAAGGACTACAAACTGTTACATTAGCTATCTGGTTATTTGACAAGATAGGAAGCACGGGAGTGTCTGATTACAACAGTGCAAGAGATTGTTATTGCATATATCACTCTATTAATAGCTTAGTGCACAATATAAATTAAGAACACAATGTCAGTAATGTGAAAAAGCATAAAAAGATGATGTAAAGAATGAATATATTTAATCATTTTCTCTGACCATTTAAAAAAGTAACATGTATGGAGCTTGAAATGGACCCCATACATGTATCAATTATACCCAATCTACTTCTACAGCCCTAAATACTCTCAAATGTAAAAAAGCCTCTAAGAAATACCCCGACTCAGTAACTCAGATGCCAACCTATTGTCCATCCAAAATTAAAAGCCACCCTTATGTTTTGTATCTTTAAATATTTAGGAAATGTGGAAATAATTTTAAAGCAGATCATTAATATCTGGCTTTTCTTTTGCTGAGGAATTGGCTATTTGAGTTTGTTCAATTTTTGTAGTGCAATCAACTCAATGAAATTACATAGAATTTTACAGCATAGAAACAGGCCATTCAGCCCAACTGGTTTGTCCTGCTGTTTATGCTCCACATGCAACTCCTCCAAATTTATTCTATCTAACCCTATCAACATATTATAGAATCATTGAACTCACTTGTGTGGCAAATTAAAATTGTTTTTGGCCAAGTTTTGCTGACTTTTGTGTCCAATTAAGGGGATAGAGAGGGAGAGAGAGAACTTGTAAAGGAAGGATAGTAAGTGCTGAAACACATTAAGGAATATCCATTAAAAATAGCCACATTCATCCCAGAAGGTTTGAATATCGAATTGCCCATTTGACAGTAGCTCCTGGGGAGAAGACCATTAGCCCAGTGTTACCCTGTCAGTGGCTGGACAATAATTTTACTCCCAACAGCAACAATCTGCAGCCATTCAGATTTTCTTAGTTTCCAAAATTGCAGTCATTTTGTTGGTCATTCTAAAATTACACTGAACACTCATATAAAAGAATATAATGTAAACATATAATCATTTGAATTAATAAAATGAAATGAATTGCATATCTAAAAATGGAAGCTCTCCTAATGGTTGAGTGAGTTTATCAAGTATTTAGCCAAATACAGCAGAAAGGTCTTACACTGAATTTTGTTCTGAAATAGCTGATCCCATTACAACTTCTACCAGCAATTTTGTGATGGGGTAGAATTGGCTATAGTTCCTCCACCTGATCACAATACACAAATTTCTGATCTAAGTTCAGGGTCGGACTTGGTTGTGATGCCTGCAGCTGTGGAATAGCTGAGCAGTCCTCTTCATGACAGCTTTACAGGCAAGATTAGATAGTCTGTGGAACCATGCACCTGTGACAAATCAACTCCTTCAGGAGATTAGAGGGGAATAATTGACATGCAAAAAACATAAATTCATACACAAATACACAAGTAATACTTCATAAGTGAGGAAGAGAAAGAAGTCAAAGTGTGAATAAAACAAATTTAAATACTAATAGAACCCTAGAATATTAAACTGAGAATAAAACACAAATAAAAATAATTTTAAAATCACTGTGCTGCCAAAACCTTGTTGTATTTAAAGGGATGTAATTTTCTCTGGGCAAATGAGAATGCTTTCCTTCGGAGAAATTTGACACAAAATTGATGTTTAAAATATCAACAGTTTTGTCATGAAATTTAGATTTTTATAAAATTCTGTAGATAGTATGAATGCAGTCTGACTAAAATCAATATCCATCAAAGGGAAGATGATGGCTTTATATAAGACCGTATTGAAATAAAAGGACATAGAAGCAGCTTACACAGCCTCATCTCACTGATCCAACATCAAATGAAATATAGGTTACATCCGGATTAAGGTTCTCCATAGTGCGCCTCTGCCATTTGTTCCAGGTTTGTGTCCTAAGGATGCAGTGACTGAAGCATTTTAATATAGCATGAGTCAGTTAACAAGTATCCTGTTATGAATTATAATATTTATTTGAAGGTAAAGTTTGCTCAACACACTGCCAGCCCTCAGACTGATTGTAGGTTTCTAATAAGCTTATACGTAAATTGTTATATCTCGTGTAAACTGTATAGACTGCACTAGGTCTGATACATTGCAGATTAAAAGATGCACATACTTTAAAACAAATGAAGAATACCTGCTGATTGTTTTGTATAAGATCTTGTGATTATGTTATAGCAGATTCACAAACAGAAATAGAGGGCGGAATCATCCCAGATTTGCACTGAGTGCGGTAGCAGGCAGGTAAAATGATGTCTTACCTGTCAGCCGCAATGGTGGGTTTTCACACTATATCGTCCTAAACCCGCCACATTATTTATGCATTCCCGGGAAACATGCCATTTCCATGGCGGGCGGGCTCCAATTCACTTGTCACGCCGTCACCTCGCTGCTTCATCACGCCAGGCATCACATTTGATGTACAGCCCTGTTCAGTGCTTCCTGGCCAGAACTGCAGCAAAGAAGACATGGGCCCAAAAGGCAAGAAGACTGCAACCCTTGAGCGCCCTTTGGATGCCGTGAAGACCCACTGTGATGTCCTCTAGCCCCACGCTGGCCACAGGAAGGGCAGCAACATTACCACTACGGCTTGGTAAGCGATGGCACTGGTGATCAGTGCCAATGCTGCACAGAAGAGGTTGGCCATCCAATGCAGATAGAGGATGAATGATCTCACCTGTGCAGCCGGGTAATGGCGACCATTTCATCACTCTAAACTCACACACTCAAGCACATCACACATTCACTGGCATCTCACTCACTGCCAGCTCAAGAAACATCACTGCCCATTCTCGTTCACATACCCTCACATGTCCCTCTGGCCTCATCTCCTCTGGAGACTGCCTCCTCAGTCCTCACCATCTTGAGCCCACTTACACAGATCAACACGTGCCCCCACACACACCCTGGGTTACCCTCCTTCCCTAGACAGCCCTCATTCTGCAGCCTCTTCCCTTGCCTGAGGCTCTTTCTCCCCCTTCGCCAAGGAAGCCCCAGCCCTGCAACCATTGAAAAGCCACCCACATACGGCTGATCTGGTAGGTAGACACCTGTCGTGAGGCCCCCTAAAAGTGTCTGTGAAGCCTGGTGAAGCCTGGTGTAAATACCAAACTTTGGCTGCTTTACTTACACCTCATGGTAGATTTTCAAGCCAGTTCTTCATGTGGTATTCAGAGGATTTAACACTATTACACAATGACGCAGAAATGACAAGCACCTGCATTTATGCAACGACAATGGGAACTTGCACTTACATAGTGCCTTTAATGTAGTAAAACATTCCAAAGTACTTCACAGGAAGATAATTGAACAAAATTTGATACCAAGCCACATAGAAGAAATTAGGGCAGATAACCATAAGCTGGGTCAATGAGCTAGGCCTTAAGAGGCATCTTACAGAAGAAGAGAGAGGTGGAACCAGAGAGGTTGAAGGAGGGAATTCCAAAACTTAAGGCCATTACATGCAGAAAACGTAGATACTTTGCAAAGGCTCCAGGATAAGCCAAAGAAGGAGGGGCCATGAGGGGTGACCAAGAACTTAAACAAACAGATATATTTTATGGAGATCCGCAAATGAGGAGATGCAGTGTGGCAGAGATGATTCCAAAAAGTAGGAGCTAGACGGTTAGATGGGACAAAGGGAAGAGGGGATGTATCAGAGGCTGGAGACAGATGTAGGGAGCATATGGGAGTGGGGAGAGGTGGGATTGTAGGGTTGGAAGAGGTTATGGTGATAAGGTTGGAAAGGACATGGAGAGATTTAGAAGACAAATAGCAATATGGAGAAAAAAAACACCTTTGCGATGAAATCAATCAGGGTCTTGATGAGATTGCAGTGCTGTTTTCCCAATTCCTTCTTTTTTGCAATTATGAGGCAAACCCTGTCACATTAACCACAACGTGCATATGTGTATAAAAGGTGATAATAAATAGATTTGGAATATGGGTCCGCCTTCTGCTAAAGTGAACGGAGTTAATCTTCAGGATGTTAAATAGAAATTAATCTGCTCCTGTCAGTCTGCTGGAATAGGTAGAGATTAGTGGAATGAAAGCCTTCCTTCCTGCTGCCTGTAAATGTCTGAAAGGGAATGATTATGGAGTCTCAACTTTTCTTATTAATATGAGGCAATGGGGTAAAGCTGCGAGTAACATGGTATAAATAACGTGACAGCAAAGGTAACTGGTGTGTTGCAATTATGCCTGTCAAGTAATAGGCGATTCTGTAGAATGCTTTTGGGTGATTGAATTAAAATGGATCAAATGGCCTCCCTCATCTATAATTATCTTGTGAACCTACAAACTTAAGATCAGAGACACAGGTCCTAAAAGTCAGGGACAAAGAGCCCAAATTCAAGGTAAATTTATTCTGCATAGAGAGCTGCAAATATCCAAATATCTAGTATTATGTAAAAGCAGAATGTTACAATGCTGTAAAGCTGAAATGAAAATACAAAATGCTGGAAATACTGGGCAGGTCTGGCAGCATCTGTGAAGAGAGAAACAGAGTTAACATTTCAGGCTGATGACCTGATGTTCTGATGAAAGGTTGTCAATCTGAAATATTAACTCTGTTTATCTCTCTCCAGATGCTGCTTGACCAGCTGAGTATTGCCAGAATTTTCCATTTTTATTTAATATTATTACTTACATATTTCTAATGAGTTTAATGCATTGGTTAGACTTCCAAAGGCCAAATACCTAGAGGGAAATTAAATTTTGAATGTGTCTCATCTATATTTTCACTATGCTCAATCAGAGGGACTAACACCATATATATCTGTTGGTACATAGGTTAAGCCTTAAAAATGGGTAGCGTCAAAATACAATCTAGTGTTTAACCATTCTGACTGAAAATAAATATCTTAAGGAAATTCCATATTTTCTTTACCCTATCTCCTGCAACCCCACTACCCCTTGCTGCCACTAAAATCAGTCATAAACATCATAAAGTTTGGGAATTCACCAGTAAAGTCATGACAGTATGATAGGACTGAAGCTGCCTTGTAGAGTTAGAGTGTCCCAGTGTAATGTGTACAGTCAGGTGGTATGGCAACATGTAATCTCACCAGAGGGACCTTGACCATTGGCTAGCAGGAATTCAGCACCCATTGCTCCCATGATTTGTGTTATGCCTGGCTGAATGAGATATTGGGTGCAGGGAGTGGAGCTGTGTTTCATTTTCAGCACTAACAACCTTCATCTCGACACCTGCAAAATACATCCCAAAATTTCTTTCAAGTAAGTTGAGTTTATCACATGGTTCTACATTCTGCAGCCAGCCAATTGGAATATGAAGGTTCTAAAGTAAAACCGCAACTAACATTCAGCTGAAACAAACACATATATGTGCATTACCACATGGACTGCAGCATTTCAAGAAGGTCGATCTCTACCACCTTCTCAGGAGCAATTAGGGATTGGCAATAAATGCTGGCCTAGCCAGCAATGCCCACATCCCATGAAATAATAAAAAAAACATAGTCATTGCCACATCAGAATTCACAAATATGCAAACTTTATTTATCAAAACAATGTGAAATACAAATCAGCATGTTTAACATTGGGAACAATATAAGTTATGTGATCACAAGAACTGTACTAAACTCAATTGTACATCCCACTGCTATTCTCTCAACTTCTCAGTTTCGTTGCCCATGACTTTTGGTAATGGCTTCAACTAGCTAGAGAGGGAGGGAGTTCGACTGAGATCTATATATCTGCCACTGAAGCATGTTTGAGGTGAACTGGTTATACATGTCCATCATCATTCCAATTTCTAGAAGAGACAAAAACATTAATCCTTCTGTTGGCCACTGGTTGAGTCTAAAAATCTAGTCCTTTACCATCTCCCCCGACACTGATTGCGGACAAGCCAGAAAGTAACAATCTCTTTAAATATTAATTCCTCCTCCTTTGCCCTTTCATTCTACCCATACTGGCTACTGGATAAAGGATTAAAAATAATTTCCCCCATCCTCGCACCAACATTTTTCAGATGGTGCTACACTTAACTACATGGGCATAAACCACAAAATCTATCTAATCTATAGCAGACAGATTTAAGTGACAATTTGGGGTGGAAAGTATGCTCCATTTTAGTTACATAATCAACTTGGCCATGAAATTACTCCATAGATGAAAATGGAGTGTCTGGCATGTTAGTGATAAACTTTTCCTTCTTTTTAATGAACACATTAAACTTTTACTATGCTTCCATTAAAATAGAAGGGATTTCATATGAGCACATAAAGCATTTGTATATCAGTATCTCGCAGCATAAAACTAAATTAAATAAAAACAGAAAATGCTGGAAATACTCAGCAGGTCTGGCAGCATCTGTGGAGAGAGAAACAGAGTTTACATTTAGAGTCCAGTATGACTCTGTATGAAGAAGAGTCATACTGGACTGGAAACATTAACTCTGTTTCTCTCTCCACAGATGCTGCCAGACCTGCTGAGTATTTCCAGCATTTTCTGTATTTATTTCAGATTTTCAGCATCTGCAGTATTTTGCTTTTATAAAACTAAGGTGTTTGCTTTGAACTAATCTATCGTGGAAATTTTATTCTGACAAACAAGAGAAACATAGGAATACTTAGCCTCATTAAGTACCTGCCCCACCATTCAATGAGATCATGGCTCATCTGCAACCTAACTCCATATACTCACCTATATCCCATGACCCTTAATACATCACGCGATATCAATATTTCATTTTCTTCATGTTGTGTGGTCAGTAACATAGAATATGGTAAAGTATGTTTTTGCAAAATGTACCTATACAAAACTACATTGCACCATCAGACATTATATTAATATTACCAATTTGAGGTAGGTCTCAGTAATTGAAACACAGTTTGATATTGCATATCTTTTTCAGCCCAAAAGCATTTTAATCCTTTTTCATTAAGAATGAACTGGAATATTTTCCTTGCGCATTCTCCAGCAGGGGGATTCATTTGCTTTTAGTAGCTTTAACAGAATAGATTGCTTTTCATCAAAACGTAGGTTACTGCGATGTTACTTCAAATGTTGCTGTCTGCTTTTAATCGTGATATTGAATTGATCTTTGAAAATTACTGGAAATAAAGGTCAATATTTGGGGTTGAAAGTAAGGGATTGTCTGGTGTGTAAGTCACTGCGGTGGTAATGCAGCTGGGAAGTACACTCACTCACTACTGACTCAACTTCACTTTACTGACTAATCTGGACTTGCCAGTTTTCCCTTCCCTCTCCCTTAGCCATTCTCTTCTCTCAGGCTCCCAATCTCCCACTCACTAACTTTGCATTAGTTGTGGCAGCATGTAAAATAGTTAGCGTATTTTAAAATTTGAATTTCCTTTTCTGTGGGAAGCTGCAGTAACCAATGTTTCAGTATGTGCATCATTTTTAGATGGATAGTAGAGGATGTCATCTGATAGTTAGGTGTGCTTATACTCATATGGTAATATCAAGATGTTGTGCCTTTATAACCTGTGGAACCTTTGAACTTTGCACAATGTTTCTGACATGATTAGAAACCACCCATCTAATATTGCAATCACATTGTGCACTTTATTTTTTAGTAGCAAATAATTTTTCATACGTATAATTTAGAAGCATCTTCATTCATTTTCTTTTCCAGGCGTTGTTTCAGCTCTGATACCAGGGCACTGTTGATATTCGACGTCTTGCTTTTTGACTGTTGAGGGATATGATTCTTGGGACTGAGCGATCCTGACACTGTAGGCAGACTCCAATCTGGCTTGTTGAGACTGACCGGGAGCATAGGTATTTGAGGGGGAGGCAAAGGTGCACGTGGCAATGCCAGTGGAAGTGGTGGCTGATAATTTTTAGTGCTCACGTTTTGAAAATGGTGGTTGGCTTCAGAAACCATGAAACCAGTTGTTTTTTTGGCAGATTTCTTACTTTGGAACCATCCAGATTTGCGAATCTTCGATTTATGGCGTGGCCTTTTCTTTATGATACGCCTCGCTGGGCCAACTCTATTGGACTTTTTGTTCCGCCAAAACATGATTGTCGAAATTAAGATTGTAAGAATCACGAAAAAACAAACTATCCCTGCTACTACACCTAGGGCTTTCATGGGATTATCTTTAGATTGCAACAAAAAGTCTGCCATATGCCCTTTGCCTGAGGTCTGTAAAAGAGTACAAAGAAAACAATTGATTTAGCCCATGGGACTAGGTTCTTCATTTGTACAACACATATGTACCATTCATTAGATATTCTGTTTTGGATATAATTTTCTCAAGTGTACAAAAGCCACACTTGTTCTTTCTTCCCTAGAGCAGCATGAATCATACTCAACCAATGTGTTTTTAATCAGTCTATGGTCTGGTGCCAAATTCAATAGTCTAGGAATTAAGTTTATCTCCAGTTCTCAACTAAAACAGCCTCCAGTCCACAAGATTTTCAGATAGTGTGTAGATTAATTCACTTATTGTTTCTCTTGTGCATTTTAAAAGTATTTTTTCCTTCTTATTTTTAAATCCATTTAGATTATCCAGCTGAGTTTTGTTTTTATTCATTCATGGGATGTGGGCGTTGCTGGCTAGGTCAGCATTTATTGCCCATCCATAGTTGCCCTCGAGAAGATGGTGTTAAGCTGCCTTCTTGAACGCCTGCAGTGTCAGAGAAACAACCTTGGCCTCTTACCAAAGCCAACTTTAAGTCAGTCGTTAGAGACATGGGTAAGCCATCCAGGATGACTCATGGTGTGAGGAGACACCTGTCTCAAATCGGATGATGAGCAGGATTAAAGCTTTCCATATGAGGAAACCATGGTGCAAATTGAGAAGATTGCCACATAGCATTTGGAGAATCAATGCTGCTTTCTGCCATGCCACCTGGTATACACCCGGTGCAGGATACATGGGCAGTAATCATCACAATGCAAAGTCCTAGAATTCCACCCATCAAACGTCAATGCTTTCCATTGGCTTTTGTACTCTTGCAAAAGATCATTACTCTGAGTGATTCCACTGCATGGAAAGCCAAAGTCCATCACATTTCCATTTATTACTTCTGTACTCTTTTACAGACCTGCACAGTATGAGTAGGGGTAGAGGAAATAAAAGTATTTTTTTGTGTCTCCTCTGACATATTGAGGATATATGGAAGTACAGTCCTGCACCATCAAAGAAAGGGCACTAATCAGCCACTTTTCTTTGTGCGGTTCTCTTGACAATCTTTCGGAGCTTGCTGCGTGGATGTATTCTGGATCTTTTCACAGCTTTCCAGAACATCAGACCAGATATAATTACTGTTAAGGAAACGATGAAGGTGACCGTGCTCACACAAATCCTAAATATTCGCCATGGCTGGTTCCTTAGGCCCAAAATATAAGAGTTTAGCCTTGATTTAATCTGGAAGTGTTAAAACATTGGATTTCAGTGACAAAGATCCAAGTGTTTGGTCAAACTGGCGTACCGAGATCAATTTGTACAACTGTGTGACAGTCAGCTGTTAAGCCATCCTGATGCTTACGTTTTAATGCAATCTGGTTAACCTTACAGCCGTAGAATAAAACCAGCAAAGTACCAGATAAAAGGTTTCTCTTTGGTTTCTAGCTTAACGTCATTAGCTTAAAGTTTAGATTAAGAACCCAAGGTTAAAAGTTGGTTTAAAAGGTTATTGTCTGGTTTTAATATTTACCCCAATGAGTCTGAGATCAGGGGTTTCTGCTTGTGTGCTCGCTCGCCCAGACTTGCCTCCCATTCACTGGCAAGTGCAGAAGAGGAAAAATATGGCCTGTAAGGAGAACTTCCAGCTACTTACAAACACTCTAAACAGTTCAGTTTACAAAACTGCCTTCAAAGTGCTTAAGATTTCATCTATAAAGGTATAAATTTCACCCAATTCGATGAACATTTCTTTAATTCTATACCGACTATTTTTATTTATTTTAATTTGCTGTATATTATGGAATTAAATGCAAACCATGACTGCTTTTTATGAATAGTTAATTAAAAAGAAAGACTTGCACTTATATAGCGCCTATCATGAAGAAAATACTTCATAGCCAATGAAGTACTTTTGAAGTCACTGTTGTAATGCAGGAAATTAATAAATGATGGGAATCATATATCTCCATGATGGAATGACATACTTTATAGTAATATGTTTTTTTGCCTGACCAATAACTGTAAGTATTTCACACGTGTCTTCTCATGTGAATTTGGAGGCAAACTTAGCACTGAGGCCTTCCTGCAGAACTGTTTTGGTTTGCACTTGGAGGAGAAAATGGTGGATTCATCTTTGAGTCACAGGTAGCCTGAATAGTCTCAGTCTAAACTCAACCTTTCCCTGGCATGAGAGCAGGAAATAAAACTTCCTTGCTCTTTCCACCTAATTTTACCATGTTGAAACCCAGAATGAGCACACATTGCAGAAGAAGACACCCTTAAATCAGCATTGTCACTGCAAAGGGAGCTCATGAGATACCATAATATTGAGTCACACCATGTCATATCTACAAAATTTGATGTAGATGTTCTGTTATCCTGAATTATTGAATAGCATTTTAACTTTTGCATTCTTGCATAGTTTACATGGACACCTTCAGGGGACAGTTACTTACCTCCTCTGTAATATCGATCCTCACAACAGCTGTCGTGCTGAACGAAGGAGAGCCTCTGTCTTTAGCTTGCACCACCAGTGACCACTGACATTGTTTGCTTCTGGTGATGTTGTGAATGACCTCCAGAGATTTGATGTAGGACTTCAGCACAATCTCCCCTGTGGCTTGATCAATGTCAAAAACGTTTGCAGGATCTGCTTGCATTATCGAGTAATCGACAACATTGTTCGGCTCTTCTGCATCTTCATCTTTGGCCTGCATTAAAAGTTTGGTACATGTGATGCAATTCATCAGATCACTCCAAAAACTCAGATGAAGTGCATGATGTCGGCACGACTTGTTACACAACTGAACTGCAAATCTTTTTCATCTGTGCAGTTCAGCAAAACAATTCCCCTCTCTTTTGCTACTTGGCAATTTTAATAAGATTCAAATAAGGCAGCAGCTATCTCAGCTCCTGTATCTGCCAACCAGCAATGGGACAATTCACCATGGGGCCTACTGGAAGGCACCATCTTCTCGTGCTATTGTTTTTGTTCAATCTGTGCAGCTTGAAAGCACAGATGTGCTAAGGGGATCTTTGTTTTATGGAAGTAGGACCAGAACATATTTAAATCAAATACTTCTTCTTCACCATGGCTGTTCTCAGTTTTGCAATTCTGTGGTTTTTTTTGCTCAGGAATAGCATCCTGTCCTTGAAACCCTCATCCACACTTTCACAACCTAGAGGTTTGATTTCTCGAGCATGGTCCTTGGTGGTCTCGCGGACTATACATAAATCATTAAGAACACAGCCACCATATTCTCCAATCTAAACTCCAAACACTATTGCTCCTGTCATGACTGAATTCCACTGGTTGTACATCCACCAGCACGTAACATTTTAAACCCTTCCTCTTGTTTTCAAATCACTTTATGGACTCACTCCAAATCCAATGTCATGGATCTGCACCTCCAACTATGCTCTACAATATGTGTCCCCTTTCTAATCTTTGTGCCGGAACTTCCAGCTATAATGCCCTTGCACAACCCAACCCTCTTTCTATGCTTCTTCATCTTCTAATTTCTTTCTGCTCTCAAATCTGCTTTAAAACCTCTCTCTCACTCTCAGTAAAATCTCTCTCTCACTGTAAAACCTCTCTCCCTTTCATTCAATAAAACCTCTCTCACAGTAAAGTCTTTCTCTTATGGTGAAACCTCTCTCTGTCTCGCAGTAAAACCTCTCTCTGTCTCGCAGTAAAACCTCTCTCTGTCTCGCAGTAAAACCTCTCTCTCTCTTGCAGTAAAACCTCTCTCTCTCGCGCAGTAAAACCTCTCTCTCTCGCAGTAAAACCTCTCTCTGTCTCACAGTAAAACCTCTTCTGTCTCACAGTAAAACCTCTCTCTGTCTCACAGTAAAACCTCTCTCTCTCGCAGTAAAACCTCTCTCTGTCTCACAGTAAAACCTCTCTCTCGCAGTAAAACCTCTCTCTCGCGCAGTAAAACCTCTCTCTCGCAGTGAAACCTCTCTCTTGCAGTAAAACCTCTCTCTCTCGCAGTAAAACCTCTCTCTCTCGCGCAGTATAACCTCTCTCTCGCGCAGTAAAACCTCTCTCTCGCAGTAAAACCTCTCTCTCGCAGTAAAACCTCTCTCTCGCGCAGTAAAACCTCTCTCTCTCTCGCAGTAAAACCTCTCTCTCGCAGTATAACCTCTCTCTCGCGCAGTAAAACCTCTCTCTCGCAGTAAAACTCTCTCGCAGTATAACCTGTCTCTCTCGCAGTGAAACCTCTCTCTCTCTCGCAGTAAAAGCTCTCTCTCTCGCAGTAAAACCTCTCTCTCTCGCAGTGAAACCTCTCTCTCTCGCAGTGAAACCTCTCTCTCTCGCAGTAAAACCTCTCTCTCTCGCGCAGTATAACCTCTCTCTCGCGCAGTAAAACCTCTCTCTCTCGCGCAGTAAAACCTCTCTCTCTCGCAGTGAAACCTCTCTCTCTCTCGCAGTAAAACCTCTCTCTCTCGCGCAGTAAAACCTCTCTCTCTCGTGTAGTAAAACCTCTCTCTCTCGCAGTAAAACCTCTCTCTCGCGCAGTAAAACCTCTCTCTCTCGCAGTAAAACCTCTCTCTCTCGCAGTAAAACCTCTCTCTGTCTGACAGTAAAACCTCTTCTGTCTCACAGTAAAACCTCTCTCTCTCTCACAGTAAAACCTCTCTCTGTCTCACAGTAAAACCTCTCTCTGTCTCACAGTAAAACCTCTCTCTGTCTCACAGTAAAACCTCTCTCTGTCTCACAGTAAAACCTCTCTCTCTCGCAGTAAAACCTCTCTCTCGTGCAGTAAAACCTCTCTCTCGCGCAGTAAAACCTCTCTCTCTCGCAGTAAAACCTCTCTCTCTCTTGCAGTAAAACCTCTCTCTCTCGCAGTAAAACCTCTCTCTCTCGCGCAGTATAACCTCTCTCTCGCGCAGTAAAACCTCTCTCTCTCGCGCAGTATAACCTCTCTCTCGCGCAGTAAAACCTCTCTCTCTCGCGCAGTAAAACCTCTCTCTCTCGCGCAGTAAAACCTCTCTCTCTCGCAGTAAAACCTCTCTCTCGCGCAGTAAAACCTCTCTCTCTCGCAGTAAAACCTCTCTCGCAGTGAAACCTCTCTCTCTCTTGTAGTAAAACCTCTCTCTCTCGCAGTAAAACCTCTCTCTCTCGCAGTAAAACCTCTCTCTCGCAGTGAAACCTCTCTCTCTCTTGCAGTAAAACCTCTCTCTCTCGCAGTAAAACCTCTCTCTCTCGCGCAGTATAACCTCTCTCTCGCGCAGTAAAACCTCTCTCTCTCGCGCAGTAAAACCTCTCTCTCTCGCAGTAAAACCTCTCTCTCGCAGTAAAACCTCTCTCTCGCGCAGTAAAACCTCTCTCTCTCGCAGTAAAACCTCTCTCTCTCGCAGTAAAACCTCTCTCTCTCGCAGTAAAACCTCTCTCTCTCGCAGTGAAACCTCTCTCTCTCTTGTAGTAAAACCTCTCTCTCTCGCAGTAAAATCTCTCTCTCGCGCAGTAAAACCTCTCTCTCTCGCAGTAAAACCTCTCTCTGTCTCACAGTAAAACCTCTTCTGTCTCACAGTAAAACCTCTCTCTGTCTCACAGTAAAACCTCTCTCTGTCTCACAGTAAAACCTCTCTCTGTCTCACAGTAAAACCTCTCTCTGTCTCACAGTAAAACCTCTCTCTGTCTCACAGTAAAACCTCTCTCTGTCTCACAGTAAAACCTCTCTCTGTCTCACAGTAAAACCTCTCTCTGTCTCACAGTAAAACCTCTCTCTCTCGCGCAGTAAAACCTCTCTCTCGCGCAGTAAAACCTCTCTCTCGCGCAGTAAAACCTCTCTCTCTCGCAGTAAAACCTCTCTCTCTCGCAGTGAAACCTCTCTCTTGCAGTAAAACCTCTCTCTCGCAGTAAAACCTCTCTCTCGCGCAGTATAACCTCTCTCTCGTGCAGTAAAACCTCTCTCTCTCGCGCAGTATAACCTCTCTCTCCCACAGGAAAACCTCTCTCTCTCCCACAGGAAAACCTCTCTCTCTCCCACAGGCAAACTCCGCTCTCTCTCCCACAGGAAAACTCGTCTCTCTCTCCCACAGTAAAACTCCTCTCTCTCTCAGTAAAACCTCTCTCCCTCTCAGTAAAACCTCTCTCTCTCGCGCAGTATAACCTCTCTCTCCCACAGGAAAACCTCTCTCTCTCCCACAGGAAAACCTCTCTCTCTCCCACAGGCAAACTCCGCTCTCTCTCCCACAGGAAAACTCGTCTCTCTCTCCCACAGTAAAACTCCTCTCTCTCTCAGTAAAACCTCTATCCCTCTCAGTAAAACCTCTCTCTCTCCCACAGTAAAACCTCTCTCTCTCCCACAGTAAAACCTCTCTCTCTCAGTAAAACCTCTCTCTCTCCCACAGTAAAACCTCTCTCTCTCAGTAAAACCTCTCTCTCTCGCAGTAAAACCTCTCTCTCTCCCACAGTAAAACCTCTCTCTCGCAGTAAAACCTCTCTCTCTCCCACAGTAAAACCTCTCTCTCCCGCAGTAAAACCTCTCTCTCGCGCAGTAAAACCTCTCTCTCTCGCAGTAAAACCTCTCTCTCGCGCAGTAAAACCTCTCTCTCGCGCAGTAAAACCTCTCTCTCTCGCAGTAAAACCTCTCTCTCTCGCAGTGAAACCTCTCTCTTGCAGTAAAACCTCTCTCTCGCAGTAAAACCTCTCTCTCTCGCGCAGTATAACCTCTCTCTCGCGCAGTAAAACCTCTCTCTCTCGCGCAGTATAACCTCTCTCTCCCACAGGAAAACCTCTCTCTCTCCCACAGGAAAACCTCTCTCTCTCCCACAGGCAAACTCCGCTCTCTCTCCCACAGGAAAACTCGTCTCTCTCTCCCACAGTAAAACTCCTCTCTCTCTCAGTAAAACCTCTCTCCCTCTCAGTAAAACCTCTCTCTCTCCCACAGTAAAACCTCTCTCTCTCCCACAGTAAAACCTCTCTCTCTCAGTAAAACCTCTCTCTCTCCCACAGTAAAACCTCTCTCTCTCAGTAAAACCTCTCTCTCTCGCAGTAAAACCTCTCTCTCTCCCACAGTAAAACCTCTCTCTCGCAGTAAAACCTCTCTCTCTCCCACAGTAAAACCTCTCTCCCACAGTAAAACCTCTCTCTCTCTCGCAGTAAAACCTCTCTCTCCCACAGTAAAACCTCTCTCTCTCCCGCAGTAAAACCTCTCTTTCTCCCGCAGTAAAACCTCTCTCTCTCTCGCAGTAAAACCTCTCTCTCTCGCAGTAAAACCTCTCTCTCTCCCACAGTAAAACCTCTCTCTCTCCCACAGTAAAACCTCTCTCTCTCACGCAGTAAAACTTCTCACAGTAAAACCTCTCTCGCAGTGAAACCTCTCTCGCCCAGTGAAACCTCTCTCTCTCTCTCAGTAAAACCTCTCTCTGTCTCACAGTAAAACCTCTCTCTGTCTCACAGTAAAACCTCTCTCTGTCTCACAGTAAAACCTCTCTCTGTCTCACAGTAAAACCTCTCTCTGTCTCACAGTAAAACCTCTCTCGTGCAGTAAAACCTCTCTCTCTCTTGCAGTAAAACCTCTCTCTCGCGCAGTAAAACCTCTCTCTCTCTCACAGTAAAACCTCTCTCTCTCTCACAGGAAAACCTCTCTCTGTCCCACAGGAAAACCTCTCTCTGTCCCACAGGAAAACCTCTCTCTGTCCCACAGGAAAACTCCTCTCTCTCTCCCACAGTAAAACTCCTCTCTCTCACAGTAAAACCTCTCTCTGTCTCACAGTAAAACTCCTCTCTCTCTCAGTAAAACCTCTCTCCCTCTCAGTAAAACCTCTCTCTCTCCCACAGTAAAACCTCTCTCTCTCCCGCAGTAAAACCTCTCTCTCTCGCAGTAAAACCTCTCTCTTTCTCGCAGTAAAACCTCTCTCTCTCCCACAGTAAAACCTCTCTCTCTCCCGCAGTAAAACCTCTCACAGTAAAACCTCTCTCTGTCTCACAGTAAAACTCCTCTCTCTCTCAGTAAAACCTCTCTCTCTCGCAGTAAAACCTCTCTCTCTCCCGCAGTAAAACCTCTCACAGTAAAACCTCTCTCTGTCTCACAGTAAAACTCCTCTCTCTCTCAGTAAAACCTCTCTCTCTCGCAGTAAAACCTCTCTCTCTCCCACAGTAAAACCTCTCTCTCTCCCGCAGTAAAACCTCTCTCTCTCTCGCAGTAAAACCTCTCTCTCTCTCGCAGTAAAACCTCTCTCTCTCTCGCAGTAAAACCTCTCTCTCTCTCGCAGTAAAACCTCTCTCTCTCTCGCAGTAAAACCTCTCTCTCTCCCGCAGTAAAACCTCTCTCTCTCGCAGTAAAACCTCTCTCTCTCTCGTAGTAAAACCTCTCTCTCTCTCGCAGTAAAACCTCTCTCTCTCTCGCAGTAAAACCTCTCTCTCTCTCGCAGTAAAACCTCTCTCTCTTTCGCAGTAAAACCTCTCTCTCTCTCACAGTAAAACCTCTCTCTCTCTCGCAGTAAAACCTCTCTCTCTCTCGCAGTAAAACCTCTCTCTCTCTCTCAGTAAAACCTCTCTCTCTCTCGCATAAAACCTCTCTCTCTCTCGCAGTAAAACCTCTCTCTGTCTCGCAGTGAAACCTCTCTCTCTCTCAGTAAAACCTCTCTCTCTCTCGCAGTAAAACCTCTCTCTGTCTCGCAGTGAAACCTCTCTCTCTCTCTCAGTAAAACCTCTCTCTGTCTCACAGTAAAACCTCTCTGTCTCACAGTAAAACCTCTCTCTGTCTCACAGTAAAACCTCTCTGTCTCACAGTAAAACCTCTCTCTGTCTCACAGTAAAACCTCTCTCTGTCTCACAGTAAAACCTCTCTCTGTCTCACAGTAAAACCTCTCTCTGTCTCACAGTAAAACCTCTCTGTCTCACAGTAAAACCTCTCTCTGTCTCACAGTAAAACCTCTCTCTCTCTCAGTAAAACCTCTCTGTCTCACAGTAAAACCTCTCTCTGTCTCACAGTAAAACCTCTCTCTGTCTCACAGTAAAACCTCTCTCTCTCTCGCAGTAAAACCTCTCTCTCGCGCAGTAAAACCTCTCTCTGTCTCACAGTAAAACCTCTCTCTGTCTCACAGCAAAAACTCCTCTCTCGCGCAGTAAAACCTCTCTCTGTCTCGCAGTAAAACCTCTCTCTGTCTCACAGTAAAACCTCTCTCTGTCTCACAGTAAAAACTCCTCTCTCGCGCAGTAAAACCTCTCTCTCGCGCAGTAAAACCTCTCTCTCGCAGTAAAACCTCTCTCTCGCGCAGTAAAACCTCTCTCTCTCCCACAGTAAAACCTCTCTCTCGCAGTAAAACCTCTCTCTCTCCCACAGTAAAACCTCTCTCTCTCTTGCAGTAAGACCTCTCTCTCGCGCAGTAAAACCTCTCTCTCTCCCACAGTAAAACCTCTCTCTCTTGCAGTAAAACCTCTCTCTCTCCCACAGTAAAACCTCTCTCTCTCTTGCAGTAAAACCTCTCTCTCTCCCACAGTAAAACCTCTCTCTCTCTTGCAGTAAAACCTCTCTCTCTCCCACAGTAAAACCTCTCTCTCTCTTGCAGTAAAACCTCTCTCTCTCCCACAGTAAAACCTCTCTCTCTCTTGCAGTAAAACCTCTCTCTCTCCCACAGTAAAACCTCTCTCTCTTGCATTAAAACCTCTCTCTCTCCCACAGTAAAACCTCCCTCTCTCCCACAGTAAAACCTCTCTCTGTCTCACAGTAAAACCTCTCTCTCTCCCACAGTAAAACCTCTCTCTCTTGCAGTAAAACCTCTCTCTCTCCCACAGTAAAACCTCTCTCTCTCTTGCAGTAAAACCTCTCTCTCGCGCAGTAAAACCTCTCTCTCTCTCGCAGTGAAACCTCTCTCTCTCTCTCACAGTAAAACCTCTTTCTCAGTAAAACCTCTCTCTCTCTCTCAGTAAACCCTCTTTCTCTTTCTCCCTCAGTAAAATCTCTCTCTCGGTACTCTGAACGTTCTCCCTCACCTCCTGATTGGTGCAATCTAATCTTCTGAAACGCATGTTGAAATCTCAATGTGCAACATCATTGTCTTGCCAACACTAATGATGTTGAGCTCCTGGTCTGGCAGACTACATTTTAGAAATTATTCACAGATGCCATTTTTAACAATAAATGTCCTACTTTTAGAAATGATTGTATAGTGTACTGATACACCGCATTGTGGATGTGCAATCAAGGCAGGTGTGTGATTTGACCCCAGGTTCCTCACACTATGTGCCTCTGTACTGGCCAAAGGAGGTGGGAGACAGAAGTATGTGGGGAATCTCCCTTTAAATTTTCCAATATTCTGGCTGAGGTTATAAACACACTAGTATGGCTGCAAGCCCTGAGCCCATCATTCTGTAATATTGTATTTTGGTGCCAGGCAAATCTTTTTAAGCTGAAATTTTAGTTGAGAAAACGTAATCTCTGCAAACTTTGATCTTATTCATCTACTCACATATCTGTACATTAGGAGGCAATAATATATTACATTCTTTAGATCCTGTATCTTACCTCAATTCTTACAGGTGATCCAATGATCATAACCTTCTCCAAAATGTTCTCAATAAATTCTGGGTAGTGGTCGTTTATATCTAAAACTGTTACAAAGACTTCAGCCAAGCTGTGCTTCCCATCCCCATCATCAGCTTTGATGTAAAAGTTGTAGTTAGACTGTACTTCAGCATCCAGCACTGCCCAGGGCTGAGTATATATAATCCCGGTAGTGGGGTGAATCAGAAATCTGAAAAATAAGAATTCAATAAAATAAGAGGCCAGTCTATAAGTACACACTGACAATAAAATGTACTACATATCCACCTTGTCATGTTTTGATAAAACCACAAGTTTATTGCAGTTAACACACCATTACTCTGGTGTTAGCTATTTCTCATCTACATGTTGCCCCTTGGTGACATCAGCCAAGACACAGCATTAATTTTCATATTTATGCTGACAACACCCAGCTCTACCTTGCCACCACCTCTCTCAACTCCTCCACTGGTGCTAACTTGGACTGGGTGAGCAGAAATTTCCTTTAATTAAATATTGGGAAGACTGAAGCCATTGCTATTATACCAGGTCTATCCTTCCTGGCAAGAGTTTGAGATTAAGCCAGTCTGTTTGCAAACTTGGTGTCACATTTGATTCCAGGATAAGCTTCTGGCCTCATATTCATGCCATCACTAAGACTGCCTATTTCCACCTCTGTAACATTGTCTGACTTCGCCCATCTCAGCTCATCCCATTCAAGCCTTCACTACCTCTGGGCTTATCTATTCCGATGGACTTCTGGCTGATGTCCCACATTCTACACCTTCAGTAAACTGGAGATCATTCAAAACTATGCTGCCTGTTATCTTAATTCACAGAAGTCCTGTTCCCTATCACCTCAGGCATGTTGACCTACATTGGCCCCCGATCAAGCAACACCTTGATTTTAAATTTCTCATCGTTATTTTCGAAGCCTGCCAAAGCCTCACTCCTCCCTATCTCTGTAACCTCCTCCTGTCGCACAACCATCCTAGATAACCTGCTCCTCTAATCCTGGCCTCTTGTCATTCCCAATTTTAATTGTTCCACCATTGGTGTCAGTGCCTTCAGTTGCCTAGGTACCACGCTC
Organism: Cetorhinus maximus; assembly: GCF_964194155.1. Lineage (NCBI taxonomy): Eukaryota > Metazoa > Chordata > Chondrichthyes > Lamniformes > Cetorhinidae > Cetorhinus > Cetorhinus maximus. The sequence continues at coordinate 18,746,326 of NC_135905.1, read as the reverse complement.
TGGATCATCCTCCCTAAACCTCTCCACCTAACTCACTTTCCTCAAAAGACACTCCTATCTCCTTCGACCAAGCTTTTGGTCGTCTGACATAATAACTTCTTATGTGGCTAGGTTTAATAGTAAAAACATAAAATGCTAGAAAAACTCAGCAGGTCTGACAGCATCCATGGGGAGAGGAACAGAGTTAACGTTTCGAGTCTGTATGACTCTTCTTCAAGTCCAATATGACTCTTCTGCCGAAGAAAAGCCATAGTTGACTCGAAACGCTAACTCTGTTTTACCAGCATTTTCTGTTTTTATTTCAGATCTCCAGCATCCGCAGTATTTTGCTTTTATTCCAGTTTAAAATTAACCTGATTTTGAAATAAATATTTATAGATGTTTTAAAAGCATCACTTTTTTTTTCAGGTAACACATTTGGATGGCAAACTGCAGCGGTTCAAGAAAGCAGCTCACCACAACCTTCCCATGGGCAATTAGGGATGGGCAACAAATACTAGCTGAGCCAGTGAAGCCCATATCCCGTAAAAATGGATTAAAAACGTCTCCTAAAGATATCAACATCTTTGTCTCAGCAGCAAAATAGATTGTTTGTAAAGAATGACATTATTGCCCTGTTAATTTAACTTAAGCATTTTTATTGAGAAGTTATCTTTCTGGTATATTCATCGGTGCAGTCAATCCATGTCAAAGCACCTCAACCCTCACAGAGAGTATCTAAACCTGGAGCTGCTTGAAGCTAGATAATGTTCTTTATATAAAAGGGTCTTATTTTTTCAAATGACTGGAACCACAGTTTTGACATTCAAATGGACTTGGTGACTAGAGATAGGAAAAGGACAGTTACCCGAGAATATGTCATCTGACTAATGAAACTGTAAAAAGGAATTTTATGGGCCTCCCAGCCGGCGGGATTTTCCGGTCCCGCCGAAGACAATGGCCTTCTGAACAGCTCACCGCATTTTCCGGCCCTGCCCCCCCACCGCAACGAGGCCGTAAAATTCCGCCCGTAGCCTTGTCATTCAGTGGATTAAAGAATAACTATTTTTTATTGTATCCGTTGAAAAGTCAGGTAAATTTTTGAAAAAGGCAAAGAAAACCGAATGCTGGGAATTCAAAACCAAACCAAACAAAATGTACTGGAAGTGAAAAGTGGATGCATTGTATTTGAAAGGAAAGTTTTCATTAGGCCTTTATCAAGTGAAGTTGATCAACTTGGAACATAGGTGCAGAGTTAGGCATTTCAGCCCTCCAAGCCATTCTGCCCCACAGGCCATTCAATCAGCTCATGGCTGATCTGTAACTCAACTCTATTCACCCACCTTCGATACATATCCCTTGATATCCTTACTTAACAGACTTCAATTCACACAGCATCTGTGGCCTTTTAGGGGGAAGAGAGTTATAGATTTCCATGACCCTTTGAGAGTCACTCCTGCAGAGCTTGAAATCAATCTATCTTTTTAATTTCTTTCCAAATTTAATTTCTACTCTATGCTGAGTTCTCAATCTTGGGTGATAGCATCTGGGATAACAGGACTCCTTTAGAGTTTCAAATTAGGGGTGAGCATAATGTTACACCTGCCAACCTTCAATGTCCAGGCTCACACATGAACAATGGCTGCTTGAGCAAAGCTCTAGTGTGCAGTTACTGATGGTGTAACCATTCCCCCACCAGAGAGTCAGTGACTTCAGAAAAACAGGAGAAGAGGATAGGGAAAAACACTCATTTTGGAACCATTTCCATTGCAGTATCAGCCAATTCCTGGGTGGCCCTTTAGTTCTCACTTCCCCTCTGAGTTGTGTCCTCTGATTGTTTAGCTTGTTGACATGCCACAGTTTTTAAGTTTACATCCATTACAATGAACTTTGGTTCAAGCACATCCTCCTCTCCCCTCCTTATGACATTACCCACTAGTATAGTCCCAGAGGTAGCTGTTAAACTCCAGTGTCCAATCCCAGTGTTCACTATCCACTCTGAGTCTGAATCATGTAGCATGTTATTCCAATGTGAGTCTTGAACTCAACTTTTCGTTCTTCCAATATAAATGCTGTATAGCACTCAGAAGCAGGAAGCTAAATTAATCCCGCCCCCAAACCCAAAGGTGAGAGAGCCGATTTCAACTCAGACTGAATTTGGGAATTTATTGATCTCTCAATGGCTTAGAGACAGAAGATGTTGAAATTCAAAGGGATCCTTCCTTTTCAGCTCCCCCAACCCCCCCATAACTCTGACAGAAAACAGCTGAAACCTGCAACAAAACAGTAAGTGAGTGGAAGAACCCACAGAGACTTTACCCTGATTGTAGAGACAGTTAAGAAAGGAAATAAGGACCAAACTAAATGTGTACATCATAGAATCATAGAATGATTACAGCTCAGAAGGAAGCCATTTGGCCCTTCCTATCTATGCCAGCTCTCTGCAAGAGCAACTTCCCTAGTCCCACTCCCCATTTCCCCTAGCCCTATTCAAGTTTAGAGTATTACTTAATGGCCTTGGTATCTGCTAAGATGTTATTTGGAAAAATTTTGTATACTCAGTTTGTAATTTATAAGGAAAAGAGTTATATGATTCTGGGGAGGCAGTGGCGTAGCAGCAATGTCATTAGACTAGTAATCCAGAGACCCAGGCTAATGCTCTGGAGACATGGGTTCAATTCCCAAAACCACAGCTATCGGTGGAATCTGAATTCAATTAATAAAATCTGCAATTGAAAGCGAGTCTCAATAATAGTGACCACGAAACAATCATTGATTGTTGCAAATATCTATCTGATTCACTAATGCCCTTTAAGGAAGGAAATCTGCCATCCTTATCTGGTTTGGCCTACATGTGACTCCAGACCCACAGTAATGTGGTTGACTCTTAACTGCCCTCTGAAATGGCCTAACAAGCTACTCAGTTCAAAGGCATTTAGGGATGGGCAACAAATGCTGACCTTGCCAGCGATGCCCACATCCCAGGAAAGAATAAACAAAATGAAGTATTTCATTTAGACATTCCTTTGCAAAGCCTTCAACCATGTGTTTCAGCAAGTAATGACCTATTTGACATGTTTATTTATCCAAACCCTACCAGCTGACACGAATATCCATCCTGAGCCAATTAAAAGGTTTACGAAGCAATTTACTGTGATAATTAACAAGCAAACACTTAACCACTGGGATAATGAAACACACAATTCCTTGTTCACTTTGTAAAACATTATACTAACCATACATTCTTGAGAAGCTTGCCTTACATCAAGTACAGGGCACAACTGGGGAAGAGGCACTAAACCATAGCTCCCTGAAATGATAGTGTTGGATGATTGAGTACAAATATTTAAGATGTTTGATTGAAATTCCTCTTGTCGCTATTTTAATGGAGCTGGCAAACTGCTTAAGACAATTGAGTTCACAAAGTAGGCGAGAGAGGACTTTCGGATAAATGCAGTCTAAGAACTCCCCAGCTTGATTGCAGTGTCAATAAAAATGCTTTTGGAGACATCATAATGAATATAGTTATTGTAATTTTGAGATCGTGTTCCAACCTACATTCACACCAGCAGCTACAACTGTAACATATAAGTGAATTTTGAAGGTGGACTTGCTATTGTGGAGTGCACCATAAAAATAATTCATTATTTTGAACACACTATAGCACTTATCTCCAGTCTTATTGTGTTGGTCACTTGATGACTATGATACAGGAGAAGGTACAGTGGGATGTCCTGTGTACTTAGAGTTGCCAACGCTCCAGGACTGTCCGGGGATGTCCAAAAATTAAAGATTAATCACCAGGAGATGGCTGTGAGCGACTCAGAAGAAAGGAAAAAAGTGTTTTTTTTTAAATTTCTTTGAACGCTTTAATTTATTAGTTAGAAAAATAGTTGAAATTGGAAAATAGGCTGCTTGACAGTCAAAAATCATCCAGTTGGTTAATGAATTACCTGTGTTCCAATTGGTGAGGGAAGGTGGTAAACTGCATGGATGGCCATTTTAGGAAACGTGCGGGCAGGGTGGTCAGAGTCATGAGGTCCCATGGTAAAATCTCCAGGAAAACTCTCAAACCGAGATGGCAAGCTTATGCTCACCTGTACCAATAAATTGTCCAAAAGCCTTGCTGGTTGAGCACTACATCGCCCAGGATTTTCCAGCCCCATTGTGGTGGGACCCGTCACAGGAGGTTCGGCAGCCCAGGCAAAAGCCCATTGACTTTCGGCGGGACCGGGCGATCCCGGCATCTGGCGAGGCCGGAAAATCCCGCCCATTAAATGGAAAATAATTTAAATATTTTGGGGTTCATAACTACAGTTGAGGAAGGAGGAACAATTCATCTGTGCATTATGTATAATTAAATCGTAAACACATTTAAAAAGAATGGCCTTAAAATTTCTGGATCCCTGCCCCACCCCTGACAGAGCGAGACCTTTAGCTGAGACAGTTAGCTGCTCAGGATCTTGTTCCCTTCCTAAATCTGCTGAAGATATTTGGGACCAACACTGAACCCATGCCAGCTGCCTGTAAGGTGTGGCTTTGCAGGGCTTAAGGTGGGCTTGCTGGCCCAAGTTTCCCTGTGAGGGTTGCGAGGAATATCCCTGGTCGTTCCCCCGCGCCACTTCCCAAACCTAGGGCAAGATTTTACATCTCGCGGGCGGGCGAGCGCCTGACCCGATCGGGCGTAAAATAGCGCCTGATGACGTCAGGCGAGCGTCCCGACATCATTGCACGCTTGCGCGATATTTTGGTCGGCAGGGGTGCACAGGAGTTGGCAGCGTGATCCCCCCCCCCCCCCCCGCCCCCGACAGTTAAGGGGCCTATTAGGTCCCTTAACCAATTAATGAAAAGTTATTTTCTGCTGCCCGGCCAACATTATGGTTGGCGGGCAGGCGAATTGGCCAGGTGGCCTTTGGATCTCTTAGGAAACCTCATCCACGGGCGGGATGAGGTTTCCACAATTAGATTAAAAATTTATTAAAATGTTGCGACATAATTTTTATTCTGCTAAATCTTCCTGTGATGGGGACATGTTTTCACATTTTCAGAATCTTTATTTTTGATTTTAATATTCTTCAGCTCCCTGAGGCAGCTCCCTGCCTTCAAGAAGCTGTCAGCGCGAATCCTGCCCCTAGTTCCAGATGTAGGGAGAGTGGATGGAATACTCGCATGATCCCTCTGATCAAAATCTGGAACAGGACGTCAATGGGGTGGAAACACACTGGATTTTAGATCCCCCCCCAACCCCTCAACAAATTTTTTCTCTGGTAAATGACCCACCCCAATCATACCCAGTCCCACTGCAGTAATTTTGGGCCCCATCTGATAAGATTCAGTAAAGCTTCCCTTATTGGTGGGAAAGGGGGAAGTGGAGCATTTATTGTGTTGCATAAAAAAGTGATGCGTTTTGATATAACTTATCTCAGTCTTGGAAATAAATGAGAGAAAACAGACCCTTATGCAGGAAGCCAGCGCAGCTACTTAAACCCAACCAAAATTCATGCCATTTGACCTTTGTTTAACTAGATTTTGGCCGGGATTTTTTTGGCCGTGGCAGGAATCGTTACGGGCGGGACCGTAAAATTTGGAGAGCAGCCAAAACTCCGTTGGCTTTGGGCCAGAATTTCCTGTCCCGCCGCTTGTTTATCATTGCAATGATCGCACTACTCAAACCTCCATCTACCCCTTGGAATGAAAAGAAAATCAATAATATTACTTACAGATCAGCCCCTGTTCCATATATCGAATACTTGACTTCTCCCCACATTCCTGAGTCAGCATCATTTGCCTATGAAGATAATCAAAGTCTAGAATTATGGCAAGGCAGGAGTTATTTGTATTATAATCTATTTGATAATTATTGACTAGCCTGCTGCAAAATAATGAAGAAATATGCAACTGGCAGTCACTTGATGCCATACATCATTTGGTGCTGTGGCTTTACCAGCTATTTCTCCCCTCCACATTCCATTGGTTTGGTTTGTAACATTCAGAACAGTAAATAAGAGCACTTGTGTGCATTGGGCTTACTTTGAGAATATATCTACCAACATATAAAGGAACATGATTTAGTGAGTGAGAGAGGGGATTTGTACTAAAGTGGGACCACTTCAAGAACTTGTAACTAGTTGTTACCCCACTAGTCTAACCCCAATGGTCTAACCCCAATAGTCTAACAACCCCATGGGTCATGTGTTCAAATTCCACCAGAAATATTTGTAGCCAAGCACCGGAGGATGACAATTATACCTGAACAATAATTAAAGATCTCTGGAAGAAAATGCAGACCTTTGAAATGTGGATGCTAAGATGTATGCTAAAAATTCCATACACAGGCCATAAGACAAGTGAAGAGGTGCTTGAAATCGCAAGAACAAAAAGAACTCGAAAAAGTCACATCCAGAAAGGGAAAGGTCAGTATTTCAGCCATTTGATCGGAACTGAAAAGCTACAGAGATCTTCTCGAGGGCAAAGTGGAGGGCAGCAGAAAGAGGGGTCAACCTGGGCGTAGTTGGATGATGGATGTCACAGAGCAGTTGCAGACAAGCTACAGTGGATGTGTGAGGATGGAGAAAGATAGATGAGCATGACAAACCATGGCAGCAGATCTCCTGGTAGGGGTAGCTTAAAGCAGCGGCAGCATTGTTGTATAATCTGAATTGGTTCACTAACATCCCTGCCATCTCTACCTGGTCTAGCCTACATATGGATCCAGTTACACTATATATTGGCCCATAACGCCCTCTGGGTAACTAGGGATGGGCAATTATATACTGCTGTATCAGGTGACACCCAAGTCTTAAGGATAAACGTAGAAATAATGTTGCTGAAGAATGGAACTGCTGTCTTTCCACTGGCAATACAGTGCTAGGAGTGTTCTGAAATGAAGAGCTTCATGGCCAGGATTTTGAGGTCGGTGGGCGGGCTAGGTCGACAGACCCAGGAGCGGCCGGGAAACAGCCCGCCCCCAGCGATCGGCCCCTGACCGCGATCAGTTCCTGACCGCGACTTCATGCTGGCGGGCCAGTTAAAGCCTGGCCAGTGTGAAACGCGGCTCCTCACAGGTCAGGAAGGGGAGGGCAGGTGCCTATCGTCCACTGGGTCCAATGGCGACCCAGCAGCTGGTTTAAAAACAGCACAGGCAGCCCCTGGAAGGCTGCCACAGAAGAAGGTCTCCTCTACGTCGTCAATATTTAAGTTATGGAGTCGAGTGAGGCTGGACATGGCAGGCGGGAGGGCAAGTTGGGTGGGCACTCGGCCCCTCACTTTTCAATGAGTGCCTCGCAGTCCTCCAGGAGGGAGCGGCTGCCAGGAGGGACACCCTTGTCCCCAGAGATGGGAGGAGGAGGCCACTGCATCTCACAAAGAGGGCATGGGAGGAGACTGCAATGCTGGTTAGCAGCCATGACGTGGTGTGGCGCACATGGGTGCAGTGCCAGAAGAGGTTCCGGAAGAGGCTGGCCAAGGGGGTGAGCCCTGGCTGCTTGGGCTGAGTTCCTTGCAGCTCGAGGGCCATGACTCGGATGTGCCCTGTGAGGTGTTCCTCAGCTGGAGTTGGCCAGGCTGCAATGGTGCTGCAGGTAGAGAGTGGATTGATCAATGCTCCTCTGTCCTTTCAGGAGAAGACAAGCCATAACCAATTGGAGAGCTCACGGACAGGAGGAGGCCCAATCTGCTGTTGATCACCAGGTTCGAGTTGGATGCCCTTGAGCTGGAGAGCCGGCTGCCACACCACGTCATGGCTGCTAACCAGCACTGTAGTCTCCTCCCATGCCCTCTTTGTGAGATGCAGTGGCCTCCTCCTCCCATCTCTGGGGACAAGGGTGTCCCTCCTGGCAGCCACCCCCTCCAGGAGGACTGCGAGGCACTCATTGAAAAGTGAGGGGCCGATTGCCCACCCAACCTGCCCTCCCGCCTGCCATGTCCAGCCTCACTCGACTCCATAACTTGAATATTGACGACGTAGAGGAGACGTTCTTCTGTGGCAGCCTTCCAGGGGCTGCCTGTGCTGTTTTTAAACCAGCTGCTGGGTCGCCATTGGACCCAGCGGCCGACAGGAGGAGGAGCCGCGTTTCACACTGGCCAGGCTTTAACTGGCTCGCCAGCGTGAAATCGCGGTCAGGGGCCGATCGCGGTCAGGGGCCGATCGCGGTCAGGGGCCGATCGCGGTCAGGGGCCGATCGCTGGGGGTGGGCTGTTTCCCGGCCGCACCTGGGTCTGTGCAATAGGGCATGGAGAGGCAGGGGTGCCAGACGAAGTTAAGAGTGCAGTGCGCTGAGGTGACAGTTTCACATTGTGCAACCATTCTAGTGTAGTCTCTTCATTGATGGGAGCCTCGAACCTGGAGTCCCCATTGATCACTGAAAGACGATGGCACCATGATGCAGACCTCCATTGTCTCACCAGAGCACCTGGCATGCACAGTGACAGTGTGATGACATTAACTAATGGCATGTCCTTGTTCTCCCTTTTATATTCGCCAGCACATTCGCTCTCTGGACCCCGAAGGGCCATCCCTGACACCGGAGCACCACGGGACTTCATTCGCACAAGCATCACACCTGCTCTCTGAACAAGGCACCAGCGCAAATAGCAGCGCCTGGGTGGGCATTAGATCAGTGGCTGGGGCACAGTCAAAGGCAGATGATGAGCCTCTGGAGTCGTCCATTAGGCGGCAGGTGCTGGATGTCCAGCGGGATGTGCGGGAGGATCTGGCAGAGATCCATGAAGGTCTGTGTGCCATGGTCCCCATTATGGAGGAGTCCATGAGGGGCATGAACACTGTGTTAACCCTCATGGCCAAGCGCCCTGCCCCCTCCATTGACAGAGTGGCGACTCTCATGGAGAGGCAGCCCCAGGGGCAGGATGAGGGGTTCCTGGGGTTGTGCTTGGACCTGCAAGCCCTCACATAGGCAATTACCTCAGATGGTCAGTGCCAGTGTGGGAGATGGATGGGGCACCCAGTATCCCAGCTAGGTGCCCATCCATCAATGGTGAACAGGGAGGTCCAGAGCGACCTCACGTTGGCGCACGAGCTGCTTGCCATCTCTGCGGGCTCCTCTCAGGGAGCTCTGGATGACGGCAGCAGCTCCTCCGCCCCTCTGCCAGTGACCGTGGCATCTGATGAGGCTGCGATGACTGGGGAGATGCCAGCCGTGGCACTGGCCGCTCCCTACCAGGCGGGGCCAGCACAGGCTCCACTGGCCAGAGGATGACCACCAAGGTCATCAAGTTCACAGGTGATTTTCTGTTCATTTATGTTTGGTTTATATGTCTGCTGGTGTGGACATCAATGCCAGTAATGGTAATGTTATTGTGCTTTCAATGTGAGAATAACATTAAATTTACTTTGGTTCTGATGGCCTGAGTATGCTTCATCCTTTTACTTTCTGATGCAGGATACGCCAGTATGTAATGGTGGACGTGAGTGGCTTGATATTTTATTGCACAGGCATTTAGTGGACTTTGGGTGCAAATGAAAGGGTCATTTCAGACACCCAGGATAAAGGCGGCAGCTCTGGGGTGAGATGGAAGCAGATCTTTGGTAGCCTAGCTGAAGGAGCGTTGGATCAAGGCATCCCTGTTGTCCCTGCCTCCCTGGAGGTTAGAAAGGTCTGCTTCCACACCCTCAGCATTCTCCTCACTGTGCTCCTCTTCTAACTCACCACTGGATTCATCAGCTGTGGCCTGTGCTGCTGTGTCAAGATCCCCTTCCTCCAGTGGGTCTCCCCTTGCCAGTGCCAGATTGTGGAGAGCGCAGCATGCAACCACTATCAGTGACACCCACTTTGGGGGGTATTGCAGTGCTCCCCCTGAACAGTCCAGGCATCGGAAGCGCTTCTTGAGAAGACTTATGGTCCTCTCTACCAATGCCCTCATGGAGGCCTGACTCATATTGTTTTGCTGCTCTGCCTCTGTTCTTGGGTGGCGGAGAGCCATCCTGAGCCACCTCTTCAACGGGTAGCCCTTGTCACCCAGCAGCCACCCATCCAGTCGGGCTGGAGCACTGAAGAGCCTTGGCATCTGGGAGTGTCTCAGGATGTAAGCGTCATGGGAGCTGCCAGGGCACCTTGCACAGACTTGCAGAATCTACATCCTATGGTCACACACTATCTGCACGTTCATGGAGTGGAATCCCTTCCTGTTGGCGAAGGCACTGGGCTGACCCGCTGGCGCCTTGATGGCCACATGTGTGCAGTCGATGGCACCCTGGACGTGGGAGAACCCAGCAATCACTGCAAAGCCTCTGGCTCGCTCAGCCTGGCTGGCCTCATCCATACGGTAAAGAATAACGGTCAGTACCTGTCTGGGCAAAGCTTCTGTCACCAGCTTGATTCAACTGTGGACAGCTGATTGGGAGACTCCACACAGATCCCCCACTGACCCCTGAAAACAGCCGGAGGCAGAGAAGTTGAGGGCCACTGTGACCTTCAGAGACACTGGCATGGGGTGTCCACCCATACAGTCGGAGCTGATCTCAGGCCCAATCATCTGACAGATGGAGGTCACTGTCTCCCTTGAGAGGTGGAGCCTCCTTCAACATTGCACCTTGGACATATTGAGGTAGCTGCATCACCACCTGTAAACCCTGGCAGCAGGATAGTGGCGTCTTCTGCAATCCCTTCCAGCTTGGACTTCCTGGTGTCCCTTTGCCCTTTGTGCCTGCGTCTCTCCTCACACAGGTCCCTCCCCTGGAGGCTGCATTGGGACATGTGGCCTCCTCTCCCTTCTGCCCCTCTCTTCCTCTTCAGAGGAGGTGCCACCGTTGGAGACCACAATCCCCATTACCAGGGTAACGGAAGGCTGTCTGATACCTGGAAGGGTCCAAACAGTCTGAATGCTCCGGGGGCTTTGCAGATACCAATAAGTCCTGAAACGAAGCCTGGAAATGCTAAGAATGAAGCTCTGAACAGAGATGAAGCTGCCAAGTACCGATAAGCAACCAGCAGCAAACTATCTTCAAAACTCATCCCTACTCACACTGGCAATGCTGCTGAGGTCTTTGAAATTATCGGCTGCCTGTCTGCCCATTTTGAGCGTGCAACAAGCGCGAAATTGCACGGGCAATATAAAATACAGCTTAATTGTCTTTTTAATGACCTTAACTGGCCTCACAATTGATGGCAGGCGCAGCTCCAACTCCCACTTGCGCCCGCCGAGCGAGATATTATGCGAGTGGGCGATGGCGTCAGGACGCTCACCCGACATCATCGCGCGCTATTTTACCCCCAAGCATGTCGGGCGCGCACCCGCACGCCGGGTGAAAAATTGTGCTCCATGGTTTCCCTGGTGGCTTAGCCATAGAAAGGTGTCAGCGACTGTAAAATCAAGCCAAGTCATTGCCATCAGGGAATTGGCAAGAGGGGGGAAGGCAGCTGACAGAAAGCTAGATACTCGCTGGGATTCGTTTCATTGAGACAGACACGGGGCTGGATTTAATGCAGCCAGTCGCAGTGGAAACCATGTCAACCGAGCCCATTTAACCACAGGAGATGCCTGCATCAGTCTCCCAGTGATGGCAAAACCTCCCCAGTTCAGTCAGAGGGCAGGAGGGGCTGAGACAGGATTCCCGGCTACAGCTACAGAATGCCAATTAGGCTCATTAATGATCCAATTGATGGCCATTAACCTTGAGCCCACACAATCAGTGATTAAACTGGGAACACACAACTTCCCTGTGCCCTTGAGGTGTCAGCTGTGGCTCAGTTCATAGCACCCTCGCCTTTGAATCAGAGGGTTGTGGGTTCATGTCCCACTCCTGGAAAAACCAAGAACTGTGATTGTACTCGAAAGAGTTGCAATCTGTGACTGTTGATAACTCGAAAGAGTTTCCCTGTGCCCTTGGAAGGCTGTCCAGAAAATCCTGTCAGGTTTGCCAGTGGCCTCCCAGGGGTCCTGTATAGTCAACCTGGGAGACCTGGCATCAGAAAAGTAGGGGCCACTAAAAACCAACCCCCTGTCCTTGCCTCTGACCGCCACCACCCCCCACCCTGTCCTCCCTCTCCTATGACCCCCCACCTTGTGACCCCCCCACCTTGTGACCATCATCCCACCATTTGTCTGGGTCCCACTGTGTTCCTGGACCTCTGGTGGATGTATTGCCACGAGCATCCTCAGCTCCCACTGGCAGTGGCGGGATGAGGAGCTTCCCACCTCCCATTGGCTGGCAGTTCTCAGCAGGGTGGACTTTAGCCACCAGGGACCTCAATCTCTTGGAAGGCCCGATGGTGGCCACTTAGGTGCTTGAAGGGCACTTGATTCCACTGGGCCTCTCTCAGGGAACTGACAGGCAATTCCCTCCAGTTCTCTGACTGCTGGATGAGATCCCTGTTAGCCAAACAAAATCCAGGACATGATGGCAAATACCATTCCTGGAGCCATTTTGAGAAGACGCAGTTATGAAAATGTACAAGGAAACCAAATTTAATTTCAATTGGAATTGATGGAAGGCTGCTGAGTGTCATTAGACTACTTAAGTATTCAGGGCAACACAATGGAGTCCCAACCCTGTCTTCAACTGACATCCACTTTGGGAGAGCAGCTATTGGATAGGAGTTGGGAGTTGCAACTCTGGCCTCCTTCACCCTCCCTTTGAGCCTTGCAAACAGTCATGTCCTGGCTGAGGTCTGATAACTCACCGCACACTGGCTTCGTAGGCTGATGAAGCAGGACCAGAGACGGGCGGGTTTTGCGCCACTGGTCAACATGTTGGTTTGCCGACATCATCCCACCCCTGAGCCATTTTCGAGAATTGAGGTAGTTAAGGGGGCCTAAGTAGGCCCCTCTCCCACACCAACCGGAATTTTGTGAGTCTGGAAGTGAACCCCATACTGCAGCCGACAGGCGGGGAATTAGAGGAGGCAACTTCGAAGAGGGAGATGAGAGGGTGGGTGGGGGTGGGGCAGTGCTTACCCCACTTGGGCCCCTCCTAGGGTTGCCAACCCTTCAGGATTGGCCTGGAGTCTCCAGGAATTGAAGATCAATCTCCAGGACACCGCTGTGTGCAGCCCTGGAGATAAGTCATTGGGGCATTAAAAAAGATTGTTTTTTTTGTCATTTTACTTTGAACATTTCTGTTTACCAGGTATAAAAATATTGAAAATGGGGGTGGAAAAGGGGCTGTTTGGCCGACAGTCAAGTATCATACAATTGGGTAATGAGCCTGTTTCGCAATTGGCGTAGGAAGGCCATTTGTCACAACGATGGATGCGCTGGCCAACTAATGGCTGGGCTTGGAGACAAGTCATGTGATGAAACCTCCGGGAATAAATTTAATCACAGTTGGCAACCCTAGACCCTCCCCGCCATCACCATTGGGCCACAGGTGCAGACCACCCCAGTGGAAGGATTGCCTTGCAACTTCACGGCTTGGTAGGTGTGGCCTTTTTTAAAATCAAATTTAATTTACCTGGTTTTCAGGGGGTGTCTCCATTGTGAGGCTCTCTCCGTCATCAGCACAGTGGGGTGGCACCTCCCCTCACCCCCCCCTCTCCCATTGGCCCTCCAGTCTTGGAAGCCCGCCCACACCATCCTTAATTGGACGGTGAGTGCGCCCTCTGGCCACTAATTGGCCAGCTTGTCATAAGTCAGTGTTGGGTGACTATTCCCAACACGTCACAGTCTCAGGACACACATTTGTTCCTGACATTGCAGTCCCAGCTCCAAACGGAAAATCCAACCCTGGGTGTCAAACCTGGGACAGGCTGATCCAAAAGGTCCATTCGCACTTTGCCTTTACCAACCCCAGCCACCAGGGGAGCTACTCAAATGAAACATTCACAAGATCAGCACATAAATATCCTCGACTTACGGTAACACATATAACAGGAGAGCCCCCGGGGGAATTTTCAGGAATCCGTGCAACGTAGAATTTGGAAGTGAATTTAGGAATATTGTCATTGGCGTCCACTAGTTGAATGATGATGTCAGCTGTGGAACTAAACTTCTCTGGAGTGTCCGATTCAATAGCAAGGAGCTAGAGGGAAGTAATAGTACATTTACTGAAGCTGCAAAATCTCCGTAAAAACCAAATTTGACAAAATCTACTCAGATCCCAAATCTTACATACCTTAAAATTAAACACTTGAAACGTTTCATAGTCAATGGCAGCCGAGTTCTCCACTATTATCGTGATTTGTGCTTCATTGAGGACAGTTTGGGGAATAACTCGGAATATACCTTCAGGGCCCACTAGCCTGAGATTAAATTGTGCGTTTGTTCCCTGAAACGAAAATGAAACTTTGTTAGGAATTCGTTCATTAATGCCAGCACGTTAAGAGATTCCTGTTCTCAGGAACATGTTTGGAGAATCTTTTCTTCCACTGTTATTTGGGATGGAAGGAAATCCTGAAGATCCCAGCACAATTTTCAGAATAGTGTAGAGTGGTGGTGCCATGGTACATTTTGACATGGTCCACACCGTTGTAGACAAATGAAAATGATCTAACGAAATTGTTTTGTTTGAACAGCTTGCCCTTTTAGTATTTGACACAAAGATTTTTATTGAGTACTCTGACATTTCTTTAAATATATAAAACCAGGTTTACTCATCATCTGAATTTAACTCTGTCAACAAGCTTCAGTGTGGCGAATCCAAACCAAAAACCTATTATCTATTGAGTTGGTTTGATGAATCAGAGAGGTAAATCCTCACCACATGGCTGTCAGACAGCCCCAGTCTTCCACCAGAATGTCAAGGTCAATTAGGACACATAAGTACCACAAGGCCACCTGGACACCTTGGTACCAAATGAGCAGGCACTGCACATTCTACTACCATAAGATTATACACTCACTCCCAAACCCATTGGGTTACCAGTTATACATAAACCCTCTGAAATTAGTTGCCTTCAATGGATGACCACGGTATATTTGTTTTAATATAGTCTGTACTTACTAAAGTGTATAATTAAAGATAGAATGAGTGAAAACCTTGAAAACTTTCAGATGACCAGAGAGAGCCAGCATTAATTTGTAAAGAGTAGGTCATGCCTGACAAACCTAATTGAATTTCTTTGAAGTGGACGGGGGAATGTCTGTGAATGTCATTTATCTGGAAAGCATTCAATAAAGTCTCTCATTAAAAAAAGGACTGTGAGCTAAAGTGGAATTGAAGGCAAGTTATTCACTTGGTTATGAAATTAACTGAGTAGCAGAAGGCAGAGAGTAGGTATCATGGGCAGGTACTCTAACTGGAAGGATGTGACAAGTGGTGTCTCACAGGGATCTGTGGTGGGCCCTCAACAATTCACTATATTTGTTAACAACATGGTTTATGAGATAGAAAACCACATTCAAATTTGCTGATGACACAAAGATAGGCAGCATTGTAGGCATGTATAGATAAAAGCATACCATTAGAAAGAGATATTAATAGATTAAATGAATGGATCAGACTGTGGCAAATGGATTTTAATATGGACAAATGTCAGATTATCCATTTTGGAACTAAAAAAGATAGAAAAATAAATACTTTCTGAATAGTTGTTTGGTAGTACAAAACTTGAGTACTGCTGAAAAGAAACATTTTGCTGAAGCTTTATGTCTTGCACTCATCAGGGCAATCGCAAGAATGTCAATGTCAACCAATGCTTGGCAGTTAACTGTCAGTTACTGTTAACTGGTGCAATCTCCGTGGCAATGCCTCTACCAATCAGAGTCCACTTGTCAACCAATCAGCACTCTTTTCTCTTACATTGTTGCTTCCTCTGACATTGGTGTTTTTGCAATTGTCCTGATGAGTGCAAGACAAAAAGCTTCAACAAAATGTCTTTTTTCAGCAATACTTACTGAATAGTGAAAAACTAGAAACAGTGGAAGTCCAAAGTGACTTAGGTGTCCATACACATGGGATTATTAAAATATGATGGACAAGTACGGGAAATAATCAAAAAGGCTAATTGAATGCTGGCTTTTATATAAAGAGGATGAGAAAACAAGAAGGTAGGTTATGCTACAGCCCTGGTTAGACCATACCTGGAGTAGAGTGTGTTCAGTTCTGGGCATCACACCTTTGGAAGGAAGGATATATATGCCTTGGAGGGAGTACAGCATAGATTTATCAGAATGATGCCTAGACTCCAAAGGTTACATCATGAGGAGAGATTACACAAACCAGGGTTGCCATGAAATTTAGGAAATTATTAATTTAGAGCCCCATATTACAGTAATCAGTCAATTATATTAATCATTGCGAATGTTTTGTATCCATTTCTTGGTTGTATTCCCTGGAATTTCAAAGGTTGAGGGGTGTTTCGATTGAAGTTTCCAAGATATTAAGAGGAGCTGATAGGGTAAATACTGTTTATGCTGGCTGGGTAGTGTAAGGCTGGGAGCCATAGCTTAAACAATAGAACCAGGCTTGCAGGAGTGGTTAGGAAACCCTTCCAAACGCCAAGAGTTGTACAAGTTCGAAACTCTCTTCCACAAACGGCAATTGATGCTAGATCAACTATTATTTTTAAACCTGAAATACCATGCCTCAGCAGAGAATACCCTGGCAAGAGGAAGAAATAGGTACAAAACATTCACAATGATTCATGTAATCAATTGGCTGATATAAATAAAAACCAAAAAAACTCCGCTGCAGATATGTTTAACGTTGCTGAGTTTTAATGGAATTGTTCATTTTAAATCTGAAACCACCAGGCCTCAACATAAATTAATGTACACCCACCACCTGATCCAATTTGTCATACTTTAATATTGGGTGCTTTCCCAGTATTTCGAAGTTTAAGAGGCAGTTTAATTGAAGTTTTCAAGATATTAAAGGGGATCGGGATAGGAGAGATTGAGAAACCAATTCTGCTGCTTGGGGAGTTGAGGAATAGGGGGCATTGACTAAAAATTAGAGTGAGTCCTGTCAAGAGTGAAATTCAGCAAAACTTGTACACAGAAAGGATAGTAGAAATTTGGAACTCAAATGGCAATTAATGCTAGATCAATGGCTAATTTTAAATCGGAGATTGATAGATTTGTGTTAACCAAAGCTGTTAAGATATATGGGACAAAGGCTGGTATATGGTTAGGTCACAGATCAGCCATGATCTCACTGAATAGCTGAACAGGCTCGAATGGGCTAAATGGCCTTCTCCTGTTCCCATGTTCCTAAGTATGTTTGGTTTGGCTTTCATGTAATCTTAAAAACATACAGTCATAAATGTCCATTGCAAATTTTCACATTGTTAATTACAACAGAGAAATTGATAGCAAAAAGCTGGAGTACTTGTGCAGCAAGATACTTTACTCCAATGCACTTGCACCCTGCTATATTTTAAAGGGAAGTACCATCCCAAAACTGAAAGGGTACATTTTTGCCAAAATTAGGACATTTGCAGAGAAATGATCCAGTACATATTGGATGCTCCTAATTTCCAATTTAATTTAGGTCTGTCAAACAGCAACCCATGTAATCCAAGTACATCAGCAGAGAATACGCTGGTAAGAGCAAGAAATGGGTACAAAACATTCACAATGATTCATGTAATCAACTGGCTGATATAAATAAAAATCAAAACTCCACTGCAGATATGTTTTGAGTGGCAGAAGTTGTAAAGAATGTTTTAAACCAGTAGATGGCAATACATTCATGAAATAACTTCAAAGAGGTGCTGACAGAGACTACTTTACAGTTCCATCTGAATTTATAAAATAGAACTCTCATCCAAAATGTTGCCTTCTCTAATTTAATCTGTGATACATCCTGTATACTTGGAGTATAAAACAAGTAGACAAACCTGATCAGAGTCATTTACTGTTATTTTCAGTCCACGCAGGATCTCTCCTTCTGGGGGATGTTCTTGCATTGTGATCTCAAATTGTGACTGTGGACCATTTTCACCATAAAAGGTGGGACGATGATTGTTGAGATCCACCACTTGGATTGTTACCATAGCTGTCATAAACACGAGTATGTCAACATCCGGATTAATTTCTGAGGCCTTGGACAAAACAAAACACAAAGTCTGTGTGAGTTGTGTCTGTACTGTCACGTTTCACTTTTTTGCATCATTTGGAATACATGGTGTAAACTTATTCACGGGATGTGGACTTCGCTGGCTGAGCCAGCATTTTTTGCCCATCCCTAATTGCCCTTGAGAAGGTGGTGGTGAGATGTCTCCTTGAACCGCTGCAGTCCATGAGGTGTTGGTACACCCACAGTGCTGTTAGGGAGGGAATTCCAGGATTTTGACCCAGCGACAGTGAAGGAACAGTTACAAGTCAGGATCCTGAGTGGCTCGGAGGAGAACTCCTAGGTGGTGGTGTTCCCATGTGTCTGCTGCCCTTGTCCTTCTAGATGGTAGTGGTCATGGGTTTGGGAGGTGCTGTCTAAGGAGCCTTGGTGAATTCCTACAGTGCATTTTGCAGATGGTACACACTGCTGCTACTGTGCATCGGTGCTGGAGGGAGTGAATGTTTGTGGATGGGGTGCCAATCAAGCTTGTCCTGGATGGTGTCAAGCTTCTTGAGTGTTGTTGGAGCTGCATTCATCCTGCGAAGTGGGTAGTATTCCAACACATTCCTGACTTGTGCCTTGTAGATGGTGGACAAGCTTTGGGGAGTCAGGAGGTGCGTAAATCGTCGCAGGATTCCTAGCCTCTGACCTGTTCTTGTAGCAATGGTGTGATGGTGTGAAGGCACATGGCTCAGGACTACCAGTGCATTGCACTGTGGAATGGGTTGATGTGGCTCCATAGTGTGGCCATCACTCATCGAGTTCATCACTTCAGCTGCTTTTCTGTGGAAGCCCCAAGTGAAGTCAGGACATTTCTCCATTAGAAAAATTACTCTGAGGTAACAGGCAACATCAAAGTATCCCTTGGTTAGTTATAGTGTAAGGTGTGGAGACACACTTCAGGAAGAATTTAATCTTTTTTCCCTCTAAAAAAAATGTGACTCTAAGAAGATTGAAGCCTATATTGCAACACTCATTTCCATCCCTTTAACAATTATCTTTCGGATGGGACGTTAAAGCCTGTTAATGGTGGAGATAAAATATCCCCTGACACTATTTCAAAGAAGAACAGAGGAGTCCTCCGGGGTGTCCTGGCCAATATTTATTCCTCAAGTAATATCACTAAAACAGATTATCTGGTCACTATCACAGTTTGCTGTGCAGAATTTCTGCCGTGTTTCTTACTACAGTGACTACACTCCAAAAAGTGCTTAACTGGCTGTAAAGCACTTTGGGACATACTGAGGTTGTGAAAGGCTATATGGAGGCCAGTCTTTCTTTCTACACCTCTTGATCTTTGCACAGGTTTCCAGCTGACAGCAGTGGCCTTTTCAATCTTCAGCCAATACCATCCAGGGGGTGGGGAGATGGGGAGAAGGTGTACAATAATGATCCATTCACTCCTCTGCTTCTCTCCCTTGGGAAAATCTGTCTCCTCTGCTTGAAACCTCAGGTGTTGGGGAATCACAGGGCTGGTACCTTGTTCTACTGCTCTACGGGCCAATGTGTTGAACCATCAGCAGACTTCCCTCTCTCTTTACAAAGAACTCAGTCGCTAATATTGGTGAGTTACTTTAGTTTTATTTTTATGCAATTATCATAACTCAGATTCTTTAATTATTCTACAATCATCTTAGCAAGGTTTCTTCATTAATATCATTACCTTGAATTTTATGGCACCCATCCAGGCACCTGGTGTTCCCAACATCAACAATCCGCATCGTGATATTACACTGGATAGACGCGCCCGAATATCTGCAGCCCACCCAACGTCAAAGAGCCAACTGAGCCAATTAAAAGGCCAGTGCCCTGCAGTTTTGAGAGGCCCATACATTTCAAGGGTAAAAGGGGCAGGCAGGGATCGCACATTTTACACTTTCTACATCCAGGCTGGGATATAAGGCTCAGGAGAAATGGATGAGTGAGGAGGTAGGAGTACATATGTTATTTGAAAATCTGGGCAGTCCTGTTTCATCCAGTGAACCATCCTGCTCATTTCGTATATAAGCAAGTTCTTATGTAAGTTAGGACAATCAATTTAAGATTGTCAGTCAGGTTTGCGATGTGGCATATTTGTGTGTACTGGAAGCTACATATATTAATACACAGGGCCCTGTTCTTTGCAGACAGAAAGAACATGTACATTCATTGCACCTGTTTCAGCTAAACAAAATAAGTGACAGCCATTCACTAACTCATTCCTCAGAGCAATGCCTTGACCAATCAGGATCAAGCTGCCTGGTTTAAATTTCAAATAATGCTTGGCAGTTAACTGTCAGTCACCATCAGCAGTGCATTCTCCATGGCAATGCCACTTGCCAACCAATCATCACTCTCTTCACATACAGTATAAATTTGTTGTTTTCTCCTTATATTGGTATTTTTGCAAGTGTCCTGATGAGTGCAAGACAAAAAGCTTAGATGTCCCTTTTTTCAGTAATACTCAAGTGCTGTACTACCAAACGACTATAAGTTAGGAAGTATAAATCCTTATACAGGCTTTTTCAGACTGGCCACATCATCATAAAGGTAGAACCTCTGCAAAGCAGAAGGTGAAAAATGGGCATTGTCATTTCAGGTGGAGGCACTTCCTCAGGTGAGGAGGAGAGGGCAACAAGGGATGTAGAGGCCTCCTCTTGCTGTCACACGGCACCGTGTCTC
This sequence comes from Cetorhinus maximus, assembly GCF_964194155.1. NCBI lineage: Eukaryota > Metazoa > Chordata > Chondrichthyes > Lamniformes > Cetorhinidae > Cetorhinus > Cetorhinus maximus. The sequence continues at coordinate 18,725,733 of NC_135905.1, read as the reverse complement.
CTGGCAATCACTCACTGCCTGGCTGAGTGCCTACAGGCAGTCAGAGAGGCAAGGGGCTGCTTGGCTGCGGGCATTTCCAAGCCTTCGTCCATGGCTTACATCTCTAGATGACATTGCACTATTCCTTGGCCACTTTCCTTTGTCTTTCATTCTGGAGGGAAACATTTAAATTCCAAGGTTCACAGCACTCTCTCCCAGAATTTCTCAGCGCTAACTTCACTTCTTTCTTGCACTTTTAAACCCCCCCGCCTGCAGCTGATTCAATTGAGGCACCCGCCCTGTTTCCCCCCCCACTCCCCGACTTCCCAGCCTCGGCAGTGCTGGCTCTCTCAGAAGGTGGGTTTCATGCTGGCAATTGGCCAGCCATCGCATGATCGCTGCCGGCTGCCGGTCTCGGGCGGGAACGGAGTTCACATCCACTTCCAGGTCTGCCGATAGCGTGCGCAGGCCAAGGGGGAGAGTCAGGTCTAAACACTTGATATATTTTTAAGATAAATTCAAGTTTCATTTCACTTCGAATAGCTTCGTTTGAACATTAAGACACGCACACTTAATACATTTGTCTGAAATGTTAAATTTCGGCACATAAATGAGGGGTTCATTCCATGTTGCGGCGCACTCTGTATGGAGAGCATGCAAAAAATCATGGGCCCCAACACTCTCGAATTCTTGCATTTGTTCATTTAAATGGACAGCAAATCCTGCACTGGAAAAGCCTACTCATGCTCAATAATGCCTCAATAATCTCTGTTAAAATAGTGACACAAAACATTTCATCGAAGCACACTAAGTATTCATACACCTGTATTTATAATGTAGCTCCAGTGTTAAAATTTCAGGCTCCTTATGACCTACCTGAATTAGAAGTTTGTAAACATCCTTCTGGAGAAGTTCTGTAGTTTGCAGAAGAGTAATAGCTCCACTTGTGCTATTTATGTCAAAAGATCCATCATTTCCTATTTATAAATTGCAAGGCATTGATAAATGTGAACAGTACTCACATAATACTTATATTTTGCAAGCCCTGTTTTACCTAGCTGATGACATAAATTGAAATTTAATCTGATTGCCTCCCTCAGAGCCTTCGAGTGTGACATTTAATCAAGGGCATTTCACTTTCAGCAGCAAGAAAGCTGCTTGTTCCACCTGCACACAATCTGTTCAGGGAGTCACTCATTCCACAATTCAATGCTTTTATTTCTCTTTTTCTGGCTAAACCATGAGGGGTGAAAAAAGAGACTGAGTAAGAAGGGAAGTTGCGGCCAAGCCGTGAGGTTGATTGAATAGCTGAGGACCTAATGCAAGCCCCTGATTTGGACGTTCACAGGGATTGAGTGTTTAACCAATGCATTTACCATTTGAGGACCCAGGACTAGGAATCATGGCTCAGACCAAGTGGGCAATTCCATACCCTCCAAATTATTACCCTCCATTTATTTAGTCACTTTCACAGGCTTAACAGGCCTGCCCATCCAACCTAAAGGTTGGCGGGCAGGCAAAGAGGCCAGGCGGCCTTCGGATAATGCACGAAACCTCATCCACGGGCGGGATGAGGTTTCATGTAAGATTTTAAATTTCACGAAAATTTTTTAATAAAAGTGATGGACATGTCCCATCTCATGTGACAGTTTCACATGAGGGAACACGTCCTTAAATTTTTTTCTGTCTTTAATTAGGTTTTTAAAAGTAACACTTTGCAGCGCTTTGCCTCAGGGAGATCTGTGCGCTCTCTCACGAGCATGCTTGAAAGAGCGCACTCCCGGCTCAGGGAGTACCCACCCCCGCAGCCCACAAACCCGCACAGGGAGCGCATAGTGCTTCTGGGTGGACGTCATGCTGGGCAGGCCTTAATTGGTAAAACAGTGGCGCCCCCCCACCCCCCCGACTGGGGGCACCATTCGGGGACCCGCCCGCTCGTGCCCGCTCCCGCACAACCCCCGCCCAATGGGGGGAAAATACTGCCCCTGGAGTGGAACTGTGACCCAGCACCTTGTGACTCAGAGACCAAAGTGCTACCAGCTGATGTTCTTTTTTTAAAAAAAGGATTATGTTAAAATATAAGGAGAAATTAGAGAAAAAATGGGATGGAGAGATCAGAAAAGGAAGGGAAAAGAAGAGAAATACAAATAGAAAGAAGTAGCAAGAATCTTTCACACAACACTGGAGCTTGAATGCCTGCTCCAATTTCACTGGAGTATGTTAATGAATGTTGCATTTATTACTCATTAATACTGTTGTATTATTGATGAAATCAGAGCTCCATGCATTCATTAAACACACGCCCACATGCTCGCTGATCTCCCACTGCTGCACTCTTTACTTAACTATTGGTTGAATTCCATAAAATGTTTTCACCATTCACCAACGCAAGACCTGCTCACAGGCAGTTCCAGTCTAACCTGCTACTGATTTAATAACAAACAGAACTTTGCTGGTCTGGTGGTGGGTGGAGATCAGATTTCACGTCCAGGAATATCACAACTGTGACAAGTAAAATGTGGGCCACTGCTACAGTTCATTGCTGAGATTCCATCACATAGATCAGGGACACCCCAGATTTATGTCTTCATGGGCCACACAGGTGAGCATCATGGAGCGTTGGCTGGCCATTTATAAGGGAAAATTCAGCACAGCCAAATTTCTGGAGTGAACATCACTAGGTAGGAACACAAGAGCAAGATAGGGAGATAACACAATAATTATGATTCTTCAACTCCTACTTCACTGAAATCAGCCCCTAATACCTAGATTCAGGTTTCTGTTTAAGTTTCAAATATCTCAGCTTGCTGTTATCACAGAGTTTGGTGTTCAGGCTTAGGATTTAAGCATCAATAAGACAAAAGTACCAACAGTACTTCCCAAGCACCCAAACCCACAAAGTTCAAACAGGATAAATCAGTAATTAAAAAATATAAGCGTCAATAAGACTAAGCTGTCTAGGTTTGAATGGCCAGGTTACTAGGGCTTGGGGCCCACATAGCCTGCAGTTCAAACATATCTTAAATAGGCATTAGTATCTCTCATATGCCCAGTGAACATTTGTCATATTCTTAACTTTTAAAATATTAAGTTTACTCAGCGTGGAATTTTTGGAACTGACTTTTCTTTTAAAATGGACAATATGTGTTGCAAAAGATGGCCACCTAAGGTCACCTGACCTGATCTATGAATTTAAAAGCTGCCATCCTGTCTTACAAGGACATATGGATACATTCCAAACCAAGAGGTGTCAACCACCCATACCCTGAGATCATCCAAAAAAAAATTGCTGAATTGAATGGGTCTTTCTGAAACAAAGACAGTGATTGTCTCAAGGCCCCTCAGGGTGCATATCTTCAAGTAATAAACCAGGTTGTGGCTAATCAACCTAAGACCAACACCAAATTCAGAAAAGGTAACTGTGAGAAGCCACGTGGTAGGAGCCATATTGGTCTCCCTTTTAATCTTTAAATGCTGTCTGCAGAAAGACAGTAGCAGCAGCAGAAAGGGCAGCAACAATCTATGCCTTAAGAACTGGAGACTGTAACATCACAGGGTCTCCGAAGCGGTTCCTTTTCAGACCTACCAACACAGCAAACTGACCTCCTGGTATGAGACTGCGAGCAACTAACTTTGTAACCTGCAGAAAGTCCATCTCTTCAGGACAATCCCGAAAACCACTTTGGCACATGACTCTGGCTGTCGAACTTATCTAAACTGCACTTCAGGAATGAAGATATCTTTTCCATCAGGCCTGCAATGCATGTTTTTATAAACCTGGACAATCACGTGTATTATGAACAATTCCTTTTGTTTATAACATGTACTATTCTATTCAACTGTATTTTCCTTGAGTGTGTTTATGTGTGTGACTGTGAGAGTGCTGTAGTGTTAGATTTTGGGGTGAGCACGTGAATAAATGATCCTCTTTATTCAAACTCATGTAAAGCTTGCTGCTGGTTGTTCAAATTGTCCACACACTGCGGGGTCGAGAAACACACACATCTTCCTTTCAAAAGCTTACTGATTATGGACAGTAGGGAAGGAAACGGATTCAGTAGTTCTCTCTCACCCTGTCCATAACAGGTCACTTTCATTGTGTAATTTTACTTACCATGTGTAATCGTGTAATGGATTGGATTGGGATTCCCAAGATCTCCATCATACGCCATCACGCTAAATATTTCTGAACCCTGAAAAGGAAGTAAAAATGCAGTTTGTATGAAGCTTCAATTTCTTATTTCTTTATCCTGTAAGTTTTGATTATTTCATTCAATTTAATTTCTGTGGATTTCCTGCCCACCTTGTCCATGTCACTAAATATCAGCCACATGGGCAGGATCTTTAGGACGTGTAAAGTGACGCGGAACTCCCGACGTTGCCCTGCGTCATTTCAATCCTCAGGTCGGCAGGGGCTCAGCTGAGTCAGCTTTGTGCCCACTGACCTGTCAACGGCCTATTGAGGCCACTAATAAAACAATTTAGGTCATTGACAGGGCTACCCATCATACTCAGGGTTGATGGGCAGGCCAGGAGCCCTGGCGGACTTAAGAAAAAGCATGAAACCTCATCCACGGGCGAGATGAGGTTTCATGGGTTTTTTAAAAATATTTAATAAAGGTTTGAGTTAAAGTGACGGACATGTCCCAACTCAAGTGACCGTGTCACATGAGGGGACATGTCAGGGAAATTTTTTAAACATTTACCTTCAAAGTTTTAATTCTGAGCCGATCTTCCTGAGCATTTAGCCTCAGGGTGATCAGTGCACTCTTTCGGCTGAGGGAATCCCCACCACCCCCCCCCGCCTGCACAGGGAGTGCATAGCGCTTTCTGGCGGACGTCACACTGGGTGGGTCTTAATTGGCCCGCCCACTTAAAATGGCGGCGCGCCCCCGATTGGTGGTGCCGATCAGAGGCATGCCTGCCCACGCCCGCTCCTGCACTTCCCCCTCAACGGGGGGAAAATTCTTCCCCATGGAGTATTGTCTAGAAATGCTACTCTCCTTTCGGCACCTGTTAACAATGGCACTCACAGGTACAAACTTATATCCTCCTGCCATAGTTCTGTCCACAAGCCATAGCTAGCACACCATCCTAAGCATCGATCTTTTCCAAGTCTATGACTATTTCCCTTTAAACTTTGTATGAAGCAGAGCCAATAAATTCCTCTACAGAGTTGTTGCTAGGTTATCTATTGTTTGCACTTCTTTGAATTAAGCTTTATAAAACAGCAGAAAATTTGACTTGCCACTTTTTGATCTGCCACTTAACCAAAACAACCATGTAGATGTTAGCCACAGCTCAACAATAGCAGTGTCACCTCTGGAGCAGAAGGTTGCGGGTTCAGGTCTGACTTTAGGGGCTTAAGTATAATCTATCCTGATGCCTCAACATAGTACTTAGGGGGTGTTGACTTTCAGATGAGATGTTAAACCAAAGCCTGCCCACTGGTGCAGGGGCTACATCTATCTGAAAGACAAATTAGAGGAAAGAGCAATAAGGGACAGAAGTAATAATATTCTGGGACTAGCTTTTCCTGGGAGACACATATGCAGCTACAGCAGTAAAGCCACTATTCAGCAGCATTACTGCTGTAATGTTGAGGGATTCTTGTGTTCCACAGTGTTTGAAGCAAAAACTTAAAAATGGCTATGGCAGATGTCACAGAAAGCTTGAAACATGTGTTACTCCATGGGGGAGAATTTTCTCCCCATCGGGTGGGCCGGTCAGGAGCGGGTGTGGGCAGGCGCAGAGCCAATCACCGCCCGTGGTCGGTTGCACGCTGCCATTTTATGTGGGCAGGCCAATTAAGGCCCACCCAGCGTGGCGCACACCCGGAAGTGCTGAGCGCTACCTGTGTGGGCGGGGGGAGGAGGGAGAGTCGGAGTCTGCGATCTTTCGCGCATGTGCGAGAAAGAGCGCAGAAATCTCCCTGAGGCACAGAGCTGTTTCAGGAAGATTAATTTCATAATGAAAAAAAGAAAAAAGAAAATTATTCAGACATGTCCCCTCATGTGACAGTGTCTCATGAGCTGGGGCATGTTTATGAATGTTCATGAAAATTTTTATTGAATTATTAAAACCTTCATGAAACCTCATCCCGCCCGTGGATGAGGTTTCATGAGAAATGTGAAGGCCGCCTGGGCTCTTCGCCTGCCCCCCAACCTTAAGGTTAGATGGGCAGCCCTGTTCAATTGGTTAATTAGATTTCTAATGGCCTTAACAGGCCTTTGACATTTCGGCGAGCACACAGCCGACTCCGGTGCGCACCCGCCGATCTAAAGATTGGAATGACACGCGGTGACTTCGGGACGCACGCCCAACATCACCGCGCGTCATTTTACATGTCAGCATGTGGGGCCCGCCCCCGCTCGCCAACCAGAAGATTTTGTCCCATGTGTTTGGATAAACTCTAGTTATTTATTACTGTGTATTCTTAATTATTCACTTCAATTCACTCTGTTTCTCATGAACCTGTGAGAATGCAGAAAATGGCTGTTATCTGATGCACGTGCATGGTTTGGTGATTGCATAGGAACAGGAGGAGGCCAATCAGCCCCTGAAATTTATTCCACCATTCAATTAGGTCATGGCAGATCTGTATTTTATCTCTTATCTAAGCAATTTGGTCTCATGACCCTTAATACCCTTGCCTAACAAAAATCGATCAATCTCCATTTTTGAAGTTTTGAATTGGCCTAGATTCATCAGTTTTTTGGAGAAGTTTTATGTTCCTTTTGTCGAGTCGCTTTGTTCAGCGAACACGGTTGCACGCCTACCTACTGGTGAGTGAGTTGGTAAACAATATACTGCAGACGCAGAGACCAATCTAAGATGAAGCACATGCTGTTTATTAACACAAGTAACAGAGCACTAACACAATGTGTGCTTCTCCAACCAGACCCTATTCTAAACTACTGATTATCGTTGTAGCCCACGCTACATAACAATTGGATAATACAGTCACGTGGTCAATCTGCTCACATTCTCTTAAAGGTGCATTGCACCTCAAATTACCACAAGAAGAGAGTTTCATATTTCCACCGCTAATTGCCCCCAAGTCATGAAAGTAATTATTGATTGGTAAATTCCTGTCACTTGATCCTCAGTTGAAGCTGAACTTTGTCTTACCTAGGCTTTGCATTCTTTATACAAGTAAATCAGCCATCTCAACGGAGACCTGACCATGTGACTGTCAAATGTATTGATATCCACTTACAATAATGAATATGCGATGGATCACAATCCGCTACTTACGGGCTCTGTGTTTTCATACACATATCCAAAATACGGTGTGCCAGAAAATACGGGAGGGGTGTCCTGCATATCCATAACATTGATCGTAACAGTGGTTGTAGAAGAGCAAATTTGATACTTTCCTCTCAGCTTCCCGCCTCCATCCTAAGATAAACGTAAAACCAAATTTTAGCATTTCTTATAGAAACAGCAGACTCAATCAACATGTTTCCCCCTCCCCTTCCCAAAATATGTGCTGTAAAACTGTCAATTTACCTTGGCTATAACAGTAACAAAATGAGCCCTGGACTTCTCAAAATCCAGAGTTGCACCTGGCTTTATTCGAAGGTCCCCATTGTATCGATCCATTGAAAATTTGCTTTTACCCATATTCTGGAAGAGATGAAGCAGAAGGAGCATCAAATCAGGGATGAACAATATTCTTTCATGGGGTGTGGGCATCTCTGACAAGGTCAGCATTTGTTGCTTATTCCTAGTGCCCTTGAACTGAATAGCTAGCTGGGCCATCTCAGAGGGTAGTTAAGCGTCAACCACATTACTGTGGGTCTGGAGTTACATGTAGGCCAGACCAGGTAAGGATGGCAGGTTTCCTTCCCTAAAGGGCATTAGAGAACCAGATGAGTTTTCACAACAAAAAGTGATAGTTTCATGGTCACCATTACTGATTATAATTCCTGATTTTATTAATTAAATATAGTTGCTATGCTGGGATTTGAACCCATGCACCCAGAGCAATATCCTAGGCCTCTGAATTACTAGTCTAATAACATTACCACAATCTCGTTCTAAGATGTCAAACAAAATCTAAACAGGAAAAGTCTACTCAGTGATGAAGCAGAAAGTGATTTTTTAAATGAAAAATCTAAGTTCTTACTTAAAAATTTAAAAATAGATAACTATAATTACTCTTAAAAGATTGGGGTAAACAGAAGAGTAATTTTAATGTTTGCCAGTAGTATAAGATTAGCCACCTATTACACATCTCTTCTAAGTTTACTTTTCACTGTAGTCAACAGAAGATCCCACATTTACATTATCGGCAAAAATTAAAATAACTCCCAGCCTTCTCTAGTCACCAGCACATGGAAAGTGTTTCATTTATAACCCTGAACCTTATGGCCTGGGAGGAAAATCTGATTTAACCACTCAGTAATTTCCCTTGCTTTACGATCATCTGTGGATGGGTCCTTACATTCCTTTAAATCTTCTCATACTCCAACTAAATTGGATTAATTTGCTGCCAAATTAGGTGACTTAATCCTTTCCCTTCAGATGTCCAGGGTGGATTAGGCTGTCCCTATAATAAGTGGTAATTATATCTATAGATTATTCCAAAACGAAAAGAGCACAATCTTTGGATGACTCACTGAGCATGACAAATGGTGTGGTCCTGAGTCATATTGACTAGGAAGTCTCAGTTTCTATCTTTGTTTAGTGCTGATCTCAGTTGGAGCAGTGACTGGGTGCTCCAACTGGCCTCAGTATCTCTGAGTGGGGTATAGGAAAAATTCAGCCAGGGTTTCTTTTTATATGCGACTGACGGTTCGGGATAGTGTTGAACTCAGTTATCATGGTCAAACCCCTCTTGAATCAGAGACACCTACTATCCAAGCTTGTTTGTGAAGAATCTGAAGGAATTATTAATAGGCTGTCCAATTATTACATAGAATATGGGTATGATGCAGGGTTACAAACATAACGTAGCTCAAGACAACTTTGTTAGAGCCATTACCATGTGTACATATTTCAGTATCTGACTGCTTTACTACACAATTAGCCTGTCTGAATGTCTGTTGCTCTCCCTAAAGAAGCTCTGAATATTTCCACAGCCTAAATGTGCCCTTTTGAATTCCCACAGCTATCGATTGCTATGTCAAGTCACAATATCATAACTACAAAAACATAAATGTGATCTCTTTAGCTCTATTTTGCTAAATCATGGTATTTATGTGTAAAAGGGTTGCATTCACTCTTTGATTTATTTTGTGAGCAGTGTGAGGATGTTTTCATAATAAGTCAAAAATTGTGCATCAGATAAAGAATACCTGTAGAAAGTAGGTGACACTGCCTCCAGATCCATTGTCTTTGTCTACTGCATGCACCTTGAATATGCTGGTACCTGAAGGTGTGTTCTAGCAGACCCCAGTCCAAGAAAGAAAATATTAGTCAACAGAAGCTTTGCATTGAATATTTTTCAATTTGCAATTAATCAATTAGGGAAATTACAGGGCTTAAAAAAAACCTACCTCAGGCACAGTAATGACATAGGGTGTATTAATGAATTGCGGGCTCTCATCATTGGCATCTGTTACAAGTATTCGAACCTTTTCAACAACCTGTAATCACAAAAGGCTTACTAACTATAATTCTTCACTGAAAAGATTTTGCAGACCTGTATACATGTTACCCAAAATCCCATTTAGAAAGCATCACAGAAGAAAATCATAACATGAATTCTCTGCATCACAGATGCTAAAAGCAATAATTGGTGAAAATATTTTCCCTTGAGAATAATTTTGACGGGAAGCCCTCTGGTGATGACACTGAAACAGAATGCCCACCCTGAATGTATCCGAATTGTTTTGTTCTGTGTAATAACACTATATTACATTGTTCTCAGCTAAGAATCCTCAGTACAAAGCAGGTACGTCTAGATGAAATAGAACTATACTGCAGAAGGATTTCTCAAATCGGCTCATAAACTGAACGTATTTGAATGATTTTGATAACCCGAGTTTCTGTACTGGCTAGTTCCTAGCTATGGTCTTTCAAAGAAGCTGTAATAAACCACAACATTGCTCCTAACCAATTTTAAATGTCACAAATCATTGAGACTCCTGCCCAAAGCCATATCATTAAGAAATATGTAGCCACTGTGCTGTTAAAATGCTTTTATTTTTGCTTGGTAAAGGATATTGCAGACTCCGTGTTTCAAAATGGTTGCTATTTTGTTTTTGGTTTGCTTGTAAGAGTATTATCCTCTTCCAGTGCTTACGTATGTGCCATCCATCTGTGCAAACTAGGAAGATTAGAATCCAGAAAGCCAGCAGTGGAAAAGCCTCTGATGAGATTACTGAGACCCTGTATTTAATACAGACTGCTGCCTTTTCAAACCACGTGATTGGGTGACAGAAATTGTTAACTGTTTCTCTGGCTTAAACACCTGTTAAACATAGTTTTGCCTCATCCCCACTCCAGCTGCTTCCTGAGCACCTGTACCTCCTCTTACACAATGTCCACTTCAACATCCCCTTCCCCATGCACTTAACATTCTCTTTTGGCCTCACTCTCACAGTAAAATAGAGAGATATGGCAGAAAATGGAAATCATTTCCTAGCATTCTGTAGCTTTCCTATGGGTGAAAGGCAATGAGAGAGCGACTGCCAAGATAGAGGCCCTGATATGAAGCAGATGGTTGGATGTAGATAAGAACAGAAAGTGCTGGAAAAGCTCAGCAGGTCTGGCAGCATCTGTGGAGGGTGAAACAGAGTTAATGTTTCGAGTCTGTATGACTCTTCTTCAGACCTGAAGAGTCATATGGACTCAAAATGTTAACTCTGTTTCACCCTCCACAGATGCTGCCAGACCTGCTGAGCTTTTCCAGCACTTTCTGTTTTCATATCAGATTTCTAGCATCCGCAGTATTTTGCATTTATTTTAGGGTTGGATGCGGATATTGAGTTGGAGATAGGACTTCAGGTGGCTATGGAGTTGTGTATGCAGGGACTGAAGCAATCACATTTAAGACGAGCTGAATATTAAAAGAGGAAATGAAAAGCACTGGGATCTGTTAAAATAAATATTTGGCCATCAACAGCTTCATTCAGCTGAGGGTTACCTGCTGACAATTGCTTTTGGTAATGTTTCAATGAAAAAACGCCATATCTGCAGCTATTAGGATCCTCATTTAAAATTATTTTACTCGCTGTATGGACAATGTCTCGGACCAAAGCTTAAGTACAAGATTCTTTGTAATGTCTAAAGAAGTCTTACTTTATTCACACTGTCAGAAATACTGACTAGTACTTCAACCTCACCTTCTTCCTGCAAAGTAAAAGAAACACATTTACATATTATTGAATAAAAAATAATGGTTGATCTTCCAAATGCACCTTCTCAGGATGGAACCTCAACCAGCAGGACCATACTTTTGGGATATCACCCCCTTGATATGAAGACCGTATCCGTGATCTTGAAACAGGTGTTTCTGTTTGGGATTGTGCATTCTGTTATGACCAGGTGAGAAGGGGTGAACTGGCTCCCCTCTATTCAACCTCCTTGGTTGGTCACACCAAAGCTTTTAAGTTTTTTTTTTGTGAGGATATGCCTTTTCCGAATCCAGATGTATTTAACTATTTAAGCTGTGAGCAATAAGGAACCAATCAAACAAGGCTTTCTTGAGTCAAAGAAAGAGCAAATTTATTCATCACTAAACCCGAGGGAAAAAAGTAATAAAAATGGAAGTTAGGGTCCAATAAAAACAGTTAAAAAAATGTCTGTGACGTGTAGGTTTTTAAACAGTGTGGCCGATTTGGATTAGCTGGTATCATGGATGCGGTCAGATGTAAGAGGTATTGCAATTATTACGAGACCTCGGTTCGCTGGTAGATTTCTAGTAAAGTTGGCTTCCCAACCAGGGAGGGAGAGAACCACTTTCAGCCTGTCACTTCTGTTGAAGTCTTTTTTGACACCTCTCTGCAGCAGATGAAGGCCTGGCCTGAAACGCTTCACCCACTGCACACACCCACACACACACACAGGCACGAACACACACACAAGACACACAAAACATGGATTTTAAGGATGGGATAAAACAGTTCAATAATACCAATCCGGAGTGCAGGATTTGATGGGTTGATTTTGATCGATGTCTTGATGTGAGTGTCTGTTGCTATCACAGTTGAATAGCTGGCATTATGTGTGCCAGCTAAGAGATGTGGGTTTTAGGCTTGTAGCAGTGCTAATTGTGTGAGGATGTATTGGAGCATATGACTTCAGATTGATAGAGCTTTCTGGTAGCTGAGTGATGGGGATGTGGTGATTTGAGCAATGTTTAATTGAGACAAGTAGTGCAGTTGGTAAAAAAAAAATGGCATTTGCAGATGCATCCATTGACCTTGCCTGCTGGTGTGAGTTTATTAAACTTCTTGAAGTACTTCATTCAGGTCCTGGGGCTCGACTCCTGGCACTGGTCTGGATGAATATCTGGGCTGCCTCTCTCCTCCTTTCCACCTCCACCAAGGCCTCTAGTGCAGCATTTGGAAACCTTAAAAGTCGGTGTCTCCCATGTTGTACCATTCTTCAATGTTTACCAGATCAGAGTCAATACTTGAATGATTGCCAGCACTTACACTAGCCACAATGAACTCTGCTTTAAGAAGTGCAAGCCAGTTTTAAGAGGTGCTAGCCACTCAGGATATTTGCCTCCTGCTGATGCATCCCAACAACAGCACAGCTGGCACAGGCTGGACACTGAAATCATTGAAATGAGTAGGCGTCATTACAGCATTGCAATCAATGGGCAGGGGGTAATTTCATATCCTGATCCCCATGCCCATCTTCTGAGCTATTGAATTTAACCCCTTCAGCAAGTGGTGTTTTTGTTAGTTGGAGGTGAGGGCTGTACACACTGATACTCTGACCCAGGCTCCCATCCAGTGAGGCCCTGCCCTGGGAGCACAACATTTACCATTATTATCATTTTAAAAGGAATTGGATAAGTATATTAAAAAGAGCATTGGAGAGTATGGAAAAAGGACAGGCCAACGGAATTCAAGTAGAACATTGTCAAAAAGCTAGCAACAGCACAGATGCGATGGGCTGAATAGTCTCCTTCTATGTTGCAATTTCTACGAATCCTTGAATCTATGATAACAATCAGTGTCTACCAGCATTAAAGTGAAACATTTGATCATAAAACAAAACAGCAAAAGGCCTCACCTCTCTGTCCAGCTCCTCCACCAAAGTGACATTTCCTGTTTGTGGTTCCACTGCAAAATAGCGTTTTGCTCCAGGTTCAAAGGTCATGTCATAAGTGACTGCATTTCCCTCTGGGTCTGTGCCATTTAAAGTGTACAGATGTGATCCTAGGGAAAAGGTAGAGTTTATTCCAGCAGAAAAATATTTTGGACCTCAATTTCCAATTGGGGTGTGTTAATTCAGAGTTAAGTTTTAGTCCTTTGTTTAACATGTGTGAAGGAACAAATGTGTTTAGCCAGTGCACTTGATAGGGTTCAGTGTGTTATAGATAATGAGAAGCCAATAATAATACACCTACAACAAAGTGGTTGACTTTAAGGCACTTTGTAAAATAATTGCAAGGTGAGGCAAATGGGAGTTGCAAAATTGACCGTGTAGTGTTACATTCATAACTGTAACCCATACTCCCATTTTGGAAGCTTCCATGGAGTCCCATGATGTTATCTTAAAAATAATGCACTGTGCAACAATGCAGCTAAGCAGCATGCAAATTTGCATGCAGCACCCTCCATTATCTGAAGCAGGTACCAGCTAGGTGTCATGCCCTGTAAAGGCATATGTCATATTCGGAGCTTTAAACATGGACTGTATTCAGTATAAAATTTTCTGGGACTGTCTCCTCTTTTAAAAATGGACATTAAAAGGCTGGTAAGGTGGCTGCTGAGGATCAGATGACTTTTGCAATTTCTGCACAGACTCAGAAGAAACCTCTGGAAAGTTCCTAATTGAATGACCATGGGTGGAGCACATCCCTTGATGGACATACCAAGATGAAAACCAAGATGAATCCACACATCCTATTGTTGTGGACTTATCCAAAACTCAACATCAATGGACTCCCAGACCCAATGTCTCTGAGCTTGATACTTACAAAGTGAGCTGGAGAAATCAGTTCATAATAAGTCGGTGTGAATGGCCACCTCCCATTCCCCATTGTGTAGCAATGCTTTCTAGCTTCAAATCATTCCAGGTGCACAGTAAAAGTATTGATCATGTTGTCACATTACTGAAACTGACTACAGATAACAAACCTTATTGCCCAAGAACAGGGACAAAGCAGTCAGTCTGCAAACAACACAACAAGAAAAAGCAATAGCCACAAAGGCAGCAACACCTATGCCTTAAGATTGGACACTGCAAGGTCTCCAAGACCGTTCCTTTTCAAGTCCGCCAATGCAGAAAACTGCCCCTAGTAATAAGACTAAAAGCAACTTTGTGACCTGCTGTAAATCCACCTATTCAGGGGAATCCTGCAATGACTTTGATGTATGACTTTAGTTATTAAATTCACCTAGCCACACTTCAAGATTGGAAAAGAATTCCTTCTTCACCAGGCCTGCACCCACATGAGCCAATCACGTGACTTACAAATTATTCCTTTGTTATAACTTGTTGAAGTGCACTATCCTCTTTAACTGTATTTCTCCTCGAGTGCGTGTGTATGTGAGAGTGGTGATTGAGTGGTGATTGGCATTAGACGTTCAGGGTGAATGTGTGAATAAATAATCCTCTTTATTTAAATGCTTGAAAAGTGTGCTGCTGGTTATCAAAAGTGACCGTACACTCAAGGGTTAAGAAACACACACAGCTTCCTTTCCAAAAAAACACACGGATTATGCACAGTAAGGGAAAGGAACAGGGGTTTCAGTTCTCTCTCAGCCCTGTCCAGAACAGAATTGGAAGCTGCATTCGGGATCTGAGCCAACAGAAATAAACAAGCTGAAGCTGACATTCAGAGAGTAAATTGGAAGCAAAAAGGAAGAGCCCAATTGCTGAAATTGTTTATTTAAGAAAAGGGAACTACAGCAGTAGGCTTCATCTGTATTAACACTAGAAAATAGAATATCTGAATTTAATGTGGAATCATTTATAGAACAGGAGCAACCTTAATAATTGAACAGCAGCAGCTGACCAGGTGGAACCTGGTGTGAGAACAAGGGCAAGAAGGCCTGAGGTGCTAAAAATGCTGGCTGAGCATTTCTCCTTCGCCCCAGGACTGGAACAGGCAGAAGATATAGAACCTGAAACAGACCAGGTTACCTTAGCAAACGTTTGTTTGGAAGAGAAGAGGCTCGGCTTAGAGGGCAGAATTTTGCCCTCGGCATGCGGGGGCGGACCCGCCACACCGACGCATAAAATGATGCGCGATGACGTCGGGTGTGCATCCCGACATCATCGTGCGTCATCTCAATATTTTGTTCGGCAGGCGCGCACCAGAGGCAGTTGCACGCCCATGGAAATGTCAACAGCCTATAAAGAACGCTGCCCGTCCAAACTTAAGGTTGTCGGGCAGGCGAAGAGCCCGAGCTGCCTTCGTGTTTTTCAGGAAATCTCATCCACGGGCGGGATGAGGTTTCCTGAAGCTTTTATAAACTAAATAAATACATTTTTTAAACTTCACAAACATGTCCCAGTTCATGTGACACTGTCACATGAGGGGACATGTTTAAAAAAATTTTTACTTTATTTATTAAAAAGTATTATAATCCATTCAATCTCCCTGAGGCAGATCCGTGCCTCAGGGAGATTGCTGCGCTCTTTCGCGCACATGCACGAAAGAGCGCAGGCCCCGACTCTCCTCCTTCCCCCACCTGCAGAGGTAGCTACTGGCCACGCGTTATGCTAGGCAGGCCTTAATTGGCCCACCCGCATAAAATGGCGACGCACAGCCGATTGTGGGCAGTGATCATCTCCGCGCCCGCCCTAGCCCAGCCTGCCCGCCATAGGGAAAATTCTCCCCAGAGTTTCAGGCAAGAAAGGAGAAATGGGAAAGGTAGGAGAGAAGGGAAAAAGGAGGAATAAGAGAGAGAATTCTGGGAGAAAGAGATAAAGAGAGAGAGAGAGAGAGAATGAGAAGGACAAAATTCCAGCAGAAAAAGCTTGAGAAGGAATTGCAAGCACAAAGGGACACTGAAATGAGACAGATTGAATTGGCTAGGGGAAAATGGTCTTCATGTAGTGGAGAAACAGTTGGCAATTCAAATGACTCTGGTAAGCTTTGATTTCTCAATTAGTACCAAAATTTGATGAAAATATCACAGAAGCATTCTTCATAGCTTCTGACAAGCTTGCAGATAGATTAAAGTGGCCTGGAGAAATTTGGACTCTCTTGTGCAGGGCCAGTTAACAGGTAAAGCCCACAGGGTTTATTCACTGTTGCCCACAGGGAGCTTGTCAAACTACAAGAAAATCAAAAATGCTATCCTGACTGCTAATGAGTTAGTGCTGGAAGCATACTGCAAGAAATATCAGCTCTTGCAGAAAGCCCACTCAAACTTTTCTCTAATTCGGAAGCATTAAACAACCATTTGACAGATGGATGCAAGCACTCAAAATTTACCATACTTACGAAGGTTTAAGAGAAGTAATTCTGTTAGGGGAGTTCAAAAAACTACCTCCCATACAGCCTTAAAACGAACATAGAAAACCAAAGTGTTTCAAAAGCCAGAGAAGTAGCCATCGTAGCAGCCCTCAACGAATTAACCCATATACCTTTAACTCGAAATAAATTTGAATCTGGTAACTCTCAAGCTAGGAGGAGATAGGGTGGATGTAGATGGAGCAAGAATGGGCTCAAGAGGAAAGGAGATCAGGGAAGAAAAAAGCATCAGTCCCCAACATTTAAAAGAAGGATCCAGGATGGTAAACCAGCAGGGGCACGCCCAAGTGTGCTTTCAGCGTGGAAAGCCTGGACACAAGGGAGAATTGTTGGCATCCCAAATGACCAACTGGAGGTGCTGCAGACAAGGTAGTGTCTGTAACCATGAGGGTAATAAAACTATGCTCAAATGTAGAAGGGGAGGATGAGGATATCTACCAGAATTTTTATACAGAGGGAAAAATGACTCCTTTTGTACCTCAGGCACCAGGAAAACATATAACCATCCTCATGGTCACTGGTTGCCTCCAAACACTACTAGTAGCAAAAGTGACAGAGATGCCACCCGAAATCAGAACAAATATCACAGTATTAGCAAAAGGGCTTACTGGCAAATGCTTGAAGGCTCCCTTAGTTAAAATTTACCTGCAAAGTAAGTTGGTCACTGGTGTAGTGATGGTCGGGGTTATTCCAAGTTTAGCAAAGCAGGGGTTGACCTTTTGTTGGCCAATGATTTAGCTGGATGTCAGCTCTTGTGCTCAGAGGGCCCGGAGCAGTCCACAGAGACTGGGGAAACTGAGGGGAACCTGCAAAATTCTGCTCAGCTGCAGAGGGCAGAGGAAATCCCTAAAATCCTACAGGGGGCGGTAGGGTCAGTAAAGATTACAGAAGCTAAAGGAAAGCCAATAGAATCTAAAAAGACCAAAATGAAACCAGTAGAGTTTAAAGTGGCCAGGACAGGGCCAGAGGAAAGCAAAGGGGCTAGGATAAAAGTCACAGAAGTTGAAGAGAATGTAACAGGGATATGATTAACAGACTCGTTCTTCCAAGATTTACATAGGGATAAGGAAAGTTCCCAAATAGGCAAGCGGAGAATGAAGGGGACACCTCACTTAGTCAAAGTGCCTTAAGTGAGTGCAGTGGATGCTGGACAGCCATCTGAAGACAGTAGTGTCCTGGAGGACATGGGACAGACTGGAGGGCAGTGGGGGGGTGGGGGGAGGGGGGGGAGAACTCATCCTGAGGTAAAGGAAGAAGGGAAGTTAATATACCCTAAGATGAACAGCACTTGTAAAAACCACAAGGGAGATACAAGCGAAGTCAGTGTGGAATTGCCAACTGGGGAATAAACTGGTCAGGTTCTAAATTGAAAGCTAATTAAACCCAACAATTCAGCTTCAGAATCGAGTAAAGACAAAGTGCAGGAGGAGAACCCAGATGCCTCAAGGGCCTTACATACAGTTTAGCCCCCATTATCACCCTAGAAATAAGGATTATTAATGTGCCAGAGCCTGAACTGTCTAATTCATTGGTTGTGGAAACGGCAGTTATGGCGTTCATGAATTTACAGGCAACACAACTATGCAGCCAGAGAAATTTGCCTTGTCCAAGCCCTAGAACAAAAGGGACATCTCCTCGGCTGCCTGTAAAATTTTATCCCTTCCAGGGCTCCAGGATTGAACTTGAATTTCCACTAACCCCAAAGCTCACCAAAAGTCCCATGTCTGTTGGTATTAAAATTCTAAAGCCCTATTAACGGATGTTAATGAAAATTCAAACCCTCTGGACAACACATAACTGAGATTTGTAAAGGGGGAAAAGGGGTGAAGGGCATTAGATCCCTGGACACAAACCCCCTGTCAATAATTAACAAAGAGAACTGCAGAAACCAGTTCATCATAAGTAGGAGTGAATTGCCACCATCCATTCCCCACTGTGTAGCAATGGCTTTCAACTTTAAATCATTCTAGGTGCACAATAGAAGAATAGACCATGTGGTCACATTACCAAAACTGGCTACAGTTAACGAATCGTAATACCCCAAAACCAGGGAGAAACCAGTCAGTCTACAAACAACACAGCAAGAAACAGCAGCAGCAACAAAAGCAGCAACACCTATGTCTTAAAACTGGACACTGCAACATCGTAAGGTCTCCAAGCCTATTCCTTTTTAAGTCCATCAATACAGAAAATTGACTTCCTGGTAATAAGATTAAAAGCAACTATCTTTGTGACCAGCTGTAAATTCACCTATTTGAGGGAGTCATGACTTTTATGTTTGACTTTGATTATTAAATTCACCTATCTATACTTCAAGAATGGAAAAGAATTCTTTCTCCATCAGGCCTTCACTGAGATGAGCCAAGCACGTGACTTACAAACTATTATGTTTGTAATTTATTGAAGTGCACTATCCTCTTTAACTGTATTTCTCCTCAAGGGTATTTATGCATGAATGATGAGTGAGTGATGTAGCATTAAATTTTTGGATTGAATGTATGAATAAATAATCCTCTTTATTTAAACCCTTGAAAACCACGCTGTTTATTATCGAAATTGACCGTACACTTGGGTTAAGAAATAATCACAGCTTCCTTTTCAAAAAAACACACTGATTATGGACAGCGAGGGAAGGGAACAGGGGTTTCAGGTTTCTCTCAGTCCTGTCTGTAACACAGGACACAGACCTTTGGAGGGTTTTAATTCATTTGAGGAAGGAAGATAATGTGAGTAGCTGACATTCAATAGGGGTAGAGTGGAGATGATGGTTGAGAAATTGTTGAAGTCCATCATTCAGTTATTTCATAATTCTGACTCTATGAGGCCAATAATGGAATGGAAGACATGTCCTGGACATGAACTGGTGAACAAATTATTCATCTCATTGCGTAACATGAGGCAACCTGTCTGTGCGGAAAGTACCAGAGGTGAGGTGAGGAGAAATTTTTATGCAGTGAGTTATGGTGATCTGGAATGCACTGCCCAAAACTGTGGTGGAAGCTTTTTCAATAACTTCCAAAAAGGAAATGGATAATTACTTGAATGGAAAATATTCGCAGAGCTATGGGAAAGGGCAGGAGAGTGGGATTAATCGGATAGCTCTTTCAAAGAGCCAGCACAGCACAAGGGGTTGAGCGGCCTCTTTCTGTGTCTTATCATTCAATGATTCAATGACCATACAAAAATTAGGAATTAGGGGTAGTGGTGGACCACTCGGCCCATCGAGCCTGCTCCACTATTCAATAAGATCATGGCTGATCTGAATGTAACCTCAACCCCACATTCCTGCCTACCCCCAATAACCTCCCACCCACTTGTTAATCAAGAATCTCTCTAGCTCTGCCTTTAAAAATATTCAAAGAATCTGCTTTTGAGGCAGAGAGTTCCAAAGACTCAACTCTCTGAGAGAAAACATTTTTCCTCACCTCTGTCTTAAATGAGCGACCACTTATTTTTAAACAGTGACCTCTAGTTCTAGATTCTCCCACAAGAGGAAACATCCTCTCCACATCCACCCTGTCTAGACCCCTCAGGGTTCAATTAAGTCACCTCTTGCTCTTCTAAATTCCACTGGATGCAAGCCTAACCTGCCCAGCCTTTCCTTACAAGACAACCCAACCATTCCTGGTATTAGTCTAGTAAACCTTCTCTGAACTGTTTCTAATGCATTTACATCTATCTTTAAATAAGGAGACCAGTACTGGACGCAATACTCCAGATGTGGTCTCACCAATGCCCTGTACAACTGAAGCAAACCTCCCTACTTTTGTAATCAATTCCCCTCACAATAATGATAACATTCTATTAGCTTTCCTAATTACCTGCTGTACCTGCATACTAGCCTTTTGTGATTCATACACTAGGATGCCAGATCCCTCTAAACCTCAGAGCTCTGCAATCTCTGACCATTTAGATAATAAGCTTCCTTTTTATTCTTCCTGCCAAAATGAACAATTTCACATTTGCCCACATTATACTGCATTTGCAAGGTCTTTGCCCACTCACTTAATCTATCTCTGTCACTTTGTAGCCTCCTTACATCCCCTTCACAATTTATTTTCCTACCCATCTTTGCGCCATCAGAAAATTTAGCCACCATTCCTTCAGTCCCTTCATCTGAGTCATTTATAAAAATGTAAAAAGTTGAGGCCCCAGCACTGATCCCTGTCGCACACATCACATCCTGCCAACCAGAAAAAGACCCATTTATGCCATCTTTCTGCTTCCTGTGAGTGAACCAATCTTCTATCCATGCCAATATGTTACCCCCTACACCATGAACTTTTATTTCCTGCAATAACCTTTGATGTGGCACTTTAATCAAATGCCTCTTGAAATCTAAGTACAGTACATCCACCAGGAAGAATAAAAAGGAAGCTTATTATCTAAATGGTCGGAGATTGCAGAACTCTGAGATTCAGAGGGACCTGGCATCCTAGTGCATGAATCACAAAAGGTTAGTCTTTATCCAGAGCACATGTGACTCCTTCAAAGAACTCCAATAAATTGGTTAAACATGATTCCCCTTTGACAAAACCATGTTGACTCTGCCAGATTGCCTTGAATTTTTCTAAGTGCCCTGCTATAACATCTTTAGTAATAGCTTCTAATATTTTCCCTATGGCAGATGTTAGGCTAACTGGCCTATAGTTTCCTGCTTTCTGTCTCCATCCCTTTCTGAATGAAGGAGTTATATTTGCTATTTTCCAGTCTAATGGAACATTCCCTGAATCTAGGGAATTTTGGAAAATTAAAACCAGTGCATCGACTAGCCACTTCCTTTCAAGACCTTAGGGTGAAGTCCATCAGGACCTGGGGATTTGTCAGCCTGCAGCCCCAACAATTTGCTCAATACCACTTCCCTGTGATTGTAATTCTCCCGAGTTCCTTCCTCCCTCCTGCTTCCTGATTTATAACTATTTCCGGGATGTTACTTGTGTCCTCTATAGTGAAGCCCAAAGCAAAATATCTGCTTAATTCGTCCGCCATCTCCTTACTTTCCATTCTCAATTCCCCAGAGGCACTCTCTATAGGACCAATGCTCACTCTGTTAACTCTTTTCTTATTTAAACATCTATAGAAACTCTTACTATCCGTCTTTATAATACCAGCTAGCTCTGTCTCATACTCTAATTTTTCATCCTTACTAATCTTTTTGTCATTCTTTGCTGTTCTTTATATTCTTTCCAATCTTCTGACCTGCCACCCGTCTTTGCATAATTATATGCTCTTTCCTTAAGTTTGACACTGTCTTTAACATTTTTAGTCAACCACAGATGGCAGGCCCTCCCCTTAGATTTTTTCTTTCTCATTGGAATGTATATATTCTACGTATTCTGAAATATCCTTTTAAATGTCTGCCACTGAACTTCGATTGACATATCCCTTAACCTCATTTGCCACTTCACTTTAGCCAGCTCTGCTTTCATGCCCTCATAATTGCCCTTATTTAAGTTTAAAATACCAGTCTTGGATACACTCGTTTCTCCCTCAAAATGAATGTAAAATTCAATCATATTATGATCGCTGCTACCTAGGGGTACCTTCACTAGGAGGTTATCAGTTAACCCTATCCTGTTGCTCAATACCAGGGCCTGAATTTTCGGGTTGGCTTGCGGGGGTGGGGCCCACTCGCCAATGCGTAAAATGACGCGCGGTGACATCGGGCGTGCGTCCTGACATCACCGCGCGTCATTCAGATTTTCAGTTCGGAGGGTGCACACCCGAATCGACTGCGCACCAGCCGAACTGTCAAAGACCTATTACGGCCATATAAACATCAATTAAAACACTTAACGGAGCTGCCCGTCCAACCTTAAGGTTGGGGAGCAGGCGAAGCCCAGGCGGCCTTGGCATTTATCATGGAACCTTCATCCCCGGGCGGGATGAGGTTTTATGAAGGTATTTAAAGTTTTATTAAAATTTTTAATAACATTCATAGACGTTTCCCAGCTCATGTGACACTTTCATGTGAGGGAACAGGTCTTGATTTTTTTTTTCTTCTTTACTAAAATTTTCAGGACTTCAACTAATCTCCCTGAGGCAGCTCTGTGCCTCAGGGAGATTTCTGCTCTCTTTTGCGTGTATGCACGAAAGAGCACACTCCCCAACTCAGGCAAACCCCCCCCCCACTTCTGGGTGCACGTCACGCTGGACGGCCCTTAATTGGTCCGCCCACGTAAAATGGCGGCACCCAGCCGATCTGGGGCACCAATCGGCTGTGCACCCGTCCGCGCCCACCCCCGCACAACCCCCCCCCCGACAGGGAGAAAATTCTCCCCCAGGTCTAGTATAACCTGCTCTCTGGTTGGCTCCAGAATGTGCTGTTCTAAGAAACTATCCCCAAAACATTCTATGAACTCTTCATTTACGCTACCTTTGCCCATCTGATTTTTCAAGTCTGTATGCAGATTAAAACCCCATGATTATTGCTGTACCTTTCTGGCAATCTCCCATTATCTCTTTTTTATACTCTATCCCACTGTGCAGTTACAATTAGTGGGCCTGTGCACCACTCCCACAAGTGACTTCTTGTCTTTATCATTCCTCATCTCAACCCAAACTACTTCTACACCCTGGTTTCCTGAACTTAGACCATCCCTCTCCAATGTGCTAACACCATCATTAATTAACAGAGCCACCCTCCACCTTTACCTAACTTCCTGTCCTCCCTAAATGTCATGTACCCTTCAATAGTCAGGTCCCAAACTATGTCATCCTGTAGCCATGTTTCTGTAATGGCTATCAAATTGTATTTATTTATTTCTATTTGGGCTATCAGTTCATCTGTTTTGTTTCGAATGCTACGTGCATTTAAATGCAGAGCCTTTTATTATTTTTGTAGCATCTAGCCTTAACTGCTGATTTACTCTTAGAATTGTACTTTCTGTCCCTCCCTGTCACAGACTGTTTATCATTTCCCATATTAATACCCGTCTCTCTTGCCTGGTCTCTAATCTTTGGTTTACCATATCTTCCCAAATTTGATCCCTTGCCCCTACTATTCAGTTTTAAACCCTAGTTCGGTGGCTGACGAGGACGTTAGCCCCAGAAGGCTTCAGGTGTAGACCATCCCAACGGTATAGATCCCGCTTTCCCCAATACTGGTGCAAGTGCCCCACAAATTGCAACCCACTTCTCCCACACCAGTCTTTGAGCCACACATACATTTCTCTAATCTTATTTGTCCTGTGCCAATTTGCACGTGGCTCAGATAATAATCCAGAAATTATTACCTTTGAGGTTCAGCTTCTTAATTTGGTCCCAGCTTGTCATATTGACTATGCAGAGCCTCCTTCCTCATCCTGCCTATGTCATTGGTAACTACATGGATCACAACCACTGGATCCTCCCACTCCCACTGCAAGTTCCTTTCCAGCCTTGAGCAGATGCCCTGAACCCTGGCATCAGGCAGGCAATAAAGCCATCAGAAGCCTCGCTCTTTGCTACAGAGAACAGTGTCAGTACCCTTTAATATACTGTCCCCTATAACCACTATATTCCTTTTTACTTCCCCCATTTTGACGGCTTCCTGTACCACGGTGCCATGGTCAATTTGCTCATCCACCTTGCAGCCCCCACTCTCATTCAAACAAGCTGAGAGAACCTCAAACCTGTTGGACAATTGCAGAGGTTCTCACTCCTGCATTCCTGCCCTCCTGGTCCCCTTACCTGCCTCACTCACAATCACACCCTCCTGTCCCTGGCCACTGACCAAACCAGAAGACCCTATCCTAAGTGGTGTGACTGCCTCCTGGTATAATGCATCCAGGCAACTTTCTCCATCCCTGATGTGTCACAGTGTCTGCAGCTCAGCCTCCAGCTCAATGACGCTGAACCGAAGTTCCTCAAGCCACAAACACTTACTGTGGATGTGTTTGCCCTGGATCAGTGTTATCCAAGAGCTCCCATATGCTGCAGCCTTGACACATCACCTGTCCTGCCATCCTTAATTTGTTTTGAATAATTACTTAATTATATTAATCACTTATTTAATGTTGTTTTCTGATATATTTGATTAGCTTTACCACTAAATTGTATACTATTTAAACCTTAGGGACAGAATAGACCTTATCTAATTACCAGATTCTCACCAGAAGCTAGCTCCTTTCCCTGTAGTAGAGCAAGAACTAATTTCTATGGGGTGAGAAAGATAGAAATAGGAAACAAACAATTCCTTCTCCAAACTCCCCTCCCACCAAACTCTAAGTCTTCACTCAGTTGGTCAGCTACACTCCATTTGCCAAGGCTGCACTAAAGAACCTTGAATTTATAGTAAACTGAACTGGGGCTACAGTAATCAGATTCAACCAGTTAGCTAATTAACTACTCAGCTCTTACAGAGTGAGTTTACCCTGTCTAAACTGCAAGAAAGAAAGAACTTTGCCGACTTACACAATACTTTCCAGTTACTGCTAATTACAGACTAGATTAGATTTTAAGAGCAAAATTTAAGAGCAAAATTAACACTTAAAACTCCTCCTCACCAAACTCCAAAGTCTCACTCAGTTAGTCAGCTGCACTCCATTTGAAGGGTAGAAAAATCTACTGTGTAGTTGGGCATTGTAATGCACCAAGAGCTCTCCATTCTCCTAGCTGCCATTGAGCAGGAAAAAGTGTGGCTGGACTTGTTCATGATTCAGAGCACCCAAATTTGGTGGGCTGAGGTTTGCATGACTGGTCATATCCCAGATGGATGCTTACCCACTGACAGTACCTTGTGCCTGGGCAATGGAGCAGGAACCCAAACTGATCTGAGAGACCTGCAGCACTGGGATTGGTTGCTGACCTTGGAACCTTCTGGCTGCTGCAAATCAGTGTCCAAAACATGCAAGCCCGTCAATTATAAGAAAAATAAAGTGTAAACATGGTCATCATGAGATCGTACATAAATTCTGTGCTCTAAGCACACTGGAGCTTTCAAACTGAGAGAGTGTGGGCTGATAATCCTGCCACTTACTACCCGAGTGCAACTCTGGCAGTGCCCGTTGAAAATGTGCATGACACTCCCAATGTGGAACCTTTGTTGCCAGCTGTAGGGATCAGAGAATTGGCCACAGAGGTCAGTGCACTCACTCCTGGGGCAGAATTTTACGACAGCCGGATTTTACGTTTACGCTGAAGTCAATGGGGTTTAGAATGTCTCGCCGTCCCCGCCAAAACGGAGCCGTAAAATTCTGCCCCTGATTTCCCAAGGTCTATCATAATATCCAGAAAATTGGGAGTGTTGTTGGTCAGGAATGTTCACATCTGTGTGCAATTCTACATGTCATGCTCTTGTCAATGAAGATCTGTACTGGGAACCAGCTTTACAACATTTACATTTGAGTCTCAAAGAAGTGATTCTAACACATACCTATAGGCGTGTCCTCAGGAATGCTCAACATAGCCATGTTTCCATTGGTGCTGTCTGGCGCATTGTCATAGAAGTAAGGAGCGTAGTCTGCTTGAACTGAGGGGAAATTCAATTCCATGTTAACCATTAGCTTGCACAAGACTTTTAAATCATCAAACAAGATGCAGATGTTAGGGACTCTGGAGGCCACTTAACACCATCTTCTCATTCAAAATGATTATTCTAAATTATTTATAAATACTGTATCAAAATCTAAAGGCTACTGATTTCATTCAAAAGCAACAAGTCCAACAAACAACAAAAGCAATCACATCTCACTAGACTGACATTTTTACAAAATGGAAGGATTTGGCATGATCTGGACATGTGGACGCTAACTGGGAATTTGTTTTAAAAGGTCATAAAGTTCACCTTGGAACTGTAAACAAGTAGGCCTCTTCCAAGAAATGACCTGACCTTTATGGTACTTGAGAAGAGTTGTTTGTTTGTGTTGAACTGCAAAGCATTTTAATTAATGAAAAGTTGGGAAACAAAAAGTCAATCACATGGCAGAGGGAAAAAACTTAAGTTGTGACCCTGCTTGTTTCGAAGGCCGTCTTGTTGGAGAGCAGGCTGAGGAAAGAAAGCTATCTTGACAGGGTCCTTCTCTCTAACTTGCCTAAAATTGTGTGTGGCTATCAACCTGTAGCCAGAGAACCCTCATCTGATTGTAACCAGTCTGCATTTGGACCTGCAAAGCTGAGACAAGTGGTGAAAACATCCAGGCATCCACCAGGACCAGCGGCCTGTCTTCACATGAGAGAAATCCAGGTCGACAGCGTCGAGACCCTGTGGAGTTTGTCCTTTATTTCATAATGCCCATCCTCCAAAACCTATCTCTGCAGAGGGACTCTATCTGTTTGTCCTTTGTTTGTCTGTGTTTGTGTGTGTATGTGTGTGTGCTGGGAGAATTCTTTAGGGAGAGATAGATAGTTATACTTCCTGATTACAGTTGTATATTAACCAGTACTTGCAACTTGTTAAAAGAAGTTTTTTTTTAAATAAATTAATCATTCTGGGTTTTTGAAAGAAGCCTGGTCAGAGTCTCTTTTCTTCTGGGTTCTAGAGGTATAGGTACACAATTGGCCATTTTGGTGAGAAAATTAAACATTTAAATTAATGGTACGACCTGCAGAGTAGTGGGACTTGATAATTTGTGCACTCCTCCCATCCCAGTCATAACACAAGGACAATATGGCGGCAAATGTCTATATATAGAAGCAGTAGCTAACGGAGTCAGTGTAATCACAATTAAACTCATAAATTGTGCCGAATTTGTTATTTTAAATAATTTTTCTTCTAAGTTCTTAGAAATTTATAGCCAAGTATTTACTGACTGAAATGCTGAATGGAGACATAGTAAGGAAACAAAACAAATTGGTGAGATGTCGCAAACTTGCCCAATGGTCAGGCAACATTAAATATGGTCACAAAGTATCCACTAAAAAGTCACCCACAAGCTTCCAAAGGCTAAACCACATTCAGCGTTAAATGTCAAAATAATTAAGTCAAAGAAATTGATACTATTATTCGAAATGAACATTTGCATGGTGCAGTCCCTGATGTAAATGATAATTACACTGAGGATCACAGGGGATTATGCAACTTTGATCATTCTGATTCAGTCTTCATTTTTTATATATATGGATAAGATGTACTTACATAGAGAGATGTATGTCACAGCGAGAAGAATGCATTGGTAGCAAATCTCTACATGCTTCATTATAGAAAAGCAACAGAGTTGATTTTTCTTAAAGTAATATTGATGTTATTCCAGAGGGAGCATTCTGACAGCCCACAGGCAAAAGCTGGCGCAGGACAGAAGGAGCAGTAGCTAAGATTTTAATCTCATGACTCATTGCTCTGAGCAGACTCGAAGCTGCTTTCTTAGATAAATCCTTCATGCAACTGACAACAGATTTAATTCTGCCATTTATGTGATTGGGAATCCTTGCCCTTTCCAAAATAAATCCCCCAAAATGTTTGGGGTCACTACAATAACTTCACCCATTTTGGTAGGATTACAGGACATTGCTGGATTTTCATGATCCATCCTAAAAGCAAGCAATGCAAAATGATGACTAATGGGAATGAGCAATAACAGAAACATTTCTTATTATGTGAAGATTAGGTTTCTTGTTATGACACAGCAGTTGGTAAAGGCTGAGTTGTTTAAGTCCCAGATGGAAACTTGAAACAACTGTCATAAATATTTTAAATTTGTATGTTTGAGATGCAGCTCTAAACTCAGGAATAAGACCACCGAGCCTCAAGAGGTTTTTATATATAAAACTAAATTAAACATTTATTAATTTACAACAAATTAAACACATGCACATGTCTACAAATTACTACTATAATAACTTTTAAATAAATCCCCAAATTAACCGCTCCCAGGTAAACATCCACCAAGGCAACAGTAACCCATAGACTTTAAACAGACACCAGGCAAAGCACATTTGACCGTACGAATTCAAAATGCGGTTCCTTGCAAGTTGGTTTCTTTGCAAACACAGTTGTAGGCTTACAGACTGGTTAGGTCTTAACTGCCTCTGCCTTACACACACAAACTCCTTTCTGTTTATACCTATCTTTCCTTTAAATGTAAATTTTCCATTGTATCACCAGGCTTTTAACGTTACATCTCCTAACAATAATATCCTTTCATTCCACCAATTTTATTAGTAAGCTGAAAAAATAAACACATTGTTTGGTGTCTTCTAGCTAGGTGCAAGACTTTACTCCCACTCTTGAATGCTTTATTCAACAAATGCAAATTTACACTTTACCTTCTACCCTCCTCACGTTTAGCTAATTAACATCTCAAATCGACTATACATCAATCTTCATTGAAAAAGCAAAGACTAAAATAAAATTCCACAAAACCTGTGCATGGAACAAAGTGGAAAATTTGAACACAAAAACACAAATATCTAATGGTCTGAAAATTAATCTCCAAATCAGAACAACTTTTCTTGTAAAAATGGTGCATCTGTGGTCGGGTAGTGATTTTCACTAGATCCATTTTTGGTACCTAAAACAATGCCTGAACACTTCTTGGCAATTTATAGGGGGTTGGTGACCACCTATCTGCCATATTTTAGTACAATGACAACAAAGAATTTGCATTTATATAGCATCTTTCAGATTCTCAAGATGTCCCAAAAGTACTTCACAGCCAAAGAATTGTTTTGAACTATACTCACTGTTGCTTTGCAGGCAAAATGTGGCAGCCAACCTGGGCACAGCAAGGTGTCAGAAACAGCAGGTGAGGAAAATGGCTGGATAATCTGTTGCAGTGATGCTCAACTGAGGGTTAAATGTTGACCAGGACATCAGGCAAACTCCCCTATGCTTCTTTGAATATTGGAAACTTTTATGCTCACCGGAACAAGCAAGTAAGGACTCAGTTTAACATTTCATCAGTATGATGGATCAGACATTCAACTGAGATTTAGTTGAGGTCGAGGTGATGAGGCTCTCACTTCTTGATGGTGATACTCTCAAAGATTTTGTTTTAGAAAACTGCATTGCACTCCATAGAGTGTCACTCAATTTCTTCCAGTTTATAAATTATTTCCATTGGACTTTCTGAACGGTGTGAGACTATTCTAAAATTATTTTCACATTCCGGCGATTAAGAACTGAGAATCCCAGCAGTCAATAAGCCCAATAACACAAAAAAATTTGAATAGCGAAAAGAGAAACCATAATTTATATCAGAATTACAGCAGGATTAGAACAATCAAATGGCCTGGCCAATCTTGTCGGACAGTGTTTTGCATCCCCAGGAGCAATCCTCAAAACAGTTTCTCTCCGGATAAACTAAAATCACGTTGGTTTTCAATGTTTCAAACTAGGAAAAGAAACAAGAAATTATCATATTAGTTCCAATCTTAGTTTCGCCTCCGCTTTATGAATTTCCTCCTATCATTGAGATGTACATGGTAACTTGTGCATTGATGCTGAAGATGTAGGGAAGCTTCTCAATGGCCAGGATCTTTAGGTCGGCGAGTGGGGGCAGGGCCCGCTCGCCAACGCGTAAAATGACGCGGGATGACGTTGGGCGGAACTCCCGACATCACCCCGCGTCATTTCAATTTTCAGGTCAGTGGGGGCGCAGCCAAATCAGCTGTGCACCCGCCAACCTGTCAACGGCCTATTGAGGCCATTTAATAAGTAATTGACATAATTAATGGACTTGCCCGTCCAACCTTAAGGTTGGCGGGCAGGCCAGGAGCCCTGGCAGGCTTCAGAAAAAGCATGAAATCTCATCCACGGGCAGGATGAGGTTTCATGAGGGTTTTAAAAAATTTAATAAATTTAATAAATAATTCACTGCTTAAGTTGGTGGTTGAGGCTGAAACGCTCAACTCATTTAAAAGATCAATGGATCTGCATCTAAAGTGCTGTAACCTGCAAGACTACAGACCAATGGTGCTGGAAAGTGGGATTGAAATGAGCCGCTAGTTTCTTTTTTCTCTTTTTGGCTGACGCATAAAGAATGGCCTCTTTCTGCACTGTAACTTTTCTATGGTTCTAAATGTTAAATCCTTGCTGGGGCACAGTTCCTAAGGCTAGAACCATTCTTCAATACTTTGCCCAAATCACCATTACTCATTAACAAATCATGATGATGAGGTGTATGATCACAAGGAAGCATTGACACCCACAAGTGATCAATCACTTGAAGCAAAAGTCACTTGATTACAGTCAGTGGGGTGCGGAGGGCATTGATTTTCCAGTGAAAGTTAACAGTTGCCTATGTAAACAGGCACTAGTCAAGTAGAAGCATTTCAGCTTGTAAGTATTTTGCTCCTGGAATCCAAGTGCTTTTTTTTGTTCATTCATGGGATGTGGGCCTCGCTGGCTAGGCCAGCATTCATTGCCCACTCCTAATTGCCCTTGAGAAGGAAAACCTGAGGAAGACCTAAAGACCTTTCAATATTTACCCTTTTTAGAAACATGTGTTGCCCTCAATTGATCCTGTTCAGTCACTCAGCACCAGTTGAACAACAAGAACAATGTTTAGATTGCACCTTGGGATGTTATTGGTGCTACATAAATGCAAGTTGTTATTGTTGGGATCTCAGAATTCCACCATTTGCAACTCATACAGAAGTTAAGTGTGACAGGAAATGTCACGTTGACACCTAGTTGGAAATAATGGATGTACTTCATACATTAATTGCTCAGCATTTTTCACTAAACTGCATCAAGTCTAAGTATGTCACATCTGAATATATCAACACCTTCCCTCAACACCCAACCCACTCATCCTCACCTTCTCCAGTGTAATACACTCAGCTAATGATGTCTCACTTGGCTTTTCAAACCCGCATTGCCATTTTAAATCTAAACCTGGATGTTTCTGTCAGGGAACAAGATGACTGAATTTCTCCTGAGAATGAAAACCATCACAATGTGGCAGTGATGGACCTACTGGCTGTAAATGATGCAGGATGTAAGGAAAGAAGAAACCATTAGGTATCATTGTGAATAATACAGTAGTCAGATCTTGCAGTAAACAGCCCTGCAGATTGAATATAAAGGAAACTTTGATTTATACCCAACCTTTGTTGATTTTAAATTGTTCTTTCTATAGCGACAAATGCAGCAGCAACAATTGGTTATGACAGTTACTCAAAACCTCCAAGATAACCTCATAGAGTCTAGCTAAAATCTTTAAAATACTCTTAATTAATTATGGTACAATGTGTCTCATTTTAAATTACCAGAAACACTCTCACTAGTAGTTTGACTTGAAATTGGGTTATGATCAATTAACCATGCAAAACCATCACAATTAAAGGGATTTTATTTTTGCTTTGAGTTCTAAAATGATTCATTTGCATAATATGATGTGTCACGCTAAAGAGAAATCAAATATGCCAATGCTCGTTTTTATTCCACATTATACCAATTTGCTATGCTATCCCTGTAAAGTTTCAGCATAAAGGGTGCAGAAATCCTGCCCACTCAAGAGCTGCAAGCCAATCGGAGGCCAGCAGCTCTCCATTGTCCGCAACGCCTCTGGGAATAGTGGCTGCTGCTGGTAATGCACCAAGGGTGAGGCCTAAGATCGCCGAGGGACCCGGGCCACAGGTGAATGAGGGATGGATGTCGCTGGGAGGGGTTTGCCGGCTGGTGGGGTAGAGGGTGCTTGGAAGAAACGGGCGGGGCGGGGGGCAGGCGGGGTGACCTCTTAGCAGGACCCCCTCCCTTCCTGATGCCGGGTCCCTTGATTGGGCACTGAATGCTTTTAAATGAGGGACATCCTCAAGCAAACCCAGTAGGGTTTATGGTACCTAAAAGGGCTTGCTTGTTGGTCTCCCCACTTGGCGTGTCCCTCTCCTGCTGCTGACTGAATATTAGCGGTGGTGGAAATGAGGCCTTAAGTGGGTATTAATTGCACACTTGAGAGCCTTAATTAGTGTCCGGGGCAAAGGCCATCCATGAGCCTTCCTGCCCCAGATTTAATCAGGTGGAGTCAGGAAGGTGGTGGGATATCCACCCCTCACCCTTCTGCCCTATCAAATGGCAACTCCCCGCCCACTTCTCGTCCCTTGAGGGGGGCATTAAATTCTGCGTATCAGGGCAATGAGAAGGGTTCCCTGGCACAATGCGATAATTTGTAAGTGATTCCTGGGACAATATCAGGATCAGTAATGGGCCTCTGTAAGAGGGTTCCAGCCCCCACTGAAACTTTTGTTCTGGCTCTTGATGAGAACAGTATATTTGAATAATGTTTAATTAACCTGGTAACAAATTTGGATTGTGTCCGGAAACTTAATCCAGTTCACCTTTGGATGGACATTGGCGATGAGGTGAAATTGGGACGCAGGCGAGCGCTTTCAGGCAGAGAGCCACCTCGGGGAGCTGACGACCCGAAACCCAGGAAATAAAGTTTTTAAAATCAGGATAAAAGTGTCCACACATCACAATCAGGCACCTGAACACATAGATTATAAAAATGCCGTCCACAGGTTTCTATTATTATTTTATTCAATAACAAAAACCTCATCCTGCCCTTGGGTGAGGTAAGGAGAGCCCCCCCACCCGGTAGTACGTGTGCAGTTAGCTGCAGACCACCCCAGCAGCTCCAGGGACTAAGTACAGAAGGGGAAATGGTTAACCAGTTAGCATGCTGGGCAGCCGGCCGGTAAGGAGAGCCCCCCGCCCGGTAGTACGTGTGCAGTTAGCTGCAGACCACCCCAGCAGCTCCAGGAACGTTTCATGAAAAATGTAAAGGCCGCCTGGCCGATTTGCCCGTCTGCCAACCATAAGGTTGGACGGGCTATGTAAAATGATAGACAATTTGTTGTTGAGCTTAAACCAGCCAATAAGGTAGCAGTTTTTGTTTAAAACCATTTGCTTTTTAAGTTATTTCTATGGCACAGATCAGCCTAACCTGTGTACCAGTTAAATCCAGGACCATCCTTTTGTTTCCGCTTGCTCACCAATACCTTAAAAGCCTTGTTGTTCAAGGCTGACAATTTTAAAATCAAAATGCTTGCAAATAAATTAATAATTTAAATGAAAACTGCACAACTTGTGAGTTAATATATTTAAAGTTTGTCTATTAAGTAGCATGTAGGGCATAACTTGCTGGGGATTCGAAAGTTGTCTCCTATATTTTTAAGTTAGCATTTACATCGAATGTTCTCAGGTCAGTCATAATAAATGTTATGGAAGCAGAAATTGTGAGGCTTCATTAAGTGCAAGTGTGCCAAAATTTCATCCAATCGCCCATAAAAACTATAAATCTCTGGCCTTGAATATATGCTATTTTGTACTCTAAATTTATAGTCACAAGGAATTAGATTCAGACCTTAGCAAAATAATACTGATCACAAGTTTAAATGCCCACGTAAAAATTACAGGGCATTATCAGGGCCTACAAGCTGTTGTGTCTTTATTTCCATATAGAAATACTTAAACCATTATAGAAGACTTCTTGCAATAAATGGACCAACTCTGTATGAAGCACAATTACTATTTATAATGACTTCAAAGAGATTTGCAGACTTATGATTTTGGAAGGTTGGTTCCTGTTAATCTATTTTTTAAAGTGATTCTCAGCAGTAGGATCTTTCTTACTGATATTTCAAGACCTGGGGTGGAATTGTCCCAGATTTGCACTAAGTGAGGTAGCAGGTGGGTCAAACAACGTTTTACCTGCCGGCCACGATTTCACACCGTATCGTCCCAAACTCGCCACATTATTTATGCATTCCCGGTAAACACGCCGTTTCCATGGCGGGCGGGCTCTCATTCGCCCACCCACCACCACCTCGCCGCTTCATCATGCCAGGCACCAAATTTAAAGTCCAGCCGTGTGCATACATCTCAGTGCTTCCAGCCCACGGCTACTGCAGGGAAGATGTCCACGAGATGCAAAAAGACTGCAGCCCCCAGGTTTAATGATGCATCACTACAATGCCACTTGGACACCGTGGAGGTACGCCATGTTGTCCTCTACCCCGCTCTGGCCGCAGGTTGGACAGCGGCATCACCAATCCAGCATGGCAGGCGGTGGCAGCAGTGCTCAGTGCCAATGCTGCACGGAAGAGGTTGGCCATCCAATGCAGATACAGAATGAATGATCTAATCCGTGCAGCCAGGGTATGGCAACCACCTCATCACTCTAAACTCACACACTCAAGCCCATCACACATTCACTGGCATCTTACTCACTGCCAACTCAAGGGATGTCACCACCCATTCTCACACACATACACTTACATGTCCATCTGGCCTCATCTCCTCTGGAGACTGCTTCCTCAGCCCTCACCATCTTGAGGCCACTTGCATGTACCCCCTGACACACCCTGGGATACACTCCTTCTCCAGTACAGCCCTTGTCCTGCAGCCTCTTCCCTTGCATGGGGCCACTTCTCCCCCTTCCCCAAGCAAGACCTTGCCCTGCAGCCATTGAAAAGCCACCCACATGCAGCTGATCTGGTAGGTAGACACCTATCTGTGAGGCCCCCCCTAAAAGTGATGTGGTGCTGTCTGTGAAGCCTGGCGCTGATGTCTGCGAGTGCTGACCGAAGCAAGGTCGCCAAACAAGCCTTAAAGTCCTGAGCGAAGTGCAGCCCACCAGGCTGACCCCCAAGTGACATCAGATCCACAGAATTGTGGTTGTCTGTCCTCTGAAATGCCGAGGAAGCCAATCAGTTCAAGGGCAATTAGGGATAGGCAACAAATGCTGGTGTTGCCTGTGATACCCACAATCCCATGAAAGAATAAAGAAAACAAACTCCTATCCACAACAATTGTGAAATTGGTCGAAGATTTTCTGCATAATTTATGACATTACTGTTTTCATCTTAATTGCAATTGAAATCATGATCGCAATTTTAGTTTTAAAAAATTGCTACTTATTACAGTGTCAGTTCTCTGCATATTGTAATACCTGGCGACAACGTAGACATGGCTGCTACACTCTTGTGTCTGTTCTCAGGCGTAAATAGGTAGTCAGATTTTGAGATTCTTTGATCATTTTTCCATGGAGAGGATTTGGGGGAAAAAAAATTGTGTTCTTTACATCAAGCTTGGAAAAATGCAAATGAGCTAGATTTTGAAATTAGCTGTTCAACTTGCAAAATGGCATCTCCCAATTTAAATCATGAGTTTTCATTGTTTTTAAATTGGAATTAATTTTCCATTGCTGATCATTGACATCTAATTCATACAGGTTTTTTTGTACAATGGGACCACTCTGAATTTATTACAAAAATATTACTGAATTCATTGTTGCCTTGAGTGAACCGATGATCCCGTGTAAAACATTTGGTGAAATTTAATGCTGGCTGATTATTACAGCTCAAACAATTTTACATGTCATTTTTTTCTTTCGCAAAGAGAAATACTGCAGAGGGCAGCCATTTTCCCTCGATAGCTACTGTTTCTATGGAAACCTCCAGCCAGATTGGATCGGAATCAGTTGTTCTAATGACTCATGCAATTATTATTAATGGGAACAGATGGTAGGTGTTCTATTGAAGAGAAAGTTAGATGAGTTTAAAAGCGATTTGTGACTATTCTTGATAGGAAAATTTGGAAAATCCATTCATTATGGTGATGTCTTGCACAAGAGACACAAATTACTTTTAAAGTCAAACAGATTGCATTCTTGCATTTTCCTATCAATCTTAACAGCACAACTTCAATGGGCCGAATTTTGGCCTTGATGGGCGGGCGGGCCTGACCGACTCGGCGGTGGGCGGGCAGCCGATCGCCGCCGCCGAAACGGGCCCCACCGCCATTTTATGTGGGTGGGCCAATTAAGGCCCGGCCAGCATGTCACTCGATGGGGAGCGCTATGCGCTTCCTGTGCGGGCGGTGGGGGGATTCTCTAACTGCGAGAGTGCGCTCTGTCGCGCATGCGCACGAAAGAGCGCACATCTCCCTGAGGCGAAGTGCTGCCTCAGGGAGATCGCTGAAAGGCTGGCAAATATAAAAAATAGAACAATAAAAAAAAAATCATTAACATGTCCCCCTCATGTGAAAATGTCACACGAGATGGGACATGTTTAATGAAATACACAAAAACTTTATTACACTTTTTTCATTCTGATATCAAACCTCATGGATGAGGTTTGTAAAAAAATCACTTACCCGCCTGCCCATTGGGCCCATGCGCCGAGCCGAAGTTCGCACGGGCCCCACAAAATCCTGGTCGATTGGTGACTTAATGGCCTTAACAAGGCCTTTAATTAATGGCGGGCACGCGTCCCGCTGCATAGCGCGCCCGCCGACCTAAACATCGCGATGCCGTGCGCTGACGTCGGGACACTCGCGTGACGTTAGCGTGTGACATTTTAAGCGCTGGCATGTGGGCTGTGCCACCCGCACGCCAGCCAGAAGATTCTGCCCAGTGTGTTTTTTTTGGTTTCCTGCCTGCCAGTGGGCCAGATTGACAGACTGACTTACAGCCTAGTGTGTGACTAGGAGGCTACAGATGGTGGCCCTTGGGGACAGTCTGCAGCATTCAGGAGGGGGCAAGGCTGAAGATTGGATCTTGAAGAGGGCAGAGGCAATTGGAAGGGGGAATGGCCAAAGTTCGAGACTTCCAGAGGAGGAGAGTTTTTTTCTTCTTTAATGGGATGTGAGCGTCGCTGGCAAGACCAGCTTCTGTTGCCCATCCCTAATTGTCATAGAGAAGGTAATGGTGAGCCGCCTTTCTGAACTGCTGCAGTCCATATGTTGTAGGTACACCCACAGTACTGTTAGGGAAGGAGTCTCAGGATTTTGACCCAGAGACATTGAAGGAATGGTGATATAGTTCCAAGTCAGGATGTTGCATGGTTTGGAGGGGAACTTGCAGGTAGTTCCCATGTGCCTGCTGCCCTTGTCCTTCTAAGTGGTAGAGGTCCCGGGTTTGGAAGGTTCTGTCAAAGGAGGCAACTGGGGGGTCGGAAGGCCAGAGATCAAAGCTTGGAGATGAAGAGGTAATTGAAAGGGAAGGAGGGCTGGAAAAGGGTAAGAGAGGCAACCGGGAAGGAGGGAGGCAGGAGATTATTCCAGGGGGTTGTGGGGGGTGATGTTCTGTAATTGCAGTAGGAGGGAGACAGAAGCAGAGGGAAGGTAGAAAGTTTCCTTTGGCAATTTGGAAGCTAAATTGAAAGTGAAATTGCAAATGGAAGTGGAGCTGGCAGCTCCCAATTCCTTTTCACTGCTGAGTTTCCCAAGCCCTGGAAGCACACACAGCAACTGTTAAATTTAAATCAAAGTCCCAATTACACATTGACTCTTGATTTAAAGATGTTAATGAAGTGTCCCACCTTTCCCCAACGGGACACTGACATGCCACTGGCGTATATGACGGGTTGGAGTCACATTCCTCAACTTTTCATTTTAACCCCCAACTTGACCAGACCCTCTCCCCCTTGTCATTGGGTTGGGAAGCTTAACGTTGAGGACCATGGGCTGGATTTTCATGGAGTCAGGGAAGCCTCTGTAGAGGGGCAAAAAAGATTCAAGATTCTTGACCCCACTCTCAGGGTTTATGACCTTCAGCAGGGCTGTTTAAGGGTGCGGGCTGGTTTGGGTTGCGAACCCACACCCTGTACTCCCGGCCTGGCCAGCTCCATTGCAGGGATAGGCATGTCCTAGACTCTGCAATTTTCATGGAACCGGGCCAGCTTTTCAAAGAGTGGTCGTTCATGGCACCTCAGAGGTGTCATGAACCATAATCTGAATGAGGGAACATTTTGAAAGGTCAATTCAAAATGTCTTACCCTTGCCAAACTATGCCCCCCACCCACCCATCCCCAATGGCCCCACATACCCTCCATGCCAAACTATGCCCCTCCACCCACACCCCCACGGCGCCTCATACCCTCCATGCCAAATTAAGCCCCTGCACCCCCCCCCCTCCTATAATGAGGCTTGGTTGAGAGGCCAATATCCATTGGAGTGCTAAAACACCTGAGACCCAGAGAAAACACTGCCTGATTGGTAGCTCTGGTTCTCTGATCTCTTCTGTCAATTTCACAATGTTTATTTACTCACCATAAAGAGGTTTCAAGCGCTTGCAGTTGCTGCTACTTCTGGATTCTGGATTCTGGATGATTGACGCTTTTATTTGGCTGCAGTGAAGGCAATTTTTATGAATGAATCACTGCTTTTTTTAAAGCTTTTTTTTACCATATCTCACTGTCACTGTAGGGTTCATTGGTTCTATACAGAGTGTATAGTGGGTGAACGGGAATGTAAGTGCCATAGCTTGTCATGGATTGTATGAGAGGCCATGGGGGTTTGTGGAGAGCATGAGGTGGCATGGATGGGGCATGAGGTTGAGGGGTGTGAGGGGTGAGGGCTAGAGAGCCTTACCATTTTTTTTATAACTGGGATGAAGTGCCAAAGCACCGAGGCGGGCCTTTTAAACAGTCCACCTCCGCTCTCAGCAGCCCCTGTGGTTGCTTCTGAACTCGTTCCAGGGGAGGTGGACCTGATTCCTGCTATCACCATCACTAACCCCCCCCCCAGAACTAAAACCCTGCTTAACAGGCACTTTCTCCCGAGGTGGCATGCTGAGTGGGAAATTTCCTGACTCCCAATATTCACCTCGAGGGTGAAAATCCAGCCTCATGTGTTGCATTTTTATCAACTGATGCAAAAACCTTTTTTTAAAATCATTTTATAATGCCATTTCACAATATTCTGAGTGTCTTACCAAAGATCTCTATGTGATTCCCATTGGACTTGCTCCAATGTGCAATGTCTTATGTTAATTCATATCTCAAGGCGCAGCATCCAGAAGTGCAGATTTTTCACTTCTAACCGTAGTCATGTAGTCATCTGCTGGACATTCCATACAAGATAGTGTGCCCTGGGCACTGTGGAGGCCTGTTTCCAACTCAACCTGGGTAATGGAGTAGGTAGAGAGAGAGATAGAAAACTACATCCAAAACAAGGGAGACCATTGAGCCAAAAGTAAATTGATTTGAATCCACCAGTGACTACATTTTTCAAAGCATTTCATTGGTGATAAAGTTCTCTGGAATTTCCTGAGGTTGTGAAGGGTCGCATATAAATGCGAGACTTTCTTTCACTTGTATTTCTCCTGTTACTTTTCTAATCTCCTGCTTCCTTGTCAGCCTTGGCTCAATGATAATGCTTCTCACCTCAGAAACAGAAGGTTATGGGTTCAAGCACCATTTTAGAGACTTGGGGCTTGATTTTAACGCACACCGGTTTCCGATATCGCGGAAGTTGGTTAGTTTTTTGCCTGCCCAACGACAGCAGGAAGCCAAGGTGATTTCAACCACAGGTCACCATCAACATGGTGCTGACCTCTGGAAAAATCCAGCAGCCCATGGGTGCCGGCCAACACTTGGGTAATTGCGTGGAAGGGGACCCTGGAAGGGTCTCATAGGAGTGAAGTTGGTAGTCCAAGGGGACAAGACACCTGGAGATAGTGAGAATAGCTATGAGATTGATCCTTAGCGTTCAAGGATTGAGTTATAAGAAAAAACATGGCTTTTTGGGCTCAAACGAAGGTAATTGAGGGCTGAACACACACATGGGAGTAAATGTTATAGAAAATGTACACCTGGAGCACTGCTTCCAATTAAATCATGACATAGGGTCAACCTAGTAAAGGAAAGAAAAAAAGAATTTTCATTTATATAGCGCCTTT
This sequence comes from Cetorhinus maximus, assembly GCF_964194155.1. NCBI lineage: Eukaryota > Metazoa > Chordata > Chondrichthyes > Lamniformes > Cetorhinidae > Cetorhinus > Cetorhinus maximus. The sequence continues at coordinate 18,685,596 of NC_135905.1, read as the reverse complement.
TGTGAACTCAGGATGTCAACGTGCCTCACAGCCAATGGGGTACTTTTGAAATTTAATCACGGTTGTAGTGTGAGGAAACGTGGCAGCCAATTGTGTACAGCAAGCTCCCACAAAGAGCAATGAGATAAATTACCTGAAAATCTGTTCTAGTGCTGTTGGTTGAGGATAATGGTTAACCAGATCACTGGGGAGAACTCCATTGTTCTTTAGCAAGTGCCATGGAATTTTGTCCATCTGCTTGCGAGGGCAATGGTGTCACAGCCAAAGGATGGCATCTTCTACATGGCAGCACTCCCTCAGTGGTACACTGAAATGTCAGCCTAGATGATGTACTCAAATTCCTGGGATTGATCTTGAACTCACAATCTTCTTAAATTAGAAAAGAGAAAGGTACCACTGAGCCACGGCTGACATCAAAGACAAATTTAGGAATGACATCAGGAAGAATACAAGAGATCAACTTCCAGGCTCGACTTGTGGGGCAAAAGCTCCAGAATCCTTTAAGAAACAGTTTGATGCTGTAGTGGGGGAACTAGCTGGATGAAAGCAAATGGGCCAACTCGACTTCCCCATCTGCATTCTAATCTTGTGAAATATACAAACAAACCTGTATCAAGAGCAGTATTCAAAAAATGTTACCAAAACATATATGAAGATGCTCCTTTTCCTTTTCATCGACATTTTCCAGTTCTCTACACAATTCCATAGTTTGAATCCTACATTAATCACAAATCATTGGTTCTATTAACACAATTCACCAGCCAAAGCCATTGGGGTTATTGTAGTTTTCTTTGTTGTAGATTCAGAGATCCATTATCCATTATCCAACTTCTAGACCACCTCATATTTCATGTTTAATGGACTACGTCATTCTTTAGTGCTTCTGCATTGCCCAGTTATTAGTGCTTTAAGATTTTTCCCACCTGCATGTAACCAGCACTCTGGTAGGCTAAACAACACTTAAATAAACAATGGATGCACAGCAACTTAGCAAATCAGAATGGTTGAGAGTGATGATGTCAATCCTGATCACTAAACTTGAAACATACAAGAAAGTGGAAGTGGCTGAACTACATACAGCTAATATCTTTACATAGGGATTTTAACACTTCACTGTTGGGTAAGATAGAGTTTGATTTTTAAGTCTATTCTGAATAAGCATCTGTGACTCCATCAAAACCCAACAATGTTTGTGCTTCTTATTTAAGGTTTTAAAATTCTCACCCTTGTTTCCAAATCTCTCACCACCTCACCCTATTCCTACCTTCTCTATCCCTACGGCTCTCTGAGATCCCTGCACATCCAACTCTGGCCACTTGTGCACCCACAGTTTTCATTGTTCCACCATTGGCTGCTGTGCCTTCAGCTGCCTCAGTCTCTGAAATTCAGTCCCTAAACCGCCGCCTCGCTACCCCTCTCTGTCTTTCAAGACACCATAAAAACCTATAACTGTCACCAAACTTTTAGTCATCTCGTAATATCTCCTTACGTGGCTTGACATTAAATTTCATTTGAGAGCACTCCTTTGAAATACCTTAGGACATTTTTACTTGTGTTAAAGGCACTATATAAATGTGAGTTGTTGCTGTTTTTGAATATAGCTTGTTTGCTCTTTATTGGGCCATTTTATACCCAACATCTCACACAATGATTCTAACTTCCTTCATCTATAAATCCAACAATCACCTTTACTGTAGGGGTTGCTATGTGTTTGTCTGTGACATCTGTTACTTGTAGTTAAGGGTATCCCAATAGAAGACTTCCACTGGAACATGGTGGAGCAGGGAGGTGGAACTAGTGGTTCATAGTCTATCTCTGTATCTTCAACTTGGAAATGGAGTAGACATTGAGGTGGATAGTACTGACTTCAGGAGGACATAGACAAACTGGTGAAATGGGCAGACACATGCCAGAAGTGTGAAGTGATATATATTGATAGCAAGAATGTGAAGAGGCAATTAGAGGTGAATGGTACAATTTTAAAAGGGGGGGGAGGTTCAGGAACTGAGAGACCTGGGAGTGTAAGTACGTAAATATTTGAAGATAGCAAGACAAGTTAGGAAGGCTGTTAAAAAGCAGAAGGGATCCCTGAATTTATTAGTAGAGGGTTGAGTAAAAAAGCAAGCAGGTTATGTGAAACCTCCATAAAACGCTCATAGGCCTCATTGTGTTCAATTCTGGGTTCCACACTTGGCCTTGGAGAGGGTGCAGAATAGTTCCAGTTGAGGGATTACAACTGTGTATAATATAAACAAAATGGTACAATTTTAAAGGACTTTGATAAGAGTATATAGTGTTTTCAGTGGCAGAAGAGTTGGTAACCAGAGGACACGATTTCAGGTGATTGGCAAAAGAAGCAGAGGCGACATGAGGAAACATTTATTTACACAGCGAGCTATTGTGGTCTGGAAAGCGCTGTTTGAAAGAGCAGTGGAAGCAGGTTCAACAGTAACTTTAAAAAGAGAAATAGATAAACACTTTAGTGAAAAAAGTGTTCAGGTATTTGGAAAAAGAGCAGGGAAGTTGGACTGATTATTTAGCTCTACCTAAGAGGCAGCACAAAAACAATGGGCCAAATGGCCTCCTTCTGTGCAATGTCATTCTATAAATATATGATAAGCCTGATAGTAAGGATTTTGTGACCATTAATCTGGGGGGAGAATCTTACAACTTGTGGGAGGGCTAAAAAGTAATTAAGAAAGTCCAAGGTGCTGGGCGCCTGCTCCCCTCCTGGCCTTATACAGTCTCAGACATTGGCAAAGCTTCAAGATGCTAATCGTTCTAGCCTGAACAAAATATTAAATATTTCCATCTGAAGTAAAAAAAAAGTGTAAGGTTTAAAGCACTTTCTCCCACACCTTGCTGATCTAAAAAGCGAAAGATAACTTAAAAGATACAATTGTTTTTCCAAAAGAGTTTTGTACCTTTGCATCCAGAGACTCAAAAATTATCAGCTTTTATTTGTCAGTCTTTACCACCTGAAACGTGTCCAAAGGTTTGGTGTAAATCTTATAATTTTGTTTGTTTTGATTATTGTAATTATGAAAATAAATCTATTTCCCTGTCTCCTGAACCTTTTGCAGACAGATTAGACATGAAGCATTCAAATATCCAGCTGCAAAACTGATCTTAACTGAATGGGGGAGCTGGTACAGATAAATAATATCGAATAGCATTATAAATCAACAAAGCTGAAGGTGCAGTATGTAGATAGCTCAAAGAAAAATAGTGCTTCTGGCTGGGTACTCACCAACTGCAGTGGGAAATCCTGAAAAGGGATGGTTTGGTGTCCATTTGTTGTTAGGTGGCCCCATTTCCTTTACTCCTGGTACCTGCACCCCCCTGAAGGAATGCCCACTTCAGTACATGTCCTGGGCTAACTTGTATTTGCTTAATGTTCTGAAGTTACATCACAATGGCCTGTGCTGGTGTTGTTGGGGCAATGGAATTTTTGAAGAGTATCCAGAGGTTCTTAATAGTAAGTGTCCAGTGTCTTGGGTGTGGGCTAGTAGTTTAAGGAAATCCATTTACACAACATGAAGGTGTAAAGCTGCAGTGGGACAGCATATAAATGAGTGAAAATGTTTTAACCAAAGTGTGAAACCTGGAGAGGAAGAGGATACCTTCAGTATCAGGTGGGAAACAAACAATTTTGTGGTGAATGTCAAAAAGAATATGATGTATTAGGAGAGTTTGAATAAGTGAATATTATCTTCAATGGCTGTTAACAATCTACGAGTGTTAATGGGGAAGGTTCTGGAGTGTTTTTTTGTTGGAATTCCAAAATTCAAAACCATACTAATGATGAACTAAATAATGGGATCTGATCTGAGGTACATTAGTATTTGAATAAAATTAGGGGAGGCAACGGCGTCGTGTTATTGTTGCTGGACTAGTAATCCACAGACCCAGTGTAAAGCTCTGGGGACCTGGGTTCAAATCCCACTATGGCAGATGGTGTAACTTGAATTCAATAAAAATCTGGAATTAAAAAGTCTAATGGATGACCATGAAATGATAGTTGTAAAAACCCATCTGGTTCACTAATGTCCTTTAGGGAAGGAAATCTGCTGTCCTTACCTAGTCTGGCCCACATGTAACCTCCAGACCCACAGTTGACTCTTAAATGTCCTCTGCAAGGGCAATTAGGGAATGGGCAATAAATGCTTTCCTAGCCACATCCCATGAATGAATTAAAAAAATAAGATCATTGGGCCTGGTTTGGCTGCACAAGTAATCAGATTCATTTGAAATTCAAGTAATCATTAAGTTGTCTCCCACAGGGCAGGATGTTAATGGTGGCAATATAGAAGTTTCTAGAATAGAAATACCAGCTGTGCACTGGGAGTATGCAGAGTGGGCAGGTTGTGACGTCACTCAGCACCTATCGTTGATTTTGTGCTTGACCTGCCATTGGACCCTACAAGTCCTGTTAACACCCACTCTTAAACACTCTTAGCTGAAAATGAGACTCTCAGGTGAGGTACTTCTGACTTTTCCTTTTGCTGCTGCGGAGTTATTGGAAACACCATGTGCTGTGTTCTTGGAAGAACTCTAAAAGCTTGTTGGAGTCTAATGATGTTGTACCGGACTTTTCCAAGGAGTTCAGTGGAGTTTAAAGCCCAGTCAATAGAAAGCCAGCCGTGCACTCTCACCTGGGCTGCAACACAACGAGGAGACAGAGCACAGGCAGCTGAAAGCTGAAAGGGAGAAGGGTTTTCAATATCAGGGGAGATGCTGGTGTTGCGGTAATGTCACTGGGCTAGTA